>NC_057790.1:646534-1293068 GCF_014905175.1 Aphidius gifuensis | reverse complement strand
TTACAATCCCACAAGCTCCAAACCAGTAAAGTCAAAAAATTTATTTTTTAAATATCTAACACTTTTTTTTTTTTTCATTTTAAAAAAACATTTGGCTGTACTTGTATATTTATATTATGAATAATTTATATGAAAAAAGAAAGTCTTTTTTTAAATGTATTAGCATGTAATTTATTTTAATATATATATTGTTGGGAGTTTTAATTGAGAGGGTTCGAGAAATGAAAATATGGTGAACTGGTTTATATATTTTTTTGAAATGAATATTTTAATATATTTAACAATGAAATGAGTATGGACAATTGTTGGTTGTGGTCAGATTGAAATGAAGGTGGGAGGCTTATAAATTATTTTTAATAATAATAAAAACTTGGCACGCTTATTTATTTATTTTATATCATACTTGAACTAACTCAATTGTATACAGTAGCTTTTATTGTTAAACTCGTTTTATTAATTTCTCTTTATATACTTGTATTGTTATTTTTTTTTTTTTTTTTTATTATCTAAGGCAGTTGTAAAAGTATTTTAGATTTTTTAACAGTCACCTTGAAAAATAATTAATGTTTAAATTAAATTTATTTCAAATGAGTTTTAATTTGACAATTATTTCTATTTTATTTTTGAAAAAAATTAATATTTTAAAAGCTGCTTAATATTTTTATATTTATTTTACATTTTGGAGCTTAAGGAATATTTTTTTTTTTACATTTCAAAGTTTAAATGTCAACTGACGAATATTTGTAAACAACGTTTGAAGAAAAGTCAAGAAAAAAAAAAATTCATAATGCAGTAAGTTTAAGTTGAATAGAAATAATATTAGAAAAAAAAAAAAATAAAATGCTTCATGACATGACAAAAATAAAAAAATATGAAAAAATTGATCGACATTGAATTGGTATAAATTGAATAAAGCAATAAAGGAAGTTGAACGGATTTTATAAAATTTTACCAGATGCATAAAGCGCATTTGAAACCGTCCAGTCACTTGAATAAATATCAATCATAAAGATGGAGATAGATATTTTTTTAAAAATATATTTCGATCAACAGTAAAGGAAATATTATTTTCATATTTTCCAACTTTTGTCGTTTGGTCTATTTTAAAATACAGACAGCTGGACGAATGATGACAATAGCCATAACGTAATCCAATAATGCCCTCAACCGTGTCCGCCCCGTGAAAGATCGCGTAACACATACGTGTGTGTATTTTTTGTCAAAAAAAAAAAAACATATTTATTTTTAAATATATATTTTATACACCCGCATATGTATCTTCTAAATATATTTACAACTAATTTGCTAAAATAAATTTTCAATATTTACTCAGCATCGATATTGCAAATTGATTTTTTTTAATTTCTCTAATTTTTTAATTATAATTATTAAAATTTAAGCTCAAAAATAATTTAATTAACAAATTTATATTTTAAATAACAGATAATTACTGTTTTTTTATTTTTCATTTAAAAATTATAACGTTAAAATGAATTAACAAAAAAATAGTTGCAAAAATCTTTTTTATTTTTTAAACAATCTTTATTTCTTTAATTTAAAAAAAAATCAAATAAACAAAGTAGACAAATAATAAAATATTTTTTATATCTTTAATGATATATAGATATTATTAAAATTAATTTAAATAAAAACCGAGTTTATTACAGTTGTGATATTATGCATTCAAGTTATATAGAGCTGACAACGCAACTGCGTAAAATCGGATAAACGACCACGACAAAAGGCCAAGAGGTTAAACGTGTTTGCCCTTCACTCAAAGTCCCATATTCACGTGACAATAGAGGCCCCAAAGCCTTTTTCCTTCGTCTTATTTTTTTTTTTATTTATTTTCTACTTCTCCACCTCTCTGATGAAATCTCTCTTCTCTTTCCTTCCTCTCAAGTATAAAAAAAAAAAATGAAAACATAAAGAATAGAAAAAGCAAAATAGTTGAGCTCACTTTTGGTTGAAAAATTTTTCTATATAAAATATATAAAAAAGCCAAGCCAACCAACATGAAGAGAGATATAAGGCACCATTCATAAATGGACCACCGGGCCTCAGGACAAGAAGTACCAAATGGGCACGAGCCAAAATTAACAATGAGCCTAATCGCTCGATGAGATGATACGTTGAACCTTCTTGAAGAAATTGTCCAACTTCTGTTTGTGTTGCTTTAACAAATAATGGATCATTTATTTCAAAAGATCCCCGGATGTTTTTCAAATTTTGTATATATATTTTTTCACCAGGGGGTATTTGCAGCTGACAATAAACTCTGTTTATAAAATTTATTTTTTATTTTATAAAATAATTCAAATGATAATAATACACTTGAATTAATAATTTAAATAAAAATTTAAATCATTAAATTTAATTATTTTTATTTATTTATTTTTGTCATTATTTAATCATAAATCATAACAATTTAGTTGCAATAAAATTTGCATATATTACTGTATGTGTTTAAGGATGATCGTTAAGTTTTTGAATAACTTTAAAATTGCCGTATTAAAGCATTCATTAAATACCACATTAACTGACCATTTTGATGGAGATTTGTGTAATACTGAGCTTAAAAACATGGAATGTGTATTTTTTGTTTTTATTTTTATTTTTATACATGAGAGTGTTAAAACATCTGCTATATTCAAAGTTACCAACGCAGCTTTGAGTATATCCACATACTTAAAATTATTTCCAATTGAAAAAATTGATGATGTAAAGATTTATTGTGTTGATGATGATGATGATGGTGATGGTGGTGGTGGTTGTCATTATGCACTAGAGAATATAACATTTTACCAGTTGGTTTATATAAACGCGCCCAAAACATACTTCTATTATTTGTCTAAGGACCAAATACATGAATAAATCCATTTGTTGTTATTGACACTAGAATGTCGATGTACAATTTACAAATCACAGTCCATTTATTTCATTCAAAGTCAAGTATTCAATAGACATATATATGTGTGTTGTATCATAAATCTTTGAGGTAAATTTTGTAGAAACCAAGCTGTTATATACAATACGAGATAAATTCATATACCAAGAAGAGAAAATAAATTTATTGTGATTTTTGTAAAATTAGTTGTCAAAATATTTACAATAAATTATATTATTTATAAAATTTATAAATAAATATTTATAACGTAAAAAAAATACTATTAAAATTTTTTTTTTTTATAAAAAAAAAAAAATGATAAAAAATAATTAAAAATTAATTTTAAATATTACACTGTATAAATTATTTAATTAATATTTTTAAATTCAAAAAAATTATAGTTAATATTTATTTAACAATTAAAAATATTGCCAAATGAGAAAAAAATTTTATTTATGAAATTTTTAAAAATTTTATATCTCATTTTGAGTATTATAGTTTTTTTTTTTTTCATTTTTTTGTATATGATGTTTGTTATGAGGGGTGTTTATGGTTCTCTTGAGAATCAGTTAAATACCAAGCACCAAAAAATGATGTGTTTTTCATAATCTCATACACGGGCATTATAGTTTTTTTAAAATATATTTTTATTTTTATGGTTTTGAATATAGCTGAGATATAACAACAACAATAACATACCAGCCACACTGGAAATAAGAAAAATAAATTGTATATATATAATTTGAAAAACAAGATACAATAACCAATGGTTATTTGGACCCCCCACTGTTCAATGAGAGACATTTCTCATCATTTTCCATTCAGACACGACTGAGTTATATTCCCAGCCAAAGGCACTCACGCACAATCGTTCGATTTATTACAACTGCGAACCTAATGAATTTAATTTCATATTTCACGGGCCTAAAGTGGTCAGGCAGCCTCATCCTCATTTCATTTTTATGCTTTTCATATTTTTAAATGGAGACGACGATAAAAGGGTTACATTCAAATTTTTCTTAATATTATTTAAAACTAAAAAGTAGCAATTTTTATATTTTTTTTTTTTCTTCTTTTTTCTTTCAATCATTCTTATTTGAAAAATAAAATGTAAAAAAAAAAAAATTATTTTTATTTAATAGCACTGTTAAATGAATCAACGGTATCATATTTTTTTTTTTTTTTACCCCAGCTAAATGACAAAGATAAATATTTTTTTGACAAAAAAAAAAAAAAAAATTAATATCCTCATTAAATATTATTTTTTTTAAACTTGAATATTTTTAAACACAACAATAGAATTATTATGACGCATATTAAAAATTTTTTAGTCATAAATAAATTGTTAATTTAAAATAAAAAATTTATTATTCATAAATAAATTATTAATATAAAAAATAAATTTTTTTATTCATAAATTTACAGGTAAATATTTTAATTATTTTTATAAAAATGATTTTTCATGTAGTAAAGATGATTTTTATGTTAATAATTAATTTTATAATAAAAAAATTTTATAATTTTCTTGTATTGTAAGCTTCTGGTTTTTTTATTTTTAAAATTGATTATCATGAATGTATCAGGTGTCTCGATGGCTGTTGTTAAATAAAAATAAAAATTTGCCTGAGCATTATCTCGGGTGTACATTAGTGTTGGTACCTTATGGCAAACTTTTTGTCGGTATAAAAAAAACCGAATGATTTATTAATTTATTTTTTTTTTCATACAGCTAACGAGCCGAGTAAAAAATAAAAAAATTACAGTTAAAAGATATTTTTCATTTGACTTATTCTGACTTTTAGAATGTCTTCTTTTTGCACTAAAATTGTTTATTCATTTTTTTTTTCTTTCATGGATAATATACCAAATAAATATCCAAAAAAATAGTATAAATTTTCCAGTGGTATATTTCATCTTTAATTTTGTAAAATTAAATTGTAGCTGTTATTATTATTGTTATATATTTTTGTGTATCATGGGGTAATTAGAGATGAAACTGATCCTGGGAATATCAGCCAAACCTTCGTGTTTGTTTAATCGCGTGACTCAAAGTTGGTCTAATAGATGTTCAAAATGAGGGAAGATGTATTGGGTGCATTGGAATGTTAAGATTGGACCTGTTTCATCTCGTAATTGCCAGTTACTTTTTTTTTTTTTTTTTTTTTAATTGTAAACACCAGTCTACATCATCAAACTCACCTATATTCATTTTTTTATTTTTTTATCTTTTCTTATTTAAATATTCACTGCACTTATAAATACACCTTGTTTACTTTATTTTTTATTATTTATTATTTTAATATCAATGCTAAATAATATATTAAATTTTATTTACTATATACGTTCATAAATATTTTCTATCCTCGCCTGTCAATTAATTTCATCTGTGTCTGAATAATGTTAAATTCCATAAATATTTTCAAAGCAAAAAAATGCAATTAAATTTTTTTTTTTTTTTTTACAGTTAAACTATTGATACAACTTTTGCAATATTATAAATATTTATTTTAAAACTACGCATACTTTGTTTATTTAAAAAAAAAAAAAAAACAAAAAAAAAATTATATATAAACGTTTGATTTTATTTTTCTAAATATTAAAAAATTTATAAATTCATGACAACATTATTCAAGTATTCAAGTAATTACATGAGCAAAAAAAAAAAAATAAATAAATTCATTAAATAAATAAAAATAATAATAAAGTTATAATAAAATAGAAAAAGTTGTTTGACAACTGACCGCAAAAGCAGCTCAAATACAATCATGACAGAATTCAAAACGAGTGAAATGGAAGGCAGTATATTGAAGGGGGTTAGTGATAGAATGATAGGGGGAAAATAAAAGAGGGTGAGAGGTGGTGAAGAGAGTAAGGGAGGGAATGAGGGGGGGAAAAAATATATATACGTGTCAAGATAAAATAGAATCAGACACACACGCGACATACAACTGTAAAACACTGTAGGGTTGTGGTGAGTATGTGATTTTATACTAGCAAGTTTGTATGTAGCCATGTAGGAGGGTGGGTGGGTTTGTCGTTTTTTTATTTTATTTTTTTTCTGGATATAATACAATTGCACACACATAGTTCGACAAGAGAGATACTCAAGAGCGGAAAGAACGTCATCATATTCATATAGTGTAAAGAACAACGACACAGTGTGCCTTCTCTCCCTTTGGCATCTTTTTTATCAGTTGGGGTGGTTTGCGGGTCACCCCACGGGGCCACAACCCCTCGCGCCGAATCGAATGCAATTATATTAGCGGTTATGTATCACATGCGGTGTACGAATGACGTCTAGCTAACTCGATTGGATAAACCCAAGTCTCTTTGTCTTCCCCTTTATTCTATTTTTTTTTTTTTTTTTTCTATTTCCCTTTTTTATTTTGCTTTTTTTTTTTTGTGCCCTTCAAGTCTTACTGGAACTCTCACTGGAACACAATTGTGCGGGTGCACTATCGATGCCATTGTGTCAAGCAAATATGGTGCCAAATTAGTATTACTTATTTTATTTTATTTTTTTTTTTTATATCTGTAAAAATTTGTGGGCAGTTTGATGTGGAGAATTATTATATGCAAAAGGGAGGGAATATTAAAATATGTTTTTTTTTATGAATGACGATAATTGTATTGTTGTAAGTGAAAATATTAGAAACAATATAAAAAAGTATAATTTTGTTAATTTATTTTTCTATTTAAAATTTAATAATTGTAATTAAAAAATTAGAGAAATTTAAAAAACAATAATTTTTTATGTCAATGCTGAGTAAATATTTAATATTTAATTCAAAAAAATTTTTTAAATAAAAATTACATTCATTTAATTATGACACAACGTTATTATAATTTTTAAATTAAAAAATTATAATTTTAATTTAAAAAAAAACAATATCAATACGATGATATATTTTTTTTGTTTTATTTTAAAAAATTTTGATGATAAATTGAAGATAATTAAATTGATTATTTAAAAAAATAAAAAATATATATTTTATTAAATTATAAACAAGTATATAATTATTTAAATATTATTTTTCATTTTACAATAAATACAACTCAAAGAAAAAATTAATAAAAAAATATTTCTTCGATAAATATTGATAATATTTATATTAAAGTGACAACAAGTTTTTTGTTTTTTTTTTTAAATATTGTAATGAGAGCAATACATCAATATATAAAAAATAAAAAAATATAGTAAAAGATCCCCCAAGTGTCTTTTACTCACTGGGTATCACATGGTTGAATCGAGTGAAACGTACATGGGCGTTACCACGACATCGGGGGAAACACCGTTGAGGCTGGCTGCTTCGTAGGACATCAGCAGCCGGCGCGTCTGGCGCGTATACGGCACGCCTCGTTAGATTTATCGCCAAAGCAATTGCTTTCTACATATTTTTTTTTTTTTTATACCAAAGGGCAAAATCTTCATTTCATACAGTCTTCAATGATTATAGAATCATGCGAATTAACAATGACAAAAATAACAAAGTATAAACAGTTTTTTAAAATTTATAAAATCATTTTGATTATTTCAACTAAAATAATGATTAAAACGAAAAAAATTTCAAACAAAAGTTGTCTGTTATGTTGAAAAATACATAAAGAATTCAAAACTTTTCTTTATTTTTAAATATTAAATTTTTTAGACGAAAATTACTACAACATTCGTTGATTTAATTGAAAAATTTTTGCTCGATTTTATGGTAATTTTGATGGCGAGTAAAATGTTTATTTTAAAATAGTAAAATGTATATAATGTAATAATTTTTTGATGTGTTAACATGGTAAAAAGATGAAGATAAAAAAAAAATAAAAGAATAAATTTCATATGTTGAATGTGAGAATGATAGAGACTCCTCTCTCCCGCAAAGTTTCACGTCACCATTTAGACAGGTTCATTAATGTTCACAACGGGTGATCCACCAATTCATATCTCACCTTGTTGAATTTCACATCTAATTCTCAATCGAGCAAGACAGCTTACACTTATTTCTATGAGATATATATTTAAGTATAAATCAATGTCGTATTTTAAAAAATAAAATGATGTATATTTATATGAAAAAGAAATTGTAGAAAAACAATCTGTCGTTGAATCAACTTGAAGTCTTTGTCAAAGTCTTCAAAGACGCCAAGTTAACGTGGTGCCCGGAAGTGATACAAAAAGCCACCATAATGACAGTAATAACGAAAAAAAAATAAAAAGGGTGAAGAAAAATCTATTTGCCTCCAGCACAATTCAATTTTTACTTATTTTTTTTTTTATTTTTTCGCCCCAGACACTATCAAAAAATCATCACCTGTGCCTTTTTAGTTTGTGATTCTGTTGAAGTATGTTAAAGAATAAAGGGATGAACATCATGAAGGGTATAAAAATATTAAAAGAAAGAAAAAAAAAAAAAATTAGAATGAAGAGTTGTCGCGACCTGGCTGAATATAAAAAGTACGACAAGCAAGATAAAGAAATGAAAATTTTTTTCAATTTTCAACCTTGAATGTCCGTCGCTTGCGGATATTAAGGTGAGGGTAAACTGACATTTTTGTGGGGTGTTGACATTTTCACCCCAGGCAAAGTGTGAGACGTAAAAGTGTGCACACGAGTAAAATAGATGGTCTCTTCCAACCCTTTATCCTTTTTTTTTTTTTCTTCCTTTCCTTATTTTTTTTTTTTTTTGTTTTTTGTCGGTTCGATAATCTAAAATACTTATCAATTTTATTTTTGCCTGCTTTCTGTAAATGTCAATAAATTATATAATTATTTGAGTCATTTTTTTCAAGTGCTTGTTGCAATACTAGTCATTTTATTAACTTGACAAATGAAACAATTTGATATAATGAAAATAAAAAATATAGAGCTTTATATTTACTTGGCAAATTGTGGCATTTAGAATTTAGAATAAAACCAATTTGCTTGGAATTTCAAGCTTGATGTAAAATTTAATTAATTCAATTATTTTTATTGTTTAAAATATTTATCTAGTATTTTTAATAAACAAATTTATTTAATTTTTTATTTTCAATACTTTATAATTTACTAGATAATTTAAAATAAATTTTCCTTAATTTTTTTTAAGTAGAATAAACTAGTTTTCGTCAGACAAATAAAATAATTACTGTCTTTTGCTAAAAAAAAAATTTTAATTATATTTTACATCACTTAAATTCATTCAATTATTTCATTTTATTTAATAATTAAAATTTTCCATAAACAATTTAATTTTCCAAGTAGAAAAACCCCACTTTCATCAGCCACAAAAATTACAGCAACCTAAAAAATCATCTCACAATTAAAAAAAAATCCCCCAACAATTTTTTTCCCAAAATATAAATAAACAAAAATATGTTGATGATTAAATTCACCCCGATCAATATATGTACACATAAAACAATATAAAAGGCTAAATACAAGCCAATTAATAATCCCCAGAGAAAACAACTTGGCATTATCGACATTGTTGTTGCATTGTTATAAACGACCATACTGAATTTATCAATGTAATATCATGACTATACCAAGGTCATACCAACCAAGCAAATTCCACATAACCAAAACATTAATACTTTCCATGGCCACTATGTACAATATCACATATACATATTTCGATGCCATGAAATAGTACATATATGATATAACCATACAAATTTACAAACACAATGATACAAGTCCTTTTCTCACTCCCTTTTGCTATTGTTTTGAAAATGGACAAAGTGCGACCAAGGGCTTTTTGTTAACACAAACACACACACAAACGCATTAAATGCCGAAAGGCATAGTCCTCCAGTGTCATAATCCTAGCAACTACTTTTCAAAAGTTCACGTGACCTTTGTAAAACCAACCAACCAACCCCTTGATGTTCTATATATTTATATACACAAGGTAATCCTCATATAACGTGGCCGTTACCCATCTTTGTTGTTGACATTTAGCCTGCTTGCACTTACCCATTAAATGAATAAAATATATTTAAAAAAAAAAACATGTTTAGAAGTTTTACAAAAAAATAGAAAATAACCAGTTTTGTACTGGAGATAGAGAATTTTAGCTAGGTGCTTGAAGGTGGTTATCTCGTTTAGGCAAAAAAATTTAAGTTTAAAAAACAAGGGACTTGATGATAATAATAATATTGTTGTTGACCTCATACCTGCTGATCAAGGGGCCACAAAATAAGGTTACCATGCTAATGGGATTGTCATTGTTGGTTATTAACATGACAATTGTGTTGCCTAAACTTGATGCTTGTAAAAAAATTTAGGTATAGAATTGACACCTTTAAAAGGTGTCATACTGTTTTGTCGTTTTATATTTTTTTGCCTTGAAAAATTATTTGTCAGAGAGATGGGTAGATAGGTTTACAAAATACATGCCTTGTTATGATAATTATTTTTCTTTTGATGAGTAAAAAAATTTTCAAAATATTTTGATACTTGGTAGATCTAAAATTTGATAGCCTTATAATTTTTATATATTTTTTTTAACTTTATTTTTCGTCTTGCACAGTAGTTTATATATTTTTCTAACACTAAATTTAGGTAAAAATAATTCAGGAAATTTTTTATTAAAAAGGGAATTGATTTTATTATCACTCAATTTTTAGAGCTTTTTTTTTTTACTTCATGAGAAGATAAAATACAATAAAAAACACACGACACTGACGAATCGCAGTTTCTTTGAAAAAATAAAAAAAATTACCCTCGAATATATATACTTGAGTTTGATTTGGTCAATTTATTGCCAGACTGTGCTTACGACACAACGACAAATAAAAATATAATTTTTAATACTTAATTTTTTTTCTACAACGATAATTATTTTATAACATTTGAAATTCTAGGCGCCGGATTGCGTATTAAAATAAATAACTACCATAATTAACAATGGAAATTTTGTTTTCCTAATAATTAAATTTAAAAAATTTGAATAAATAAAAAACAAAATGATATATTATAGTACATTTGAAGAAGCAATATTTTTGGTAAAAAAAAAATGAAAATTCAAATGAAAGATTGCATAAAAACCAAAAGGCAAAAGCATCAAATAGCTGTCGTATTTTACGAAGGCAATATTTCACGACACTTTCAGTCTTCCCAGTCATCTCAGTCATCTCCGGTTTGATTTTCAACGACTACTACTACTATTTTATATTTTTTTTATTTATACACAGTCTCGATCTTTAATCACAACTCGACCTTCCATTGTCACTGACGTCACCTTACGCGCAATT
Source organism: Aphidius gifuensis (assembly GCF_014905175.1). Taxonomy (NCBI): domain Eukaryota; kingdom Metazoa; phylum Arthropoda; class Insecta; order Hymenoptera; family Braconidae; genus Aphidius; species Aphidius gifuensis. The sequence continues at coordinate 1,281,955 of NC_057790.1, read as the reverse complement.
TAAGAGAAGGGTGGCTTTTTTTTTTCTTCAAGTACAATTGAATGCTTTGTGTTGTTGATTCCACTCTGAAATGATTTTGTCTACCAAGGGAATTATAACTTTTATTTGTACAATTTCACAGCTACTTTAAACTCATATTTTTTTCTTCTTATTTTTCACACTCATTTATATGTTCATTTAATAGTCGTATGACCTTAAAATTCACATTAATAAATCATAAATTTTATAGTAATACAAATGAAAAAAAAAAAAATAAACTTATGATATTATTAATGGATAATTTAAATTACAACATCAAAGCAATAATGAATAAATAAAATTCTATAATAAAAATGATAATGGATATGATGAGACGAGTGAATAATGTTGTTAAAATATGTGTGGTTTTGATAGAGAATAAAATATATATGCTGTCGTTGTTAGGTGATGATGCCTTGATGAGAAAAAGCAATGAGAAAAATAATACAGACCAGTCGAGAATCAAGATTGGTTAATTTACGTTGGTCAGTTGAAGCAGGCGCCAGGGCATTTAGTGGTTAACGCGCATACTCAATTTTATTTTTTATTTATTATCTCTATCTCTCTTTGATATTCTATACTTTATCTAATTTTTTTTACTTGTCTTATTTATGTCAAGTAGAATTAAGTAGAGACGCCACATATATGAGCATACACCACAGTTATTTCAATTGATTCACTAAATTGAAGATGCTGATGACATCACGGTGGCCCGAGCCCAATTTGACAAACTTATTTTATATACTGTTATATTATTTTCATGTTTATTATACTAGCTTAAATTTACATATACTCTTTTATTGTTCAATGTCATTTTAATGTTTTGTAATTCACTATTATCATCATACAAAATTTTTAATAATTTTTTTATTATCTATTTTATTTGATAAATAATAGATGGAATTATTAATAATTAAATTTTTATTAATGGTATTTATTTAATGATTAAATAATATGAATTTTTAATTATTAATATTTATTAATAGTTATATTTTATAAATAAATTATTGTTGCTAAAAAAAAGCTCAAAAAGCTCAAAAAGAAAAATATTTTTTATCTTCTATTAAATATTATAGAATAATTGAGAAAAAAATATTTGATGTAATTTTAAGCTGATTAATTGATTGTTTTTTTAATTATGTATATTAATTTTAAAATTTAATTTATGTTACAGATGCTTGTGGTTTATCAGATGTGGCACATATCGAGTCCCTCCAAGAAAAATCCCAATGTGCACTTGAAGAATATTGTCGTACTCAGTATCCAAATCAGCCAACAAGATTTGGTAAATTATTATTGCGATTACCATCATTACGTACAGTCTCATCTCAAGTTATTGAACAATTATTTTTTGTAAGATTAGTTGGTAAAACTCCAATTGAAACATTAATAAGGGATATGTTGTTAAGTGGTAGTAGCTTTAATTGGCCCTATATGTCTACAATGTGACACTCTGTATGGCGGCAGCTAGCCTCCGCATAATAATATACTAAATTTTAAAATAAATAAATAAATACATTCTTTACATGACGAAAATTCATGTATGGCAGTTTGTACTTTCAAACAATGGAAAAAAAAAACAAACAAAAAATCACAAAAAAACAAAAATAAACAACTCCACTATATTGCAAATAAAATTTTTTGCAATTGGATAAAAATATTTGTAAAATTTTTTTTTTCAATCTTATACTGAGGGTATATATTCTCTTGAATTCAATCTTCAAAATGTTCACACTGGATCTTGAGGAACAATATGGATGATAAAGAAAAATAAATTTGAAAAAAAAAAATGAATAAAAAAATTGAACGTGCATAGACACTGAAGTGGCGTCTTATCAAGACGAGCAGGATCAATGACTAAACTAGACAAAAAAAAATAAAAATAAATAAATACATTTTTAGATGATTTGTGTGACTTGAATATAGTCTTACACATTGTACAATATTGTATAATAAATGTGGCAATGTTACGACCTAAATACTTACTAAAATATATATATTTTTTTTTTATTTTAAATTTTTTTTTAAAATTGTTTTTGTTTTATTGATAATATTATTATTATTATTTTTTTTTTAAATATATTAATGCAAATTAATTGTAATGATAATTATTTGTATTTTTTTTTTTTCTTTACGAAATGAGATGTTGTTTATCAAGTGAAGAATGGAATTCTACTTGATTGCAAATTAGTCGTTTGTCTGATGTGCGAGAACAGAGTGCCGAGGGGCTAGCAAGTTAAATTGAAACCGTAAATATTTATTGTTTTTATTTTGTTGTTTTAAAATAATATATATTAATATTTTTATTTGATTTTTTTGCTCTCTATTTATCTCTGTGATGAGAATATTATATTATATATTCGACGGTTTCTTCTAGCGTCCACCTCACGCCTGGAACGCATTTGCTCAGATTAATTTCAATGAAAATTCAACAAATGACAGCTATTAATATACGCGTGATATTTTGTTTATTTATTTTTATTATTATTAATTATAAAATAAATAATTAAAACGTGTTATTTATGTTGTCAATTATATTTTCATTATTATAATTATTATTGAGCTGTAATACAAATGAGATAAATTCTCAACGAAGAAAAATCATAAATTGTAAATGATATTTTAAAGCTATTTTATCTTTTTTGTATACCCGCATGTGCAGCGTACATATATGTGTAAAAATAAATAAAGTAAAATAAATTTTTTAAATTAAAAAAAATAACAAATATGAACATTTTTTGTATAAATATTGTAAATAATAATAACATTTAAATCACAATGTGCATGAATGATAAATAATTAATAAAAAAAAGAATTATGTGCATATACATACACACATTTTATTATATAAATATATTATTAATATTATATAGAAAAATAAAATTAAAAAATTTAAAAAATTTATATTAAAAAAAAATATTTAAAAAAAAATTATTAAAAAAAATGGAACAATGGTTGATTGAAGCTTTTGTGAGAGAGCATGTAAGTTTGCATGAAAAATAAATTTAATAATAAAAAGTGAAAATATAATTGTTGAGAAACAATTTTAAAGTTAAAAAAAAATTTATAGAAATTCATATACTTGTGAGAGCGCACAGTAGTTGCTACGAATAACAAGTTGATATTGTTTACCCAATAGTGCAGAAAATAAAATTAAAAAAAACATAAAACAATAAATTTAAAGGAAAAAAAAAAATGTAATTACAAATTTAAGAGACACAATTGCATATAATAATAAAAAAAAAATACGACTGGTCTTTTTTTTTTTCAAAAGTATATAAAAAAGAAAACATGATGAAATAAAATGTTTTTAAAAAAAAAAACAAGAATTTTGCAATTTAATTTACCTTAATCATTGCTAATATTAATGTAAAAAATTAAATTCCCAAAAAAGAAAAAATGGTAGTTTAAAATATTCCCGAAATATCTTTCAAAAATTAAAGTAATAAATTATCAATTTACACTGTAAAATTAATTCCCAATCTAAAATTTCCAAGACAATTTGATAAAATTCATCCAATTGTTTTCAATCGGTAACAAAAATGCATGGAATTTCCAGCATTCACAACTCGATGAAAAAAAAAAATCACATTCAAATTACCAAAAGAGAGAGAGAAGAAAAAAAGGTAAAAAAAAATCAGAATAATAAAAAAATGTAAGCAACTGTATACAAAGAAGCCTTAAAAATTAAAAGAAAAAAAAAAAAAAAAAAAATATTAGACAACAACCAGAGGCCAAAAAAATAATTCTTTCACTGTGCTATTTCTACCTCGGCTTGTCGTTGACTTACTCTCCCGAACTTTGTCTCGAAATCTCAACTAAAAAAAAAGAAACTAAATATAAAAAATTAAAAATAAAGAAAAAAAAAAATAATAAAAAAATGCTACTGAGTATTTTGCCAAAGGGTGAAAGCTCTGTTCGTGTATCGTTACAGGATCGTGACTGGATTTCTTGGAGTGTATATATCCACGATCCTTGGATGCTCTTACTGGTTTTCTTTTTGATTTTCTCTTGTCTTCTCTCACCACTTATCTTGTGTTTCATGTATACCATATACCAATGTGTCTTTAAATAATATACATATATAAAATATAAATATATGTAGTCTGGTTTATATGGCAAACCAGCTAAAACGTGAACGCGTGCACAGACTGTTCTTTTCTCTTCAATGTCTGGTTATTGTTTCTCTCTTTTATTTTTATATTTTTCTTCAGTGTCTTGTCTTGACCCCCATGGTGTCTTGTACGTTATATATACCATAGTCTGTTGCACACACAGAACAATACTTAATGTCACTGCTGTTGCTGTTACTGCTGCTGTTACTACTCCTCCTGACTCCTCAACTACATCAACCAAATATTTTTTTTTTTTTATATTTTTTTTCATTTTATTCAGTCACAACGAGAATTGCTGATCTTTTGGAAAATTTTTAGATGGTTGGGAAAAATTGAAGATGCTTGCTAAGACCGCATTTGATTGCTTCTTCTTTTTTTTCTTTTTTTTGGCTTATGTTCTGTTACTTATACGCCCTTGAATGACATGCGGAAGAAAAATCACAGATAATATTTCATACGCATGACATACACAGAAATATATATGTATTTTAGTTGGATATATATTTTATTCACATGTGGCTCTGAACATTGGACTTTCGCCTTCAATGAATTATTATATTTTTTTCTTTCCCTCTATGCATACTTTGAGACACGAGTCATGCTCGTTTTATACAATTGACCAATATACAATTCATTTTGAATAAAAAAAAATTAAATTGCGAAATATAATTGTTGACAAACTCGAGTATCAGTACATGGATTTCGTTTTTTTTTTATTTTACTTTCTTTTAACGCATTTTTAAAAAGAAATTTTAGCAAAAGAATTTATTTTATTCAAATAAAGCTCTATATTTTTGTGTACTTAAATTTAAAAAAATATAATTTAATGGTTGTACGTAATGAATATTTATTTTTATCAAAAAAAATATTAAATATTTGTTATTTATTTGATGAATTTTAGTATATGAATATTTGAAATATTTTTTTTCGTATAATTTTACATGAAATTTATTAACGAAAATATTTTTTTTAATTATAAAATATATCATTGTAATTTAAAGTTAAATAATTAATTTATTTGTATTAAATAAATTTTATTTTTCACAAAATCAATATTATATTATAAAAATACAAATGAAATTTTTTAATTTTTAAATTGATGAATTATTATCGCTGTTTATAATAACAGTGTATTTCTAAAAAAAATTTAATTCGATTAAAAAACAAACGAAGCAAATTATATCTCACTTGACAAAATAATTTTTAAATTTTTCCTCAAAGTTTTAATGACATTTTTAATTTCTATTCTATCCTTGCAACAATACCTTTAATTTTAAGAAAAAACAACACAATGAAGAAAAAATAAATTACAATAAATTGAAACTGAAATGAAAAAAAAAAATTAACAATTTAATTTGAATTATAATTTTTTTATTATTATTATAATATCTTCAAGTTTTTATAATTCCAAGTCATTAAGACATTTCTTGATATACAAAATCGTTATGAAAAAAAAAGCGAATAAATATACAAAAGTTAGGAAAAATTATAAAGAACAAAATAAAAAATAAATTTATACTTTTTATGAATTTGCCATTACGGTATATCCGTTGGACAAACAGAAGACAGAAGGCCTCATTCATTTGAAACGATAAGAAAACTAAATTTGTCTTTAACAGAATAAAATAATTCAATTCATAAATGCGCCTGATGTGATAACGATTCCATAAAATTTCCAAGAAACTTTTTACTTAAAAACAACCAAAAAAAAAACCCATTGAGATGTGATTTTGAAACTAGAAACTTTTCCACTTTATCTGCAGAATAAAAATATTTATCGTTAAATTTTTAAGATAATAAAAAGATTTAAATTTATAAAAAAAAAGTCCAGCAACAATGAAGAAAAATTTTGGATGTTTTCCAAAATTTTAAAAGGGACAATTGAGATATAGAATTTCGAGGATATACATTTGGCTTTCTTGTTGGTTGGACATTATCGCTCAGTGAAGCTTACCAAGTATAAAGCTCACAGTTTAAGATATGCTCTTGGTCTCAACGATAACCCCAATGTCTGACCTTATTTATATGTCTTTACTTGGTACATTTAAATACATAAATATATTTTTTTTTCGTTCAAAGATAAATAATATTCATCACAACTATATTCACAGCAAAAAAAAAAAAATTATATTCATTTGATTAGTTTATCATTATCAATGAAATACCAATCCATTCATTATTATTTAAAAATTCAAAAAAACAACCCAAGTATATTTTATAAATTTAATAAAGTGATTCTTCATTTAGTCTTTATGTTGATAATATTTTTTAAAAGACAGAGAAACAGCTATATCTCAATCAAAGCCCAAAAAAACACTTGCTGATTTTATGGAAAAAAAAGTAGTAAAATCAATTATTGTCAGACATTTTACATAGGACAAAATACTTAACTAAATTATCCAACTACATTGAAATTATTAAATTAAAAATTATCTCAATAAAGTGTACATGTAATTTTTTTATAAATTAAATACACCCAATTGTTTATTTAAGAATAAAATTTTAATAACAAGATGAATTCGATACGTTTGTAGATCAAAGGGACTACTTGTTTTCCGTTCTCTTTATGGAGTAATATGCGTTTGTTATATTTCAATTGCTGATTATATTTAACCCACTCATTTTATATAAATTACAACGTACTTAAAAAATTTTACCTTGTTTATAAATACCAACTAAACAAGACAATTAATTTTTTTAAAAAATAAATAAGATAATATTTGCATTTAAACGGTCCAAGTAAATATTTAATAATATAAAAATAATTTAAAAAAACAATAATTATTATTAGATTATAATAATAATAAATAATTTTGATAATATTATGATGGAATAATAATATTTTTAATGATTCAAGAAGAGTCGATTGGTATTTGTGCGTAAGTGAGAGGCGGAGTCCACATCCCTCGTGGTCCTCATGAGTATCAGAGGTCAGAGGGCATAGCCAATCACAGCACAGTGATAACCACTCTCTTGGGTATATACTCGACATTTTATAAGACTTCATCTACCGTCTTGTATTGACAAAATAAATCCACACATTCAACTTAACGTTGGAAAAATTTCTAAACTTGAAAAAATAAAAAACATTTATATTATTTAACAAAAAAAAAATAGTTAAATAAATTTTTGTAATTATTTTATCAATCTGTGATAGAGTCCATGTTTTGAAATATTAATCACGTCATTCAAAATAAACAACATGTTTTTTTTAGCATCAAAAGAAATCAATTTTATTTGACAATCCAAAAAAATTACGTTGCATAATTTATCAATTTATAAATGTCTTTTTACTGTATTATTATTTTTTTATGATATTTTCGTCACTTCTTGATTAACAACACCTTCAATCTCATGATTTTATGTATGTTTTTTTCAATTCTAGATGATAATAAATCATGTCATTGAGCCGATTGATTGTATTGAGATCTGATTAATTGAATGACACACTGGTAGATTTATTTTATAATAAAAAGAAATGGTATTATGCAATCTGTCTTGTTGATTAACGACATTTTTCTTGATTTATTTAAAACGTGAGTGGAAAATATTATAACTTATTTTAAAAATCATTTGAATCCAGCATCTTGGCGACATCTGTATGATTTTTAAATTTTTTTAAACGATAAATTCAAGCTGGATGAAATTAAAGCTCTATGATGACTTATCGGCTTATTTTTCGTCGATAAAAATGTAAAAAATTGGTGATAACAAAACGACAGTATCACTATTTGATAACTGGAAAAAGATTACTATAAAATACAAAAAAATATACAAAAAAAAAGAGTCAATTAAAATTACTAAATAAGAAAAAAAAAAACAATTTATTAACGACATAATTACAGTAGTATATTTTTTTTTTTATGTGAAAGAAATATTTTTTTTCTTTACATGATTTATTTTTTAATAATAATTATAATTTACATTTAATCACAAGCCCATCTCTTCATTCACACTTTAGTCACATTAAATATTTTTTCTTTCAATCAGCTTGACTGTTAATTCATTAAATAATTTTTTTTTTCCATTGAACAATAATTGATAATACGCCGGTCAATTAATTTCCATTTAATTACAATTGTGCATAACTTTTTAAATTAATTTTTTTACTTTAATTTTCATAAATTTTATCTAAAAAAAAAAAAAAAAAAACAAATAATTTTATTAATTATTAATACCATCATCACAATGATGGTGAGGAAGAATTCACTTATATTAATAATTTTTTTTGTTCATTTAAATCAACTAATATTTAACTTCAACTAAATCACTGTACAAAAAAATTTTTTTAAACGAAATAAAATGAGGATAAGAAAGTATAATTTCGAATTAATAATATTACAAATAATTTTTTTATGTTTTTTTGTTTTCTTTTTGTTCTTTAGCTGCTAATTTAATGACACTTGTCAAAATATATAAATATGCTGCATAATTTTTAAAACTATATTTAGCTGTTCATGATTTTTTTTTTAGATAAGAAAAAATAAGAAAAAAAAAATGTCCTTTTAACTTCACACAATTTCTATAACGTTAATAATTAATTTCATGATTTATACATTATTAAAATAAATTTAACGTCGATCGAATAATACTTGAACGATATTTTGATAATATAATTTTTCTCGTAAGTCATCGATTCGATAGTCTATCACATATTCCAAGGATCAAGACACCTCGAGGTTCACTCATTAATCATAATCTTTTTTCTACAATTGCGTGGTACATACGTAATACAGACTTTGACACAGTATGTCATTAAATAATGTCAAATGAAAGTAAATTTTTTCAGTTCAATTTGCATGATAACATGCAGTACATGCAACACACAAGAACTCAATAATAAAAATAAAAGTACATTCCAAAATGGGCGGGAAAATAATACGTGTGTTTTGTTAATATTACTTTTTTTTTTTTTCATTCGAAACTAGCACGAAATTTTTTACAATAAAACAGTTCAAATTTAGCTTGTTATTTTTATGTAATAATTGATCTCAGTTATGATTTGCGATTTTAATTTATTCATTTGAATCCTTTACTGCATTTAAGGATTTTCAAAATTGTCGCGGCAAAGGCATCACGTGACTATTGTGGTAGATATTTATTTTTTAAATTTAATTTAAATAAATTATGATCGTTTTTAATTGTTATTTTCTATAATCAGTATGGACGTTCAAAAGATGATATTTTTATATCTTATGTACTTCTTCAAACACGACAAGTAGATAATTTTTTTTTTTAACAAATTATTTTTCTTTATTTTTGTCGCAATCAATAATCACGGAAATTAATTATTAATTTATTTTTTTTTTTTTTCTATTTACTATGAATGCACAAAATAGTTTTATATTTATTTATTTTTTATTTTTCTTAATTTTTATTTTCTATTTTTTGACTGGTTAAAATTGAATTTCATTTTTGTTCATTTATTATTTATTAGCTCCTCTTTTTCATAGACTTCTTCATAAATCTAGACACTTTTTTTTTTTTTTTTTTTGTTATCAAACTATATTTGAAATTGTACGTTTAACGGGGTTTTTTTATTTTATTTTTTTATGATATTTAAAATTTATTTTCTCTTTTAGGTATATATTTTGGGGAAAGTCATATGAAACTATTTATTTTCTTTTAAATATATTGTTTTTTTATTTTTCATTAATATTTTAAAACTTGGTTTAAATTATTATTAATTTATCATAATTAATTTGTTGTTATTCAGCAAATTGTTATCTTTTATTTCGAATTTTTGTTTGTTTTTTCTTTAAACTATTGACAGCTTTTTTTTACTTATTTATTGCCAAGATTTACAGCTGGGGTTTTGAGGCAATTGATAAAATTAACACTCAACAATAAGAAAAACCAGTTGAAAAATAAAAAATAAAAAAAGAATATATCAGTAATAATTAATTCAATTTTTCTGATTAATCATTATATTTCAATGTACAATTTTAATACAATATTATCATGTCATTATGTCATTTAAAAATGTGAATTGTTTTTTGTTTCAATAATTATTTTATTATTATTATTTTTTTCTCTATGAAAAAAAAAACAAATCATTGATTTTTATGACAGGTTTTATTTTCTTATATCACAGCGCGCGTTAAAGAAAGCAAGTTAAATTTTAAAAAAGACTGACAGAGAGCACATTGGTAATGGATGTTGCATATTTAAATAATTTAATAATTTTTAATATTTTAAATAAATGAAAGTTGACTGAAGTTTATTCGATCAAAAAAAGCCTCGAAACAAATCAAAAAGAAATAGAAAAAAAAATCATAAATCTTTATATAAATTAATCTGTTAAATTTCTTAGCAAAGTGACTCTTTATCAATCTAATTTTATACTCTTTAACAATACATTAATTTCAGACGTATTTATTGATTCACATCAATCATGAAATCCGTTGCAATGAAGCTTTTTTATTAAAAGCATCAAAAAAATTAATTGCAACTAAATTAAAAAAAAAAGAAATACAATTTTTGTCTATCAAGCATCTATTCTCAGTTGACTAACAGACGTTGATGATACTTGAATTGTCTGTTGATGTACCTGGACAGGAGTGTCAATAGTGTCACACTGATGATTGCCTGTTGTCATGCAAATATCATTGAGTTGCTATTTTTTTGTTGGCGTACCACGTTGTGTTAATCCTTCAAAACGTTTAAATGTATAATTTATAAAGACCCAATCTTTGTATATCACTTCACCGTCTTGTGGCAATGGTGCTGATGCTAAAAAATAATTTTAAAATTCATAAACATTAATATATTGTTCAATTTATTTACTACTTTAATTATAAATATCTTGATGTGTTTTTTAACTTACGTATTTCAAGTTTAACATCTGGGAATTCATCAAAGTTTGATGTATCATCAATTGATCTAACTTCAACTGGTATTGCAGCTGGTCGTTCTCTGATATGTTCCCAATCTACACCACGAAAAAATGGAGCTAGTTTTAATTCTTCAATACCTCTTTGTGATCCTAGAAAAAAAAAATAATTCAATTATTAATTTAAAAATCATTTTGGTTATTATTTTTTGTTTTTTAAATTTTCTTACCTAGTCTTCTGTCAGCTTCACAACAGAATTTAATTATTGTATCTTTGGCCTCTTCACTTATCGGCACTTCAGGAGGAAAAATAAGTGTTTCCCGCCAATTCATAACTTTTCTATATGTCTCCTGAGGATTTTCACTGCAAAATGGAGGGTAACCTATTAACATTTCATACATAATAACACCAAGTGACCAACAATCACATGCTGGACCATATCCAGTTTGAAGGAAGACTTCTGGTGCAATATAATCTGGTGTTCCAACAGTACTATAAGCAAGTGCCCTTCTATTTCTTTTCCAACTTTCAGCTCTTCTTTTACTATCCATTGCACCACCACTACCACTCCCACAAGACGTCATAAAATCTGATGGTTTAGCTTGACTAAGATCCCTATAGAAATCAGTTCTGTGAGATTTTTTTAAACCCGTACAAAGACCAAAATCTGATAATTTTATATGTCCCCGTGCATCTAACAATAAATTATCCGGTTTGATATCCCTGTCGAAACAAAATACAAAATTTAATCATTAATATTACATCAAAATTTTAAATAACAATTATTCATTAGCACATTAAATTTAATAGTAAAAATTAAATTAAAAATAAACAAAATAATTAATAATTAATCATTGAAATTTCCATATACAATAAATTATTAATAAACAATTTAAAAATAATATAATAATTTTTTTTTAAATGAATTTTAAATAGTAATGATTTCGATAGACTATTTGTCCAATTTTTTAAACAAAAAATAATCAAATAAATAGATAAATAAGCTAATTAATTAATAGATAATTAAATAAACAAATAAATAATTTATTTGAATAAATAAATACAATAAATACCTATGTATAAAGCCTAGTTTGTGAATAGAATCGATCGCTAACGCCGTTTCCGATATATAAAATTGTGTACACTCTTCAGAAAGTGTATCTTTTTTCATTAAAAGTGTCATCATATCACCTGTAACAATTTAAAATAAATTATAATGACTCATTATTGAGTAATAAATATCCGGAAGACATAATAAAATCTTAAAAATAATACAACAATTTTAAATTAATCATTTCAATTTACATTTATGAAATATTTATCAACAAAAAAAAAATGAAAAATAAGAAATGTATTTGTGAAAATGATGAAAATTTTCTTACCTCCAGGCAAAAATTCCATGATTAAATATAAATTAATTGGATCTTGAAAGCTATAATACATTTTAACAACCCACTGATGATCAGCTTCAACTAAAACATCTCTTTCAGCTCTAACATGGGCAACTTGTTCCTTCTCAAGCATATCAGCTTTTCTTAATATTTTCATTGCATATACATGACCAGTATCTTTCTTTTGCACCAATCTTACCTATCAAATTAATATTCAATTATTTATCAATCATTTTATATTGAAATTATTTTTTTTTTTTTGTAAGTAGAGAGAAAGTTTTAAGTATACATACCTCGCCAAAGGCACCACGACCTATGACTTTAAGCGGCTCAAAATCTTCAACACCAAGTCTTGAACGTTTTAATCTAAGAAATTCAGTTTCTTTTTGGGCATGTTGAAGTCTTTTTTCATGTTTTTGTTGCTCAGATAGTCCTTCATCTTTTAGGGTTTCTTCTAGTTTAGCCAATCTTTGTTTACGTTCAATATGTTGAGCTATCAGGTTGCTGTAGTAATTTTCAAGTGTTACCTTAAAGAATAACATAAAAATTTTATTTAATAATTCATATATCTTGCAAGGAAATATTTTAATAATAATAATACGTAATTTGTTTTTGTTTTTTAATAACTTTCGTGTGATTTATATTGTGTTTACAAAAATATGTCTGTTTGTTAAGTCGCATATCAAAGCTGTTTAAGTATTCAGATGATTAATAAACACTCTTGCTAATTTGTGATTCCAAGGTTACTCTTTTTTTGAATAATTTTTTTAAGCCTATTGTTTTGTTTTTATTTGAATAACATTTTTAACAGGTGACAAGAAAATTATGAGAATTAAAAAATTTTTTTTTTAATCTAATTTAATAGTTATAATTAAATTAATAATTTTTTTTTAAATCTATTTTATCATTTTTTAATTATTCAACAATTTTTAATCATAACAAATCATTTGTTTATATTTTTTTTTACTTTTAAATTTACCAATTGGCTTTAATGCTTGAAAGAAATGAAAAAAAAATTTTTTAGAATTGTCTAGTAATTTTTAAATATTTGTGAAAATTATTTATTCAATAATATTAATATTTTTTTATTGTCTAATAATTTTAAAATAGACTCATTAAAAAAGTCAGAATATATTTGAATTTTTTAAATATCTTATCAAACGAAAAATGAAAAAATTAAGTCTACCTTCTTATCTTTGAAAATTAATATTTCCATTTTTCAATGCAAAAAAAAATTTCCACAGCTGATTATAATTCCAATTGATAAATTTAAATTAGTATATATTTTTTTTACTAATTACCTTGGCCTTGGTGGCTTTGTCCAAAGTGTGACCGCTGAATCGTATTGTGTTTTCGGTTGCGGCCATCTCCAGCACCCCTGAAACAACCAAAAAAAAAACTAATTAATAAATTGCCAAAAAAAAACCTCCATAAATAAATTCAACAATCAAAAAAAATATTCATTTGTTCAACATAATAATAGCTTAAATAGTAAAATATAAAATAGCAATTATTGCAATAAATTTCTAGAACGGAAATGCATTTACAATAAATGTCAAACAACAAATATGCGGGTCAATAATGACACGAGTTTTCGTGCAGTATTTTTATTTTCTTGCAGTATTAAATCACGTTAATATGAATTAACAGTTGCCGGATATCACAAACATGTTGCTATGCATACAGGCTCATGTTTTAAATGATAAAAAAAAATAACTACAAGTAATATTTTCCACTTGAGATTTCACTTGAATAATTTTTTTTTATTAAATCGATTGATCAACTATTCAAATGATCATATGATCTTTTTTTTTTTTCTAATCGTTCAATAATTTATATAATATACTTGAGCAGTCTCCCGACAAATCAGTTTGACATTAACTTGAGTTACAAATGAGTCATGCTTGAGTCATGACGTCACATTTCAAACAAAGCGAAAAAAAAAAAGAATTATTTTTATCACAAAGTGAACACTAACAAATTGTGTGTACCATGAAAAATCACTCGACCAAAAAAAAAAAAAAAAAATATTTCAAATCAACTTGACGATTGTTTTGTTATTTTTTGTTATTATTTTTATTTATTATTTAAAATTATGAGGGAAATAGGATTTCCGCAAGTCATTAAAATAAATTTGTACGCAAAAAAAAAAACCTTTAAATTCAACTTGATGAGTTATAGATTATTAATAACAATAATAAATAATTAAAATAAAAAAAAAATTTATTGAGTCACGCGGTTAGCTTGTCATCATTATAGTCCGTTAGTATATTGCACAAACTTTTCAATAAACGCAATAATTTATATTGAGATAAATAAATTTAAAAAAAAAAATTAATCTTGAGGTTTGTTCTCAACGTCACTTGTTGCGCCCCCAACTCAATAAACAACAATTCAAACTCATATATAAATAAAAATGCAAACAAATACATGTTTAATAAAATAAAACGAAAAAAAAATGTTTTATTTTTTTCAAGTATTTGCTTACTACTTGAAGAAATTTTCTCCTCACAAAGAGTGTCACTAAGAAGGCAGAGAAAAAAAAAAAAGACAAATAGGTGATGTAATGTTAACCCAGTGGGTATTAATAGAAATAAATAAAATCATCATCGACTAGTTGATATTATCATTATATTCAATATATATTATTCAAAATAAAAACATGTGGGATTAAAGATAAGGTCATATTGAACATCTTTATCAAGAAGAAAATAATATATTCTTCGTATCAATTTTCGATAAAGAAAAAATAAAATTACACGATTGTTTTAAGGCATGGAATATGAAAACAATAAAATTTACTACATTACATTGTAATAAAAAATTAGTATTGTTTATTTAAAAAAACGTATATAAATTTTAAAAATTTGTAAAAAGAAAATTGATAGTTTTTCATTTGCAATTAGAGTTAAAAAATTTGTTAGAATTTTGTTCAAAGTGGAATTAAAGACACTGGCTAGTCGTAGATTTTTTGATGCTAGATATATTGATGCACAACTCATGCAAGTTGATGCTTCCTCTGTTGATAAAGTGAGAAAGAAAAAATAAAATATAGAAAATAAATAAATAAAATTTCTATGAGAGGGAAAGGAGTTAAATGCAAGAGAGAAAAAAACAGGTTTGTCTTGAGAACAAGTTGGTTTGCTTTAGGCATCCATTTGGACCCTCACCTGAACCAACTACAACTACTACGATGATGATGATAATGATGACGACGACGACGACGATTCAGCGAGACAATGAACCGTGCAGTACTGTAATATCCACGACAACCATGTCGATTAAATAAATTATTCCATAACTCAATGAATAGATAAATGTAAAAAAAAATTTTTTTCATTTTTATTTAAATATATAAACACAAAAAAAAAAATATATACTTTAAAACACAAAGGCAAATCGTGGCTAGAAAAAAAACCACAGACAAGTAGAAAAAAAAATCTTTTTTTTTCGAATGAAAAAAGTTGGAAACAATGAGCATTCAAATATTGCAAAACTTGGCAAATTAAAATGGTCAAAAAGTTTTAAATTTTGTTTGTTATAAACAATAGAATTTATAAACATACATGTAGAAAAATTATTATTATAATTGATGTTTATTTTTGTAGAATAAATTTTTTGGCTGTTTAAATAATGAATTTTATGATGATATTGATAATTTACAGTCAATGAACTTGTATTGTCATGAATTTTACATTATCATTGATAAATAATAATAAGATTAAATTAAAAAGAGAAAAGAATGGAAAAAAAAAAGAGGTTTAAAATATTCCACGCACAAATATGTTGAGTATGTTTAACCGGTCAGATGATCTCTTGCATTCTCTTGGTCTTTGGTGATGGTTTAGTCGTGTATTTTTGGACGACAGTGTCAGGCAAAACTCACAAAAATAACTTGTTCGACAAAACAGAAAGATGAAACACTTTGAAATTTGTCATTTAAATGATTTTATTTTTTAAATGGTTATACAAATAATAATTATGTCGTGAAATTTATTTATTTTTAAATTGAAAGATATTCAATGGATGTACAAATTTACGTAGGTGAAAAAGAGATATTATTATTGTGTTCCTGGTTTTGAATATATACACTTTAAATGCGAGATTGAAGCGCGCGACACGAACCTCGGCCATCGACTCACGCGGTGATCAGACTGATGGTAAAAAATAAAGAAAAATAATAATCTACTGTGCGCAACAACCCGTTGGACTTGAAGATGTCTAAACTACATGTTTGAGAATTTTTTTTTTCTTTTAAATGATATAATAATAGAGGCAAAGAGATGAAAACTAATCCAGATCTAATTAAATTTAATTAGACTAATATTGAAGTTATATCCATTAGATAAAAAATTATTTTTAAATCAAATTAAATTTTTTTATTTAAAAATTTATTTGTATTTTTATAATAAATATCTTTTTTTTGAAAAATAAAATTTATTTAATACAAATAAAGCAATTATTTAATACCTTAAATTAAATTATACAATGATAATTTTTAAATTGAAAAAAAAATATGAAAATTTATTTGTTTATTATATTAATTTAATTTTGGTTAATTAATTTTATGTAAAATTATAATTTTAAACGTCGATTTGAATGACAAATTAATTATTCATTGTGATTTTTAATTTTAGGCATGTAAAAATATAAACTTCACGAGCTTTTATTAGAAAGAAAAAAAAAGCTCAAAGCTCGAATGTTGTAATTTGTTTATTTTAAAATAAATTAACCATGTTTTTTTAAATAAAAATAAAACAACAATTACAAAATATATATGTCAAATTTAAAGAAAATAAAATTAATTATCATGTGGTTATTCACTGACCAACGACGATTTTACCGTTTCGTCTTGTACGACAAGTTGGAGCTACCACTTAATATATTGTGAATCATATAAGCTCGGCAATCATGTTAAAACTTTGACCCTGACAGTCGTATATACATGCATATAATATATTTAAACAAGAAAACATATTATTTTAATAACCAGCTACTTTGAATTCTCATTTTTTATTTTATTCATTTCTTTTATTTTTTAGCAAAACAAGTTTTATGCTGCTTCTGATTCATTCCATGTGTGAAAAAATAATAAATATTTAAAAAAAAAAAATAAATAAGTTACATACATTTAAATAGATATATATCCCAGTGAACAATAAAAGATCTCTCTGTTACACTGACCTGAATATCACAATCACAAATAATAAATATATTTTTTTAATTATAACTTAACACAAACATTTATAAAGCTTCACCACTTTACATAACTGTTATGCGATAAAATAAAAAAATATATAAAAAAACAAGCTAATTTTTCATTTAAAAATAATTAAAAAACAATATTTTAAATGTATTTTAAAAATCTAAATAGTGTAGGTATATATTTTTATGAATTTTATTTCATCAAAATTATATGGAATGGATTTTATTTTGGAATGGCTTGTTTGTATAATCCACAAACGAATAAGAATCACATCCGTGAGCCGAGGTCGAAGATCGACAATACATATAGAATACAAAATAAAATTTTTATACATATATAAACATGCAGTTGTTGAATTCCGTTTTAACGTTATGTTCATTCGTTGCAATTTCGCGCACGAGACTGTTCGTTTGACCATGTAAAAAGTGTCTTGGTACTGGTGTGTCCTCTTCAATCACACCACCAAGTGGCTAGTGGGGGGATGTTAAATAGATAAAAAAAAAAAAGATAGATTCAAATATAAATAATGAAAAAAAAAAAAAGAGACCAATGTGGCTTAGGAAAGAGTGTATACAATACCTATATTACACTAACGCACCTCGGCTTCTAATAGGGGATTTTCATGAGCTTGACGTCACCCCTAAGAGCCGAGACGTCGCGACTACATATAGGGCCGACGTCGACGACTCAGATCGCATTAGCACGTCTGCATGTGCAGAACATGTAAATACTGTTTTAAATCATCTATGTATACGTGACTTGTAATTTAATTTAGTCGCAAGTATAAAAATTTATATATTTTTATTTCAAAAAATATTATTTAATTTTAATTTTTGTATTTAAAAGTTTAAATTATATAATTTTATTAAAATTTATATTTATTTTACTCATAAAAATTGCAAATAAATTTTTTTTTTTTTATAAATAGATAATTTATATTTTTGTGTAAACATGCGTCTAATCTGTTACGAAAAATTTAATGTACTTGTTAGCGGACGAGTAGATACAGACATTTTAAACGATAATTGAAATGTTTCATGGTGCATTAGGAAATTGTAACTGCATTCAATCAAATGAATATTATAGTTTAACACACCGGGCATTGATCGTTAATATTTATATTTACTTCGTGATGCACGACTATTAATATATCTATTTTTTTATTTTTACGGAAGATTGTAATTTATAGATGATAATGAAAGTTATTTTTATTTGAAAAATTTTACTTTCTTAATAATTATTAACATGTTGATAATTAAATTTTTATTATTTTTTAAATTTACATAGAAAAAAAATTAATAATCAAACTGAATGAAAGAAAAAGTTTTTTATTAAAATATTTATTTATTATTTAGTCTAATTAATTATTATTTAAATATTATTAAATTATTAGAAATTTAAAAAATTTTTTAAAATAATATTTGATTTTTCTATGAAAAATATTATTAATTTAATTTAATTTTTTCAATTTAGTAATATTATATACTCAACGCGTATTTTATTATAAAAAAAAAAAAATTAATAATAATTGACAGTTTAAAATACAAAAGGAAGTGTCGTCAGAGATTGACGACATTGTAACAATTATTATGTTCACCACATCATCTTGTCTCGGAAAGCGTAGCGAAAAAATTAAGAAGAAAAAAAAAAAGGCAAATTATAAATAATAAAAATAATAAAACAATAATGTAGTTGAAGTAAGCTGCATTGTCGACATTCAAGTCACATATATAAATATACAATTAAACTGGTCTGCAATATGTCTGAAAAATTGTTTCAAGTCCACAGAGAATTAGCAGAGACTAGACGACCAATACCAAGTTGTTACAATGCAGTTGTTACAGCTTACGAATAACTATATTCTACAAGTTATATGCACTACGACGAATCAGTGGACTCGACCGAAGCAAATTTTTTACGGTCCAGGGAATTGAAATCGTCTTGTACCGGCGATACGGCTCGAAAAATTGACTCTGTCTATACACTAGATGGATTTTTCTGTATTTTATATCTCAATTTTTATTATTATTCATTTTCAACCCTTGACATTATGATGCATATTCATGCCAACTATTATATACTGATTATATTTTTTTTTTCAATAAATATCACTTGACGTATATAAATACTTTGACGTTTGTTCTGATTGTTTTTATTTTTTTTTTCTTTTTTTAAATTATTAAAGACAGGCGCCGTTGTTGAATGTCATTTTAATTTGTTTGTTTAATTTTTTTTTTTACATCTAATTTATAGGATGTAATATGAATTCAGAATATTTGCATACTCGAGAGGAATATTGATTATAATATGTTCACGTAAACATGCGATGCTTTGTTTTGGATTATATCAAGGGTCATAGTTAAGTTGGTCAAGTTTTGAATATCACATGACTAAATATCCTAATTACAATTAAAAAAAATATATGTATTGTACAAGAAAAATATCCAATGGCAAAGTAAATAAATTGATTAATTAAAAATTCATTAAAAATATATAATAATTACTATTAAATTAATCATATATAATGATTAATAAAAATAGTAAATATTTTAAAAGAATTAAATTTAAAATAATGATTACATTGAGTCATTTTTAAATTAATTAATTTTAAATTTATCCAAGATATATGATTAATTTTTAAATGCAATATTTATTTATTTATTATAATTTTTTTTAGCCATTTGATAATAGTCATTTTATTATAATGTTTATACTTGAATAATAATTGACAGCACTGTTGATTAAATATAAAAAAATACTTTTAAACATAAAAAAACCAAAATGAATCCAGCATTTGGGGCAAATACATTCTGGCTTAGAAGAATTGAGGTGATTTCAATCATTCTATGCTGGAAGGTAGTCCACCTCAAATGCTGGAGTGGACATCATTCTTAGGACATTGACGTCACACTGGCTACTCAGATTTAAAAGTTTCTTATAGAGATAACGTTAAGAATGTTTGAAAATAAGACACGCTCGAACTCGAGACTCCAAGAACCATAGGCAGGTCGTTTACACACTTGACCACGACACTATACGACAAACGTTGACCATATCATCATATATATTTCGTATTTTAAATTATAAACCTACTACAAAAAACTCGTTGTATTTTATTATAAATTTAAAAAATAATTAAACTAATCTTTGAAATAGTTAGTGTATAATTTATTATATGTTCCTATTTTTGTATTTTTGTATTTTTTTTTCAATAATAAATTTCAATTTTAAAAAAAAGCTCATTGTTTTTGATAATACACACTACAAAATCTTTTTCTTTTTTTATTGTGAGGAGTTTATTTACCAGGATATTTTATTCCACGATGATAAAAACTTTGATAAATTCTTATCTTCATTTTTTAAATTTTTATAAACAAAAATACACTGAATATTAAAATTTTAAAAAAATATATATTGTACAAGAAAAATATCCACTGGCAAAGTAAATAATTGGATTAATTAAAAATTCATTGAGTCATTTTTAAATTAATTTATTTTAAATTTATTCAAGATATATGCTTAATTTTTGAATGCAATATTTATTTATTTATCATAAATTTTTTTTAGACATTTGACAATATAGTCATTTTATTATAATGTTTATACTTGAATAATTGATAGCACTGTTATTGAAATGTAAAAAAAAATAGTTTTAAATAAAAAATAAAAACGAATTCAGCATTTGGGGCGAATACATTCTGGCTTAGAAGAATTGAGGTGATTTCAATCATTCTATGCTGGAAGGTAATCACCCCAAATGCTGGAAGTCACCACAAAGCCAATAATGAATAAAATGCTGTCACTAATCTTCAAATACAGATTGAAAATTCTAGTTCTTGTCGATTCACAAGTGAGTCGAACTCGCATCACCAATTTCAATAGGTAGGTCGCTTACCCACTTGACCATAAGCACACACTACACATTTACTAAATCATCATAGACATATATATTTCGTTTTTTAAATTATAAATCTACTAAAAAATACCCATTGTATTTCATTATAAATTTAAAAAATAATTACACTGATCTTCGAAATAAATTACATATTTACATGTTTTTATTGTTGTAATTTTTTTTTAGCAATAGTAAATTTCAATTAAAAAAAAAAACTTAATGATTTTTATATTAATATACGCTTTTTTTTTTTTTTTTGAGGAAACTATTTATTAGGATATTTTATTTCGCGATGATAAGACAAGGAAAATTGTCTTTATAATATTTCGTCCTGTACTCGTGACTCAAAAACTTTGATAAATCCTTATCTTCATTTTTTAAATTTTTATAAACAAAAATACACTGAATATTTAAAAAAAAACTAGGCCAGATGATTGTTTTTTTTTTGTCCAGCGAAAGTATCACTATCACTTTAACAAGTTTATTTCAAGAATTTCTTCTTTTATATTCATTTCAACTTATTAAATTACAGAAATAAATCACCGATACTTGAAAAATGAAACAAAAAAATAAATAATAAATATAATTAAATTAGAAAATGTATATAAATATAATTTTTTTTTTCTATCAATGATGGTATTTGATATTGAAAAATTTTAAAATTTATAATTCATTAATTTCATTTGTAAAAAAGTTGAAAGACAGTTTGTATTAAAACTGGAAATTGTTTTGCAAAAAAATGGAAACTTGAAAAGCATACAAATACCTATACAGAATATAAAATAAATAAATAAAAAATATCAAAATAATTACAAGAGTTTAGCGATATAAATTTTCTTAAACGTCATAAATTGCTTTCTCATGAGTAAATACAAAAACAATATAAATTACAATAGAAAAAAAATTAAAAATTTGTTTATATATTTACAATATTTAAAACGTTAAATGAAAAAAAAATTTTTTTATGTGTAAATTTAATCGTCGGGCCATGCCGAACTAATAGCACTCTTGGGTTACTTTCGTACGTGAAGCAATGTGAAACTACTTGTCTACAAACGAGGACGATTCTTAATTCGGAATAAACATCGACACTGAATTGTCGATGTTGGACAAAAAATTTGACTTTCGCTAGTCATTGTTATAAATTAAATAAATATACACGAGTATGTAAGCAGTGTATATTTATTTCAAGTATTTTTCAAGTTTAAAAAAATTTAAAACCAACAAAACCAAACGACTCGGACAATTTTTAAAAGTGTTATAATAATAAATAGTAGTTTGATAAATTATACAAAAAAAATATCACTTTAATATTCACACTTTCTCTGTGGATATAGAAAAAAAATGGGCGATTAAAGAAAATAATTGTCCTTGACATTAAAATAAAAATTAAAACAAACAAAAAATATTTACTTAATTTCTTTTTTTACGTATTTTTTTTCGTATTTGTTGGCCTAGTTTTGGTGAAAAATATTTAGGGTAAACATATCGAATTTTAAATACCAAAATTTGACAAATTAATTTAATTATTAATTGAAAATAAAATAAAATTTTTTAGATAATTATATGAATAAAAAATCAGCAATAATTATATTTTGTTTTTTAAATTTTTTAAGTAGAACAAAATTATTTTCGTCAGACAAATTAAATAACAGTTTTAATTAACTTTTATTATGATAATTTAAAAATAAAAAATTACTTTTATAATTATTCGATGTGTTTTAAATTATTATAAAAAAAAAAATTTAATTTATCTAGTTTTGTTATTTAAAATTAAAAATAATAATTAAATTAATTTTTCTTTGAATTTTAAAATTAAACAAATGTAAATAGATGAATTAAATTATTTTTTTTTTTTAAATTATTTTAATAATTTAATATCATGTAAAAATAAAATTAACTTAGTTAATTTTAATATTTACAATATGTATATTTCAAGTACCATAAAAACAAATCGAATAAATTTAATTTTAAGTATTAAAATTTACCAAATAACTGTTTTTTTTTTATAGCCTTGTTTTCAAGAATTAAATACTGCACTAATAAAAAATTTTACTGCAAAAATTATTGAACAATAAAAGAACAATAAAATAAAAAATAAATTAGGTTAATTCAAGTATATCGAATATCGTCAA
Organism: Aphidius gifuensis; assembly: GCF_014905175.1. Lineage (NCBI taxonomy): Eukaryota > Metazoa > Arthropoda > Insecta > Hymenoptera > Braconidae > Aphidius > Aphidius gifuensis. The sequence goes on along the minus strand of NC_057790.1, from coordinate 1,258,362 downwards.
ATACACTTGTCATACTAATGGAATTTTTCTTTGTTCCTGATCCTTCATCTGTGAGTCGAAAAACGAAGAAGCTCAATCACTCTGAAGTCAAAAGAAGCCTTGAAGCAAGACGAGCCAGTGATGATTAAAAATTGACGTGTCATCCTACGACGTTACTTTCGTAAAATTTCGTAGGATTTCGTAGACTTTTCATAGACATGGACAGGCATGGAGATCTAAAACTCCATGGTCATAGAATTTTGTAAAGATGTCGGAGCAAATGTAGTGAATGTGGATCCACCTTTACATACAGTGCCGGTTTCCTCATCGTTTAGAACCTCATCAAAACACGCAACACACGCAAACCACATCAGACGCATCAGACCAACGCAAACCAAAGAAAAGAATACATAGTCCAGAATAGTCTATTGATTATTCAACCGTATAAAAAATAAAATGGTTAGTAAAATTAATAAATAAAATATATTTTTTTTAAAATCTCTTTCTTTAGTTAAAAAAAAAACATATTAAAATTTATTTTTTTCGTATATTTTTGTTGACTTGAACAAATCTAATAAAAATATTTATACTATACTTAAAATATAACCTCAAAATTTTTTATTTATATTTTGATTCATGTACGTAGTTTGACAAGTAATAGGATCAAATACTTGAGCAAACGATTTCAATAGAGAACGAATTTGTGACTAAATTTTGGTCATTTAATTAATTTTATTTGTTTTTTAATTAGGAACAAAACAATCCAACAAATTATCCACCACGTTGTATTAATACAACTGGAGTTACTGATCAATCATCTGTGGCTGGCAGTAGTACAATGATGTCAGGTTCTTCGAGTAATCCAAGAGCTGTAACAGATGATCAAAAAGAACTCATACACAAACTTGTATATTATCAAACTCTTTATGAACATCCAAGTAACGAAGATCTTGCAAGAATTACGGTAATCATTGAATTTATTTATAAATTTTAAATTTAAAAAGCTTTACAAAAAAAAATCATTCATCCATTTTTATTATACAGGATTATCAGCCATCAGAAGGTGATGATCCAAGTGATGCTGAATTTAGACATATCATAGAAATGACAAGATTAACAGTACAATTAGTTGTTGAATTTGCAAAAAATTTAGAGGGTTTTGATAAATTATTACGTGAAGATCAAATTACATTACTTAAAGCATGTTCAAGTGAAGTAATGATGCTAAGAATGGCAAGAAAATATGATGTACAAACAGATAGTATTGTATTTGCAAATAATCAACCTTATACAAAAGAAAGTTATAATTTTGCTGGTTTAGGTGATGACATTGAGAGCTTACTTCGTTTTTGTAGATATATGGATAGTATGAAAGTCAACAATGGTGAATATGCATTATTAACAGCAATTGTAACATTCTCAGGTAATTAATTTGATTATTTTTATCATTATTTATAAATTAATTAATATATTAAAATTTTTTTTTAGAACGTCCAGGTGTATTGGAAGGTTGGAAAGTTAAAAAGATACAAGAAGTATATATGGCTACATTGAAAGCTTATGTTAACAGTCGTATTGATCCAGATAATGATATTCGTTATGCAAATTTATTGTCAGTATTGACAGTATTACGTTCACTTGGTGACCAAAATAAGAACACTTTGAAGCCAAAAAATGAAAAGCTACCTCCTTTTCTTGTTGAAATTTGGGATTTACTTGCATAATTTAATTTTAATAATAAAGCCTATATGTTTTCGTTTGAAATAATTGAATAAATAAATATATTATCCATTCAATCATTATTTTTTAATAATTATTATTAGTATTATTATCATGTATAGGATGCAATTATGCTTTTTTTTTCGTTTCTTTATTTATTTTTTTTTTTTGTCTAGAGTGTTGTCATATATTTTTCTACTTGATCGATAATTTATGTCCGACCTGTGGAAAATCAGTGATTTTCACTGCATAGTGGAGTGAGGCAACCACTAGAGCGGGGTGTCTAGGGGCCGGTTTTGTAGTCCATAGTCAAGTTAACATGGTATAGTATAGTATAGGGAAGAGAAACGTTAGACTTTACCAAAAAACTGTAACTATATGGACTACAAAACCGGCTTCGTGGTTGTGCTCAGTTGACAGTTCTGTTCAGCTGTAGAGCAATGTAAACAAATGTAAATAATGGTTGTTTATGGTTTACAGTGACAGGACTGTTTCGTCATCGTTTAGGACTACATCAGACCGAAGAAAAGTATAGTCTTTCCCAACAAATAAAATGGTTAATAAAATTATTAAATAAAATAGTTTTTTAAAAATACTTTTCTTCAGTTAAAAAAAAAGAAAATATCAAAATTTATTTTCTTTTTATACCTGCATTGATTTGTTCTAATAGTAATATTTATACTCTTAAAATATAACCTTAAAATTTTTTGTTTATATTTTGATTCATGTATGTAGTTTGACAAGTGATAAATAGGATCAAAGACTTGCGCAAAAGTTATTAATAGAGAACGAATTTGTAACTTCGAATTTTTGTTATTTAAATATTTGTTAATTAATTTTTTTGTTTTTTAATTAGGAACAAGACAAAGCAATAAATGATTTATCATGTAGTATTAATACAATGAAAGTTACTGATGAATCATCTGTAGCTGAATCTCCAGAAACGTCTGTTGGCAGTAGCGCAATAGTGTCAGGTTTTTCAAGTGAACCAAAAGCTGTCACAAAAGAACAAGAAGAACTCATACACAGACTTGTATATTATCAAAATTATTTTGAATATCCAAGTGACGAAGATCTTGCAAGATTTGAGGTAATCATTCAATTAATTTAAAAATTTTAAATTTAAAAAGCTTCTAAAAAATTCGTTTATTCGTTTTTTTTTTACAGTATTATAGACCACCAGAAGGTGATGATCCAAGTGATACTGCATTTAGGTATATCACAGAAATGATGACATTAATAGTACAATTAATTGTTGAATTTGCAAAAAATTTATCGGGGTTTGATAAATTATTACGTGAAGATCAAATTAAATTACTTAAAGCAGGTTCAAGTGAAGTTATGATGCTAAGAATGGCAAGAATTTATGATGAAAAAAATGTTAGTATTGTATTTGCAAGAAATCAACCTCATACTAAAGACAGATTTAATTTGGCTGGCTTGGGTGACACCATTGAGGATTTATTTGATTTTTGTAAATATATGGCTGAAATGGAGGTCGTTAATGGCGAGTATGCATTATTAACAACAATTGCAATATTCTCAGGTAATCAACTTTATCGCTGTTATTATAATTAATCAATCATTCAATCAACTACCTAATATATTGTAATTTTTTTAGAACGGCCAGGTTTAGAGGAAGGTTGGAAAGTTGAAAAAATACAAGAAATATATATGGACGCATTGAAAGCTTATGTTAACAGTCGTAAACATCCAGATAAGGATACTCGTTTTGCACAGCTATTGTCAGTATTGACAAAATTGCGTACAATTGTGAATAAAAATAAGTTCCTTTTTAAGCCTAAAACCAAAAAGCTACCTCCTTTTCTTGCTGAGATATGGAATGTAGTGCAGTAGTTTAACTTTAACAACAAACTATATATGTTCTTTTAAAAAAGCTAAATAAATAAATAAATATATTACTGATTATATTTTAATATGATTATTTGGATTATTATTATGTGTATGCAATTATGCATTTTTTTTCTTTTCATTATTTTTTTTTTTTTAGACGTTACTACAAAGTCTAGAGTGTTGTTATATATTTTTCTACTTGATCGGTAATTTATGTCCGACATATGGAAAATCAGTGATTTTCACTGCATAGTGGAGTATCGATATATCGTGGTTGTGTTCAGTTCTGTTTAGTTCTGTTTAGCTAGCCTAGGATTTCGTAGATCTGTCGTAGACTCGTAGAGCAATGTAAATAATGAATATGAATCCACCTTTACGGTTGTTTACAGTTGACAGTGACAGGACTGCTTCGTCATCGTCTAGGACTACACCAGACCAAAGAAAAGTATAGTCTTTTCCACCGAATAAAATGGTTAATAAAATTATTAAATAAAATATTTTTTTTTAGTTAAAATAAAAGAAAATATCAAAATTATTTTTTTTTTTTATATCTGGATGGATTTGTTCGTTGAGAAAATCTAATAAAAATATTTGTAATTTTAAAATGTAACCTTTAAGTTTTTTGTTTATATTTTGATTCATGTACGTAGTTTGACAAGTGATAAATAGGATCAAAGACTTGCGCAAAAGTTATCAATAAGGAACAAATTTGTAACTACCGTATTTTGTTATTTAAATACTTGTTAAATAATTTTTTTTGTTTTTTAATTAGGAACAAGACAAAGCAATAAATGATTTATCATGTAGTATTAATACAATGAAAGTTACTGATAAATCATCTGTAGCTGAATCTCCAGAAACGTCTGTTGGCAGTAGCGCAATAGTGTCAGGTTTTTCAAGTGAACCAAAAGCTGTTACAGAAGAACAAGAAGAACTCATACACAGACTTGTATATTTTCAAAATTTTTTTGAATATCCAAGTGACGAAGATCTTGCAAAAGTTTCGGTAATCATCCAATTCATTTATAAATTTTAAATTTAAAAAGCTTTTAAAAAATTCGTTCATTCATTTTTTTTACAGGATTTTAAACCATCAGAAGGTGAAGATCCAAGTGATACTGCATTCAGGCATATCACAGAAATGACGACATTAACAGTACAGTTAATTGTTGATTTTGCAAAACATTTATCGGGTTTTGATAAATTATTACGTGAAGACCAAATTGCATTACTTAAAGGATGTTTAACTGAAATTTGGATGATTAAATCGTCAAGAAGATATGATGTAAAAACAGATAGTATTGTATTTGCAAATAATCGACCTCATACTAAAGACAGTTTTAATTTGGCTGGCTTGGGTGATACTATTAAGAATTTATATGATTTTTGTAAATATATGGCTGATATGAAGGTCAACAATGCTGAGTATGCATTATTAACAACAATTGCAATATTCTCAGGTAATCAACTTTATCACTATTATTATAATTAATTAATTATTCAATTAATTAATCAGTTATCTTATATAATATATTTTTTTTAGAACGGCCAGGTTTAATCGAAGGTTGGAAAGTTAAAAAAATACAAGAAATATATATAGATGCATTGAAAGCTTATGTTAACAGTCGTAACCATCCAGATAATAATGATCGTTATGCACATCTAATGTTAATATTGACAAATTTGCGTACAATTGTGAATATAATCAAAATCCCTTTTAAGCACAAAACCAAGAAGTTACCTCCTTTTCTTGCTGAGATATGGAATGTAGTGCAGTAGTTTAACTTTAACAACAAACTGTATATGTTCTTTTAAAATAGTTAAATAAATAAATGTATTTCTGATTATATTTTAAAATTATTATTTGGATTATTATTTATATGCAAATATGCATTTTTTTTTTTCTTTCTTTATTTCTTTTTTATGTTACCACAAAGTCTAGGGTGACCGTTGTCATTTTTGTTATACAATATACATATTGTACTGAGGGCTTTAGCACGCTTGAAAAACTCAAACAAGAATAAGGTGAAGATTATACTCGAGTTTGTACTTCAGTGTGTCCAACAAGTATGGTAAGACAATATTTGCAACATTGCACTTAAATTTTAACAAAGTAAAGTTAATTTAAAAATCAAATTGTTGATAACCTTGAAACACATTTTAGTATATTATTTGTTTTATATTTTTTTTTGAATAAGTTAAATAACAACTTAATAAAGACTTAAATCATCATGATAAAAATATCCTCAACACAAATTTCCTGCTCTTATCATTTTAAAATTAAATATCCTAGTAAATAATTATCCTCAAAATAAAAAAAAAAAAATATCAAACATATAAACATAATGTCGACAATGACTAAAAAATTATGATAAATAAATACTGCATTTAAAAATTTATTTATTTTTTTAAATTTACTTTTATCATTTATCTTAAATAATTTTAAAATTAATTAAATAAAAAATCATTGTTATGACTCAATGTGATTATTATTTAAAATTTAAATTTTTAAATATTTTTTATTTTTAATTGTTTTCTAAATATTTCTGGATATTTTTGTTGAGGATAAATAGTAACCAGGATATTTACTCATGTAACCACTCAAAGACTGAATTATTTTTTTGTTATTTACAGATAAAATTGAAGGACAATTCAAGTGATATTCAAAATTAAAATGAATAAATGATTCGAATCAAGAAAAATCCAGTATAAACTGTTGAATTTCACGGTTAAATTTCTGCCCAGTTTTTAGCATTGAGTGTTCAACTTTCGAGGAGACATATAAATTTATATATAATTTATTATTATTATTATCATCAATATACATATATATTCAACATTAAGATATCTATATTGATGTATATATATGCGTGTATGTCCCCAGTGTATATACGTTAGCATTCACGTGTCACATTAAAGCAATCACCGTTAGAAATAAGAGGGGAAATTCGCGGCTTTACGAGCAACACTCTTTGTTCAAATCGACTGTACATATATAAGTAAAGTTCGAGGTCTCAATGCGTCATTAATTCATTCGTATTGCCCGATGTGAGCCAATTAAATTACTGAAAATTGCGTCAAGTCCATTTTCAAAATAGAAATAATCCTAATATCCGTATGTGCTAATTATATTCTTGGCCAAAACTTAATGAGATTTTTTTTATTTAAAAAAACGAATTAATAATTTAATAAAGTGTATATAATAATTTTTAATAATAACAGTTTGAAATAAAAAAAAATGACAATGATACAATGTTAATCGATTTACGAGACATTGAATAGTCATAAGTTCCCAGGCATTTTTTTTTTCCAACCAGATAATAATAAAGAAAAAAAATAGAAAAAAATTGTATTTTTTTTTCAAATTAAATTGCCAAACATACTGACTAATTGCACCGATAGAAAAAAAAAATAAAAACTTGATATTAATTTTGAACTATAATTTAAATATTAATAGCTGGGTAATTTTTTTTTCTATTTTTTTTCTGTTACAGCACCTGCATGTTTTTCTATCTTGTTTATGTTTATTATTTTTTCAATTTTATTTTTGATAACAACTCACGCTTGTAAAAAATATTGTTTCATAAAAATTTTCGAGGATTAAATATTGATTATATTTATTTTTCTAGCTACATGTTTGTTGACCCAAATATTTTCCTGTTTTATGTAAATTTTAATGATTTTATTTGAAGATAAATGTAGTGAAAATATTTTAATAAATATTATAAATTTACCTGGATCATTTTCGTCTCTTCTTGGACTAATTTGACGACGACATGGACACAATGATACCCTAGGAACAACTCTCATAATGCATTTTAAATAATCCAAAAATAAAAAACACAACTTGAGTCTAAATATACCGGATTTAAAATAATTTTAAAAATTCAAAAGTTGCTTGAGCACATTCCTTGGAACACGTAAGAAAGGAATGAACGTGGATACACAACTGAGGGATGTGTCATCGATGTCATATTGTCGTTTGAAACATTCAAACATTCAGGGTCATTCCATGCCCTTATCGAACTTGTGTATAAAGACAAACCATGTTTATTGAATGACTTGAAAACGCCCACTATTTAAATTATCCAATGACTGTCAAATGTCAAGTGACTCTAGTCGACACTTGAACCCTTAATTATTTTAAAAAAAAAAAATTAAATTAAGCATTTAACAAAGAAGATATATTTTCCATGTGATTATTTTGTAACAAATATTTTTTCCTATCAATGATAAATAATATTCGAAATTCAGCTCGACAACAAATCGATAAACAACTTTACCAACCATGAAAATATAAAAATAAATAAAAATAATAACCTGACAATATTTTACAAGTGTCATAATAATAAATAGTAGTCTCTCTTCACTGATAAATTATACAACAAAAATATTCACACTTTCTCTGTGGATAAATTATTTAAATGAAAAAAAAAAAAAGTAAATAATAAAAGAAAAATTGTCCTTGACATTAAAATAATTTTAAAAAAAAATAAAACGCAGTAACATTAAAAAATTAATTTGAGATATATGACGTAGTATACCATGACCGATTTTTAGTGTAAATACAAATGGATAATAAAAACCCCAAGCATCTTTCGTGACGGTGATAATTCGCGCATCTGACCTCTAACCTCGACCTGATTGAAAAATAAATAAAAAAAAAAAATAATAATATGGGGACCCCTTTCACCCTTTTCTTCTGCGACATGTCCTGAATTTAAACTGTGTTATGCGCCAGCAGGATATGCGAGTTATATGCAAGAAGTGAAATGAGTGCAAGCAAACTGATGTGAGAGAAGAGTAAAATAATAAATAAAAAAAAAGAGATAAGAACTTGTAAAATTTATTTAGTATAAAAAGAAGAGACGATATAAAAATAAAAAGGATGGATAAATTATATATAGCTGAATTTACGCGGGCAAGATGCCAATAGGCTGACTCAAAAAAATACTGCAACCGCGTGGGTGATACAAGAAAATTGGTCTAGGTAATATGCTCTATGTATATTCACATGCAGTATGTCAGATCGTGTCTCACAGTATACCGACTCATTGCATCGATCTAATATACAAGAAAAAAAATATATACACTCTCCTATCCTGGTTCCCACGCTACCAGTTCAACAACAAAATTGCTTCCAAAATAAAAAAATACAAAAAAACTTTATACACTAATTTACTGTAATTTTTTATGTTAAATTTAAAAAATAATATTGGCTGTTTAGTAAGACAAAAATAATTATGATAAATTTATGAAAATATAAAATTAATTTATATAATCAATTGAAGGAAAAAAAATTACAAAAATAAACTAACCTGAGAGATAAGATTTTGCACATGTTATGTAGCCACACATATTTCCAATTTTCGTCCAAATTGATTGCAATACTTCTGGATTGTACATTTACTTAATTTAATTTGTAAAAAAAAAAAATTAAAAATATTCAGGACCTTCACAATTAGCGTCCTTGATTTATTTATTATTATTTTACTTTTTAAATTTAAATTAATTTAAAAGGATAAACCAGCTATTTTAATCAAGGACAGTATTTTTTTTTTTGCATGGCAAATCACTTGTACGCGCATAAGAAAAACTAGATGATGATAATTTATCAACTCAGACAAACTGGATGACAATATATTACGAGGATAGATAAAATTATATTTACTGAGTTGTAATGAGTTTTTTTTTAAACATGTGTATGTGTTTTTTTTTTTTTGATGGAATAGCAACTCGTGCGTGCTTGGAAGCGTGACCGCAACTTTGTGGATCACGTCGCATACTGAGGGGACTAATACAGGGACCCACTGATCAACTTGCTGGCCCACCAACCGGGACTAAGTGCCCCTCTGCCTCCGCATTTTGACCACTATATACCACATATTATCGTCAACACACCTTTTTACCACACACCCCCGCAATCCATATATACACGAGTTTGATTTTAATTTTTTTTTTGTTCCATTATTTTAAACTTCCTTTTGTTCTACTCAACTTAAATGTATTATTGTCTCTTGTTGATGTATAGGTATGATTTTTTATAACAGAAACTTTGCAAGCATGCTATTTGTAATGCTACTGTGAGCATGAAAATCTTGATCACCTCTCTGTTTATTGTAATAATAAGTTGTGCAAATAATATTCCAGGTAAAATTGATAAATCAAAGGGCCCATTATATTTTTTTTTTTTTTGTGATTATCATCACCACTGTTGCGTGTATTTTTTATATTTGCGTGTCAATTGGATATTATATAGTTGGCCACTTTGGTTTAAAAATTTATTTATATAAATTTAAAATTAAGTGCTCTTATATAAATCTTTATTTAAATTTACTGACAGAAAAGTAAATATTTTATTAAAAGTTAAATTGTAAATGTCTATCTTTAATTTTATATATGCAATTGCGATACTTTTTTTTTTTTTTTTTCAGGTCAACTGTTAATAAAATTGATAAGAAAAAAATATACTTTTTATGTTTATGAATTTTTTTAAATATTTTTTTTTCCTTCTGATAAATTTTATATAAATATTTTCAACTTTAATTTTGTTTGAAAATTTTTTCAAATAACTTTTTTTTTTAATAATTAAAAATTGTATTATTTGAAAACAATTCCCATGTGACTCTATATATCATTGTCAATTTTTTTTTGCCTAATTAATCACCAGTCCAAACTTTTCTGCACACAGCAATATAATTTAAAGTTTTTTGTTTCATAAAAAAATCATTAAAAAAATTAATTTATTTATAAAAATCCTTTCAAAATAACTAAAATATATATCAATAATAAATAGTCATCAAAATTAGAGCAAGTCATTAAATAATTAACAGTTAAAAAAATAAAAACAGTCACTTTAAAAGTAAAAAGAAAAAAAGAATATAAAAATGATAAAACTACTTAATGATTCATTTAAGATACACCTCTTCATAAATGTATAATTTTAGAATGTTTTTTTTTTTTTATCATTTTGTTTATTAGAGCTACAATAAGTGGTGAGTTGAAATGTCTGTGCCGATATGATATAAATATGTATTTGTAAGGTCCGCTATACGGTGGTTGCCGACCGAACCAAGTGACCGACTTTCAAATAGGGAATACGCTCGGCATAACACCGAATAGAATTGCGTTACGCTGATGGCTTTTAGCATCAAAAAAAAAAAAATAGTGTTATATATTATAGTCAATGTCTAACTGCTTTTGTATTATTATTAATTTTTTTTTTTTTTATTATTGTTGAGTCAGGCCATAGAAAAACATCAGTAGCAAATTCAAAAATGTATTACACAAGAAAAAAAAAAATTATAACAAAACTTTGAAACGTCATAAGTAAAATCAGTATTTAAAAAATAAAAAAAAAATACTGTATGATCATTTTGATGATCATTTAAAAAACCACAAATCATATCAACTAACGGATCCAACATCATGATCTTCAGTCATGACTCATGATATATAAAATAATGTTTTTAATTTTTATCTTTTTTATCCAGTGTATTTATTTTTAAACAATATTATTTTTTTTATTTTTCTCCAGCTCATGTTTCATCGTGGCGTTTACAAAATACTTATCGATATCGTGTTGAGATAATTTTATTTATAGAACATGATAAATCAATTGCAAACCATCACAAGAATTTTTTTAAAGTAAAAAAAAAATTACAGAAAATTGCCAAATTGTTTTTGGGTATTTATAAAAATTATTTGTATAATTTTTTTGTAGCTAAACTGAGCACCAAGTCATTGTGATTAATAAAAAAATTATTGAACAGTAATATAAAAATTATAACATTATTATAAATAATTTTTCAGACAAAAATAACAGAATTTTTTTCAGCTTGTTTTTTCCTCAACACTGTAGCAATTTTCTTCTAATAAAATTTGAATTTTTTTTCTCTGTATGGGGTGTGAACCCTACTCTGAATATCTATCATAAAAAATTGATACCCTATACATAAATTTATACCCTCCTGATTTTGGGTATACCCCAAAGTTTGATTACACCTAAATATAAAATTTAAAATCCCAAGACATAACGGATATATCAAGAAAAAAAAAGAAAAAAAAATCTTATGGATGGATTGGATGGTGTAGCATACCGTAACACTAGTAAATTATTCGCCATGATCATCACAGCGTGCAAGTATAAAACAGTAAAGATAGAAAGGGGAAAATATATACAGAAAATAGTTGTAACGTCAAGTATAACTGGGCCGGAAAAAAGATAAACCATAACAAGTACAAACTCAATAAATAAACATTTTGACTTCTCATCAAAATGAGGACAATACCGCATACACAATAAAAATTAAAAAGTAATTCATTCTTATATTATAAATTTTTTTTTTTTATTTATTATTATGATATTTTTTATGATAGAAATCAATTTCTAACGGTAAAAATTTAAATTTAATATAGATAAAAAATTAATACAAATGCGTAGGCCGAAATAATAAATTTAATAATTCAAGGGTAAATAAAAATTGACGAGGTGGGTTGTATTTATGAGTTGTTATTTCCACCCACATGTGAAAATTCATTATTTTTAAAAATCGAAATCTTTATATTGTCATGTGACAACAAACATAATGCAAAAATAATCTAACCAGTGATTTTCTGTGTGGAGTATTTTTTATTTTCATTTTTATGTTGAATATAAGGAAACAAAGTCAATGATCTTTATGTAATATTTTTTTTTTTCAACTTTATTATTGTTACATAAAATGCCAGGTAAATTTTAATCTCAATGTTTATCGAAATGTTGTTGTAGGAAAAACATCAACTGTGTAAAACGCATATGTATATTTATGATATGACTTTCAAAAAAATAATGAAACAAATTCATTGAGGAAGGTAAATGGAAATTATTATTAAATTATTAAATAGGCATTTGAAACTATGACACTGATGGGAATTTTAAATGTAAAATAATATCAGTAATACCTCTTGATATTAAATTTTTTTTTTTTTACATTTTTTTTTGTTACGTAAAATATCAAGTTTGAAGATTATTACGAAGTAACATGGTAGAAATAATCTACTGTACATATAAGTGTCACATGGTAAATGTATATTATTTTTTTTTTCAAATTAAAATTAAAAAAAAAATTTATTACGTTATTGTAAAAATATTTTTTAATTTAATATTATGTTTTTCCTTAACATGACATTATTTTTATATAATTGAATTAATTTTTTTTAATTCATAAATTATACTTTAAATTAAACCAAACAATATATGAAATTTCATTGAAAAATATATTTTGTTTATTTTATAAATTTAATAATGAAAAAAAAAAAAAAATATTCCACAGGAAAATTAAATTAATAAGTTGAAGAATTATTATTTAAAATTTATTCAATAATTTTTTTTTTAATATCATGCTCTATTTTTATGTTCAACCATTTATGTTTTTAATTTTTTCTCATTTTAACGTGTTATTTGTGATTGTGTATACAAGAGGTTGACTTAATGTGTAACCACACCTTCAAGTTGATGACGATATACATGACGAGTGCGCAATATATATTCTATATTGTTCAATGAATAAATAGATATTCATAGTATAATAGTTGTTAAACTTAAGAGAGATGCAAGGTTTAAATTACCATAAAGAAAAAATAAATGAAAAAGTTGAATAAATATAAAATAAAAAATAAATAAATATGGAAAAAAAAAAAAAGCCTCGACACGTAGACTATGAGACAAAACTATGAGTATACGTGGATTTTTACAAATAAATACAATATAAAGTTGTAGTGATATCGGCCTCGAGACGATTTTTATTCCGTGTGGGAAGTGTCTTAGTTGTGAACCAACTATAAACATTTATGGTTCTATGCATAAAATACAGTGTAAATATGAATTTTCAGCATCATCTGTCGCCTTGAAATTCCAACTTTATATTGCACTTATTTATTATTATTATACACGACATTTAAATTTTTTTTTCGAGGCTTTAGAATATAATCTTCAATTAAACGTAATAATTTTTTGTCAAGTGTTTTTTTTTTTTTATTATTAAATTGAAATTAAAAAAAAACTAAAAATTAATTTTACATGAACGCTGTAATTTTTTTGTGAACTTTTCTTTTATTATTTAAATAATTGACATGATTAAAATAATTCAATAATTTTATCTTAAAAATTTTCTAATTCCAATTAAAAAAAATTTCTAAATTCCATAAAAAAATTAACTTTTCATCTCTTATTTATCCTAAAAAATTAATAAATAATTATTTCCCTAATTACCAAATTTTTATATCACTTTCTTTTTAAAGAACAAAAAAAATAATCAATTAAATTTTCCTACAAAATAATTTAAATTTTCCCAGAAAAAAAAAAAAGAAATTTTATTTCTTTTTTCAATTATTATTTATTATTGAGGTCGTTTGACAATGTCACATTAAAAGATATAAATTTTCTGAGCATCTGTCATTGATTAGACTTGACGCAAATCGATACATATTTCTGGTGTCAGCATAAAACAAAATAAATAAATAAATTGTCAACAAGATTACCGGATACAATAGATAAATAAAATGTTTGAATAAATAAATCACCTGTTTTTCCAATAACTGGTTGACCAATTCTTCCAAACCACCTTAAAAATCTTCTAGCAGTTGTTGTATTTGATTTACATCCATCAATAATAACAACACCACTACCACCATTATTATGACTATTATTATTATTGTTATTAATTGTATTATCTACATTACGACACTGTTCAAATGGATTATTACGTTCAGTTGTTGTTTCTTGAACACGACTATATGGTGACATCCAAGTTGCAGCTGAATTACCAATAAGATTAATACCTTTTGTATTATTATGATGATCAGGTAGCCAATAATTTGATGATGCCACCGGCATTTCCCGGCTATCGTCTTCTGACGAATCAAATATAAATCCACAAAATAAAAAAGTCATTCGCCTTTATATTTTTATTACATGTATATACTTTTTTTTTTATATTTTTTTTCGTTAATAATTGCTATTTATTTTTTCACTCTCACATTTATTATCACGTTTGATTATTGATGATAATGATGATGCTTTGAGCTTTTTTATTATTTTATAAATTCACAAATTACTGCACAGTGTCGATCAATGCACTTTCACTCAAACTTGAAATTTATTAATTTATTTTCTTTGATGATGATTCTGCGTCATTGAAAAGCTAAATATTAACAATAATATTATGTGGAATAATAAAAATTATTCAATGTAATAAAAAGAGAAAAAATTTAGTGTTATTATTGAATATATTTTTAAATTTATTGTTCAAGTATATATATGTCTGACTGATGGTAATAAATTTACGAAATAGCCAACTAACAAGCACATATGTATAATTTTCTTATCTTTTTTTTTTCGTTTGATAAGGTTTTTCATGGAATTATCAGTAAAATGCCTTGGTGATAATCTAAATTATTAAACATTTATTTATGTTTTTCATTATTTTATTAATTTCAGCAATATATATTGTTAATTTTTTCTTTTTAAATATGTTATTTATTATCGAGAAACAATGAAAAAAAAAAGAGGCACGGTTGGTGTATGTGCATGTATTTTTTTGTGTGTTAAATGAGGAGAGTCTTGCGCGAACATTGATGATGCCAACGACGAAGGCCATTGACGAAAGCTTCTTGGATATATATATATATATAACACACTTACAAAATTTTATCGCTTACGTAAGCAAAAAACCAAGCAAACACACAAGTCACCACATTTTCCCTCATATATCAAAAAATTTTTTTTTCTTTGCCTTGACTCTTTTTTTTTTTTTGACACTAGTTTGTATCAAACAACAATAAACAAATATAGTAGATTAATAAAAAAAACATTAATTTATATTTTAAAAAAATAATAAACAAGCAAAAAAAAAAATTAACAATTTAATTAATTAAATAAAAAAATGATAATGTTAAAAAAAAAAAAAGAGTTGTTTTTGGTCTCGACTATTTTTTTTTGCTTTTTTTTTGGACAATAAATTATATATTTAAGAATAATAATAAAAAAATTATAAATAATTTATGTTTAAAAATTAAATAAACAAATTTACAAATTTATTAATTGATTAATTAATTGATTAATAGATTAATTAACAAAAAAATAAATATAATTTAAATATTTGATGAAAAATTAAGCTTAAAAATTTTTTGATAAAATATAATTAAAATAAAATTATTAATTAAATAATAATATTAGTTTTATTATTATTATTTTTATGAAAATTTAAAAAGAACGGTGAAATTAAAAAATGCGTGTTGCGTGTTGGTAAAAGGTTTTAGTTGGCGCGCGCGACCGCCTGACCTCGAGTTTAAAACGCCTGATCGAATTTCCACTTTTCCCCACAAGTCAGCTGTTTAATGCGGTAATTTTTTTTTTATATTATAATATTGTTATTACAAAGCAACAAATTTGCAATAATTTGCTAAGCTAAAAAAAATTTATAAATATTTTATTTGTAATTTTTTACGAAATTTAAAATATATTTAAAAAATTTTTTTTTGAGTCAAGTAAATTTGTTGTTGCTTTTTTCAATTGTTGTTATTTAATTTTCAACATTAAAATTTATGGAAAATTGTGCTTTTGACTTTACTGAATATCGTATAAGTAAATATATATTCATGCAGTTGTTATACATGTGTGTAAAGCGAAAAGCGATTGCAGGTCGTTCACCGTTCACTTGATATCACCACTCTTCCTCAGTTTAAAAACACACACATCAACTTGCTCTACTTATTTCAATCAATTTTATTAATATATTTAATTGCCAAAGACTTCATTTTAAATATTTATAATAATATAAATTATTATTGTATATTTTATTTAAATAAAAAACACAAATTTCATGGATTTTTATTTTATCAAATTATTTTCATTGTAACACACATTTTTAATTATTTTTAACCATCAGTCGAGCAATATATACTTGAAATATTTTTTTTATTATAATATATTAATTTAGTTATTAAAAAAACCTTTATAAATAAATTTATTTCATTAATTTAACTAGAATATATTTATTTTTATACCAATCTAAAAATATTTTTGTCATCCAATGTAATATCCCAGCATGTTATACCCGGCTTTCTACAATTCACTCGCGCGTGTATTTATATTTTTTTTTTTCTAATTAATTTATTTTCCTTATTCGTCGCTTTCACAATTTTTTAAAAATAATCACAAACAATCAAAAAATTGAATTTTTTGTATATAAAAAAATATATATTATTTTTTCAAATTTAACACTCTTTTTTAGATTTTTTTTTCTTTTAATTTTGGCTAACCCATATTTTAATTGTTAAATAAATTATAATATTATTATAAAATGGTATACCACGAGTGTAATTTTAATATATATATAATAATTAAAAAATCCGCGAAAACGCGCGAGTGAGAGTTGAACGAGCCAGTCTCGACGCTGATGTTCGA
Organism: Aphidius gifuensis; assembly: GCF_014905175.1. Taxonomy (NCBI): domain Eukaryota; kingdom Metazoa; phylum Arthropoda; class Insecta; order Hymenoptera; family Braconidae; genus Aphidius; species Aphidius gifuensis. The sequence goes on along the minus strand of NC_057790.1, from coordinate 1,241,363 downwards.
CTTACTGGCGAGTCGCGCAACTCGAGTTAGTATGATACTTTGCCGACTAGCGATAGTCCTCTCCACCATCATCATAATGCTTTTTATGTGTATAAAGTATGTATGTATATACTTTGTAGAAAATCCTCGACGAGTTTGCAGCACCCAATACCACCCAATACATATACAACTAACGCGAGAAGAACATCAAGAATGAGAAAGACAAAACATCTATATGTACAACCAGTCACCAGTTTTTTTTTTTTTTTTTTTTCATTTTTATTATTACATACAAATGCATTTACAAATATACACATGCAATACTTGATTCACTATCATCAAAATTGTTTTTTTATGATTTTTTAATTTTCATTACTTTAATTTTATTTAATCATTATTTTGTATTTTTTTTTTTTAGATCATTTAGATCACTCTGGTGATATACTGACATCAAAAATAATTTTTACTTTATTTTTAAAACGCCAATTATTTTTATTTCAATTATTTATTTATTTGGTTTTTTAAATTTGGTAGTATTTTTGATATTTAGATCAATTTTATCCAGGTATTTTTTTTTTTTTTTTTCTATTTATATTTTGGATCAAAGGTAGAATATAGTTTTTATTTTATTTTTGGAACGACGATTTTTCTATTCTAATTATTTATTTGGGCTAATTGTTTGAATCAATATATCATCAACAAAAATATTTTTTTATATTTTTTAAATTTTCATTACTCTAATTTGAGTCTTTTTATTTACAAATTTATTTTTTATAAATTTTTTATCATTCAAATTTTCGCTCTAATGACCAACTATTATCTCAAATATTTTTTTATCAATGCCCCTATTTTGGTTAATTAAAAAATTCATTTGTTCAATTTTTTTTTGTGTAAATTACTAGCTCATTCATTATCATCAAAAATATTTTTTAATTTAAAAACTTTCATATCTCCATTTTGATAATTTAATATAATTTTTGTAAATATTCATTATCATTTAAATTATCTAGCTCATTATCATCGAAAGTATTTTGATTTTTTTAAAATTTTAATTACTCTGATTATTTATTTAATTTTACATTCGTAATCATTGAAATTATTCCATTTGATGTTATGTATGTTATTTAAAAATTACATAATAAAATTTATCACTGAGTTGACATATTTTACTTGTTTTTTTTTTTCGGTAACTATTTGCACATATTTAATTTAATATTCATCATCAGCACGTAAACACATTATTGTGTCGTTTTTTTTTTTCATTTATTCTTATCTATTTTCACTTTCTACCCTCTCTTCAACAACAACTGTCTACCTGTATGATATTATGTTTTGCAACAGCATCAAAATGAATAAAAAAAAATGAAAAAAAACCACTACAATAACTACACTTCCATTGTTAAATTAATATTGTTTTTTTTTATTTAAAAAAAAATTTAAATATACGTTTTCATAATCGAAAATTAACAATGATGATTCAAGTGTTTTTCTTCGCAGTATATGACCAAATCTCTTACTAGTATATATTTTTTTTTAAATAAAAAATTGTTAAATTCAGCAAAATTTTATACTTTAAATGAATTTTTATATTTAAAATTATTATTCTTATTTTTTTGTAACGGATATATTAAACGGGTAAAATATAATATAACGGAAATAATAAAATTTTTTTATCTCATAGATGTGTAAAAAAATAATTTTTAAAAAAATTTTAAAAATATAAAAATTACTTTAAGTGAATGTCATTCAACACTGTCTCGCAGATGTTGTTAGAACTTTATCAAACACTCAAGGATTAAGGACGAGCTAAATTTTTATATTTTGTTGTTAAAAAAAAAAATTTTATTGCGGTAAAATTAATACCTCAAGTGAATAATGTAAAAACTTTATTGACGGCATAAAGTACCCATTCAAAAATTTTCTTTACGAGTAAAATTATCAAATAATTCAAATAAAATCATAAAAATATTTTTAAAAATTATTTCAGTGATTTTTCAAGTCATCGAAATCACAATTAGAATTTTTTCGAAATCGAAAAAAAAAACAAAATTTCTCTGTTATCAAATTATTTCGTATTAATTTTTTTGTTGATTAATAAAAATATATTTATACTGACAATTAACAGTAGTTTTTAGTGCATATAATTTGAATCATTTAAAATCATTTGGAATCATTGAAGTCCCTTGAAGTTACAAGGTTGCAAAAATCATTTAAAAAAACTTTTTAAGCCTGTTGAAATTTTTTTTGCAAAATTTGAATAAAAACGACAATGTATTAAAATAATTAAATATAATTATAAAAATAAAATGTAATTAGAATATATATGTCGAGAGAGAAATGAGTGAAAAAACAAGTGCTCGTATTACCAGCGGAAGAATAGCTAGAATTTAGTGAGATATATATTTCAGACAACGAATCCCGTTTGATTACGGTGCAGTTCATTACGTGGAAAGGTCCCTGACACTGTACTTATATATTTGTTAATGTACACAGTAGTCAACACAATGATTACTTCAAAAATAAATATGTTTTTAATATTTATTTTACTTGTCAAAAGAAACGCTATATATTATCATCACCCCAATTTCATATAGTACACACAAAAAAATTATATATCAAGCACAGGTGTTATGGTTTATCTTGACTATTTCTTTTATCAAGATTTTTTTATTTCTACTAACAACAAAAAAACTTGAGCTCACTGATGGAGAGTCAACTTTTATTTACCTTTACTTTTTTTATTATAAAAAAAAAAAATTCAAGAGGCCTGTTTGTAATCCCTTGTGGTTGGCTTATCATTTGTTATTCTTTTGAGTATATTTTTATATTTACAAATAAATGCCGACGACCTCAAAGCCACCCAGCAATAATAATAGAAAAAAAATTGTTTAAATAAAGTCAATAAAAAAAGAGAAATAAAGTTTTACAAAAAAATTTTTAATTATACTTTGTAGAAAAAAAAAATCGATAACGTGGATTTCGATTTAACATAATTTCGATTGAATTTAATTTCGAATGAAAAATAGATGTAATTTGTTTAAATTTACAGATATATAAATGAAATTTGTTTTTTTTTTTAATTTGTTTAATTTATTGTTTAAAAAATTTTAATTAAAAAAAAAATATAAAAAAGTGTTTAGTTAAATTTGTTGTGTTTAAAACAATGACAAGTAAAATATTGAAATTAATTAATAATAAAAAAAAAAAAGATAATAATTTTTTTAAAATAGTAAATATATAATTACAAAAAAACAAAGAAAATAAAATTTTCAATGTTGATGTATATTGATTAATAAATATATTAAAATAAAAATTCTTAATGAATATTTTATTGCGAAAATAATAAGCAATTAACGTTGATTATTTCTATAAATAAATAATTAAAATTTGATACTGACATTGCAGTTATCCTCGGCAATATTAGTAATAGTAAAAGAGAGCCGCAATAATGATGCTGTACATATTGTATCATCATCAATCCCGCCACTTTTACACAATAATATATATGATGATGAAAATCAATCGTCAGACACGCGCACGAGGAATCCGCACTTGACCCAGAATGCGGCAAAACGAGACCCCGTATATAAACAAGTGAGAAAAAATATAAAAAAAATAACAATCTAAAGAAAAAAATATATTTTTTCATTTTCAAATCGACTGGAGAATAGAACAATGTCGAGGCCTTTTTGTCATTTGGATACGCCGATGGGGAAACAGGAAGACTTTCAATGACACGTGTCAGGTCATTTAAATTTATTTTTGTTTTTTATAATTGAAAATTTCCGTAAATTATATTTCAAAAAAGCAGAAAAGCTAAGCTATATTTTTTTATTTTCATAACACACATTTTGATGATAAAAATTTTAATGATTCAGTTTTCATTTTTTTTTTTTTTTATAAACATTTGATGAATTATGAGTAATTCGTCTATTATTTATCTATCAAGTTTATTACACTTTTGTATAATTAAAAAAAACAAATGTTTAATAATTATTAAACGATAATTTTTTTTAATTAAATAAATATTTTTATGGTACACTTGGTTGATGAGTAATTGAGTGTATTTTAAAATATTTTTTTCGTTGTTTTTCTTTTATAAAAAAATGAGGACACGAAAAAAAAATATGGATAATTTAATTAATAATAAAAAAAAAAATAGTTTGTTGGGTGTCAACGAGATGATGTTAAGTGGAATATGTTTATAAATTAATTGTGTTTATTAAGAGTAACCTTGACCACATACCTTCTTGGTTGAAACTGTTTGAATTTGCATTCGGATGTGATGACAATGAGGACGACGTGTCATCCTCAGCGACACCCATTGTTGTTGTTGTATTTGTTATTAATGAACGATTATTAATAACAATCTCTGTGGCTGGTTCTTCACACCTGTAAATATTAAATTGATTAATAATTGATAATTGATTATTAATTTATTAAACTTTTAACATTTAAAAATTTATATATTATTGTTATCTATTTAATTTTAATATTATAAATATTTGTTTTGTTTATTTTCTAGACAAATTTTAGCACGTATTTAAATGTCATTAATTTGTTTAAATAATAAATAATTTTCTAAAAATATTTTCATATTAAAATGAAGAATTTTTTGGTATATTAATTTATTATAAATATTTAGGGTAAATATTTTTAATTTTAAATAATAAAATTAAATTAGATAAGTGTGATAATTTTATATATTTTTTTTTCTAAATTTATAATAGTTAAATTATTAAATTTGTCTATTAATATTTCCTCAAAATGTTATCAAAAATTGATTTTAATAAACATTTTTCAAATGATTAATATTTTTTCTAATAAATTTATAAATTAAGATCAAAGTTTGTTTTGTATAAAAATATTTTCAACGTTATTTGTTTTTTATTTGTTTATAATTTTTTTTTTATATTTATTTTATCTAATCATTGTTTATTAAATTAGATAAAAATATATAATTTAAATTGATCAGTAAAAGAGTTAAAATGTTAGAAAAAAAAAAAAAAAGATTTACGAGTTGAGTCGTGACCCATCAACAGCACCAACGTTTGTTCACTTAGATAATAATCAATTGCAAAAATTATTTATTTTCAAATAGATACTCCAACATACACATTAAATATATGTTTTAATAAAAAGAATAAAAAAAAAAAAAATTATTATGATTAACAGAAACAAGCATTGCTTCACACAATACACTCATCATATTAATTAATTTTTTATTTTTTTTAATTCTAAAATAATCCAATTATCGATTTCATGTACATCCAATAATGGGAATTTCAACTATAGCAATAATAATTTCAATTTCAAATACAGGTTGATTAATAACCATTCAATATAAATTAAATATAAATTACAAACAAATTAAAAACAAATTAGAAACAAATCAGAAAAAAGTAAATTTTTATTTTTAAAAAATAATCTGGACTAATATCTATTAATAAAAAATTTATATAAATTTTTTTAAAATGATTTATTCGTAGTCAACATGTTGATGATAACAACAACATAATTAACATACTATAATGACTTGATGTGTCATCATTATCATCATGTGTTGATAATCAAACTGAAATAAAAATTATTTTTTAAACAATAAATAAAATACATAATAATTACTTACATTTTAATAAACAAACAATTGTTTATACATTAGATCTTCATTATTATTAAATAATTATTTAAAATATATAAATAAAATTCAATTGAGCCAAGTGTAATGATGATGATGATGATCAGACCTGCGTGACAACAGTCCAACTCAAATCACCCAAAGAATTTTGATTTTTCTTTTCTTATTTTTATTGTTATTAACAAATTTATTTTTTCAAACTCTATTTATCCACGAATATTTAGTAATTATATTTATTTATTTTTTTTATCTCACTTGAACAATGTTCACTAAACGCCTCAACGAACGGATCAACGAACTGTATGAACAAAAAAAGAAATAAAAAAATAAAAAAATCACGACTAAGATTCCAATTCACTGACTCTATGTGTATTTATTTTATTTGTCTATTTTTTTGTTTAACAAAATAAAATTATTTAAAGCTAGTTAATCAAGAAGTTTAAATTTATAAAATTAATTTTCACAATTATTTAGAAATTGGAGCTTAAAATTGTTCTTGTTGCACTGTGATCAAAAGTCGATTAAAGCCGAGTTATAAATTAACTTTTAAAACCAAAAAAAAATTATTATTGCTAAAAATAATTGTTGTAATATAATATGATGTTGCAGTCAATTATATTGACAATATTTACTGTTAAATTATTTAAGTCTATTGTTTGACAGATGCACAAAATTTAACGATGTACGCCGAGTTATTGACAAATACGGAGGCGTCTTTGTACACCATTGCAAACACACATACACATTTTACATTTACACAATTACCAACTGGTTTTTTTTTTTTTTTTATTATTATTTTCATTTTTCTCACATCGCAACACACACTGATGTCAGCGACTTGACGGTCTTGTTGAGAACTACAGCTTGGATATAAAAAATACACAAAAAGAAAACAAAAATAATTGACAGCTATTTTTTACTCCGAAAAAAAAAAAATAAATAACCTAATTTAATTATTTAAATTATAAAAAAAATCAAGTAAATATTTGGGTTTTGTTTGTTATATTGTTGTCATTGTTGTCTGTCAATTTTACATACACACAGACAATTCGAATCAGCTGATGATATTGATGATGTTTTTTAAACATGGCCGATATTTTTAGACGTTTTTTGGAGCACTAAGTTGCTCACTTCTATGTACTTAAAATTAAATTAAATATTTATTTGTAATAATAAACAGTAAATAATTATTAAAATATATTAATTAATAATTTTTATAAATTATTTAAATATTCTGCTGATGATATTAAGGTGGGTAAAACAAACAACAAAAATTTCTGTAAATAAAGTCTGTTTTTTTTTTTGTTTTCATGACAGAAATAATAATCACCGGTATCTCAAATAAACGTGGAAGTTTTGTTGAACGTCCCGGGCTTGGTAAAGTTCCAAAAAAATAAATAAAAACCTAGTCATGGCATCGAGAAAAGAAAAGTCATTGAAAAATCATAAAAAAACATATTTCGATTTGATAAAAAAATATGGAAATATAAATTTTGTCATGTCATTATTGACAGATCCAAAAAAGTTGGCATTAATAACTGGTGTATTTGTTATTGTTGAATTAATATTAAATATTTTAGTTATTCATCATGTTAAATATACGGAAATTGATTGGAAAGCATATATGCAAGAAGTCGAAGGTTTTTTAAATGGTACATATGATTATTCAAAGCTACGTGGTGATACTGGACCATTGGTATATCCAGCTGGTTTTGTATATGTTTATTCATTGTTATATTATGCAACATCTGCTGGTGTTAATATACGTGCTGGACAATATATATTTGCATTATTATACATGGCATTATTGATTCAAGTATTTAAACTTTATGCAAGAACTAAAAAAGTACCACCTTATGTATTGATATTAATTTTTTGTACATCATACAGAGTACATTCAATATTTGTTTTACGTTTATTTAATGATTCAATTGCAATGATATTATTATTTACAAGTATTAATGCATTTATTGATGACAAATGGTATTATGGAAGTGTATTTTACAGTCTTGCTGTATCAGTTAAAATGAATATATTATTATTTTCACCAGCATTATTCATAGCATACTTGTGTAATCTTGGATTGATACATACAGCATTACATCTTGGAATTTGTGGAATTATTCAAGTTATACTTGGTCTACCATTTTTAATTAATAATCCACATGCATATATATCTGGTGCATTTAATTTTGGAAGAGTATTTGAATATCAATGGACAGTTAATTGGAGAATCATACCAGAGGATTTATTTTTAAATGGTAAATTTCATATTGCATTATTGGCATTACATTTAGCTGCAATATCATATTTTATACCAAGTTGGATAACATATATGCGTGGTTATGCTAAATTAAAATTAATTAGCCAAGAGCTAAAGCCAAAAATGAAAAAAGATACACAAATTGATATGTCAACAATTAGCCAGCTATTTATATTTCCATTATTTGCTGCTAATTTTATTGGTATTGTATTTAGTAGATCATTACATTATCAATTTTATTTGTGGTATTATCATACACTACCATATATTGCTTGGTGTACACATTATCAAGTTGTTACTAGATTATTTATACTTGGAGTTATTGAATTATGCTGGAATGTTTATCCAAGCACAACTTGGAGCAGTGGAGCTCTTCATGCTTGTCATCTTATGTTGTTATATGGACTTCATAAAAATCGTGTTAAAAGTACAAAATTTGATTAAACAAAATAATCTCTTTTCTTTTTTTTTATTAGTAAAATGAATTTTCTTTTTTGTCATTTTGTAAATCGTCTTCCATTTTAATATAATAATATACTTAAAATGTCGTTGAAAAAAAGATGTTTTTTTTTTTTTCTTTTTATATAAACATTTTTATAAATTATGGAGAGACAAGTCATTGTAATGAAACCAAATAAAATTATTTCAATTGTGTCAATTATTGTTTTGTTTTTTAAATTTTCCAATTTTCATTATTGTAAATTCATGAAAACACGCCTCAAGACATGCTGCCTTCCTCAATGTTCCTTAACCTTAATAGTATTAAATAATAAAAACAAATTTGACATGTTATTTGTTTACTAATAACATTAGTATTGTTGAATATAATTATAGAAAAATGTCAACTGAAGGTAAGAATATTTCAATAGATTAGAATTTTATTTTATAAATAAATTTTATTGATAAAAAAACAGGTAAATTAAAAGAAGATGAAGAACCAGTTCATCATTTTAAAAGTCAATTTGTTGGATTGGAAAATAATCCAACAGAAAAAACATGTTTATTATGTGATTTAAAATTTATTTTACCAACAAATGACAAACAATTTCTCCAGCATTTGTTTGAAAAACATCGTCTAGTCATTGGAGATGTAGAAAAAATATCAAGTCTTCAAAGGTACATATTAATATTTAATTAAACATAAACAAACATTAAAAATAAATTTTCTAATTGTTTAAAAAAAATAGTTATATTCATTACTGGAGAATAAGATTTATGGAAGCACCATTGACATCATTTTGCACAACAATGGTCATGAATTGTACACCTGATGGAGAGCCAAGTAAGAATGAATTGTATTATTTATTGTCTGATTGTATATTGGAAGACAAAACATTACGATATGAGCTTCATCAAACAAGACTGGTACATCATAGCACTTCTTGATTAATCATGGTCAAACAATTATAATTTATCATTTAAATTTTACATTTTAGGAATGGGCAATTGCTCAACAATCCAAAGAAAGAACAGACAATAAATTCAAACGAGGATGTTTGTTTTGTCATATGGAAATTTCAGGTACCAGATCAGCTTACCTAAATCATTTATCAGAAAAACACAATGTTCAACTTGGCAAACCAGAAAATCTTGTGTTTATTGATAAACTTTTGGATAAAATTGAAGAAAAAATACGAAAGTAAATTTAAATAAATTAAAATATAATTATTATTTAATTATTATCACTAATTTCAAACCTTTTATTCATCAGATTAAAATGTATTTATTGTGAAAAAGACTTCAAGGATAGAAATGTACTTAAAGAACATATGAGAAAAAAATTTCATAAACGTATTAATCCAAAAGACAAAACTTATGATGATTTTTATATTACAAATTATTTAGAACCAGGTAGTACATGGCGACAAAGACAGGTAATGAAATATTCTTTTAAATTTATCATTTGTCATTTATAAAATTGTAAATTGTTTTGTTTAGAATGACAATGATGAAACAGAAGATTTAACTGAATTTAATAGTGATAATGAAGATGATGATTCTTGGGCTGATTGGGATGAAAAAGAAATTTGTGTTTCATGTCTGCTTTGTTCAAAAACAACTGATGATTTCTCAAAGATTTTAGAGCACATGGTACATCAGCACAAGTTTGATTTTATTGAATCAACAAAAGATTTTAATTTCTATGAAAAAGTTAGTTATTTTATTTTGATTCAATTGGAATTTTTTGTTTATTACAAATAATTATTTTTCAGATTAAAATTGTTAATTATATTAGACGACAAATTGAAGAAAAAAAATGTATTTATTGTGATGACGAGTGTGAAGATGTTGTTGATCATATGATAGCTAATAATCATCAAAAAATTCCACAAACAAAAGCATGGAATCAACCAGAATTTTTTTTTCCCATTGAAGAAAGTGATTCGTTTCTTTATCATTTAGATACATCAAGTGATGATGAGGATGATGAAAAAAAAACCAATGACAATGACAATGACAACATCAGTGCAGTAACTGAAGACAACGATGAAGTTGCAATTTTATCAAGAGAAATGTAAATATAATATTTTTTTTCTCATTACTAAATTTATCAAAATATTTTATAAATTTTATTTTTTCTATTTCAGGGCTTATGCTTGTTTAAATTGATTAAAAAAACAAACTAGTTTTTTTTTTTTAAATTTCATATGAAGGATGTAATTTTTAAATGAATAAAATTGAAATTTAAAAAACCACAATATTTTATTTTAGCCTTATGATAAGTAACAATTTTTAATTAGTAAAAAAAAAATGAAAAAAAAAATCATTTATTCATTGGAGCGATAAATTAAGATCCAACCGATTGAATTTAAAAATTTCTAATTTATTAATTTACTTTTTTTTCGAATTAAATAAACCTCTTTTTTTAATTTTTGTTCCTGCTTTGCTCATACCAGATGTTGAAGCAATCGAATCATCCTTTTTTTTTGTTTTTTCATGAAATGCTTTGTACAATAATTCTGCATCTTTGCTATTGCCCATGAGATTTGCAAGTTCAGCCTAAAATATAAAAACAATTAAAATTATCTTCTAATATTCATAATGAAAATTAAATCATTACCTGTGTTAGTTTAACTAAATTATCAAGTGATCCACCATCATTTAAAATTCTACGAATATTTTTAGTATGTACACCTGGTAATTTTAAAACAAAATCATGTAACTTGGTATTATAATTATCAACATTAAATTGTTTATCATCTTCTTCTTCAAGTCCAATTTGTGCAGCAATTTCCGCAACTGGTTGTTCCTTTCCTTCTTTCAATTCATCAAATAATTGTGCAGTAGCTTGTGGACTTGGTGACCAGACAATTTTTAATTTTGGAAAATGCAATGTAAGTAGCTGTAATTTACTTGTAATATCAGAACTCTTCATATCCTTGCTGATGTAATAATTACCAGATAAAGAAAATGCTTTATTTTGATCAAATTCAATCAACAACATTGGCTTGGCATAGTGTCGAGTCATTGACACTGCTTGATTATACAAACGACCAGAACTTAATGACATGATAAGATCTGATATGCTTTTTCTTTCAATACATATCTCTGGTGTTATAATATAATCTCCAACCTGGAAAAAAAACCATATAAATATAAATATAAAATTATCAATTTATATAATAAACTTTAATGATTTATCATCAGTTACTTACGACAAGTGTTATCGGCTCAATTTCAATTCCACGTTTGTGTAATAGTGCAGGTAATTCACTTCTAAATTCACGTATATCAACAATAACTTTAGGTATTATTTTAGCTTTATTTAAATCATCACCTTTACGTGAATTTAATTCTTCTTTTTCTGGTGTATTTAATGTATCACCTAATTTACCATCTTGATCTCTTGGTACAACCATATTTTTTTTAGTATTTATTAATTTTTCAAATGATTCTTTTTCACGTCTAAGTGATGTCAAGTAGCCTTGCTCTTCAACAGAACCACCATAAATTATAAAATAAACTTTTAATGATATTGATGTATTATTATTTTGATATACTTCTAATTGTCGTACTGATGATATATCAGTACCATACATTATAACATAACTTGGTTTTATTTCATACAATGTTTTTTGTAATGCCATTGGATCATCAAATTTTTTAACTGTTTGTATCATGACAATTGGTTCTGTTTCACATAATTTTGATAGGCCCTCATCAGCAACAGCTTGTGAACAATCTTGAAAATAATTTATTGTCTCATTATTATCATTTGTTTCATCTTGTGTTTTTTGTGAATACGTTAATACATAACTGTCTTGACCAAAATCATCATCATCACCACCAGCAGTATCTTTTGCTTTTGCTGTGTTATCAGTATTTTTATCTTTTTTATTATTTGTTAAATCATCTTTTTTTAAATGCTTCATTGCTTCGTAAAGTAAATATTCATTTGCTCCCATGATTAAATAATTTTTCAATTGTCCACAAATTTTCCAATTGTTAACTAATATCAATACTTTTTTTGAATTTTCATTTGTATCATTATCTTTTGCATTCATATCAATTTGTATTTCATTTAGTACCTCAGTTAGTGCTTCCCATTTTGGACAATTTTCTGGTTTAAATTCATTTTTATTATTATAAACACGACTTTTAGCATGTGTAAATAAATCATTGGCAACATCAAGAATAAACCATTCCATTTTTTCAGCATTTTCAAGTGTTTTTAGATTACTTAATATACCATAAAATATAACTGAACTATCATATATCAAATGACCAAGAAATGATTCAAGCATTTTTAAATCAGCAACTAATTGTTTTGTACTTGAACCAAGTTGATTCCATATTGAATCAAGCTGACGTTGTAATTGTTTATGATATTTTTTAGCAATTGCATTTTCAACATTTAATTCATCAAATTCTAAATATTTATTTCTATTTTTTATTTCTTTAACAATAAATGCCATAATGTCAAGTATTGATGATTGTATTTTTAGCATTTTTGGTGTTAGCTTAACATGTAATTCAATGACATTTGGTTTATATTTTGATAAACTTGATTGTACAACTGAATGAAATCTTGGCCATAAATATAAATTTTTGACAAATAAAGTTTTCATGATTCTTTCAACTTGTGAAAAACCAATAGTAAATGATAATGATGAATTCGAAAATGCTTTAATAAAACCACTTTTATTATGTTTACGATATAAACGTAATGCAAATGCTTCTTGATAATTATTCATAATACTATGTGCACGATAAACTAACATACCAGTTACTAATTTAAGTGGTACTCTATCTTTTAATAAATCAACAACTAATATTCTACCAGATATAAATAATACACCACCTTCAAGATACATTATTTGTCGTTCATTTGATAATACTTGTGCTGTTATTATTCTTGGTAAATTTTTAACTCCCATTTCTTTTAATTTATCAATAATATATGTTTCTTCTGCATCAATTGTACCAATTACTATGACTAAATTACCTGGATCTGAATAAGCTTTTATAATATTTATAAATACTGTTTCAAGACCAAGACCTTTTGCTGATATAACAAGGCCATCATCTTGAATTGCTTCAAGAAGCATTTGATTTTCGTACTCTAACATTTTTGTGCTTGTTTTAAATTAATTAATTAAAATACTTGATTAAAAAAATCAAGAATAAACCACAATAATGTGAGAACATATGATTTTTTGTTGTTTATTTTTGGTGCAATATTTTCAATAATATCAGCTGATTTTTGTTCATCAAAAATTTCGTTTTCAGCAAGTGCTATGTGATAAATTAACAGACTAAATTCACTTGTTTCATGTGATGGATGTCCATAAACACCCATGCTAATTGGACGTTTAAAATTTTTTGGTATTAAAATGACATCGTCACCACAAGTTGTTGATTGAAGACAATAATTATTTGGCTCGTATGTTGGCTTTGTTGTTGTTTGTGATACGTACAAATCTGTGTCACCTTTTCTGTAAAATTATATTTTTAAAATGAAGACACTTGATGAATTAATATTTAATTATTTGTTGGAGACTTACTGGGATATTAATGCTACTTTTATTATTCCTTCATACATCAAATTGTAGTATTTGTATGAACCACCCTGGACATTTTCATTTACATAGTGCAAAAGTTGTTCGTAAGCAGCAAAAGTACCAACAACATTAACCTAAAACAAATAATAATTTTCATTTTTTTATTTAAATTAAACAAAATTAAATAAATTTATTCGACTAAATATTAATAATACAAACAAGACAGTGTAAATGTTAATAAAGATTTTTTTATTTCTTTTGGTTATTGGTGTTGTATGTAAACACTGATAAATTATTGAATGTTTTTTTTTTTTTACAATATTGATAATTCTTACCGATAAAAATATTATAAAAATTCTCTGCATATCGAGGTGAATCTACTTGAGAAATAATGATAATCTTATTTATATATTTTTCTTATAAAAAGATGATTTGTAAAAAAAAAAAATAAAAGTGTTTGTTTACTCACTTGATGATTATTGGTTATTATATATGTCAATAATCAGGAATTAATATAATTAATTTTCAATGATAAAAAAACAATGAAAATGAATAATTAATTTTTTTTTTCATTAGCCTTTTATTTATTTAACAAATGAATAAATTATAATCCAGTTACAATTTATATTTTTAATATTTATTTGTGTGTTTTCGTTCACTCTGACTGGGCTCAGAATGTTGGACAGTTGGATGTTTGTGTTGGTGGTGTGTTTATTTTTTTTTTTTTCACTGTTTTTCACGCAGCATATATGATATTTCCTAGCGTAGTTAAATTTGAATCTATTCGATAACACTATTTCAAATGTTGAATAGAAAAAGATCAAATGATGGATTTCGACTGGAAAAATATTGAAATTTATGATGATGACCTAGATGACATGGATATAATCAAGAAAATAATTGGTAGAAATGACCAGGATGATCCATTTTATATATTTGATGTTGAGGATATTGTCAAAAAACACAAACAATGGCTTACAAAAATGCCAAGAATTGTTCCTCACTTTGGTAAGAATAATTTTTACTATCGAGAATAATTATTATAAAAATAATTTGTATTTATTCAATTTTTTTTTCTTTTCATTGGTTTAGCTGTTAAATCTAATCCCGATCCAACAGTGATAAAAATTTTAGCAGCTCTAAATGCAAGCTTTGATTGTGCCTCGATGGTCAGTATGAAATTTTATATCCATTCTTTTTCTTTATATAAAATTAGATAAATAAAATTATCTAATTTATAATTTCAGCAAGAAATTCAGCTGGTTATGAATATGGGAGTAACAAATGATCGAATAATATATGCAAATCCAATAAAAGCTCCGAGTCATATTGAATTTGCTAAAAAAGTTGGTGTTGATAGAACAGTTGTTGACACCAAAGAGGAAGTATTGAAGCTAAAAGAATTACATCCAAATGCCAAGTCTGTTTAAATTTCTATTTTATTTTTTTTACTTCAAGAAAAATAAATAAATTATTAATTGTTTATTATAGATTGCTCATTCGAATAGCAATTGATGGATCAGCCGAGAAATGTGGTGTTAATTTTAGTGGAAAGTTTGGCTGCAAGTCAACTGATGAAGCCATTGAGCTCATGAAATTTATTAAAATACAAAAAATGTATCTTCTAGGATTTAGTTTTCATCTTGGTAGTCCTTGTTGGGACACAACGTCATATGGAAAAGGTATAGAAATTTGCAAAGACCTGATAAAAACAGCAAGAGACATGGGACACTTGGAAACAAGACTCATTGATATTGGTGGTGGAATTGATGGAACAGATAAGGACTATTTTAACGAGGTAATAATAATAACTAAATATCATTTAATATATAACAAATGGTAATTCTATTTTTATTATTTAAAATTTTATTTTATTAAAGGTAGCAGCATCTGTCAACGCAGCATTGGAGGATGTTGATCCTTCAATCGAAATCATAAGTGAACCTGGTAGATACTATGTCGACACAAGCTTTACGTTATCAGCTCGAATTATTGGCAAGAAAATAATCAACCAAGAAAAAATGAAAAAAAAAATTTATTATATCAATGAAGGAACTTATGGATCTTTTATCGAGGAGCTTTTAGATCTTAGACAAAGAATTCCTATCTCTTTGTATAATGTAAATATTAATTTGCTATTTTAATTTTTTTTTTTTCTACTTGAAATATTTATTTTTCAGCAGCCAAGTGATGAAAAGTTTCCATCAGTCATTTGGGGACGTACATGTGATTCATGTGACGTTGTTATAAAAAATGAATTAATGCAAGATTTTAATATTGATGACTGGATGATTTGGAGAAACATGGGTGCTTACACAATTTCAAATGCAACTGTATTCAATGGCTACACTTTGGCCGGTGTTAAACCATTTATTCGTAAAGGCTCCTTGTAAGTTATTCTATAAATTAATTTGTTGTTTTTATTTGATATTTGCTTATTCATGCATGATTTACTGATTTTTTAGAAAATATATTTCAACGGTAATTGATGAAATACAAGGAAAAAACAACAACCATATTTCTACTGAGCAATCAGATAATTAATTCAAGAAAGTTAATAATCAATCTGGATGTTGTTATTATTTTTTTTTTGTCAACACAAGTAGTTTATTTAGATACCCATCACAATGCTTTAATTTAACCCCAAGAATAATTGGATATTTTATTTCCATATGGAGACTTGTCACTATTTTTAAAATAATACAATCTATGTTTGTAATAAAATATATATTGTAATGTGTAGTTAATAAAATATTTTACTTTTTTCGAATGAAAAATATTTTTATTTTTTGCCAACAAATTTTTAAATTAGTAGTTATTTTTTTATCAAGTATTGTCTTTTTTTTTTTTTTTATCAAATTGCTTTTTTTTAAGTGACAACTTGGCTACAGTATTTGATAATATTTATCATATAATGATGGCAATTTATTTATAAATTCTGATAATAAAGCAATTATTAATATCCTAGTCGTTGGAATATATACAATTTGCAAACAAACAAGTTGATAATTTTTTTCCTTGGTATGATAATAGTATACGAATAAACTTTTGATAAATTTTTTAAATCGAATAGAAAACAATGATGGATTTTGACTGGAAAAATATTGAAATTTATGATGATGATCTCAGTGTCATGGACATATTAAAAAAAATAATTGGTGATAATGATCAAGATGAGCCGTTTTATATATTTGATGTCGAGGATATTGTCAAGAAACACATACAATGGCTTAAAAAAATGCCAAGGGTTATTCCTCATTTTGGTGAGACTAATAATTTTTACTATCAATAATAATTATAAAAATAATTCGTATTTACTCAGTTTTTTTATTTCGTTGCTTTAGCTGTTAAATCTAATCCTAATTCAACAGTGATTAAAATTTTAGCAGCACTAAATGCAAGCTTTGATTGTGCTTCAATGGTCAGTATAAAATTAATTTTTTTTTTTTTTCTTTTAAAATTAAAGTGGTGATATATAAAATTATTAAATTTATAATTTTAGCAAGAAATTCAGTTGGTTATGAAAATGGGAGTAACAGATGATCGAATAATATATGCAAATCCAATAAAAGCTCCGAGTCACATTAAATTTGCTAAAAAAGTTGGCGTTGATAGAACTGTCGTTGACACCAAAGAGGAAGTATTGAAGCTAAAAGAATTACATCCAAATGCCAAGTCTGTTTAAATTTCTATTTTATTTTTTTTAAGAAAAATAAATAAATTATTAATTGTTTATTATAGATTGGTCATTCGAATAGCAATTGATGGATCATCCGAGAAATGTCTTATTAATTTTAGTGAAAAGTTTGGCTGCAAGCCAACTGATGAAGCCATTGAACTCATGAAATTTATTAAAATACAAAAAATGTATCTTCTAGGATTTAGTTTTCATGTTGGGAGTCCTTGTTGGGATACAGCATCATATGGAAAAGCTATAGAAATTTGTAAAAACTTGATTGAAATAGCAAAAGACATGGGACACTTGGAAACAAGACTCATTGATATTGGTGGTGGAATTGACGGAATAAAAAAAGATTCGCTCAACAAGGTAAGCTGCAGCTTAAAATATAATTGTCATTTTAATTTTAAATTTAATTTAAATAATAAAGGTAGCAGCATCTGTTAATGCAGCATTGGAGGATGTTGATCCTTCAATCAAAATCATAAGTGAACCTGGTAGATACTATGTCAACACAAGCTTTACTTTATCAGCTCGAATAATCGGCAAAAAAATTATCAACCAAGGAAAAATGACAAAAAAAAATTATTATATTAATGAGGGAATTTATGGATCTTTTTTCGAGGAGCTTTTAGATCGTAGACAAAGAATTCCCATCTCTTTGTATAATGTAAATATCAATTCGCTATTTTAATTTTTTTTTCTTTCTCAAATAATAATTATTATTTAGCAGCCAAGTGATGAAAAGTTTCCATCAGTCATTTGGGGACGTACATGTGACTCAAGTGACATTGTTATTAAAAATGAATTGATGCAAGATTTTAAAATTGATGACTGGATGGTTTGGCGAAACATGGGTGCTTATACCACGGCCACTGCAACAATTTTTAATGGCTTTACTCCAGCTGCTGTTCAACCATTTATTCGGAAAACAGCCTTGTAAGTTATTCTATAAATTAATCTGTTTTTTTTTTTTATTTGATATTTGCTTATTCATGCATGATTTACTGATTTTTTAGAAAATATATTTCAACGGTAATTGATGAAATACAAAGAAAAAACAACAACCATATTTCTACTGAGCAATCAGATAATTAATTCAAGAAAGTCAATAATCAATCTGGATGTGGTTATTATTTTTTTTTTGCCAACACAAGTAGTTTATTTAGATACCCATCACAATGCTTTAATTTAACCCCAAGAATAATTGGATATTTTATTTCCATATGGAGACTTGGCACTAGTTTTAAAATAATACGATCCACGTCTGTAATAATAAATAAAATATATATCAACAAATTTAATTCTGTAGCATTAATTCAATAAAAAAGTAACAATATAATTTACTTACGAATTTCTTGGTGTACCATATCCAAAAAACACTTGATGATTTTTCCTACATTTTCCCATTGTATACATAATATGAGACGAACATTTAACAGCTATAAATGCAAAATTATTTTTTACTGATTCAGCGTAATATCGCCAAGACATCCAATGATTACACAAATCTATTTGACATTTAAATTATATATAAACAATTTAAAATTAATTGTAATTAATTTTAAAAAGATTGCAAACATACCAGATGGTGTTAATGGAACTCCAAAAAATGGACAACCAGGTTGTGCACGTGTGCCAGTATTTGCTGTAAATTAACTCAAGTTTTAATTAAATATTTACTTAAAAAAAAAAAATATATATATATAAAATACATGTTGCTAATTGTCTACCATAAAAATCAGCTGTTCCTGTATTTTCAAGTGCTCCATAAAAACCACCATCAGTGTGTAAAATATCAACAAATGTTGCACTATCTGCATCGATATGTTCAGCACCAAAATGATAAAAACCTGGGAAAGCTGGATCAAGTCCTGAAGTAACAAAATAAAAAAAAATAATTAAAAAATTTAATAAACAATTAAAATACATGATAGATTAAATATTTAGAATTTTATTTCGATTCAAACAAAGCAATAAATTGATAAATAAAATTGACCTGTTATTCTTGGAATTGTATAATTACTAAATCTTCCAAAAAATCCAGATATTTGTGCACCCAATGAGTGTCCAACAAGATGAAAATTATCTAGATCCAATCCAAGATCAACCAACGTATCAAAAGTATATGCAAATATTTTAGCAATTTCTTTGAGACGAGTTATAACTGTTAGGTATGGATCAAAAGCCAATTTACTCCAGTCAAGTAAAAATATATTATCAGTACCTCGCTCCAAGTGTGCTAATTAATAATAAAATCTTTTTAACATAGTTTTAATTATTTTTTGTCAATTGCTAAATTTATAAGTATATTTTTTTTTATTGATATTTACCTCCAACAACTGTTCGAATACTTTCATTTGATGGATGTTCTCGAAAACCGTGAATATAAATAACAAGTGGTTTTTCATGATCAATGTAGTGGAAAATTTCTTCTGGTTCTGTCATTGGAATATTAATGACTGTTGATCTAGCAATAGTATTTCTAAATGAAAAAATAAAACAACATAATTATTTTTTATTTAAAATCACTCGTGTGAAAAATTTAGATTTTTTTTTATTTAAATAATATTATTAATTTTATGAACCCAGTGTAAATTTTCATCGATAATTTAGAAGGAATATTTGGTTCTTCTTTTTTTCCATGAATTCTTAGCTCTTTGGCAATGCGATTGCATAATGTTGGATCTGAAAAAAAATTAACTAATTATTATTAGTGACCTAGGCAATGATTTGAAATTGAAAGTAAAATAATTTCGATTAGAATTTCTGTGTATTGTTGATGTTGTAAATTTTATAAAAATAAAATTAATAACATTTAAAGTGAGCTGAGATTGTTTATTTTTTTCTTTTTTTTCGTTGGAAATTTATTCGATTTTAATTATTCATTTGACATGAAAAAATAATTTATATTTAATTATATAATTTCGATTTTAGTAAAATAATATTTTTCGATTAACGTAATAATAAATTTTGATTATTAATTAATCACAACTATCATAATTTTAATTTCATTTAATCCAATAACAATTTTTAAAAAACATTTGGCAAAATAAAAAATTATTCAATCAATTTTTTATGAATTTACAAATATTTTAAATTAATTCTTTTATTATAAATGATATTTGTTTAAAAATTGAGACTTGATAAATTAAAAAATACCACTTTATCAAATAAAATAAATTCAAAGTAATGATAAATTTCTTAGAACGTAATTTTTATTATTTAAATAAAAGATAATGTATATTTTCTTATCAAAAACTTACTGATTACTCGTGGAATTAATCCATGAATTGATGACACTGAATCAAATTTAAATACAATCCAAACAAACACAAGATTAAAAAACACATTACTCACAGCCATTATTTATTTAACCACAATGATTAATTTTTTCTAAAAAATATAATAAATGAAAATTTAAAAAACTATTTAATTAAAAAAACCCATTTATATTTTGATTTAAAATAAATTTAATAAATATTTAATTTTGCAATAAGGTTAATTAAAATATTGAATAATAAATAAATAAAATAAAGCAACATTAAGTTGTTGTCGAAAGCCAAGTGGCACACCAAGTGAAATATATATATTTTTTTTTTTTTCAAATAAAATTTAATATTGTCGTTGGATCTTGATTATATAGCAATACTTGCCCCCACTTTGGTCTTGGCATTGGAAAGGGATGCTCAATGTGATTACAATTTATTTTTTTATTTTTTCTTATATAATTATTTATAATTCTTGTCATACATTTTTTTTTTTTTTTTTTTTTAACGAATCAATTTGAGTAAGTTTTTTTCGATCATGTAAGGTATTGGTTATTTTTTTTAATTTATTTTTTATTCATTATTGAAGGTAAATAGAAGAGATGAGCCTGTTGTAGAAACATAAATTTTTTATCAACGAATTTTATTCGCGTGTTTCGACTTACTCAAAACGGCCCTCGCATGTTGATCGCAATTGTTGCGTAAATGTTATTCAATTTATAAATTTATAATGTCAGTCACAGGTAAACATGTTGTTGCATTGAATTATATCGAACAGGTGTAACTTTCTTGTGTCTAGTTTAAATATATATTAGTGATTTTCATAAAAAATTTAACAAATTTAACACTTAAAAAATTCTAATCATCTATTTTTTAACAAATTTATTCTTGTATAAATTAAATTTATATTGACAAATTTTAGTAATATTCAAAAATACGATAATTTAATTCTTCAAATTAAATCAAATTTAAAATTACGATGAAAATAAAATAGATTTAATATCTAAGTTTCAATAAAATTAATTCGAATGTAAAAAATAAAATTTAATAATTATTTTGTAGTTTTATCAAATTGTTCCCATCTAAAAAAAAAAAAAATGAATATTGTTTTAATTAATTTTGAATGTATGAAAATATATAAAATATTTTAATTGAAAAAAATTAAGTATTTTACTCATTAGCTGTTTGGCAACTTCCTGGAATAATTCCATCTTCTTTTTGAGCTGAAAATAATTCATTTCCAGCTATTACAACATCACTAGCAATTTCTGATGACAATGAATCTCGAACTTGCTCAATCGATTGGAAAACCCGAATTAAATTACGACCAGCAAGTTTTTCAAGGTCACTCTGACTCCATGGAGTTTCACCATTTTTAACATCATAAAGTCTATCAAACAAGTTTGGATATTTTGATACATCTTCAAGTCCCTCTGGTGTTCTTAAAAAATAAATTAAAAAAAAAAAAAAATTATTATTACAGATTTTAAAGATAAGAAATATTAAAAATAATAAATTTAAATATTTTTAAATTAACTTACGAATCAACACCATCGTAATCACCACCAATACCCACATGATCGACTCCAATTAAATTTTTAATATGATTAATATGAGCTGTTAAAAATAATTCAATAAAAAATTAAAATTTTTAAATGAAAATTATTATTTTTAAATGAAAATTTTAAGTATAATTTTAATTACCAACTACATCTTCAATAGTTGTATTTCTAGTGTAATTACAATTAATAAAACCACTGTAAAAATTAACCATGACAATGCCATTATTTTTTTTCTGAAAATAAATTGAAAAAATAATTAAATTTACAATAGTTTTTTTATCAAAATGATTGCAATACTTACAACCATTTGGAGAACATCGTCAGGTACATTTCTGTAATGATCACAAATAGCAAATGCCGATGAGTGGGAAAAAATAACTGGTGCCTTTGTTATATTCAAAACACTTCTCATGACAGTGTGTGACACATGAGAGAGGTCTACAATCATTCCAAGACGATTCATTTCATGCACAACTACCTGTTAAATAATACAAATCAAATCGAAATTAAATTCCTTAATATTAATAATTTAACGGCTAGACGATATATATTTTATTTTTTTCCTTATGGAATTCGAAATAATCCCAATCGAAATGTAACATTTACGTAGAAACGATCATTGTCTTCAATAAAAAAATTAACTCCAGTAATTTTGCTTCACTTGATTAATCCACAAGTTGAATTTAAAAAAATAATTTCAACAGCTTTTTATTGATTTAATAATAAATTAATTATATCTTCCCATAAAAAAAACAAAAAAAAATCAAGGCCATAAATTAGTACGCAATTGGAACTGGTACTTGACTTTTTAAATAATTTTGTCTAATGTATATAATTAAAAAGAAACAAATTACAGAAAAAAAAACTATATATATTAATTATAAATTTTTGAAAGTAATAATTAACAATTGAAGGTTGAATATTCATTTGTTTTTTTAACATAGAAAATGTTATTAATATTATAAATAAAAAAGTGATCAACATATTTGAAAAAAAAACTATTAACATTATTACCTTGCCAAATTGAGTAAGATTATAGAGAGAGCCTTCATTAATTGGTGAAGCATCGGCCCTGTATAATAACGCAATAAAAATTATGACAAATTATTATTGACCCTGTAAATTAAATGAATATTAATAATAAAAAAATAAAAAACGTACCAAGGTGTATGGCATGTATGGGTAAGTGTGACATAACGAACACCAAGTTCATAATACAATCTAAGAACAGCAAGACTTGAGTCTATTGAATGACCACCTTCAACACCAATCATTGATGCTATTTTACCATTTTTCCATGCACTTTCAATTTTACTTGATTCTGTTACGAATTCTAAATTTGATGGATATTTTTTAATTAATCTTTTTATAACATCTATTTGTCGCAGGGTCAATTGAACAGAGTCTTTGTATTGTGAGTCACAACTTGTGTATGCTGACCAGAACTAAAAAAATAAAAATATATTTTATTTATTTAACAAACAAGGAAAAAAAAAAATAATATAATTCATTTATTAATTATGAAATAATTTGTAAAAAATATTTCGATTGTTTCTTTCTTTTATTTCGAATGAAATTGAGATTATAATTTTTGTTTTCGAATTCTCTAGCAAGATGATTAATCGACAGATTAAATTATGATATTTTCAAACTTATTAAATAAAAAATAAACTCACTTGTCCACCCAACTTTCCCTTAGTTAATCTTGGCAAATCAGTATGACAAGAACGACACCCTCCATTTCCCATAATTGGATCAGACTTAAGATCATCTTCAAAACGAAAAGCACTTAAATTATTTTCCAGCTTCAGGTACAAATTCCAAGCCAAATCATTGTGTCTAAATAAAAATTAAAAAACAAAATTAAACATACAAAACAAACTAAAATATTTATAAATAATATATTAAATAATATTTACCCGTCAATCAAAGGTGCATAATTAAGAGCATCACTTCCCTTAAATAATTTTAAATTCATACCAAGACTCAATCCAATAGCAAGACCCAGTACGAGCACAAAAACTCCTGCTCCAATGTAAACCATTTTGCCTAATGAAAAATGAAAAGCATCATTTTTATAAATTCATTTATTATATTTTATCATTTATTATTCTCTCAACGATTAGATAATAATTTTAATGAAATATTCCCCACAGGAATATATATTACGTAATATATTATTATGTTTTTTTATTACTCGTGGGAAATGATAAAAATAAATAAATAATATATTTAAAAACAACCTCGTTATCATTTTATTTTTAATTAATAAAATAATTTTTTTTTTGTAAATTTTTTAATTTATATAAATAAATTGATTAATTTTTAATTTAAGTAAATTTTTAAATTAAATTTTTAATCAATGCTTCATGATGATAATAATTTTTTTAACTTATTTATTTTACCCATTTTGATTGTATCAGCTGAATTGAAATAAGACAAATGAAAATAAATTTAGCAACAAAAAAATTTGTAATTAATTGGTGATAATCTTTATCAATGTTAACACAGCGATTTAAATGTGATACGTGAATACTGAAAGACTTTAAGTAGATTACTAAGCTGCGTTTACTTTGATGCACTGTTGCATGTCATTACAATAGACATACTGACAATTCATCAAAACAAACTGCTTGATTTAAAGAAAAAAAAAAGACAACTAGAAATTTGAATAATCTATAAATTATATTAAATAAAAAACAAAATAGTAATTATTACTTGCAACATATTTTATTAGACAATTATTAAATTTTTTTAGAAATAATCAAATAAAATAAATATTAACTTTTAATAAATATTATTATTTAAAATAAAAATAATTAAAAGTTCAGTACTTATTTTTCACATATATTTTATTTTTTATTCACATATATATTTGCTTTTTTTTTTTAATTTTTAAAATGTTTTTAATATATAAAATACAAGTCTTTTAAATGTTGAATTAATATCAACTTATATCATTGTAATATTATGACGTAGAATTGACTAAAAATAGTACAAGTTTCGTAGTGAAAAAAAAAAAAAAAACAATCGAAGCAAAATAGAAAAAACTATTAGAAACTAATAATACCATAATCCTGACTTGTTCATAACGTAATATCACCTTTTTTTTTAAGTTAAAATAACACATTTAAATTTGTTTTTTTTTAAATTATAGAACGAGGAAGGTACATGAAGTCAGAGGCATTGGATTAAAAAGTTTCCCTGTAACAAAAAAAGCCATTTGTTACTAATAATTAAAATAAAATGTAATATATATTAATGAAAATTAAATTTACATTATTTACTGTTCAACATCATCAGTACGTCTTGCATTTGCTGGATAATAATCAACAATAAGTGGACGAGGACGTTGACCAATACCAGTTGGTTGTGAAAGATCAAATGCTTGTTCTTCATTTGTAATAACACTGACAATTGCTTTAATAACTTGTTCATCAAGTGGTGTCATTGGTTTTGTTGGTGCTTTCATTCTTCTTAAAAATAATGCATTCCATTTTTGTCGTAAATTAAGAATTAAACGTGCTGTTTCAAATTCCATTTTAAATACAACCCAATCATCAAGTTTAAGTATAGTCATACCTTCACGACTATCTTCAGCTTCAGAATCAGATTCACTTTCTGGCATTGATTCTGTTTCATATATTGTATCCATAGCTAATCTTGATGGACCACTAAATAATGCAACAGTCATTGGATTAATTAATGTTACTGTTTTAACATGACAAAAACGTCCAGCACGACTCATTTCTTCATAAACTAACCAGTCAGCTGGTAGGGTACTGACATTTGAACAATGTGATTGTGATTGTGATGATGTTGTTGATGATTTTTCTAAATCACGAAGTGTTGATGATGGATGAAAACGTACTTTTGTTTCTTTTTGTGTTCTCATTTGTGAAAAATCTCTATCAACACGAATTAAATTTGGATATAAACCAGCAGCAAGACATGCTTTAACAATTGACCAATTTTCTGAATTACAATTTAAATCACGTATATCACCAGAGCCTCTTGCACGTACAAAACCTGATGCTCTTAATTGTCCTAATAATTGTGATCTCATACCAACAATCATTTCCATAACAGCTGATGATATAAAATTTTTTTCACAAAATTGACGTTCACGTCCACTTGAACGTGCTTGTTGCCATGCTTGAAATGCTCTTAATAGAGTCATATGATCAGAATATGAATCAGATGAAAATTTTTTTCTAGCAATACTTGCTGCTCTTTTTTCACATGGTCTTGATGGTAATATAAATGGATCTTTATATGCTAAACTACATACAATTGTGAGAATTGGATCAATACATTTAAGTACAACTGAATATAGTAACATTTTTCCAAGTCTTGGTTCAACTGGTAAATCTAATAAATGTACACCTAATTCAGTTAAATCTTCCCATGCATCAAGTGCATCAAT
Organism: Aphidius gifuensis; assembly: GCF_014905175.1. Lineage (NCBI taxonomy): Eukaryota > Metazoa > Arthropoda > Insecta > Hymenoptera > Braconidae > Aphidius > Aphidius gifuensis. The sequence goes on along the minus strand of NC_057790.1, from coordinate 1,214,545 downwards.
TGATTTTAATAATTGTACAGCATTACGTGATACGACATTTGATGGTGGCTCAAGTGCTCTATCAAGATACTCAGCAATTGGTGTATTACCTGGTGCTAAATGTTTTGTAAATAAACAAAGTTCTTGTAGTGGTAAACGTAGTATTTCTGGTGTTTGATATTTTTGCATATTTGCATAACGATTTGATGAAAATAAACGATAACAAATACCCTTTTGACATCTTCCAGCTCTACCTTTACGTTGATTAGCACATGCTTGTGATATCCAATTTGATGTTAATGAACAAACACCAGACATTGCATCAAATGATTTTTCTTTAACTTTACCAGAATCAATAACATAAACAACATCATCAATTGTTATTGATGTCTCAGCAATATTTGTTGATAATATTATTTTTCTAACACCTGGTGGACTTGGACGAAATACACGTTTTTGATCAGATGTTTGCATATTTGAATGAAGAACAAATAAATTATATTTCATTGATTGACTTAAACTTCTTTCTTCAAGTTCAATTTTATCTCTCATTGTTACAATATCATCATAACCAGATAAAAATATAAGTATTGCACCTGGTGGCATTTTAGAATGTATATGAAATACAAGTGTTAACATTAAATCATAATCAACATTTGCATCATCAAATGTATTTTGATAAATATCAAGAAGTAATTTATCTTCATCAGATAATACACCATCTGTATATTGTGGTGAATTATTATCATAATTACATGAATATGATTTCATATATGATTCAATTAACTCAGCACATTCAATTTCATTCATATTTTTAGCCCAATCAAGTGCTGTCCATTCATTACTAGCACGTATATTTAAATTTGCACCAAGATTTAATAATTGTTCAGTTGTATTAATACAACCACGTCCAGCTGATACCATTAATGGTGTTACTGATGTTGTTGAATGTTGATAATCAACTGATATATTTTCTGACATTATTAAATGTAATAATTGTGAAAAATTTTCTTGTTCACCACATAACCATGCATCAGATATATTTTTATCCATTTCATCACGTAACCATGGTTCAAGTTCAATTTTTTCAACAACAGATATATTTTTTTGACCCAATATTGGTAATGCTACAGGTGCACTAGCATTTGCACCAGCTGCTGCTGTTATTTTTGATAAATTTTTTTTATTTTTTTTATTTTTACTTGGTGCTGATTGTGTCCATGATTCTAATACTTTTTTTTGTTCATTTTTATTAATAAATTCAGCACGTTTTATGAGCATTTGTTTAGTCATATAACCAGTTATTTTAAGTATATCCTCAAGATAATAAACATCAACATCATAACATCTACCAGGTACATTAATAACACTACATTGATTAAAATATTTAACAAATATACTTGTATCCATTGTTGCACTCATTAAAATAAGTTTTAATGTTCTAAATTTATTAAGTGCTTCTTTTAATCCAATTAATAAAAAATCACAAAAACGATCACGTTCATGAATTTCATCAATGATAATATGTGTTATTGTTGCAAGTGCTGAATCACCACCCATTAATGTACGTAATAGAACACCATTTGTACAATATGTTAGCAATGTTTTTGGTGCAACTCTACTTTCTAAACGTATTTGATAACCAAATGTTTGTCCAATATTTTCACTACGTTCAAATGCAACTCTTTCAGCAATTGATACTGCTGATAATCTTCTTGGTTGTGTACATATTATACGACATGCTTGATTTTTTTCTTGACAATTTTCAAGTATATATTGTGGTACTTGAGTTGTTTTACCACTACCAGTTTCACCACCAACAACAACAACTTGACTTGTTTCTAATGCTTCTAATATTTTATTACGTGAATTAAATACAGTTAAATTTTTACGAAAATTAACTAAATCTGGATTTGTTTTTAATTGTGGTACTTGAGGAATACTGTTATTCAAACGACCCATTGCTTTTGTATTTGTTATTGTTTCATTATCAAGTGTACGTTCACGTTCAGTTGGTGGTAATAAATCTTGTCTTTCTTTAGCATTTAATGGAAATTTTTGTATTAAATTAATTATTATTTGTTTTGATGGTTTTTGAAGTTTAACTATTGCATCAGATTGTATTATTGATGAACCTTCACGTTTGTAAACTGTTAAAAAACGATTTGCACCTTTACCTCTGCTTTTCGATTTTAAACCAAGATCAATACATAGCTTATGAATGTAAGCACGTTCCTCAGCTGTGTATGATGATGGAAATTCAAATTCTTTTTGTTCTGGTGTATCCATTAATTTTTTTATTGTTAAATTAACAGCAATTCTTGTGTCTTCACCAATTGCTGTTTTTGAAAACATCTTTTTACGTCTAGGCATCTTGATTATTTTATTTATTTAATCAATTATTCTTCCCTCTAAATAATTAACAAATTAAATATAAAATTATTTTAAATATGTCATCTAGATAATGATTAAATAAATCTATAAATATTATTAATTAATTACCTGGTTTATTATTTATTTATAAACAATATTTGTCAAAGAAAAATATTAAATAACTTGATGCAACAATTGAAATGATGTTTATTGTTTTTTTCTTTTGTTTGTATTATTAACGATGAAACATGGATGATAATTGATCCACCAACAATCCCAAAAAAACAAACAAATAACAAAATTACAACGTATTTTTTATTCTACGAAAAACAATATGCAAAAGGTTATGAATTTGTACATACTCTATTTTTTTTTATTTTTTTTTTTTGCTCCAAGAAATTTGTGTCTCTCTTTTTGCTCCAATGTCCTATTCTTGCTGGTAATAAAGGAACCAGTTAAAAAAAAACATCTTTGACCTTGAATATTATCATTCTTTCTCTCTTGTTTATTTTAGCTATCTCATGAATAAATTATTTTTTTTTTTCTTCAAGAAACAAGCTTGTCATTACAGGCTGCCAACTTAATCACATCATAATTGTTATTTGTTATTAACAGTTGTTTTTTAATATATTGTCTATAATAAATAACACCCTGTTTAATGTTGTCATCAAAAATTAAATGATTATTCATATTAAATGACTAATTGCCTTGACTAATTTTTTTTTTTTTAAATAAATAAATCAAGACTGACCGGTGACTTGTTTAGTGACAGCTGTGATAAGTGACACTGACAAGAAGCTCTTTAAATATTTATAAACAATCAAGTATTTTGTGTTAATAAATTAAATAAAAAATTCAAAATTAATTATTTTAATTTACTGTTATTATTAAAAGTCCAAAAAAAGTCTTAATTTTATTATTAATTAAATATATTTCTAGTAATATAAAAAACACATAAAGAATTCATCAACAAATATTTTTATTTATAATTTTTCCTTATCAAAACAAAGAAAGTAAATGGTGAAAGTTAATAACAAGCTTCCTGTTATTTTTTCTTCCTACATATGTACATTAAATTAAGTTAATAAATTAATAATTAATCATTAATATTGTTGATAAATTGACCGGATAAATTAATCAAGTTAACACTATCAATTTTTGTCAATTTGTGTCGTGTTGTTGATTAAACATGATATGATAATTTAGCTGGTATACTATTAACACAAATACGTTAATAAAAAGAACAACTTTTTTTTATATTTAAATAGTAAATAATGTTTGTCAGAGATCCATGTGGAATAATTTGTATTATTGTAACTTATTTTGCTTTATTTTATGCTGATTATGTTGTCATGCGATGGATCATTCTGCACACAATGCAAGACAGGTATAGCTTTTTATTTTGTTTTGGTAATAAATGAATATTAACTTGTTTATTTTGTTGTTATAGTTTATGGGGTCCATTTCATGTTGTTTTATTTAACACACTTGTATTGCTATTGATGATGTCACATATGAAAGCAATATGTAGTGATCCTGGTGTTGTACCACTTCCCCAAACGAGAATGGACTTTTCAGATATACATTCAGCTGGTTCTGGTGGTAGTGATGATTGTGAAGAACGTGATGATTGGAGTGTTTGTACAAGATGTGAAACTTACAGACCACCTAGAGCACATCATTGTAGAATATGTGAAAGATGTATCAGAAGAATGGATCATCATTGTCCATGGTAAATTAATAATACAAGCTATTCATGTGGTTATTTATTTATTTGTTATAATATTGTTATTTCAAAGGATCAACAATTGTGTTGGTGAAAGAAATCAAAAATATTTTATGCAATTTTTGGTTTACGTTGGTGTACTTGCACTTTATGCAGTTGCTCTGGTGATTATTTCATGGATGGGTGAATGTCCAGAGTGTAGTAAAGATATTCCAACAAAACAAAGTCGAATGTAATGATTATTTATTTAATTTATTTGGTATACAAGATTGAAATTATTATTGACTTTATTTTTTTAGATTACACTCGGTTATTCTTGTACTTGAATCAGCACTATTTGGAATGTTTGTCATTGCAATATTGATTGATCAATTTCAAGCAATTCTAAGTGATGAAACAGCAATTGAACGTTTACAAGGTGGACATAGTCATCATTATCATCAAAAATCAAGACGTACATTGACATTACTATCTCAAGTTTGTGGAAAAGGACATCCAATATTTTGGCTATTACCTTGTCATAATCCACCAAGGTATTCATTTAGAAGAGATGATCGTCTTATTCACCATGAGGTATAATAATTCTCAACACAATAAACAAAAAAATAAGTATTCTGATAACTGCACATACAGACAATTGTTAGAAAATAATGAAAAACCAAACAAATCCTTCCATCAATTGTCAATCAATGCTATTTTTGATGTTCTTTGACTGAAATGTATTTGCAATGGCCTTGTCAAGATTTATTTTATAATCATTTTTATTTTATTTTTAATCTAGTTGTAGTTGAGTTTATACGTAATATTTTTATTGGTATATGTGGTCCATTAAGAATAATATTAACTTTTCTATTCTAATAAGTTATTTATCATTTTTTTTCAATCTTAAAAAATAATTTAATAATATTATTTACAAAGCCTCCAATCTAGTCTATATTTAGTTATCATAAAATGGACTAAATACAACTATTTTTATTTCAAAAAATTATAAAATTATAATTTTAAAATTCAACTGGTAAATCGTGCAATAAAGTGACTTATCTGATTGATCAATTTTTTTCTTTTTTTTATTGTAAAAATGCAATATTTACAAAAATTAAAATTTCTTTTATAATTAATTTAAAAATAAGTGATTTTTTTAAGTTTTTAATTTTTTAATAAATAAAAATAATCAACGAGTATTATAAAATATGATAAAATAAAAAAAAAAAAATACCAAAATACATTTTTTTTTAATTTTTAATGATTTATTTAGTTGTTTTTTTTTTTTGTCGAAAAAAAATATGTTAAACTATTTCTATTAACATAAATAAATTTGAAAAATAAATAAAAATTATGTTAAAATAAAAAATGGTTGTTCAGATGTTGGAAGTTCATTTGTTTCTTGTGTTTCGATAATTTTACTGTCAATAATATTTCCATCAGCATCCATTTGATCAATCGAAATAACAATATTCGAAATAACAGGCATAGATCTTGGTTCATCATAATTATCATCACAATTATTATTTCTATCATCATCACACTTAGTTGTATCATGTCTATCAAATTCAGCTTGTTGTTCAGGATCTATATAAAGTGGATCATCTTTAGGATCATTATTTTTAGATGTATCCTCAACAACTTCAATATTATAATTTGTTGATGATTTATCCATTTTAATTGTATATTCTTTTTTTGGTTCATCTGGATTTTCTGGTAGTCCAGATATTTCATTATTTTCTTCAATACATTCATATCGTACTTTTTGTAAACGATAAAAACCATCATCACTTCTCATATAAATAAATCTTTTATGTCCAATTGGCCATTGTAGCTGATGCTCAGATATAAGATGTTTTGTTAAAGTAGATCCTCTACGATATTTACTTGGACATTCATGACAACAATACCATCTTTCTTCAGCACAATGAAAACGTTCAATATGTCTATCAAATGTGTATGCTGTTTTACATGTATACGTACAATTATCAAATACACAAGAAAAATTTGGTCCTTTTGTATGAACAGTCATGTGAGAGTCAAGATCTTGTTGTGATTTAGCTCCATGAGAACAAAATTGACAAGGAAATGGACGTACTGATAAATGTCTATATGCAATATGTTTAACAAGACTTGCTTTTGATTCACAGCTCATTTCACATTTATTACATTTATATTTAAACACATGGAACTTTACATGTTCACGTAGAAATTTTTCAGTTGGATAAAATTTTAAACAATACGAACATTGAAAACCTTGAACTGTAAATAAAAATAATTATTATTTATATAAAAATTTGATTGTTATAATTAGTATTACCTTCAATGGAAATTTGTCGACGACAATGATCATGAAATTTTGTATTTGAAGCAAATATTGAACCACATTCTGGACAAGCAATAACTTTTTCTTTAGTATGGCATCTCATATGATCACTCAATTTATATATACTTTGACATTTTGATTGACAATAATCCCATTGACATTTTACACCATCTTTAACATGATTACCATGTGGATTTTCACTCTCAATATGTTGTCTAACATGGTTTACAAAAAATTGATAATTATTATAAACAGCTAGACAATCATTCCACAAACAAACTTGAGGTTTTGTAACATCAAATATACTTAATCCTACAGGTTGACGTTTACATTTCTACAAAATAACATAAAGATTATCATCAATAAATATTTGAGTAATTATAATTAAATTTATATCTATCATTTTTTCAACTTACTGGTAATTTAACTGTGCCTCTAGCAACAGCACCATGACATTTTAATTTAGTATGATATGAATGATAATTAACATGTCTTATTATTTCATCATTTTTAGAATTTTCATAGTTACAATTTTTCCAAGCACATACATAATATTCTGATCCATCTTCTGATATTTTAATTGGTAATTCTGGCATATGTTTTGCAACATGATCAACAAATTTATCAATTGATTCAGTACTAAATATACAATCTTTCCATTCACATATCAGGTTAAGTTTTTCGAATTTTCGTTGTCTTATAATACGTCTCTTTTTAGCACCACATTCAGATACTGAATCAAATTCTGAATCAGTATCAATAAATTCATCTGATTCGTAATTATTTATATTATTAAATTCAGCTTTTACTGGTGTACTTGGTGGTACACCACAAAGTTGACCTTGTGATTTTACCCAAATACCACATTTTTCTTGAACTGCCTGGTTTGTCATAAGACCCTCATCCATCAGGTCACTCATCTTGATATATTTTTTAATACAAATTACAACTTGAATATTCTAAAAAAAATAAAATACAAAACATAGTTAATTTATTATTTTTATTGATGAATCAATTTATGAAAAATAATTTAATATTTACTGCCAATTTATTTTATAATACCTTTTGATACTTGAAGAAATATAATAAATATAATTTCGATTTTAATATAATATTTATTGAACAATAAATTTGTCAATAAATAATATTGTTTAATATTATTTTTTAACACTTGTCCGCCATTACGATTTCTAAACTGCGTCAATTGTGATTGTTGATATATTTTTTTTGTGTTTTGTTTTTCATGTATCTAATTGTTGTCAATGTCGATTGTGGAAAATTTGATTAATAATAACTTAATAGAAATAATAATAATATAATTTGATAAATAAATAATGTCTGTTGTTAAAAAATTAATTAATAATATGAGAATACCAAGTGCACTGATGTCACGTCTAAACGACACTGGCGGTATTATTGGCGTTCGAATGAAAACAACAACAACAACAAGTTCCACTATTTATGCATTATCTTCAGGTGGGTTTTTATTTATTTAAATTATTATTGATGTAACTTAAATATTTATCAATAATAATTTTATTGTTTTAGGACAAGGAAAAAGTGGTGTTGCTGTTGTGAGAATATCTGGAAGTAATGCATCATTGGCATTGAAAAAAATGACAAATTTAACTGAACCAGTTGCTAGAAAAACATTTTTAAAAAAAATATATGATCCAGAAACTAAAGAAGTTATTGACAAAGGATTATGCATATGGTTTCCTGGTAAAATAACATCAAATTAATTATTATAAATTTAAAAATAATATAAATTTTCTAAATCAACAGGTCCTAAATCATTTACTGGTGAAGATAGTGTTGAATTTCAAGTTCATGGTGGTCCAGCAATTCTTGAAGCATTAATGTTGGCATTATCAAAATTAAAATTTCATCCAGCATTACCAGGTGAATTTACAAAACGTTCATTTTATAATGGTAAATTAGATTTAACAGAAATTGAAGGATTAGCTGATTTAATAAATGCTGAAACAGAGCAACAAAGAAGACAAGCATTGCTCCAAGCTGATGGTAATTTAAGTAAATTATATAAAAATTGGAGAACAATTTTATTGAGATCATTGGCAAATATTGAGGCATACATTGATTTTAGTGAGGATGACAATATTGAAGACAATGTTTTACATGATTGTAATGAAAAAATAAAGCAACTTGTTGATGATTTATCAAGACATCTTGCTGATGGTAGACGAGGTGAGATATTGAGAAATGGTGTCAGGACAGTTATCATTGGAAAGCCAAATGTTGGTAAAAGTAGTTTATTAAATTATTTAGTACAAAGAAATGCAGCAATTGTTACTGATATTGCTGGAACAACTAGAGATATTGTTGAATTAAATACAAATATTGCTGGATATCCAGTGATACTTGCTGATACTGCTGGTCTTACTGAGTCTACCAGTGATATTGTCGAAATTGAAGGTATCAGGAGGGCCAAAGAATATGCTAAAACTGCTGATTTTATTATCATCATGATTGATGGATCAACTTTTTCATCTAGTCAAAAATCATTTGATAATTTTGTCAAAGATTACATCAACGAATTGGGAATGGAATCTTTGATACTGCAAAATGGAAAGCTATCTAGCAATTGTGTTTGTGTTGTTAACAAAATTGATTTAATTGATGAAAAATTAATTGATGATTTAGTCAATTGTCAAGCTGTTCCAATATCTTGTACAAAAGAAGATGGATTATCAAAATTGATGACAGTACTGAAGAATCATTTTGAAAATATGTAAATTAATTTGTTAATTGTTTTTAATAATTTTTTCTGTAATTTAAATTGTGTTTATATATGTTTTTTAATTTTTCTAGATGTGGAAATCCATCACGAGAGAATCCAACAATTAGCCAAGCAAGACATAGAATTCATTTGTTGAATTGTGTTGATTATTTATCAAATTATTTAGAAATGAGCTCAAAGGAAGAGTACGATATGGTAATTGCAGCTCAAAATATTAGAAATGGAATGAGAGAAATTGGAAAAATAACTGGACATGTTAATACCGAAGAAATTTTAGATGTTATATTTACAAATTTTTGTATTGGAAAATGAATATTTCTTTGATTAAATAAAAAATAAAAAATTATATTATCAAAAAGAAGTTTAAAAAAAGTGTGGTTACTATATTTATATTTGTATGAATAACTACAATAATAAAAACGACTTGAGAAAAAGCTTTAATGACCAGAATACCAGCAACTAAACAACTGAAATGATTTGATAATTGAGCAAATAATATTTCTGTTAATTACCATAATTGATATTGATGATCAACTTGAAATATATAAAGTGATTAATGAAAATGAAAACAAAGAAAAGTGATCGATAAAAATATTAATTATGAAGAATAAAATGGTTAAAAGAAAAATACACAACAAAATTAAATACTTTTACTTTTTTTTTTATTATTATTTTCATAAAAAAAAAAGGCTTAATGATGAGCTGCTGCTGCTTTTCTCATTTGGACAAGAACAGCTCCAAGTTCTTCACGCTTCCTCTTAGCACGAATGTGTGTTCCCAACTAGAAAAATTGAATAAAAAATTTATTATTTATTTGTTTTATAAAATAAACATAATGATAATAATCATGTCATTAATATACTTACTCTTCTTTTCAAGAATTTAAGAGCACGTTTGTCTTTTGAGACCTTCAACAACTCCATGGCACGTTTTTCATATGGAGCATGACCAGTGACTTCACTAATCAAGTTACGAACAAATTTGCTGTGTTTGGTAACACGCTGAAATAAATATTATAAATAAATATAAGTGAACAATGTCATGTTGGTTGGATTGAGATAAATAAGTAAAAAAATATGTCAACTTACTCCCTTGAGACGAGCAGGTCTGAGGGTAACAGTTTTAGCTTGTTCAGCCTTGGTTTTGGCTACACGAATTTTTGAAGTTTTGTGACCCTTGTTGAGGCCAACAGCAATTTCGTACCTGGGTGCCATCCTGTAACACAAGAAAAACAAATATTTTTAGGTTATGACAGCACTTTTTTACATATTTTATTGTAATAATGACAATTATTCCAAAATATTTATTTATATTTATCATTCATTTTAATTTATTTAACTAATCAAACTATTTTTTTATTATTTAATGAAGAAAATTATTAATTATAATAAAAAATGTATACATGAAATAAAATTACACACCTTTTGGTTTTTTATGCCGAGATTAAAGAAAGAGAGAGAGAAGAAAACAAAGATAGAGAACATGTAATTTAGTGCGTTGAGCAACTGACAGATAGCAGCACTTTGTAATGCTGTGCAACATTCAAAATGGCGGCTCATTAGCGCTCATGATGGTAACTAAAAAATGCAAGAGAGGTCATTAGTCTTCATAACCCCATTATTTTTTGAATTAAAGAATAATGAATAAAATCATAAATTTATTTATGAAGAAATTATATAATATGAATATGAAACGTCAGTAAATTTTATCAATTCGTATGTCGTAAATTAATATACAATAAATAATCAATGAAAAAATTTTTAAAAAATATAATGCATATTTTATTCAAAAAAGTTGTTCTTTAAAATTAAAAAGATCCTGTTGCCTATACAAGTTCAAAATATTCATTATTAAATTTTTCACGAATACTCCAGACATCAATGTCATTTGTGCTTTCAGGATTAACTTTAATATGGCTACTTAAGCCAAGACGTAATTTTTTTTTCCGACATGTACTTAAATACAATGCATAACTAAGCGTGCGAAGTGTAACGTTCGTCGATTCCACTCTTAATTTTTCAAGGTTTGGCGATGAGTCAAGTATGTGTTTGATACCAGAGTCTGTTATTTTTGGGCAAAATGAACAATCCAATACCTTGAGATCATGATAATGGTATAAAACTGAATCATCAATGGCAGCCCTTATCAAATCCATATTTTTTAGATTTTTTAAATCTCCTAGTATATTGAGAGTTTTGTTAGACAAAAACTCTCCATATTGTATATCTATACTTTTTAAATTTTTACAATTCATGAATATATAATTCATAACAGTATCACTAGTTCTAGGACGACATGTAATACTCAAATGTTCAAGTTTGGTCAAACTATCAGGTTCAATTACTATATATTTTGATAAGACATTTGCGTTCATAATATTTAATTCTTTCAACTTTTTACAGTTATTGAGAATACTGCTCATTGCATCATCTTGAATTTCATTCCTAGCTTCACGAACGTTTAAATGTTCAAGATTCACTAAATTTGATATCAATTTTGCACTATAATTGCTCATTTCGATATATTCTAATTTAAGATGAGTCAAAGTAACATTTTGACTTAAAATTTCCATAATATCATCTGTAACCTTGAAATGAATAAATTTCAAGGTTCGTAAATTCTTCCATTTTTTCATGACCTGTTTAAAATAAAAAATACTTGATTTATTCTTCAATGGATAAAAAAAATTGTTTTTAATTATAAAACTATACCGTCAGTGTATGGTGGTGGGTGTCAGTAATTTCTAAGTATTCAAGATTGTCACCACAGTACTTCATGATGTTTTTCAAAGCTTCTTTACCATTACCATAGGTATATGAAATAGAACGCAATGTCACTTTTTTTAAATAAGGACCCGATTTATGAAAAGCTAAATTAAATTCAGGACTTTGATCATATCCATGCCAAGTTAATTCTCCAAGGTCTTTCCAAGCAATTTCACTAGCATATTCCAGTATTTTTGAAACTAAAAAAACATTATTTTTAATTATGTATTATTTGACATATTTGATTGTTGTCTTAATTGTTTTAATAATTTACAATAATTATCATGGCACATACCTTTTTCTACATTAAATCTATCCTTGAGTGTTACATGTGATAAAATTGCCGAAATACATTCATAATTGAGATCTTCAATGTTGATTACCATTTTTATATTTTGTCCAAGTTATTTCTAACCTCAGAGACACTCAGAGAAATTTTTGTTTTCATCCAAAAGAATTATGGTGTACCTGGACCTGGTGCCAGAGTTGCCAACCCGAGACGATGGCAGGATGGTAGTGGGAGGGCATTTGGATGGTATCTGAGGAGCTACGATGGTATCGGTCAATAAGGAATCTTTTTTTCGGTTGCTTTAAAACCAGAGAGAAGTCTTCTCTCTGTTTAAGGTGAAACACAAGTATTGTTCTGTTTTACCGGTAAAGCCCATGTGTTTTATATAGGAAAAAATTAAAATAATAATAATAATAATAATAAATAATAATAATAATAATAATAATAAACCGCCGTGAAACTTGAAAGAAAACTCCTATTGTCTCGATCAATCCAAATTTACATGATTGGTGACGCGTGCTGTTATTATTTTCAAATTTTTCTTTATTTTTTATTTATTTTTCTTTATAAATTTATTTTTTTTAATTATAAATTATTATTATATTGTTAGTTGATAATTTATATTTTAATTTAATTTAATTTCAAATAATTTATGTCATTGATTAATAATTTATTTTATTTATTCAAAAGACAGAGGAAGAGAGATAATATTAAAAGAGAAAAAAAAAAAAAATTAAAGAGGGGAAAATTTGAAAAGTAGATATGTATCTAGCTGGATGCTGTACGATGAACCACAATCAATCCACTCGTGTATACAGTTTGATGAATAGTCTAGCCAGCATCTGTACATTACATCTATATTTTTTATTATTAATTTAATATTTAGTCTATTGTCAATTAATTATTATATAGGAAATCCCAAATGGAATATGGATGTATAAAAATTATGGCTTGCTGACTGTTCATAGTGTGCCAGTTTTAATATTAAATATTAGAATTTTAAAATATGTATATATGGACAAGAAAAAAGTGCAGATGAAATTTAGCAAATTTATTTTTAATTTGTTTAACAGTGCAACTCTTTCTTTTTGTCCAACTTCAACATCATCTAATTATTTATTTACTTTAGTTGAACAACATTGTATTTATTAATTGAGTTTAATTACAAAAAAAAAAAAAAGGAAGTTACATAAAATTTTAATACAAAGAAAAATAATATTTGTAATTGATAGTATAGTAAGTAATTTGTAAGTAGAAAATATATAATTAACACATAATGCATTTATATATTTTAATTATTTTTTAATTATATTTTTAAGACTAAAACCTTGTAGTCGACTTGAAAATGATCGTCTTTCATATAATCATCGTCAGGGAAAAGGACAACTTTTGCTTCTGGGTGAACCTATAGTAAAAAAACAAAAAAAAAAAAAAATTTCTCAATTATCATGAAATTGTTAAGTAAAATTTATTCTATTATTTATTGCTATTTTATTTTTTATCTTGTTAATTACTAAATTAAGAAAAAAATAAATTTTATTTGAAAATAACTTACCACTCCTAATTGTTGAGAGTCAAGTGTTGATCCAATATAAAATTTTTCACCATTAACATACCCAGCTTCAAGTGCATTTGATGGTACATGACCATTAGAATCTTCAACCCAATCATACTCAACATTTTTGTTGATCATAAGAACCTTTAAAAAATAATATTAAAAAATTATTTAGCTTTATTAGTTTCAAAAAATATCATCGTAAATTTTTATTTACCTTGAGTAAGTCAGATTTTTCAAGTTCATCGCCGAGCATTTCAATTGTTAAAAAAAAGCCTTCATCAAGTACACCGGGCACTAAACTTTCACCAGTATCAAGTTGACCAAAATTGAATTTATTATTGAAATAAAATTTCTCATATGCTGGATCCTCTAGTTCTGATAACTCCTGTAGGTCAACCCACTTGTAAGCTGTTGATATAATTATTTAAAAATTTATTATTATTAATCAATACCTCTATATTATTTAAATAAAATTATTAAAAATAATTACCATCTTGAATTATCAAGTTGTATGAAACTTTTTTAACGTTGCCATCATAAATTAACAAAAAACTATAAACTCCAGCATCATTTTCAGTTAAATTATGAATTTCCAAATCTCCATCGTGTAATTCATATTTTTCCTTGTTTGATGTATCAATCTAGTATGTGAAAATAAAAATTTAAATGAAAAATTATGTTATAATTAAAGTACTGTTCGAGATTATGTAATTTTTTTTTAATCATTTACCTTAATGCCATCCTTGGACCAAAAGTGGCTCTTTAAATTTGCTTGACCAATAGTATTACATGCCAAAAGAGTACTATAACCAATGTAGCCTGTGGATGGACTCACAATATGCTCAAATTTTTTAAAATTATCTGTGGTTGATTTTTGTTCATTGCCTGGTGAATTTGTGACTGACTTTTTTTGGTGGTCATTCAAATGTACTCCTAATAAATTATAAATTGTTTCAATTTCATATTTTATAAATTATTATTTATATAAATAAATGAATAAAACAATAATAAAAATATTTAATTCAACATACCATTTTGGGATCCTTGATAATCATAAAATATCAATGCACCTGCAATAATAACTAATAAAATAGTTAATAAACTCAGTGCAAATATATATTTTTTTTTCTTTGTCCAAGTGCTCGTTGATATTTCCTTATCAGCTATCAAAGCTTTCTTGTCTTCAGACATTATTTTTAATGATTATATGTGTTTTGTACTTAAGTTGGATATTTTTGTCACGATGGGCTGCACACCTGCGAGGTAACTACAACACTATTCAACATTCATTGACTTTTATACAATACAATTTGGTTCCTTCTGACGTGTCTTTTTTTTTTTTTTTTTTTTCGATAATAATTTTTGACCACGTCTTTCACTGGCCGTTCTAATATTATTTTACTGATAACAAATGCGTCGCGATGTCTTTCGATGTTCGTTTTTAGTTTTAACAATAGATAATAATTTTTTTTTTTTTTTTCAAATAATACACGAAGCATTTGATAATATTTTTCATGGACTTTGATTTTTTACTCTTTTTCTTATCTACTTTTCTATTTAAAAATGGATTGTCATCAATAGAGAATACAAATTGGTAAAAAATAATTAATAGATGATATTTTTTTAATGGGCAATACAAATAAATTGGTGACAAACAATATTTTTTTAAATTTATTAAAATTTTTTATTTTTTCACAGTACAATAACTTGAACTATAAAAAATTTATTCAATTATATTTGATGAATATATATTACAATGTAAATGTACAAAATTTAATTCATTCAATTATTTTTCACATATTCCAAGCATAAAATTTTATACCATTTTGCTTCATCCCCACTCAAGTTTGAAACAATTTTTATTTTTTTTGTACTTGGTTGAATCTATCAAAAAAAAGAAATGATTTAATTAGTTTTTATAAACCTTATATAATATAAAAAAAATTGTATAAATTTTCTACATTTCTAATATTTTTTAATCTTATTTAAATATAAAAAAATATAATTAATAAATTTAAATACGAGTAACATACCACTCCAACATAAAGTTTTTCACCATCTGCTAATTGACCAGCTTCAAGTGCATTTGGTGCCACATTACCATTCTCTTTTTCGATCCAGCTGTACTTGAAATTTTCATGTAACACGAAAGCCTTTAAACAATAACAAAAAAAAGTACAAGATTATATAATAAATAAATAAATTAACCAGCGTCATTAAAAGTCTATGGATATTTAAAAATTATAATTTACCTTAAAATTTGTGGTTTCATAATGAGTATCATTAAAAATATAAGACATTGAGACTTGATCAGAATCAATCTTACCAGGCAATAAGTTCGAATTGTTTTCAGTTTGACCTAAATATTTTTGATAACCAATATCAATTTTCTTGTATCCCAGTTCTTCGAATTTTTTGAGTGAGCCAACGTCAACCAATTGGTAAGCTGTTGATGTAAATTATTTTTTAAATTCATTTATTCAAATTAATACTTATATTATTAAATAAAATTCTCAAATAATTACCATGTTAACAAACATCTGTAAATTCCAGCATCATTTAAAGCTGAATTTTTAATTTTTAAATCTCCATTGTGTGTTGTATATTTATTTGTGTTTGATGTATCAAGCTAACAAGTGAAAATATAAATTATTTATAAATTCCCAATCAAAAAAATCTTAAGATAATTATTGTATAATTATTTTTTATTATTTTTTACCTCATTGCCATTGTAATACCAATGATATTCCATTGCAATTGGACGTTCTTCTCCAGTATTACATTCCAGAACAGTATCATTACCAGTGTAACCAACTTTATCTACACTTGATACATTAAATAATGCCTCTAATTGATATTTTTCATTAAATTTATCTGCGAATGATTTTTTTTTTCTTTTAGATAAATCAATTGATATATTATATTGTTCTTTCAATAAATCCACAATCAACTCGTATTTTTCATCAACAAAACTTTTAACTGAATCATATTGTTTTTTAATCGAACCAATTTCTGAAATTAAATTATAATTTTTTCTCTTTAATTTTAATTCGTAAATGTATAATTAATTATTTATAATTTTCATTCAACATACCATTTTTTAAATTCTCGTTTGAATAAAATAACATTGTACTTGTAATTATTAGCAATAAAATTGTCAATAAATTAATTGACAAATATATGATAAATTTTTTATTTGTCATACCCCGGCTTTTTGATAATTTCTCATCAGTTATTGATTCTCTGTCGTCGTGATTCATCTTTAATTATTTCCAAATTTTTAATTACCTTTATATTGGAACAAACATACGACTCCCTTTGAACCTGGGAAGTGACTGTCAAGTCTCCCAACTTTCTTCGGCTTTTATATGATTATGATATGATTTCGTTTGTGTTTCAAATATTATTTGTCGTACGTGACAAAAAACATGTTTATTTTTAAAAAAACATTAGTATTTTTTTCCCAGTAAATCTATAATAATCATTAATCGGTTTTTTTTTTTATATAAGCGATATTTATTTTCTGTTATTCTATTTTTATGAAAAAATATTGATAACGAATTGTTCTCGGTAACAAAAAAAATGTCTACTTACTTTTTACTTTAAAAAAATAACCAGAAAGATAAATAAAATTATTAAAATATTATTGTCAAATATAAAAATAATAATTTTATAATTATTAAAATTTTATTTCAATGTTATTTATTCTCTCAAAGAAATATAATAGATTGAGTCCATAAATAAATTATATAATTATTAATCGATTTATTTTCGGTTAATTATCTGAGAGCTTTAAAAATACATCAAACTATCAAATCGTTTGACCTCGAACGTCTTTTATTTTATAACATTTTATTTTTGTCTAAAAATTTACAGTGGGATTTATTATATTGATAAAAATATTCGGTTAAAAATATAGTCGTTAATGAGTTTGACCGATTTGACTTACTACCTATTTTAAAATATTAAAAATATCACCTGATATTATTTTTTATTTTTTTTATAAAATTTCCCTTGAACGTCTTTCACTGGCCGTTCTAATATTATTTTACTGATAACAAATGCGTCGCGATGTCTTTCGATGTTCGTTTTTAGTTTTAACAATAGATAATAATTTTTTTTTTTTTTTTTCAAATAATACACGAAGCATTTGATAATATTTTTCATGGACTTTGATTTTTTAATCTTTTTCTTATCTACTTTTCTATTTAAAAATGGATTGTCATCAATAGAGAATACAAATTGGTAAAAAATAATTTATTAAAATTTTTATGTATTAAATATGCACAAGGACACCTTGTTCTCCAAGGTGCAAACCTTTTTTTTTGTCCAACTTCAACATCAAGGGTCTCATATAAAATTAACACAATTATTCATAAAATTCAGTTGAACAATATCATTATATTTATTAATCAAGTTTAATTGAAATTTCAATTACAAAAAAAATGAAGTTACATATATAGCAAGTAGAATATAAATTTATATATTTTAATTATTTTTTTATTATATTTTTAAAACCAAAACCAATGTTGTCTTTCATCAGTTCATTATCAGTAATGAAAAGGTGCATAACTTCTGCATCCGGGTGAACCTAGTGAAAAAACAAAAAAAAAAAAAAAAATTCTAAATAATTATTGTCATGACATTGTTAAGTAAAATTACATCTATTTTTTTTGTGCTATTCAGTTTTTTATCTTAAGAAATTTTTTTTTATCTATAAGAAATATATCTAAATTAACAACAAAATATAATTTTAATTTACAAAGTAATAATTTTTTAAATTATATTTTACCTTGTGATTGTATTAAAAAAAAAATTTAAAATACAAAATAAAAAATACGTACTTATTAAAATTTATTTCATCAACAATTGTCTAATGATCAATTTATCCAAGTATATCTAAAAAATGAGTTGTTTTAAAACTAGGTAAGTATTTGAATTGAACTTTGAAGTCATTTATTTCACAACAGTACGTATATCCAGCTATTAAATGATCTTCATCGGTCGATGATATCCATTTGTATTGCTTATTCTTCAAACAAACATTGGTGCACATGTGGGTAACCTTGGGTCCTTGATATGGATTATTTATCGTCAGAAAAACAACTCCAGCTTCGTCAGCAGCATCGTAAATAACTTTAAATAGCACACGAGGTACCGGCACTGACAGTCTGCTAGCTTGTTCATCTTCATAGAGATAAATATCTTTGAAATTATTATTTTTATCTAGTACTGAGTAAATATCACAACCTCCTGTAATTATTTCCAAATTTTTGTTTTTTTTAGCCGCATATATCCTTGCCAATTTCTCAACTTTTAGCCAATTGCCGACATTAATACTTTGCCACATGGGCGCAACGTTAAAGTAGCTGTAAGTGGCGTATTTTTGTTGAGGAAAAATAAAGTCGGCTCTAGCAACTAAGTGCCCTTTGGCGAGATAAAATTTTTTTTCTGTATAACATAAAATAAAAAAATATATTATAAAGGAATACTTTACTATTTACATTTAGATTCATATTTCATTATATTTTTTACTAATTTTTACCCTTTATTAATATTTCCGCCAACTGATAGTCGCCAAGAATAGTTCTCACACGAGTCAATTCATTTTTTATTTTGTAAATATCGTCCATTGGTAAATTAAAGAAATCTGCATTACGAAAAGAAATCGTCCTTTTGTCTGAAGCTGGTTGAAAATATGTAATTGCATTTATAGTAGATTTCGCCCACACTGTGCGGTTAAATTTTTGGTCAATACAAAAGTTAAATAAAAAATATTTTTCTGTGGAAGATCTGTAGATAATAATAATAAAAAAAATTAAATTAATAATATTTATGTGCAAATTTATTATTATTTATTTTTAACAAGGGAATAATTTTTATATAGATATTTTTTTTTTTCTACCAAAAATTTCAATATATATTTTTAAAACCTTTAAATATATGTATATTTTTAAAAAATTTGGATGTTTTTCATTGGTTTTATGATTTTTTTTTTTTATTATTAGGTATATGGTTATTATTATAATTTAAAAGATTTTAAATAATATATTTTTTTAATATAATAAATAAAGAATTATTTTAATTTTAATTTTACGTACGGCGATGTTTGGACTCGGAAGTCAACCATGCCAAGCACACCAAATTCACTGCATTTTATCTCAGTGATTTCCACTGTTGATTCTGGTACACGTTGACATTTCATCTTTGCGACTTTCAAACTCACATCATTTTTATCATACTTAAACGAAAACTCTCCATTATCCTTGCATGTAGCCACAACACTGTCTTTAAAGTTATGTTCACCATCCATTATTACACTACCCGGACAAGCTATGCGGAATATTTCTTTTTTCGCAAATTTTATTATGCTTGTATCTGAGTTCGGATAATAGAATCCGTCCCTCCCTTCTTCTCTCAAAATAAGAGGGCGGTTGTAACCAGCACTGGCGAATTTGTAAATAATTTCGCATCCGTAAATTTTGCCGAAAAATAAAAAAAATATTAAATATTTCATTTTTAGATTTGGAATATTTTATTGTTTATTATAATTTTTTATTTTCCTTGCTACCTTGCGTGCACCACGAATAAGACTAATGATTTTCTTTAAAATAATAATTTTTTTTTTTTTTTTTTTCTTCATTTTATGTTTAGCTGATTTTAATCTTATCTGTAAATTTCTATTTATAACATTCATTTTTGTTTTTTATTTTTTACAAAGCTAGTCAGATAATAAATATTTAAAATAATATTTTAATTTATAAAGCTGTCGAAACTTCAGTAATGTTGATTGTAGAATTTAATGTAAATTTTTTATTTTATGTAAGTTCTAGAATTTGATAAGACAATTGACCACATAAAAAACTCATTCTCATGTAGTACAGAGCTGAGAATATATTTGTAACTCTTTGTAAAGCATCAAAGTTAAATTAATTAAACTGAATTTTAATTTCGTTTTGACGAGTGTTTGTCAAAGTTTTTAAATAATAAAAAAAAAATATTTGATAAGTTGATTGGTATTTTTATATGTAGAAAAAAAAAAAGAAATACCAAAGTAATATTACAAATAAATGAATTAGGTTTGTTAAATAGAAATTGAAATTACTGTTTGAGTCAAGTCAAGTTTGGGTTTTGTGTTTAGTGAGTGTGGTAACAGATCTATGGTTATATGTCAATAACAACATGTATGACAATAGATCGAATGATAACCACAAGGACAAACTGGTTTAATGTTTATTCAACCACGAAGAATAGAGCCTGAATTTTACTGAGGTATTTTGATCAACCAGTACGCTTTGTTTTCATCTGTCAAACAAGAATAATTTTGTTAATTGTTTGGTGAATATACACACTGACATAAATGATATAATCATGCTTTAATTAAATTACCAAATGTAAATAAAAAATAAATTACATTAAAGATAAATAGCCATTACATTCGACCAAATAAATTTGTATTTATATTTTTTTAAATTTATATTTAATTCAAATAATTTTTAATTATATTTTTAATTTATTTTTCATCTACTTGAGTTTGTCATTAACTTGATAAATTTTCGTTTAGCTGGTAAACATTTACATATATTGTTTTAAAATTATTAGAGTGTAAGAAAATTAGATAATATGTTATTAATATTATATGCTCAAAATGATAACTCGATACATTAATTTTCTTGCCATAAAATTAGTATCATAGCTGATTGAGTTTCATGCAAATGACCTATATTAGCTGCCAAAAAAAAAAAATAAATATTGTCGTACTAAAAAAGCTCTAGTTTATATGTAGAAATTCATGTCAAACACAGGCATCGATTGACTTTGATCCCCCAGAGTAGAGAATAGCCTCTTTGATCTCTCGTCCAGTATATCAGTTTTTTTTTTTTTTTATTTATTTATTTTTTATTTACTATTGGTTGGGGGATTAGTAGTATATTGTCGCATACGAACCAGCACAACGAGCAATAGGTCAATTAAGAATAAAATAAAATAAAAAAATTTTGAAATAAAAAATAGTGTGTGTATTTAAATAGAGACACATGATTTACAGATTTGTGTAGATACAGTGTTTTTTTTTGTTTATTATTTTTTTTATTTTTTTGAGTATATATCGTAAAGTACTGACTGTGTATATTTTGTTAGGGGTTGCATGGGGGGTTGTAGTTGAATATTTTAGATGTTACCAGCCAATGGAAAATAAATGGAACTTTAAGCTTTTTGTATAGGTCAGGGTTTACAACATTATTTTTATTTTTTTGCTTGACTATTTTAACGCCTCTATCCAAACCAGTAGGTATTATAAAAAAAAATAAAAAAAAAAAATGTGTATGGGATTCTGGAGATGGCTATTGCTCTATACATAGACTAATTTTCCATTAGAATAATTTTTAACAACGTCATTCAGTTGAAATAAAAAAATTGTAATAAAAAATAAAATTGAAAAATATATATAAAATAAGAAAATTAAGTTTGAGTATAAAAATACAATGCGTTTTATTCAAAAAATTGTTATTTAATAATAAGAAAATCCTGTATGAGTTCAAAATATTCATTATTAAATTTTTCACGAACACTCCGGATATCAATATCATTTGTGCTTTCAGGATTAACTTTAATATGGCTACTTAAGCCAAGACGTAATTTTTTTTTCCGACATGTACTTAAATACAATGCATAACTAAGCGTGCGAAGTGTAACGTTCGTTGATTCCACTCTTAATTTTTCAAGGTTTGGCGATGAGTCAAGTATGTGTTTGATACCAGAATCTGTTATTTTTGGGCAATATGCACAATCCAATACCTTGAGATCATGATAATGGTATAGAACTGAATCATCAATGGCAGCCCTACTTAAAAGCATACTCTTTAGATTTTTTAAATCTCCTAGTATATTGAGAGTTTTGTTAGACAAATACTCTCCATTTCCTATATGTATACTTTTTAAATTTTTACAGTTCATAAAAATATAATTCATAACAGTATCACTAGTTCTAGGACGACATGCAACACTCAAATGTTCAAGTTCGATCAAACTAGCAGGTTCAATAACTATATATTTTGATAACACATTTGCGTTCATAATATTCAATTCTTTCAACTTTTTACAGTTATTGAGAATACTGCTCATTGCATCATCTTGAATTTCATTCCTAGCTTCACGAACGTTTAAATGTTCAAGATTCACTAAATTTGATATCAATTTTGCACTATAATTGCTCATTTGAACATATTCTAATTCAAGATGAGTCAAAGTAACATTTTGAGTTAAAATTTCCATAAAACTATCTGTAGCTTTGAGATTATGAATTTTTAAAGTTCGTAGATTCTTCCATTTTTTCATGACCTGTTTAAAATAAAAAATACATTTATTTTTCAATGTATAAAAAAAATTGTTTTTAACTATAAAACTATACCTTTAGTATATCGTAACCGATGTTAATGATTTCTAAGTATTCAAGATTGTCACCACAGTACTTCATGATGTTTTCCAAAGCTTCTTGACCGATACCAGAAACAGAATGCAATGTCACTTTTTTTAAATAAGGACCCGATTTATGAAAAGCTAAATTAAATTCAGGACTTTCATCATATCCATGCCAAGTTAATTCTCCAAGGTCTTTCCAAGCAATTTCACTAGCATATTCCAGTGTTTTTGAAACTAAAAAAACATTATTTTTAATTATTATTTGACATATTTGATTGTTGCCTTAATTGTTTTAATAATTTACAATAATTATCATGGCACATACCTTTTTCTACATTAAATCTATCCTTGAGTGTTACATGTGATAAAATTGCCGAAATACATTCATAATTGAGATCTTCAATGTTGATTACCATTTTTATATTATATCAATTGCAAATCATTCAACTAAATCTAACCTAACAAAATTTTATTTACTAAGATAGAGATTAGAGAATAGCGAGAATAGAATATTATTTACAAGTAGCGCATGCCCAGACGGTGGACATCTAACAAGTTATCTCGATATTGAGGCGGGCCTGTTTGGGCCCGCCGTCGATTCGACAGATCATTTCTACTTCTCTAAAATTAATTAACTTATTTAAGTTGGTTTTATTTATTTTGGTTTAAAAAATTTAATTATCAAATTTTCTATTACCAAATTACATTGAATTATTTACGTTTTAATAATAAAATATTATATAAAATAATAGAATCTTTATTTTTTTTCAAATTTTAAATAAAAACATATTTTCTAAACAAAAAAATATATATTTTTAAAAACATTAAAGCTTTAATTTTTCTAAATAATAAAAACTTTAATTTTTTTCTAATTAATACATTATTTATTTATTAAATAATCCAATATGATATTTTTCCTTATAAATTAATTTTTTATTTTCTCCAACACGTAGCATTATAACACCTGTAATTACCAATAAACATAAATAAAATTAAAACGTAAAATTACCCCTTACAATATCTACGAAACCTAAAAAAACATAAATATTATTTTAAAAAGCAATAAATGCAAAAAAAAAAAAAGGAAGTGAGACATGTATATTTGACCCTGGTGTTGCACCTGGATAGGAGGCTGTAATCAATACCTTTGAAAATGCGCCCTGTATGCCCAGGCTTTACCACTATTTTACTTTCTCTCGTTTATTTTAACCAACCCCATCTTCCCCATATTCATACAACCCCGATGTTCATAAAATTGTGTGTATACATTATCAATATCCGCACCTGAACAAGAGCTCCATTTTCAAATCCACAAATTCAATTAATCATACATTAATAAATTTTGTTCCACCAAAAAAAACATCTCAATTATGCTGCTTTTTTTTTCCCCTGAATCTACAAATTTAATGCTTTTAGTTAAAACAAACATACTCAATTAATCAGCCTAATGATTATCTCTATATAAAAACAAAAAAAAAACCAATAATTACTTAATTTTTTTTCATAAACCACAATTTTTTTATAAACCAATTAATTTTTTTCTTTGTGGAAATAATAAAAAATAAAATTGCGGTAAACAGTGATTTATTCCTGAACATAAAATACGTCATTAATATAATTTTGTTAATAAGGTAACTCAAGACACTATCATCAAAGTCAAAGAGGGTGTAATATTGTTAGCTAATGGTTTTTGCGTGGGTATCTTAAACGTGTTGAGAATATAATATTGTCAAGCTATTATGATTTTGATGATGGGTATACTCAATAATTCAATAAACTATCTCTTGGTTAATATTAAAACATACATTCTATTTTTATATTTTATTTTTTTCTCACCTGTATCCAAATAAACATCCAATGTTTTCGAAAAAAAAAAAAAAAGCTTTCCATTAACATTTTTTTTTTGGATGTGAACATAGATGATGAAATAACAGGGAATATTGTTTTATTTTTTGTCTTGGAGTTTTATTTATTGGATAGATATTGATGCTGTTGATACATAAAAAATAATAGAATAAAAATAAAAACTAAAAAAAATTATATATAAAAAGATTGTCTATGGTTAGCATTGATGTATACGATCGTGTCACCATGTTTTTTGTTTTTATGTCATGAAAAAAAAAAAATAAATAAAAGTGCCTTGGTTGTTGATATTTTATATACAACAATACGAATTTCAGAAGAGGATTTCTCGATACTAGTATAGTAGTCGTTCACAAATTCAATTTGTCTCGTTGGTTATACGCCAATTTTTTTTTATTTTTATTCATTTTTATATTTCATTTCTTATTTTTCAATTTATTTTTATTATTTTTTTATTATTATTTTTTATTCATTGTTAAGTTTTATATTTTTATTTATATTAACAAAAAAAAAAAAATTGTATTGGCATTCGTTGGTGGTAATATTAGTGATGGTTTATTATTGTCTGAAAGCTGTACTGGTTGGCTCGTGGATACTTGAATGATCCTATCATTCATTTTAAAATGATATGGTCAATTTGACCTGGTTTTTTTGCAAATCCCTCATTGACTTGCTGACTATATACGAGTGCCTTTTTTTCAAGCATGTCTTATCTTTATTTCGACTTGAGTGGATTTTTTTTTTTTTTGCATTTTTTTGAATGAGATTTATTATACGTGACACTGTTGAGACTTTTTGCTAATTATTGACACGGGAACAAATGACAATGAATATGTGATTTTTCTTTTTTTTATTCACCGTTTAACATCAAAGAAATTTGTGGCTTTGAGATGATGCTTGCTCGTTTGATTTTAATTTAAAGATGACAAATTAAAAGCGGCAAAAATGTCGCTAAATATTCTGGACACAAGTGATCACGAAATAAAATATCCTGATAAAAAATTTCCCCCCAAAAAAAGGATATTTAGTTATTTAATTTTCAAATTTAAAATACAATTTTCATTGAAATATTACTTGGACGAAATTAAAAAATATTAAGCCATAATAAAATATCCTGGCAAATAATTTCGTTAGAAAAAAAATAAAAACATCCTGTTGCATTTATTAGTTTATGAATAATAAATATTTTCTACCAGCCTTTTTTTTTTTAGGATATAAATTTTATGCAAGAATTTTAATTCAGGATGCTTCAATTGGGAATTTTAAATTCAGGATATTGTGACGAGTTATATAATTATAAAATTTTGATTTTTAAAATTATAATTTTTTAGATTTAATAACGATTTATTGGCAGAATAATTACTGTCGATAATTTATTCATGATGATAGATACAATATACATTGTATTTCCTAGACGTAATATTATTTTATCGTAATCCTAATTAACTAGTGTTTATTTACGATTCGTAATAATTATTTATAATTTTAAAAACCTTTTTATTTTTTATATTTAGTATATATATTGTTGCTCGTTCTTCAGTCATTTGAGCATAATCAATATCGAATCGTACACAAACTCTCAATGACAATGTCATCATCATTTAATTATTATTTCATAATTCATAATTATTTACAACTTTATTATTCATTTTTAAATTCATCGATAATAATTATTGGATTGTATCGATAGAATGTATTTAAAAGATGTGAATTTAAAATATCTATTACAATTTCTTTTATTTCTTTTAACTCTTTATCCGTAATTTAATATTTTTTTCTTTGTAAATTAATCAATTCATGTTTTATTCAATAGTAAAAATAATAAGGTATAAATAAAAAATATTTTTTATGAAATTTACGTATGTCTTAATCAAAAAAACTTGCTGGGAACTTTTTAGTAATTTTGATCGGTTTTAAATTGTCTTAGTTAATTTTAAAACGGCAAAGAGAAATTTGTTTTTTAATTATTTATTATACATTTTTTTATTGTGACCTCACATGTATATACTCAAATAAATTATCTTTATATTTCAATAATTAATAATTTTTTATTTTTTAATATAGTTCAACAACATTGCTTTGGTAATTTTTGACAACTGTGCACATACAGTTTTTTATTTAAATTTTTTTAAAAGTGTTTATTATTTCACGTATAGAAAGATTTATCCAGTCTCAAGAATAGTCTTGTTTTATTTTTTAAATTATTTATTATTTTTTTTTTTTTATAAAGTTTTACATTTATCCATCAATTTTTTTTTAATATATTTTATTTATTTTTTCTATTTACAGTTGAAATAATTTAACACATTTGTGCCCCTTATAGAATTTCACATTATTTCTATACATTTTTTAATTTAAATTTCAATTCGACGCTGACAGCTTTTTTTAATTGTTAATAACGTCGAGCTTTATCTCATGCATTCACATAATTTCATTGACATTAAATTTTTTTTTTTTTATTATAAATTAATATACAATTCAATAAGTATCACACAATCACGCTAAAATTTCATAATAAATTTCTTACATTTATCTAATCTCTTACACAACACAATGACATTTATTATTTTATTATTATTTCATATATTTTAATATATTTAGGTAATTTTTTTTATTTTTTAAATATTAACATTCATCATTTTATGAATATTTATTAATTCACAATTTAATTATGTATTTTTTTTTTTTTTCTTTATTATTTAAATTATTAAAAATTTCAAAGAGAAGTACTTCACATAATTGTTCACTCAATATTCCATACTTTTTTTCTTTTAAATTAAAAAATTCAAAAAAATAAAAATTACAAATAAATATAATTAAAAGTTTATTATTATCACAAGCATCATCGTCCATTGTTATAAATAAAAATTTAAGTTTTTTATAATTTTTTTTTTCCATTTTAAAATTTTTTCTTTACATATATATAAAATAATTTGTTTTTTTTTTTTATTTAAAAAACGTAATCATTAATGAGTGATGATAGTTTATTTTTATTTTGAAAGATTACATATTGTCGAGATAATCTAATAAACTAAATCATCTTAATCATACATATTTACAAACTTTAATATTATTTATATTATTTATTTATAATTTAATATTGGGGTCAATTGTGGCTGAATTTTGACAACCAATTTTTAAAAAATATAAATAAATAAAATTTAAATAAGAAGATGGTCAAGTATCGAGAGCATTAAAGTCAATTTATCATTCAATTTTTATTTGTCAATTATATTCAAAGATAAATCGATTTTTTATTACAGATATTGCTGTTGAATTATTTAAATAAAAATAGCCAAGTGTTATTTGCTTGATAGTTTTAAAGCCATATTGAATATTAAAATATTTTTTAATAATGAAATAACAGTAAAAAAAAGTATAAATAATTCATTGATAAATTTATTTTCAGCTTAATTTTATATTTTACCATTTTTACATTGACATATTCAATGTTAACGACAAAGAGTTTATTATTTATTTATTTTTTTGTGAATTGATATGTCAATTTGCTTTGATTTAATATGGCTCCAGTATTTATAGGTGTATATATTTTTTGTCACTGAAAATAAGTATCAAAGTGACAACTGAAAAAGAAACAATTCATTTATTTTTGCACGAGATACTTCAATTTGAATGATCTCAGTAGAAATAAACGATTGTATTTTTCTTGAACAATAGGATGCTAGAAGAAAGAGCTGTTTTGTACAGAAATAATTCTTTTCTTTTTTTTATTTTTTATCTTGAATTTTACGAGAAAGTAGAGAAAATTTTCAGTGCAACATTGAAGCCGAATTCTTGATGCGGAAGGCAAGCAATTTTTTTTTTTTTTTTTTCTTTCTTTTATATTTTATTATTATTTTGTTTTATGTTTTTTTTTTTTTTTTTCATTTTCACTTTTCTCATTTATTTGTTTCAAGAGTTTTTTTATTCTCTGGAGTTGCGAATTCTTTGGTGTGGCTCATAACGACCACACCTTTACAACTGCCAACGTTAAACTGATAAATAATAACAAAACACAGAATGACAAACGTCTTGAGCTTAAGATATAAAACATAAGATTTTGTCAACTATATCCAAGTGGAAAAATTAAAGTATATAAATTATATTAAATTTTAATTTAAATTATATGGAAAATATATTTTAAATTTATATAAAATATATTTCAATTGTATTTTATATTTATTTGAAATATATTGTGAAAAGATCCTGTGACAATTTAATTTTTAACGAATTAATTATAATTTATTTCTATTGTTCAAATAATTTCCATCCAACTTTAATATAACCCAAATATATTCGCCTTATAATTTTAATAATTAATAAGTTTTTAATAATTTTTTTTCCACTGGCTAAATTTTTTTTGTATGAAGATTTTTTGTTATTTAAAATACCGTTATTATATCAAAAAAATTTTGAAATATTTTTGAAAAAATAACGTCACGTTGAAGAAAAGAAATGAAATAAAAAAAAAAAAAAAATTACATACGAGTTGGCTAAATTGCGTGGCAAGGGTAACGAGAAGTACTTCAAGCGCATGCACATTTTTTTTTTTCATATGAAAATCTGAATACGCGCGTTTGCTTTCATAGCATTATTTCACTTTTATGTTTTGTAATTTTTTTGTATTTTTTTGACGATACAATTTAATGTTTACACATATAAAAAATGAATGATAATTTTTATTTTTATTATATCAATATTATCATTGAAAATTCTTGATAAAAAAATTTTTTTACGAAATATTTGCATTGTTAATTAAATTATGATTGATATTAAAAATTTGATTAAAAAAATTGTCAACTAAAAATTGAAAAATAAAAAATATTAAACAAATATTTATTTGAATTCTCCAAGGAAATTTATTATTTTTCTTTTTTTTTTAATTTAAATTTTTTTTTCATCGAATCTTTTTAGTCACTGTAATGAATATTATTTATTTTTTTGTGTTTAAATTATTCTCAGCATAATGAAAATTAAAAAAAATAAAAGAAAATTCTAGTTTTCATATATCTTTGTGATTTTGTTAATTTTTATAAATTTATTTTGATGAAATTTTGTCTTATTTAAGGTTATTTGAAGATGTTGATGCTGACATTATGATGGTAAACTAAATCCATAAAGTTTATATACTGAGAATGATGGTTTTGACACTTTGTCAAAAGTGAGACCTTAATGCTCTCGACCATTGTTCCTCATTTTAGCTTGATGGATTCTTATACAACTAGATTTATATATTTTTTATACAATGACTCTCTTTCTTCACTCAATTTTTTTTATATTATTTTTCTAAAAAAAACGTCAGCCGTTTTTTTTTCTTTTTTTTTTGGCTATAATATTAATTATATATTAATTTAGTAAAGAAGTAAACAGAGGCACAGCAGGAGTGAGTAGAGTCGTGGTTGTTTTGCTTGGCCCCCATGCTGCATTGCCGCTGGATACTCTCCTGAAACATATCAAACACACTACAAATTTCTGAAAGTTTATATACAATTAAATATTTATATTTAATTAACAAAGTAACAGGGACATGTAATTTTCTATTTCCAAAAAAAATAATACATGCTTTTATAATTTTAAATGGCAAAAAGGCACAACAAATAAAAAAATTTATAAATAAATTAAAAGCAAATTTAAATTATCATTGAAATATATTTGGAAAAAATACATAGGTTGTGAAAATTAAAGAAGATAGAACATTAAAAAATTAGTGACATCTGCTAGCTTTCAATATAATTTGAATAAATATTTTTAACAATGGCAATATTTATGTAAAATAAAATTAAAATATCAGTCTACTTGGGACTTGTCAAAGTTGTATGCAATTATTATCATAAATTAATATAAAAATAATTATTTTAAATGACAATGAAACTTTAAATGTTCATAATAAATATAAAAATTTATATAAATATTCAAATAATAGTTAAAAACCATTTGAATCATTTAAAACTAAAATCCTTTTATCGTTACATTTGCATACCATAAAACGAGATTTCTTTAAAAGAAAAAAGAAAACAGAAAAGACGGTGAAAAGAAACTAAAAAAAAGATAAAAGAATAGAAGAAAATTCAATTGTGTTTATATGTACATGTATAGAGAATGATTTTATTTTTTTTTTTATATTTTTACTCACCATTAAGTACATGAACAGTGATAGATTTGGGTTGAGCATTGCTAGGATTGCAGGTGTATTGTCCTGAGTCAGATGGCATAGCGTGTTGAACAAGTAAAAAGCTCGTTGTTGTCTCGCCTTTTTCCGTCATAACGGAAACTCCACCTCTTCCGGAATCGTAACTGATTATCTGTAACAAAATATTGCCTTTTCATCAGTACTATTCTACTAATATACATTTTTTTTATTTTTATTTAAATTACATTGTTGTTTTCTTCATAATTAATAACATTTAATAATAAATAAAATTTTTTAAGTAATATTAATTTGTTATTCAAATGTTCATTATCAAATCACTTAATCATTTATTTATTTTTTTATTATCAAACTAATTTATCAAGAAA
Source organism: Aphidius gifuensis (assembly GCF_014905175.1). NCBI lineage: Eukaryota > Metazoa > Arthropoda > Insecta > Hymenoptera > Braconidae > Aphidius > Aphidius gifuensis. The sequence goes on along the minus strand of NC_057790.1, from coordinate 1,182,987 downwards.
AATTAAATAAAAACAAGTAAATTAAATTATTTTTTCTTTTTTTCTTCAATCTAATTTTTTCATCAAAAAGATTGACGTTGCCCATTTTAATGGATAAATAACTTTACGATCATAGATAACACTAATTAATTTTGAATAAAAAATCATTGAATTAAATTAAAATTATGAAAATTTTATTTTTTTCAAGTAGAACAACTCAATTTTCAGTCAGCCGTGAAGTAGAATTTCATAAAAAAAAATTTAATAAATAAAAAAAAAAAATAACAATATACAATTTTAAAATACAACTTTTAAATAATCAAAGAGTGTAAAAAAGTTTCATCATTAAGTGTATTATTAATTAATTAATTTCAACCAAAAAAAAAAAAAAATATATTTTATTTGAAATAAAAAAAATACTAAAAAGTTTTTCATGTTTTTTTAAAGTTTCTTTTTACCCAAGAGCAATGTATTTAAAGGGACACACATTGAGTAAAAGAAAAAAAAGGCGTTATACCATCAGTGAATTTAAAAAAAAAAAAAAAACTGTCTGAAGGACATTTTCACTAGAACTAACACCCCCCCTTTTGTGTGTGTGTTGCTATAGACAAAATTTCAACAGTATAAATTTTTGTCTTTTATGCAGTATACAGTCATCCACTTGTCGTCATCATCATTCTTGTTGTATATAGTCAACAATAAGTATAAGAATGACAACGACGACGTGCCGAGTGTGCGCATACACATCTCAGTTTGAATTTGTTTGTCGTATGTGTGCTTTAACTTGAAGCAAAATACATTCATTTTCAAGTGTAGCAACAGGAGAACAAGAACACAAAAATAAAAAATACGTAAAATAAGATAAAGTAGAGGAAAAAATATATATATATAAAAAAAAATGTTGAATGTGTGTGTGTGGTGGAGATGTTTCTTGAAGGGTTGAATGTCTGACGTCAGCCTCTTTTATTTCACATGACAAAGTGAAAAGAACACTGACCTTATATACAATTGTATTGTACATATCGGGCGTGGCACAACCTTACATCACTCATTCACAAACACACAAACACATATATCTTTCTAAGATTTATCTCATGAATATATCAAATTGTTTATAATGTATATTCACGTCTCTAGTCCTTTTCAACAACCTAAATCTTTCTCTATCTGCTTTACCTTTATTACATTTATATGCTTATTTTATATTCCAATTGAATTTACATTTATTTTATATTATTTCACACTGAGCTTTTTATTTTTTTTCATTTCCCATTTAATATTTTAAATTAATTATTTGTTTTTGTGCTTTTTTTACAAAAATTTTCATGTGGAGCTTTTATTTTTATTTCAAACACATGATTGTATGTATACATCATGTGCTTTTTTTTTCGACTGTAAATTTCTTTTGTTTATATTATTTCTGTTTTTTTTTTTTTTAAATAAAAAAATTATAAAAATAACCAGGTCAACTGATTTTATAATATTTTTTGTTTACTTTGAAACTGCGAGCTTGTTGGTATTTAAATGAATTGTTGGCGAGATGTAGTTGTGTGTGAATTGATTTGGGTTTGAATTGATGTAAATGAAATTCAATACGCAATTTGATAAGTCATGTAACTATATTTGAAATGGTAATTTCTGTAAGTGATATTTACTATTACACTGTATTGTAAATATGAATTTACATTTTAATTATTTTAGAAAATAAAAATTAGAATTTTTTAATTTATTCTCTGAATAGATTTTTTAATATAATATTCTTCTTTTTTTTTTTTGTGAATCCTGATATTTAAAAAATTTCTATTTAAAGTTAAAATTGAAATAAAAAAATTTTGGTATTTTTTAAAATTACCCCACTATTAATATTGAATAAATTCCAAAAATTTTTAAATTTAAAAATAAATTTACTTGACATAATTTCATTTTTTTTAAAATTAAAATTAAAAAAATTCTAGATAAATTTATACTGTATATTTAATCAAAGAATAAAAATAAAGACGTTTTATATTTTCTAAAAAATCAATAGAAAAAAAATCTAAATTGCAGTGTATTTATTTATATTTTATTTTTAAAATCAAGAGATGATAAAGACTAGTTGCAATCAAGTGTAATTTAACACGAGGATACTGCAGGTATCGACAAAAAGTTGGCATACACACAAGGGAATGTATACAAAAGCCTTCATGGTCAATTAATTTTTCCCTCGATAGCCACAAATGTGCGTTGAATTAAACAAGACTAAATTAGTGTTTTGTTTACAATTTATTATAACAAATTAACTATCAACACACATCTTGCAAGATAAATATTTAATCCACCAAAATTAAGTGCAGTTTAAAAAAATAACAATAAAAATATCTCAACTTGAAATAATAATAATATCCATTGTTTATTTACATTAAAAAATCACTATGTATTTTTTTTTTTTTGTTGTATAAACAAAAAACACGATTTCGTGTTGGTAGATTTTAAAATAAATTTTAAAGCTTCGTTAATAGTGTGATGGTCTACATCTTATCTAGCATAGTGCGGGGTTTTCACAAAATTAATTTGTATGCGAAGCAACGAAACAAAGATTACACGAGAAGGAGTAGAGCATGAGATGTTGACACGAGATCATAGACAAGATAAGTTACTGTGGATATGGCGAAAGAACTGGGTCGTTTTATATCTGCTGTAAACAATCTTCATTGATTCACCATGTTAATTTCACTCAGAAATATACACTTGCATCTTTTATATTTTTTAGTTTCATTTTCACTAAAATACATCCAACAGAAAAAAAAACAACAAAGTTTACTTATCGTTGTTGTAAAATCTAGGATATTTAAAATTTTCAGCATTTGATTATAATTGAAAAAAAGATACTGGAAATAGCTGTCTTTTAAAAATCAATGGTACACACAATTATTCAAGTTAATGGAATTTTGCCTTTTGGCAATTTGGCAAAGACACTGAAGTGTTATTTTTTTCAAGTATTTGGCTTATGTCCAAAATCACATATCAACATTGTGTTATTTAATTTCAATAATTGCACAAATTCAATTGTAATAAAATTATTTGACATTGTTGATTAAATTTTCAAGTATTTTTATTGAAATGTAAAAGATATTTTTAAAAAACTTTTCAACATAGATTAAATTTATTTATTATTTAGTTTACTGAGAAAATTTTTTTCTATATATTTTCTTTTGCAAGTATTAGTATTTATATTTGAGAATTAAGTAAATTAATTTCATTTTAAAATGAGATTGATTTTTAAATAATAAAAAAATAAAATTTGTCTGACAAAAATAATGTTTTTCTACTTAAAAAAAATATAAAAAAATAAAACGCTTAGTAAAAATTAAATTTCTATTGCATTTTCAAGTGATAAAGTTAGCTAAAATTTTGCAAACACGAATTGAAAAACAAAATGAATATACAATCTCAATCAGGATTATCATCACTTAGGCAAAATAATTAATATTCATTACAGTCTCTTAATGACATCAAGTTAGCTATCCGAGCTTTGTGTACAAAGGCCAACAGAATATAATCCTCGTGTAATATAGCTCACAAAATACCTGCAGCTATATTTTCTTCATCTGAGAGAAATACCATCTTGTCATCAGTATAATATTACATGATTAAGTGTGTACAGTGTAACCCTTTTGCGACTAAAATGTCTCATTGTTAACCATCCTGACTCTAATTTTCTTGGAAAATAAAACATAAAAAAATAAAATAAAACACGTACGGTTGATCTTATTCTTTCCTCGAGAAAATTGTACCCTTGAGAAAATTATTATTGCTAATTTTACACGAGGGATAAAATCAAAGAAAATTATCAAACTCAAAAGTTTATTTGTTTCTTTTTTACAATGAAAAACAAGTGATTAATTTTCTTTAATTCCAAGTTTGTTTTTGGTTTACTAAGTAACCAAGAATGACTCTTTATTATATATTCATTATATAAAGGCAAATCACTTGAGAATAGCTAATTGAATTCCTAGTCCGAATGGTCGTCGAAACGGTTTCTACTATCGAATACTCTTGTTTGGCCTAGTTTGTATGTGTACCTATATATATATTCACTAGCTCAATTGGAATATTCCCTCGTTTGTAATTCCCTGAGGCTGATTCGTAACATTTTGAGACTATCAGCTATTTTACCTTTGTACATGACGCAGCACGTATCAATCAGCCAAATATGCTATTGAGAAAATATTTTTTCACTTGTATTCATTTTCAATTTTAATATTTTGTAATTATAAATTAATTCCATTAATAAATTTTACAGTTAACTCAATATTAATATCTATATTTTAATTATAAAAAAATAAAAAAATATAATTTTTTTTTAAATGTAAAATTGATATTTAAATTTTTAAATTAAAAATAAAAATATAATAAAAATTTAATACTTGTAATTTGATAGTTGTAACATGTATTTAATTTAAAAATTTATATTACAAAAGTTGGATGAAAATGGTATGGTCAAATGTGCCATAAACTTTATATAAAATTATTTAAATTGTTAATTTTATAATTAAACGATCAGTCAAAGTGTTCACTAAAGCCAAGTTAAATATTTAAATTTACAACTTGTATTTTATTTGATGTAATAAAGAGGTGATTTTAGTGGGTGGCTAGAGAGAGAAGTTAATCGAACTATTGGAAGTGATTGGTATAGAGAATATTGAACATCCTTGCTGGACACAATGGTTTAAATTACTGGAGTATAATTGTCCATGATATTTCGTACAATTTACTGTCCTTGTTACTGGTTAGTACTTAGCTTCCATTCAACCAACCAACCACTCGTGCAAAAGCTGCCAATCGTATAAATACAAAACTCTACGACCTTTTGTCACGCACTCATTGAATTTAGATATCAAACTGTGAAAGTGATCCTTTTTATTATTCAACTTACTTATCAAACTACTGCTACTTTTTTTGCGTTTGGCCTTTTTTTATTTTTGGGGAACCTTGGCTTTTTAAGTGATAATACCTTTTTTACTTTTAACTAACTTTTTTCTTTATTTTTCAAACGATAAAATTTAGATTTATTGACATGATAAAGTTAGTCATTGCGTGTGTATATATGAGTCAGAATCGTGTGAGAATTTTGATCGATAAAAGCAATTTTTTATTTAAATTATATCTATATGTATTTTAATATATGAGTAAAATAAAAAAAAGCTCAACAATATTGCAAAATGATATTAATTCAAATTTTATCTTATCGGATTATTATTGAGCTGTATATTCATTATTTTATCATTTTTTTTTTCGAGTTAATTGTTTTTTTTTTTTGGTATTGTTATATTTTTCTTTGAAAAAAGTTATTTGAATATTTAAATGAAAAAATTTGAATGGAATAAAAAAAAAGAAAATGAAGATATTAATAATAGAAGGATAGGTTTGGGTAGATAACTAACCGCATCATTGTGATTCCAGAAAATATATGCTGGTGGCTCGGGGCTGTTCAATACTATGCAAGTCAAGTTGATGGTACTACCATGATCGATATAAAGATCTGGACCACCGAGTATTTCGGTCGTTGGTTCTGCAACACATAAAATAAAAAATTCATAAGTCACAATGTATATTAAAATAGTATTTTTTCTTAAAAAAAATTTTTTTTATATATCATACATATTTTTTAATAATTTAGAAAATATAAAATATTTATAAATGTTGTAATAAATTATTGAGAATTCGTGAGACCAAGTAGAAAAAATATTTTTAAATTATATTAAATATTTATTTAAATGACATTTATATTTGGACATAAATAGTTTGAATATATTTTGCATTTTTTATAAAATATAAATCAAGTATAAAATATGTTTGAAATATGATTAGAATTTTTATTTTTAAATCTAAATGTAATTTACATTTTTTTTTTGGTAAATATTATCTAAATTTATTGTTGATATTTATTTAATTTAATTATATAATATGTTTAAAAAATAAATTTATAATTTGTTTTATTTTTGTTTCTGTAGTGGACCTTTAAATTATGATGATTTAAATTTTTTTATAATTAATATTGACTAATAACGGTAAATATAATTGAAAACTTGACGATAAATTTATTTTGGGTAACCATATTTACCCTCTCAGGTTGTCAAGCAAATAACATGTAACCACATATATGTATGTAATGTGTTTGCAATTGCAAAGGTATACATGAACACAAAATACCTGCTTTCTTGAAATTGCAGTCTTCGTCTAGTGTGGTGCACTAGCTTGATGAAATTCAACACAACATATATAAAATATATATATATAAATGTATTTAATGTGTATTTTAGTTGCACTCTGCCATCTGGCATGAGACATATTGGCATAAACAATAATACATTCATGAAAATCCTAGCTAACTGAAGGAGAGATTTTTTTTTTTCTTTTGCAATGTATTATCTAACAGTGGAAAAACAAATGATTATATTTACTATACATATTATATAGCTACACATTTTTTTATGCATTATAAAACTGAAAAATTGAATTTATATATTTAAATTTATTTTATTTTAAAAGTTTTGATATTAAAAACTTGAAATTTGGATTGTAAACATTTTTTAAATAACAGAATTAAATTAATTAATTTTATTTTGAGAAGAGATTATATTTTAAATACTAAATGGGCTTGTGATTATAAAAAATTAATTTGGATATTATAGTTAGCGTTGTTGTAATTGTTAATTTAATTAGTCCGACAAAGATATAATTTTTTTTCTACTTAAAATATTTAATGAGAAAAATATTTAGTTTTATATATTTCTCCAGAGAATTCTACTTGAAATGATAAATTAATTTAGTAGTTTTGGTATTTATATTTTAAGATTGTATTTTGAATATTTTCGAAATTCAATAAATTCTATTTGAGGATTAATTATAAATACTAAAACTAGGTGAATAAATATCAGGAATAAATTTGAATATCATAGTGAGCATTGTCAAGAGTATTAAATTAATTTGTTTGATTAAAATTTATTTTTTTCGCTAATTAAAAAGAAAAAATATTGACCCAGAAATTTTTTAAAAATATTTTAAATAATCAACATAAATATTCAGTTATATAATTAACATTTATAAGATAATTTTTATAATTTATAAAAATTTTAAAATACGTATCTCGGGTTTTAAATAGTATTACTAATTAAATTAATTTCATTCGTAATTTTGAATGATAAAATCCACCGAGTTAATGGATTTTAAATATTTTATAAATGCCAAAATTAAACAAATAAATTTTATTTTCATCTGGAGATTATATTTTATCCATTAAAATTGAACTAACAACTATGAAAAATAAATTCAAACCTCAGATACCATAACAAGCATCCTCAAAACCGTTAATTCAATTTGTCTGACGAAAACAATTTTTTACTACTCAAAAAAAAAAAAAAAACAAATATTTACCAAGAAAACACCTGGATATATATTTATCCATTAAATTTTGAATATTTAAAATGAAAAACTAAATTCATTTTCCAATTTCCATTACTATTTTTCCCTCCACTAAATTTAGAATATGAAAATTAAATTAAAAAAAAAATTTCAAAAATAATATTTACTCACTAAAAAATGAAAAAAATATATTCATTCTCAATTTAAAATTATAAAACAAGTCTAAATTAATTTCCAAAACAATTCTAAATTCTAAAATAAAAGAAATTCATATAAAATATCTCATCAATTTATTATTTATCTATTTTAAATATTTTTTTGTTCATTTATTTCGATAAAAAATTGATTGATGTTCTCTTCAAGTACATGTATATCTATTGACTCGTGTTTGTATCACTCTTGAAGTGTAGATTTCTCTCTACCAGCACAAAATACAAGTCATGAGTAAACTAGACAATATATATGGACAGGGGGATTGTATATGTGCATGCCTTTGTCGTTCTATTTGGATTAAGTCCACAGGGTATATTCACACCGTGATTGTACAGTTTCATATTGACACTCGACCCAAATAGCGCATCATCATCTACCGGTCTGTGTCTTTACTTCAATCGAACGATTGTGTTATGATGGTTTTATCGTTTTATCCACAATTCAAATATTTATAAACAAATATTTTCATTTTTTTCATTTTTTAAATATATTTCATGACCTATATATTTACAAAGTTAAAATATGGATAAACACATAGCCCAAGTATATTTATATAAAAAGAATATAAATAAAATTGTTTTTTTTTTTACATATTTATATTGTTGTTTGTGTTTCGAAATATAAATTGATATTTCAAAAAAATTTATATATTTTTAAAACGTAATCATCTACCGTGACTTAGTTTTTTTTTTCTTTTTACAATTTGCTTCAAACTCGTTCACGCGATTTTAAATTTTTATTATTAAATATATGTGTTGTAGGTAGAAAAAGGGTATAAAGTATTCTTTGTTTGTAAGATAGTTTAGGGCATATATATAAAAAAGTGTTGAATAAGTGTGAGATAGTGGAAAATTTTAAAGCGCCAAGTTTTTCCCTCTATAGAGGGCACAAAGTTTTTTTACGTTTGGAGATAGTTAGATTCCCTGTTGACTCGAAAATTTTTGTTACTTTTAAAGCCATCGAGAGTACCATTGCACTGTGGCAAAACTCAACGAGGAAAAAAAAAGGATTTCAACTGAAAACAAAAAATAAAAAATACAAAAGATAGAGTAAATAGAAAAAATAAAAAATAAAAAAATATATATGTATATACGAGAAACCAAGGAAAAAAGCTTCTTTTCTTGACTTTTATTTTTATTTGATTTCTTTTACTTTTTTTTTTTTGCTTTTTCTCACCAACGATTGTCAAGAATTTGCACCACAAAATTGCAATCCCAAGTCAACGCTTTTTTTTTATAATTTATCATTTCGTTTATTTTGAAACTTTTTTTTTATTACTAATAAATAATTTAGAAAAACTTTAAAACTAAAAAGAAGTATTAAAAACCTTTTTTGTTTTAATAATTAATCAAATTTAAAGTGGTCAATATATTTCAATTATAATAAAAATAAATAAAAGCTATAAAAAAAAAACACTTGCAAATTTTAAATTCATTTCTGACTGATATTTTTTTAATTGAGAAAAAAAATTTAAACAGTAAATAAATTTATAATTAATTTTTATATAAAACCTTCTCAAGTGTTTTTTTATGTTATTCAAGTTATCAAAATGTAATTGTAATATGTTTTTCATTGGTCCAGAGTACAGGTGTTGATATGTAAAAAATTTCAAAAGACACCATAAAAAGCAGGGTTACATTTACCACCTTCAGTGTGACTTAATGTTTACAATTCCCAAGCTAAAAGCCCCTTCTTACTAGGCAATGTATATTATACATACTAAAAAGCCATATGACCCAAGTTTTACCAGTAAATTCACGAGCCCTTAGTGGCATCCCTTATACTTTCATATCTCTATCACTTTCATGTCGTTCTTTTGCACCATAAGCTTTCAGCAAAAACGGTATCCATCTTCACATACAGCTTCAACATTAACCAATCCTCCATGGGACCATAAAAAATATAAAAAAAAACGAGAAAATAATAATAAAATAAAATTATGAATGTAATAAAAATTTAGAGCATATTACCGCCATTTTTTTTTGATCATATTTGATTTATTATTTGCAAAATTTAAAATTAATAAGACGTGATAATATATTTGTCACTAAAAATTGGGTTAAATGTTTTAAATTAATTTTTTTTTTTAATAATAATCATTCATGTGTATAGACTGATAAAAATTTAAATGTGATTGTTTTTTTTTTTTTAATGGAATATAAAATTTATTGACCAAGTTTTATATGAATTTTTAAAAAATATTATCATTTTATTTTCTTTGTTTGAAAATTTATACTGTGTTGTTTAAGTTTTTTTATTTTTCATTAGGATTTTTTTTTTATTCGCTTGTTTTTATTATGTTTATTTTATTTTTACGTCTCGAGTTTCTCACCCGAGATAGAAGTCTCTCTTATTATATTGAGGTTACGAAATTTATCTTCCAGTCATTAGGCATTCTTTGCACAGAGATGTGTTTACCTTTCTGAATTAATCCACTGATGTGTATATATTTTAAAGTGAAAATATCTACGTCCATGTATTTTGTTATTGTTTGATATACGTCAGTGTTTTTTATTATAATTTTTTTACTATATTTTGTAGCTGAGAATATTTTATAAATGATCTATGTAAGTTTAATATTAATTTCACATGATTGACTTGGAGATAAATAAATTTTTAATAACAAATGAAGTCAATTGATTTCATAAAAAAAATTAAATGTAACTTACAGAATTATTTTATTTTCATGTTATTTAATCATTTGATCTTTCTTGAATTTTTTTTTATTAACAATTATAAAAGCTCTGTCGTTAAAATGTCAATACAATTGAAATATAAAACTCAAGTTTTTTAAATGATGCAAAAATAAAGACATCATTAAAATCCCAACAGACAAATGGATACTTTTAAAAATAAAATAAAATAATAATTATAAAATTAAATATCTCTTCTCATAAATATAAAATAATATTTAAAATTTTTTTTATATTTAACTTGCTATTTTTCTCACAGAAAAATGTCATATAAATTTTATATTTTTTATATTTATTTACTCTAGAGATTCATTGCTATTTATATCAAAAAAAAAATATCTCAATCACGTTTGCGATGACTGATAAACAAAATATATGATAAAAAAAAAAACATTTGAAGATTAAAAAAGAACAAGATTAACTGCAATAAACGTGATGATAAAAAAAAAAGAAAAATTTATGATAAATTTTATTGGTAATTTTCTCATTTAAAATTTTCTTTTTTTTCCAAGCAAGATGACATTTTTTTTATTTTTAATTAAGAAAATAAAGTTTTGTTAATTAAACACTGAGTATAATGTCGTGTAGATAATAATATTTTTTATTTTATACATTGCAGGTACTATTGTCAAAGAAAAAAATACTTAAAAAAATTATATAACTAAAAAAAATAATTTCTTTTCAAAAATAAAGCTTGGCATTGTTGTACAGGTGTATCTTCCAATTGATTTATTATAAAAATTCTTTTATTTCTCTCGAGGGTAAACAGACTTTTTATTATTTTAAAAATTATTATTTTTATTTTCTTTCAAGTAATCAAATTGTTTTTTTTTTTTAAAGGGAGATAAGTAAGTAATTTATGTGATATTTAATATAAATTTACGTGAAAATAAACAGGTGCTGTCATTTTGACTGTAACTCAATAAACTAAAAAAATAAAAACATTTTTTTAAAAATTGTCACTTTGCAGACATTTTTATGTCTTAAAAAAAATTTCTTAAAAAATTTATTTAACCTTTAATGTAATGACTTTGTCTACAGTTTGACAGGATAATTTATATTTATGTTTGTTTTTTTTGACATTTGAAAATATAAACAAACAAACAAAAAAAATAAATAGAAAATTCCCAAAGTAATTTATTATTAATAACAAATTAAAAGGTTAAAAAATTTGTTGAATATTAATATGATCCTTTGAATATCCTTGAAGTATTGAAGTACATATTTATAGAAAATTAAAAAATATATTTCAATGTGGGTCAGATGTACTTGCCATGCGCACATTGTCGCATTGCTAAAATATACACAGATATATATTTTTTACGATTGAAAAGAATGGAAATAAAAAACGATGAAATAAAATAAATAAAAGAAAATATAAAAAAAAAAAAAAAAATGAGATGAAGAATCATGAGGAAATGGGAACACGAGTGAAACGGATCTTAACGCTTCTCTCGGTGCTCATTTTTAAAATTGGATTTGGTATCGGTGTACTTATCGATCCTCATTTTGTTTTTTTATTTTTTTCTGCATCCTACTGTGCCTGTACTGAGGATGAAAAAAAGCACGAACTACCACACCAAACGACGACGCCTTAAAATTAACGAGATCATTTTACAATCAGGTCAACGATATGGTTAAAAAATTCGTTGTTTTTTTTTGTGTGTGTTTACATCGCTTACAATTTTTTTTAATTTATTTATTTTTCTAACTTTTTTTTCATTATTCTTTGTTCGGCTAAAAGTTTTTTAATTCCATCATTTCTTATTGTTTTTTTTTTTTTTTTTTTCGTCAATTAAGATTAAACAGCCAGAAGTCAGAAATAATTATGCAAATTTTAGCTTGATATTCTGAAAAAAATGATATCAAGTTTAATCGTTCTAAATTATATATGATTTTTTTTTTTTTTTATACAAAAAAATTTATATTTTAACATTTTTATCATAATGAAAGGTGAATTGTGCAAGTGCCATCGTGAGTTCTGGCTTTAACACACACTTGCTTATCATACCAAGGCACGCCAACTTGGATGAATTTTGTTTTTTATATATATATTTTTTTTTTTTGCTTTATTTCTTGGCTGTTTTTTTTCAATTCGTTTCATTTAACAACCAAGTGGAGAATGGTTAAAGAAGAAAAATGAAACAAAAATAAAAGAAAAAAAAATTGTATATACATCAGGTAGTTAACAAAACGATGGTGGAATTGTGTATAACAACTGGCCAAGGTAAATTATGAGCCAAGGTAAATTGCCGTTGGCTATTTTGCATTATGAACCAAGTTGGATTGAAAAAGTAATGGAACCATCACAGTGCGATTATAACTTGACAGAAAAAAAATAAAATTACATAAATCCTTTTTTTTAAATAAAAAAATTTAATTATTTTTAATTGTATTAAAAGAGACATAATATAAAAAATTAATTTGAATTTTTCCTCCAGTTCATGTGGAATTTTTTTTTAAATATCAACGAAATTAAAAAATTCATCAAACAATAATTTGTTGGATAAAAAAAATAATTCTTATAATTATTTATAATTAAAATGATAAAATTAATTGATAAATTTTTTGTCAAATAATAGCTTCAATATTTAAAATTAATTTTTAAATTTATAACAATTTTTTGAATTAATTTTTTATTATTATAAAAATAGAAAAAAAATATTTTTAATATATTTTTTTATTAATTATTAATATTTAAAACAAAAAGTGGTTATAAATTTATAAAAAATTAATTTGTTATTAATTTTAAATAATTATTTATGCTTGAGTTTAATTTCTGAATAAAATATAATTTTTTAAAATTACTTTATTTTTATATCAAATTGAAAAAAAAGTATTATTAACAATGTTTTTTTAAAATTTCATTATGTTATTTAAAATACCGATTATTTATAAATTTTATAAAAAGGTTTTTTTTTTTTTAAATAAAGGCTTTAGCAAAGAGCAATAAGGAACTTTTCGTTATCCGGTAGATCTTGAAATCGAGAAGTTGGTATTTATATATATATATATTCCAAGTATTCTTGAGTTCTCTTCTCTAGGGATGTGATAGTCTTTCTTTTTATTGTTTTTCATTTTTCTTTATTTTTATCCAAGAGTCTTTGAAACACTCTGGGATCAACTATATACTCAAACTCTACTATTTGTTTGTGATGTTCCCAAGAGACCACAAGAGAATGTTGTTCTCCAATCTCCCCATAACTTTTTTTTATTTTTTCTTTTCATCTCTCATCTAGCTTTACACCAACAAAAACTTCAACAACCCCAATCACATATGATCTATCAAATAATTGTAACTTTAGAAATTACATTAATTACATTAGTCGTTAAAAGTTGACTCAATGTACACATGTATACACAAATAAATAAAAAAAACTCTATAAATTTTTTTACATTAACTAATTGATAACATCATATATTTTTTTTTCTATTTAATTTATTTTTTCCGTTGCAATTTGCATAAATTTATGGATCAAAAAAATATACACTAAAAAGTGTTTCAATATGGCTATACAAAAATGCAGTAAATGCATATAGAATATATATATTTTTTTAACGTAAAAGATCTTATAAAATCTTATTAAATCCAAAGATAAAAAGAAGAAGAAGAGGAAGAAGTTGAAAGCTGACTCTCGTTTACTTTTCCATAAGTAGATACTATACTTATATGTATAGAGTACTTTTTGGTAGAATGGATTTAAAGTGTATGGTGGTTTGAAGATGCTTTTGAAATATATAAGATTTGGATGTATATACAGTTACATATTTTAATATGTATACATAGTATTTGTAGTTACCTGGAGAACCAAAAACAGGCATTATGCCAAATGTCGTTTTGACTGCTCAACCTTTTCATACGGCTCAACGTTTTATGGTTTTATTTAAAATTTACGATATTATTATTTTCATTTATGTTAAATATTCTATGAAACTACAATTAATTATTTTCATTATAAATAAATATATTTAAATTTATTATGAAGATGTATACAAAGAAAAAAACACTTAAAATCGACAAGTACTTTGAAAAAAGAAATAAAAATAATATTAGTTATATATTTTTTTTTTTTGATTGGTAATAAATAATCTAATTTATTGTTCAATGATTTTTTTTAATGACAGTGTCATTAACGTTGATAAAATTTAAAAGCAATTGGCAGTAAATAAATATGTAGATTTTTTTGAGCTTTTTTTGAATTCTAGATACGTTAATTTTGGTTATCTATGAAATGGAAAATAAATAAATTTCAAATAACGTTTTAAATAGAGTCGATAATTAACACTCTTTTTTTGTCGACTCAAATTTATATAGTAGATTTTGTTTTTTAATTTGAAAAAAAATAAATAGCCTTTTATAGATAATTTGTCAATTTAAAAAAAAAAAAAATTGGTTATCATTGAAGCTTACTTTTAGAGCTTTTTTATTATATATTTTTAATGAAATATTTTTTTAAAATTAAAAAATAAGCCATACAATATCTCAGTTTTATTTTTTATAATAAAGTATTTAAATGGAATTTTTTAAAATTGAGAAAATTATGATTTTAAAATTCAGTTTGATGGATTTTAAATTAAATTAATTTGTTATATTTTTTTCCAATAATTAAATCAGCCATAAAATAATATTTTAAATTAATTATTTATTTTTTTTATTGAAAATAATAAACGTCAGCAATTAAATTCTCATATAAACTAAAAATAAATGAATAAATAAAAAATAAAAATCATAAAGATCTTTCGACTTGTCACCGCAATAATAATACATTTCAAAAAAAAATATCCTTCAATTGTTTTCTCAGCTACAAATAAAAAATTCATAATTGAATAAAAAAATTAAGACCTGTCATTGTATCAGTAATTTTTTTTCAATCAAAGTGGTATTTTTTTTCCCGTTGAATTTAATAATCACAACACGCAAGCGACAACCTCTGATATATGTTTCAACCATTCAAGTGTATAATTAGTCATTTTGTTTATTCCCACGTATACACTTTGAATAAAAAATAATAAACATTTTAAATCCATAGACGTTCATAAAGCGTAAATGAAACTACATATTTTTTTAGTTATACTAAATGAAAGAAAAAAAAAAACTTGTGGTAGCCTGAGGTACCAGGTGAAAATATATTTATATGAATAAAAAATACAAAAAAAAATTCAACTGAAGCTTGTTTTCTTTTTTCTTTTCATTCGTTTTCAAAGTATTCTTTCAGTTTTTTATTTTTTCTATTTTTTATGTTTCCATTTATCATTATTATTGTTTTTTTTAAATATATATATATTTTTTTTCCACTAGTATCTTTCTGTGTGATGTATTTCCGGAGCACTCTGGTTAAAATTGTGTGTATGCAGTTGACTTTTCCTGAGGCAACAAAACAGAGTGGCCGATATATATTATAAAAAAAATAAAAAATATAAATTTATTCAAGCATATATGTATCTTCTCGTTTGCCTCAAATAATTTACAATGACAAATGTATATTAATTGACAATAAAAACAAAAAAAACAAACGACAAATAATAAATAAAAAAAAAGCACAAAATAATAAATGTAAAATAATATCAATATTGAATTTCCATTTTTCATGTAAATAATTTTTTTATTTATAAAATCGATATATGTATTTTGAAAAAAAAAACCCATCGAGATACATATAGAATTATAGTTTGCAAAAAAAAAAAATTTATTTCGAATCAGTCGAGATAGTTATCTATAGCTAAATATTCAACAATTAATACTGAATTCAGACCGCGTGGGAATTGAAACAGCTGTCAATCTATTTCAGCTGAAAATATATTGTATAGTTTGTCGTATATATATAAATCCACTGTTCACTTTTAAAAACAAATCAATATTATTCGAAAATCCAGTTAGATTTCAATGAAAATATCAAATAATAAAAAATAAAAAAATTGCTAAGTTCAATTGAAAGCACACATATGCATTTCTAATGAATATAAATTAATAACACGATAAGCCAATGAATAAATAACCTAAATAATATAATTAAATGAAAAATCAATAAAATGTAATCATAAAATTTTAACTGACTTGTAGAAAATGTTAAATTAGATAAAAGAAATTGAAAAAAAATCACGAGTATTATCTCAAAAAAAAAAATAGAAAATAGTTGAGGGTAAACTGTGAGGTTCGTTGAGAATGTAAACCATACATGTACTGGTCTAAAGGTATAATTAATAATCCCAGAACATGTTTTGTAAAACGAACATTATTTCATGGCAGTGTTACAGACAATATGACCCAACGGTAAAAAGCTTCGTTAGTATCCTGGTCCACGTTTGGTCCCCCCGGGGAAAGAGGCCCGTAGCATGTATGACAAGTTCTTGCCCTGCATAATATCCCTCTCTCATTCGCTCTTTGTCTCTCCTTTTCTCTCTCATAATATATCTCGACAAATTTTCCAAAAATTCTCCAACACAGTTAAATTCATGTTGACCCTTTTTACTCCGGTTATTATGTCACACGTCTTAATGAACATAAAAAAGAAAATTATATAATAATAATTTTTCTTTTTTATAGTTTTTAATTTCTATTTTTTTTTTTTTTTCGTATAATGTATTCAAGACTTTTAACCCTTTTTACTGAGATCATTTTGTAAGCATTATCTTTATTATTAAAATTTTTTTAGAGGTTTTTAATTTTAAATTTTTAATAATTTTTAATTGAGATATTTATTGGTGAGGTTTTTTTTTATTGATGTTTTTTTTTTTCTCTTTTTTTGTTTCGTTTGATATTAGTTATTTATTGTCTATTTATTGAGGATACAATTGTACGTTAAATTTGTTGAAAAATAAAATGATCCTTTGGGAAAAACTGCTGTTGAAGATTTCAATTTCTTATTGCATCGTAATGCATCGTTATTGCTACAATAAAAAAAATATATATAAATAAAATAATATGAGAAAAAAATATTGCCCACTTTCAATTCCCTAAAGAAAAAAAAGTTAACAATTCTCGTTATCCTGGTTATCAAATTTGCTACTTTGTTTTTAGAGTTAACATTAAATTGTTCATTGTTTTCTCTTAAAAGCTTCTATTTACAGATAAAAAAAAAAGTAAATGTAAAGAAAATAGTTACATAAAACGTGAAATTAAATAATGATAATGCAGTTTTTTAGTAAAAAAAAAAAAACATTATTCGCTCTATAAAAATGGTGAGTTTTATTTTCTCTCATAAATAATTTTTCAGTATATATCAATCAATTATTACAAATCGCCTTGGGACAAAAGTTGAACATCAAGAATACCAAAACATTTTCCAGAAAAAAATTTAACTTATAAGGCGCGAAAAAACAAAGAAAAAAAATATATCTAAGGCCTTCTTTTTTTGTACGTGCTCAAGTTACGGTACTAATTAGTTGACAAAAACGAAAAAAAAACAATTAAAACAAGAAAAAAATATATATAAAAAAATTGTGGAAAAATAAAGACAAGAAATACAAAATGAGTGGAAAAAGTGTCACGTGCTTGCGCATAATCTCTATATTTTAAAAATATATATATATTTCAAAGCTTATATTTTGTAACTGGGTGTTAGTAAACATCAGCAGTGATAAAGAAAAAAAAAAATATTAAAAATGAAAAATAGCTCAAAGTTCGAGATGGAAAAAAAAGAAAACCTGTGAACAAATATGACAGAAAAATAATAAAAAATATTAAAGTCAAAGAAAAAAAAAAAAAAAAAAGTAACATGAACAAGACTAAATCCACAAGGATACCTAAAGAGTGCGTGCAACTGTGGGCTCTGAGCTTGCAATGCTTTTAACTTTAGCCATAAATTTATTTGCCTCAACTCCGAGTGGATATCGCTAAAGTTTCGTCAAAGAAAAGGCACCGTGTCCTATCCGCTATATAGCAGTCGACTTCAAGCCGCTTTTACCTTTTTTTTTTTTATATATATTTTTTTTTATTTCAACGTCGTTTCCTTTTACACTGTCTTGTCTCATCCTTATATTTTCTCTGCACGCTATAGTCACTCTTATGTCTCAACTGTATACTTTTATTCTTCAGCACTTTTAAACCTTTTTTTACTTTTTATTTTCGCCTTTTCTTTCTTACGGATTTTTTACTTTACACACTTTTAATTTATTGACCCGCTACGTGATCTACTTTGTTAGTTAATTTTTTTTTTTTTTTCATAAGGCTTATTGACATCTTACACGATATATTTTACGTAAAGTTTGGACATTTTGGCGGATTGGAAATTTATTTAAAGAGGGCAATGAACGTTGTTTAATTTACAAATATTTATTTAATTTATAAATAGGTATTTAATTGAAATTTCATAAATTGAAAATAAAAAAAACTTGATAATAATTATTGTCACTATTTTTTTATTTCACCCCAAAAAGCTCAGAGTAAATTCAATAATTTTATTATATTTTTTAGCTTTTCCAAAATAAAAATAAAATTTTTTTAAATAAAAAAAAATAAGGTCCTTTGAAATTAGCTGCATGTATTTTAAATAATATTTTAAATGAAATTAATACATAACTTTATTTTCCAATAACAAAATTAACTGTATATAATGTTTTAAAAAAAAAAAAAAAAAAAAAGAATAATTTGATTATAAACTAAAAACAACGTAGATAAATAAATATGAAAATTATAATTTGATTAACTATGATTAAAGCATAGCTTACTAATATAATTAATAATTTCAAAACTTTTATTCTTTTCATTGTTTCATTTTACCTTGAAGCATTTTAATCTTTATATATTTTTTTCCCTTTTCAAACAAATACTCAAGCTTCTTCCAAGTTCTCTTGACTTGTCGACGTAATAATAATACATTGAAAATGTTCTCCAACCATTCCCTCATATTTTCATGAAAAAAATAAACTATATAAAATCCTTGCATTTTTTTTCAAGTAGTTTTTTCATATTCATCTGATAAATTCTTGACTATTTAAATATTTTACATCATTATTAAATATAATTTATTTTTTTCCATGAATAAATTATTAAAATTTCTATCTATTTTTATCCTTTGAAAAAAATTGCAAACATTTATAAATAAAATTTCATAGAATTTATAACTCAAAGATTAGAAAACGATGAAAACTTGTAGATGTGTTGTCTCAGTATCCAAAGAATGCATGAATTTTATTTTATATTTATTTTCTTCATGAAGGAGAGATAGCAAGCGTCAGACTGTAGAATCGTAAAACCAGAGAGAAAAACAAATTCCTTCGACAGCAATAAAACACTCATACGACTTTTATTGGCCCTGGGGAGGTCATCCCCATAAGACATATCTCGATGAACATTGTTATCTCGATCTTGTATTACAAACTACTTCCTTTTTTTATTTTTTATATATATTTCTTTTTTATATACATGTATTTCTACTTTTCTGCAAGCAATGGAAAATTAAAGGATCATGATTTTGTCGTGTGAAAACTACCAGGTGTTTTATCTATTCCCTTCTGTTTTTTTTCTTTTTTTTTTACACATAACAATCGATTTCACATTGATACAAGTATTCTCATATGTCCTTGGATTTTTTTTTCATAAAAGAAATAATAAAATTAACGAGATAATTAAATTGAAAATTGCCAAAGTAAATTGATGAACCATATGACATTAAAACAACATTATAGAGTTGAAATATTTTTATTTTTTTTATTGTAAATGTCCTAATCAATTTGGATTATCAGTGGGACAGCAACTGGATATACTTGACACGGTTCTTCGCTTTACCTGGAAAGCAAAGTACTTTTAAAAAGTCGCTTATATCCCTCGTGACCCATCTGTAGTCATTTTATTTATTTTTTTTTATTTTCAAATTCAATTCGATAACCTAAAAACGTCCAACACACAAGGTTTTAGAATTTAGCAAAAATGTGGTCGACAGTTATAAAAGCTCTGTAGACCAACAATGAAAATTAAAAGAAAAATAAGATGAAATTGTTTTAAATTCAAAGTTGATTTAAATAAAAACATATGTACTTGAATTTGAAAATTATTAAAAGATAAAAAAGATTGAATTTTAATATGACAAATGAAGATTAATTTTGAAAAAATTAAATTATATAAAACAAAGTTCAAAAAAGCTTTAAAGTAAGATTTATTTTCTTTTATCTTACTGTGCAATTAAAATTGTTTATTATATTTAAAAAATAAAAAGTGAAATTAAGTTGCTTGAATAAACCAATGGTAGAATCAAAGTCATTAAAAATTTCTTTAGGGTAATTTTATTATTTTTTCAAGTTGAAATATATACTGTTTTTCTTTAGTTGATGTATAAAGCTACAAAATATAAATAATAAATAAATTTTTCAACTAAAAGTTTTTGTTTTTCATATTATATTATGTATCTTTATTTTTCATAAGCTTTTATTTATTTATTTTGTTTATTGTGTGGTTTTGATGGCTAATTGGATTGCTCCATATTTATCAGTGGAAAATTTTCAATGTTTAAATTATTGCAGCGTACATTTTTTTTTGTTTTTTAATTTAGGGAACTTTGGTCATGTAATTTTGGTTGAATAATATACACCAAGGATATCCATTAGTTTATTTAATATACTTTTAATTAATTCGATAGTTTATTTTTTTTTATTTTTAATATTTTACTCGCTGTATGGATACTGGTGGTGTAAATATAAAAAAACGTGAATGTAAAAAGCCAAATGGTTCTGTTTAAACTGTAAAAAGCACATAATGATTTTTTTATTTTCTTCAGTCAAATAATAAAGAAAAAATTAAAGTTGAAGATTTAATATATATTTAAAATTTTCAAACTTCAATTTAAATATTTTCTACTTGAAAAAATTATCTCAAAAAAATTTTGTAAATATAATATTTATTAATTGTTTTAAAAGAATAAAAATTATTGAAAAAATTTTACTCATTTATCTTTGATACGATAATTATATTAATATAGTAATTTAGAATTATAAATTTTAAAACAAAACAAAACTGAGTCAAGAAGAAAAAAAAATAAAATGGACAAGATAATAGGGTCAATGGAGTTTGAAGACTTGGCATAACGAAGTGAACTTACAAGATCTCTTGTATAAGCTTGAATAAAATTATTATAATTAAATTAATTATCTATCAACTTAATTACATTATATATACATGGTTATTCGAACAAGTAGATTCACAAATGTGGTAAATAAATTTGATATATAGATTGTATGTAATAGGTAACTTTTGATGTCAATTATTTGACTTGACAATGACAATAAAGTTGTTAAAATTTTGTCATTTTGTTATATGTATATGTGTATGTCAAGATGAAAGCTATAGACAAGCTATTTACTGTGATAATGAAGCACTTTTTCATACTAAAGTTAAGTCAAATTTTACCTCTGCTCATTTCAAGCTCACTTCCTGAATGAAATTAATTCAACCTTCCTTTCACATTTATCTTTCATTTTACTGTAATATAGATGACAATGTACGATAAGAATGACGAAAATCCTCGTTCATGGTGACGAATTGAGGCTAATAATTTTCATACTTTTATTTGAAATTTATATTGCTGTGGTCTATGTAGCCAACTTATCATTATTTCATTTTTTTTTTCCTTTTTTTCATATTAACAACGTCATTAAAAAGTCAGAAAAAATACTTCCAAATGAAAAGCGGCTGCCATTACACAGTAAGTGCCTAAACTTTTATGCTGATTTTCATACATGTGTGGCCTACAAAGAGCTTGAGCTTTCTACACACGATGTGAAATACAATTCTCCTTTTTTTTCATTTTTTTTTTGTTAAAAAATTAGGTGGTTGCTTTTGTAAATTAAAAAAGAAAAAAAAAATAGTTTGAGTTCAAAAGAAACGATTAAAAAAAAGAGAGAAAGGTTAAATTCAATTTTGAAAAAAAAATCTTTGTTAAATAAAGTTTCTATGCAAATATATATATACAAGAGAAAATTTATTTTTTATTTTTATGAATATCAGTGCTGGTTTGTTTGACGAAAGATAAAATATTTTAACATTGATCAAACGTAAAATAAAAATGATGAACCATTATTTGTATATGAAAAATAATGACGGAAATAAATTTTGACGTAGTCTTTGAATTATTACGAAGCATGTTATTATATGTAGAATTTATGTCAGCACGTACAACGATTGTGTAAACTATAAGATGAAAATGAGCATGACGTGTTAGCCTTTGGTACAGTGCATGTCGTTGGTATCGCTTTGTCGACTTTATGCCTGACCATGTTCTGGTATAAATGAATTTTTTGGAAAAGCAAAAAAGCACTGTTGACATATATATATAATAAAAAAAAATAAAACATGTAGAATAAAAACTTTATTGCATTTGTGAAGCAGATGTAAAAATTGTAATATGTGCATTTTACTAAACCGTTGGAGAGAAGAATAAATTTTTTTATTTATTTCATTCGAGTAAAATATAAATAAAAATTGTTTTTAAAATTAAAAAATTACATGACTAAATATCCTGGTCACGATATTGAGGAAAAAAAAAATTTAGTAGAAAATATTGGACAATAAAAATATCCACTAGGGAAGTAAATATATAAAAAAATTAAAAATTTATTAATATTGAAAATTTTATAGAATATTTGAAAGGTAAATATTAAAAAAATTAAATTTGAAATAATAAAAACACAGTCACCACAATTCGATGATTAATTAAGTGTAAATTTATCAAAATAAATTTTGAAAAGATAAATAAATTGTTGAATGCAATATTTATTTATTTATTGTAATTTTTGAGACATTTGACAATAGTCATTGTATTGTTATCTATGATTGTTATTATGTTGAATTTTTTTTAACACGTTTGGAAAATACTTAACAACCCTGTCATTGAAATTAAAAAAAAATAGTTTAAATATAAAAGCCAAAATGAATCCAGCATTTGAGACAAACACATTCTGGCTTAGAAGAATTGAGGTGATTTCAATCATTCTATGCTGGAAGGTAGTCACCTCAAATGCTGAAGACCAACAACATACTAGGTAACCTATATAAAATTATTAGTCGTTGAGAGTAACCCACGATACCTTATAATGTTACATTGGTTGTTTCTCTTAAGAATCGAACACTAAACAAGCCAGATTATAAAAGTTCCTATCAGTGTGTTTTCCCACTCGACCACAAGATGTCTTGATAACAACAGGCACTAACTAAATATATTAGAAAGTTGAGATTATATATAGAAAAAAAAAAGAAAATAATTAATAAAAATTTTGAAGGCATCTAATGACATTTTATGTCACGTATTTTGAAAAAAGAAAAAAATATTATTGTGAGTTTCTGAGTGTACTATATTATTTCAGTACATAAATTATTTTTAAAATTAAAAAATTACATGACTAAATATCCTGGTCACGATATTGAGGAAAAAAAAAAATTTGGTAGAAAATATTGGACAATAAAAATATCCACTCGGGAAGTAAATATATAAACAAATTAAAAATTTATTTAAAATAAAAATTTTATAGAATATTTGAAAGGTAAATATTAAAAAAATTAAATTTGAAATGATAATAACATTGAGTCATTAAAATACGATGATTAATTAATTTTTAATTAATCCCAATAAATTTAAAAAAGATAAATAAATTGTTGAATGCAATATTTATTTACTTATTATAATTTTTGAGATATTTGACAATATCCATTGTATTGTTATGTATGATTGTTACTATGTTGGATTTTTCTAAACACGTTTGGAGAATACTTCACAACACTTTCATTGAAATTAAAAAAAGAATGGTTTTGAAAATTTAAATAAAAAAACAAAAATGAATTCAGCATTTGAGACAAACACCTTCTGGTTTCGAAGAATTGAGGTGATTTCGATCATTCTATGCTGGAAGGTGGACACCTCAAATGCTGAAGACATCGTGATTTCAATTACAATTCTCCTCGAGAAAGCTAATATGTAAATAAATTATTGTATTGTTGGCCACCCTATATATTGATAGTTGTTATTGGGTTCGACCCAACAATCTCGACATTGGTAGGAGAGTGCGTTTTCCCACTCGACCATAACATGTCTTGACAGCAACAAGCACTAACTAAATATATTAGCAATTCAAATTTATATATAGAAAAAAAAAAAAAAGAAAATTAATAAAAATTTTATAGAATATTTGAAAGGTAAATATTAAAAAAATTAAATTTGAAATGATAATAACATTGAGTCATTAAAATACGATGATTAATTAATTTTGAATTGATCCAAATAAATTTAAAAAAGATAAATAAATTGTTGAATGCAATATTTATTTATTTATTTATTTATTTATCATAATTTTTGAGACATTTGATAATAGTCATTGTATTGTTATGTATGATTGTTACTATGTTGGATTTTTTTAAACACGTTTGGAGAATACTTTACAACCCTTTCATTAAAAATAAAAAAAAAAATGGTTTTGAAAATTTAAATAAAAAAACAAAAATGAATTCAGCATTCGAGACAAACACCTTCTGGCTTAGAAGAATTGAGGTGATTTCAATCATTCTATGCTGGAAGGTGGTCACCTCGAATGCTGGAGACAACATATTATTTCATTTCAGACTATGAGAAAATTCACAATTAGTTGACAGGTAATAACATCAAATATAACTTGTAGAGATTGTAAAGTTATATTCGGCCGCTTAACTTTGGATTCGATCCTTAAACATGCATAAGTGGATCCCACTGTCTATTGATTTTCCCACTCGACCACAAGATGTCTTGATTACAACAGGCACTAACTAAATATATTAGCATTTTAGCAAGTTGAATTTATATATATAAAAAAAAAAAAAAAGAAAATTATTAAAAATTTTGAAGGCATATAATGACATTTTATGTCACGTATTTTGAAAAAAGAAAAAATATTATTGTGAGTTTCTGAGTTTACTATATTATTTCAGCACATAATATAAAAGTATATAAAAGTTGGGTCTTCTAGTGTGTGTACCAGTTCAAGAATTATATGTACATATATATACTGACTGAAGTATAAAGAAAATATTTTATGAGGTCACCATTTCTCCTTGTCATCATAGCAGATGCTATATTACCACGGATGTTTTGTAGCGGCCAAGAGGCTACTTTTTATTTTCCTTCAGCATCCATTTTTATTTTTAACCCTATTTTATTTTTTTATTTTTTTTCGATACTGTACACTCTATGTTTCTCATCAAATTCACACCATTTTATGGATTTTGTTTTTTTTTTCAAAAAAGATCAGTGTACTAGTTTTATCAAATTTCGACACGAACTCAAATTCATCGCGACAGTGTAGAAAATTTATTATTTATCATGTGACTTGTATTTTATATTTTTATATGTATACATATTTCTTTTTTCAAATAAAATATGAAATTTATATCAGACATATAATAAAAATATTGTTGATTCAGTATGACCTGGCAAAAATAAATTTTTTTCATGTAATAAGTGTGTAAATTTAATTAATCAAAAAAGTATAAACGCGTTAATTAAAAATTCCCAAGATTTTATCGAGTGGTTTTTCTTCTTCTTGAGGTCACTGAATTTTGAATGACATTTTTTATATTTTTTTGCTTATCATCGTGGTGTTGAAGGTGAATAAAAAAATTCAGCAAAAATATAGCCAACGCTACCCTAAAACCTAAATCCTTCTCAACTTTTCTATTTCAAGAATTTACGTTTAAATTTTTTTTTTTTTCAATTTGTTAACAAATAAGTTTCGGGCGTTCATTTTGTATGATTAGTATACATCACACTTAAAACACTGTATACTAGCAATGTCGACAGTGTGGATCCGTACCTAAAACTACACAATTAGGGCTTCATGCGGTACGAGACGAGACGAGATTCGTCGGTATCAGTGTCGTTCGATAGGTCTCGTCTCGGTCTACTCGCAATTTTAAGATTTTAGGTCTCGGTCTCAAGTATCTCTCGCTTTATACTAATTCGTCAAGTAAAGTAAAAAGTGATTGAATAATACCATGTATATCAAATTCGTGTAAAATAAAAACAGTATATTGTATTACCTAATAAAAATTATAAATATAAAATAATGCAATAAATATTGAATTATTTTAGGTGATTATTAATTTTAATATTAATAAAATTGATTAATCATACAAAATTATGACGAAATTATTTTTATATACGACGTTTGTTTTATCAGGTATTACCATCTCATTAGTTCTTCAACAAATGTCATATTTGAAGATTATCAGTTGTAATTGAACTTCCGATTCTAAACCAAAGTTTTTAAATTAGTCACAAAATCTTTAGAAATGCCATAAACAAATAGTATATTTTCTTTTTTTTCTTTTACTTCATATATGTATTTTTCAAGTAAATCATTTTGAAACATCAAATACAAAAATATCAGTTGAAAATATAATTGGCGTAATCTTTAAATTTTCATTGATACATAAGTAAATATTTGTATCATAGATAAATATAACAGTATATTAATATAAATTTTCAAGTCTAGACTAGCAAGTTTATAGTCATTCGGTATCGTTTATTCAATTTAAATACATTGAACATAGTCTATACTATATAACAATTACAATGAACAATTCATTATCCTATATAAATTAAGTTTGTGGTTTATAATATAAGCTGTAATTTTCAAAGATTAAATTAGCAAATATTTATATAATAGTTAAATAATAATCACACTTAACCATTAATATTATTTTAGCAATAAATTTTAATAGAAAATTAACTTAAAAAAATTCAAACGTTTAATATACATGGAGCTTTTATTAATAAAAGCTCCAAGTATATATTTAAATTTTCCAACATTTTCTAATATTAAAATTTGTTTTTAAAAATTTGAAAAATAATTATAAATATTTTGGAATGTTTTTTATAATTAATTTATGAGTTAATGTGGATTATTGAATTGAAATATAACTCTTAGGCTTTAATATGATGGTATACGAGTGCAATAACCACTAATATTGATCTGAAAATAATATTTCATTGATAATTAATTAAGCACAAGTGTTGAACAATGGATGCTGTGGTTGGTATTGAAATCAGCTAGAAATATACATATACAAGTATATATATTTTATATGCATATATCATTTTGTCTATACATATAAACCTCAAACGTACAAGGCTTTTCCGATAGTAAATGAAACATTACTACTATATACCGCATAAAATCCTCCTCATTTACCTCATTTTACCCCGCATATTTATGTAAATTCAATACCCAAATTAATTCGAAACTGATACAATTATACAATGCCAATGCTCTTGCTAAAACCATCGCATTCATTATGTTACTCAGTTCATGTTCAAAACAAGATAAAAACAATATTGTTTAACAAAATTTGTAAAACCACATATTACCATATTTTTTTTTGTTTTTTATTTTTATATAATAAACTTATTTTTGTTTGTAAATTATGTATTGATTATTTAAATTTTAATTAATTTTTTACTGACTCGAAAAAAGCAAGTAAAGTTACACAGTAACTGTGTCAATTTCATTTTATAATTTTACAGATTTTATAGAGTTTAAATTTTTAAATTACTGCTTAATTATGTAATTAATTAAAAATATTAATAAATTACTTGAAAGTGATATTTTTGATAATTAATTTAGTGACTTTATCGATGCACCACGTGTCTAGACTTTTGTCTGGATACAAATTTTATTCAAATAAAAACATCTAAATGTATAATAAATATAAAGTATGTCTTTTAAAAAGTGGAAAAAATTTTCATGAATTTTTTTCAGTTTAATCCTTGGTAAATTTGGTCTACAAAGTTTTGAGAAAACTTACAAACACAAACACACACGTACATATCGTTTCATCACTCTTGAAAATCAAATCATATAAAAATCGATGGAATTGTTGGTGTACGAGTTGAGAGAGAGTCTTGCCAAATGAATAGAGATATGATTTGATCGATGATCTAAGAACAAGTCTAAGTAAGATGTGATGAATTTGAACATTCAACTTTCAACAAATCAACCCCCCAGAGATTCAAGATTTTTTTTTTTCTTTTTAATTTTTGTTAAATTCATCCGAGCATTTCATGAGTTTGCGTTGGTAAACTTTACACCCTACAATTTCATCACCCAATGAACGAATAATTTTAACTCTTTGTCTTTTACAAATATATCTACATATATATTATATTCAATGTCAATCAACTCATTCCATTGAGTTACCCTCAAATAAAAAAATAAAACTAATCAATTTTACAAATAAAAAATGTCAATTTAATCCAAATAATTATATCGAAATTGAATGAAAAAAAAAAAGCAGCTATTGTCAAGAATAATGGTACCCAATGTAAGACGAATTTAATATATTTTTTCTAATAAATAAACATTAAATTTTTTATTCTTTTTGTTTTATTTTTTTTTTATTCCTTAAATAATAAAAGGATATTATTCTCTCTCGGTTATTTCAATATGCAAGTGGAAAAATGTCGCTTTCATTACTTCACTAGTGAAGCTTTATAAATTCAACAGACAATGGTACTTCATGAAAAAAAAAAATGTCATAAAATATTGCTATAACACTGAAGAGTTATGAAAAAAAAAAAATTACACCTGATAATTTTTTTATAAAACAAATTAAATTTAAAAAAGTGAATTTACTAAAAATTTAAAATTTTGATATGATTGATTTTTATAATTTAATGATAGTTTATATTTTTATTGAAAAATGCCACATGCATCTAGAAAATTGATGGTAAATAATATATTAAATTACTGTATACAGCTGGGGTTTAACGATAATTTCTCGGGTTTGAGCTTCATTGGGATACGCTTGGCGCCACATGGCAATAAACATTTTTATATAAAATACACACATAAATATATTTTTATGCACACAGCTGATAAACTGTTTAATATTCTTGTTTATATATGTAAGAATAAAATAAAAAAGATTTCGTCAACATGACTTTAAATGTCAACATGAAAATATTTTACGACGTTCGCAATTGTTGATTTTTTTATTGAAATTATATTTTATTTATTTGTTGATTCATTGATTTATTTATTTGCTCATTCATCAGATTATTTATTCCATATTTTTTAATATAAAAAGCTCTTTTTTTAAATTTAAATAATCATACAAAGTTGAATGCAATAAAATAAATATCATTGTTATTTTTGCATAAAAAAAAAATAATTTTAATGACATTTGATTTAGATGAAAATGAAACAAGTACTTTTTGTAAATGAATATATATTACGATTGAAATTTATTAGATGTTTTTATATGTATACATCGTGAATAATAATAAAATACTTGAAAGAAAAAATAGAATAAGAAAAAAAGCTCTTTAACTGTATACAAGTGTGTGTCTATATTTAGAATGGAAAATACTAAAGTGTTAAAGTTTTTTTTATTTTCAAGGAATGAAAAGTGGCTGGCGTGATGTGGTGCAATTGTTGTGTGTAAAGTAGGGTGTGCCATTGGCGTCGGCAATATATTTCAACGGCCAATCATCGTTGCTAAACATTCAAGCTAACTTTCAAATAGGTTATTATCATTATGCAGTGTAACAATAATATAGGCACACAATTGGCAGTCGACTTTTCAACTTGAATTATATATATAAATTTTTTTCTTTTTTTTTTTCAACCCCACATTTCAATCAGATATATTATACATATATGATTACATTTTTATTATTGTTGAATCATTATTTAGTTTGGAAAAAAAATTAAATAAAAATACAAGGGGTTGCTTATTGATATAGCCACTTGAATTTAAAATCACAAAATTAATCATCAATTAATTTGGATGATTTTTTTAAGTCACAAAAAATTAATAATAAATTTTTATTTATAGATATGATTATTAAATTTTTTTATCATTATTTTTATAACTAATAAAAATAGATTTTATTTAAATTTAGAAAAATATTTTGTTGATTACTTTTTAACCCTTCAAAATGAACAAAAAAAAAATATGTAAAAAAGAATTGCGATTATTTTAAAAATATAATTTATGCTAGATGAATTAAATTTTGGAAAATATTTAAAGGGCACAGTCAGATGATAGCAGATGATGATAATCAGTTTTGCATCAAGTAAACTTATTAAACTACCAAAACAATTTTTTTCAGCTTGAATTCAATACACGCAAAAACATTTCTCAATATATTCTTTCGAGTAAAATAAAACGATTTGATGCACCGAGAAAAAAAAAAAAAGAGTAAAAAAAATAAAACGAGTAACGCCCATCGCGTCTGTTCGATCGACTGGAAATTATATAGATCCGGAAATTCTAACAGGATTGCCTTGGAGTTTCTAAAATGTACATTGAGTAAGGGTATTCATCTGCAGGTTTTCTAGCTTCTGCTGCTGAATCAACACGCCCTACTGCTCCATTCATAGTTTTTTTTTTTTTTATTTTATTTTTATTATGAATGCAATATTATTATTTTATATACAGCTATATAGTTACAATATGCCACACATACCCACTTCTACTGCGCTTCGATCCACTTGCCGAGCTCACATGCTCACTAACTTTTATCCCCGGGCATTTCGTGAAATGTGGTTGAGAATATTATAAAAGTGTATATAGCTATATATGTATTGGAATGTGGTCCAATGTGTTATGGACGTTAAATTCAACTTGAAATTTGAAAACGAAAGATGAGTTTTAAAATATAATATAAATTTTTTATTTGATTTTATATATCTTTCATTTTTTGTTCTTTATTTTTATATCAATATAGTTGAATTTTTTTATATGAAAAAATTCAGACTGACCACTACGGATTTATTGATAAGTTTTTATCTGAATTAAAATCAAATAACTCTAAAATTTCCATGAATATATTTTATATTTATTATATATTTTATTTATTTGTAATTTATAAAATTAATTATTAATTATTTCAAGTCCAAGTTGAAAAAATAAATTTTAAAATTTAAAATTACACTTTAATTTGTCCGCTAAAATATAAAAGTAATTATGTTTTTTTTTTTTAAAATTAATTTACATTTACTTTTAATGAAATTTATAATTTAAATATTTTTTTTTTTACTTGGGCATATTATAAATAATTTTTAGCTTTATAAATAAATACTTTTTAAATGTAATTTAATTATATTTTTTCACTCGGATTTATTGATAGGATTTCGTCTAAATAAAAAATCGTATAAGAAATCTTAAAACTGCTAAAAATAATTTTTTTTTTTTGCTTTAAATCTTTAATTAATCAATGAAAAAGTTTTAAAAAAATTTCAACGATGTGAATATATGGAAAATACTTTAGAAAATGAATGGTTCACCTCAAAGGTGGGGATGGTAATCGGTGCTTGACCAGATACATAATAGTTGCCAATGACACTGCCAAAGCATATCGTTTATTCGTTTTTGATAGAGTGAAAATAACCAACGAACAATTGAACCACAAAACCACGACATCCCGCCATTTTAAATTTTTCTCTTTATAAATTCTTCTTTTATTTCATCATTTTTATTTTTTTCAATTTTCTCATTTAGATTTTTTTTTATTTCACTACTCTTTTATGTATACAACTATCTATGTTTTTTTTTAATTCAATTTCTTTTTTTTTTTTACAACTAACTCGCCAAGTTTGAAAAAAGCACTGAAATTATGATGATGATTATATATTTTTTTTTTATTTTACATTTTGACATGAATAAAATAATATTTTCTATATTCTATTCAGAAAAAAAATAAGAAAAAAAAAATTCTTGCTTCGGGTAATGAAGTTTTGATTCTTTATTTTAAAATTTAATTTACGAATTTTTTAAAAAAATTATTCAACCAACTATAAGTAGGTCAAGCATTGATTAATTTTTTATATTAAATATTATCAGTGTAAAATTATCTGTTTTTATAAATCTCGAAATTGAATTTTCTTGTAATGGAATTTTTAAACGGGCTTGATAAAATATTGAAAAAAAATTATATATTCAAAGTTAATAATAATAAAAATTAAAATACAAAAATAAAAACATTGAAAATTACAAAAAAATATATAAAAATTTTATTGAAAATAAATTTAAATTTTCCAATTATAATTAATAATTCAAATATTTTACATTATTTTCATGAATATGTTCATTTAAAAAATTTTATTTATCAAATATTATGAATATTTATTTCTCCAAATGTAACTGCAATCAATATTTATCATTACTTGAATCCAATTATTTACCAGAAACAATTTTATATAATTTTTTTTCTACTTCGTTCAAGTGTAAAAACTCTAGTAAAAAAAAATAAAACTCATTCGTTGTTTTAACGATGACGATCGACATAATAATAAGCCATCAATAAAAAAAAAAAAAAATACACTATGTACAAATAAACTTTCATAGTCAACACGTGACAGTGGAACAATTCTCATGAGCTTTAAAAACATAGATTAATAAAAACAGCCATCGGTAGCTTTTCCATTACATATTTGTTTTACTTATTTTTATATATTTGTCATGGAACAGAAGCTTTTTGATATAAAATGAAAATGCCAACTTTTCTCGGCCATCTGATGCAAGCTGAATATTCATAATCTTATTTATTTGTTTTCTTTTTTTTATTTTATATTTTATTGAATTCATACTTTATAATAAACTTCACACTTGGAATATTTCATTGTGAATATAAAAAAATTTTTCAAAAGCTCGTAAATTTAGTCGAAAAAAATTGGTATAAAATTTTTTTATTCATATTATTGCCTCGATTTGTAGTGGAAATAAGTTTTGAAGTATTTACTGGATCGTTATAATTTTAACGTTTCATCGTAAAATTTTTTTGAATGATGGTTAAGTGACTGGGCAAAAGACTGTTAAATCAGAATTATATATAAGATGAAACTTGGATTATTGTAAAATTTTATTTTTATTATAAAAATGATTGAAAATTAAACTGTCAACGAAATATTTATTTGAAAAAATCACGTGATTTATGAAGACCTTGTTGGATGCAATATATACTAAATATTTTTCAATAGAATTTTTATTTATAAATTACGTTCAATGCTTTCTTATTATTTTCGTAGAAAATGTTATTAAATTCAGTTTTTCTTCTTTTTTTTTTTTCTATCTTTCCTTTATTTGTTTTTCATTTTTTCCAAGAGATGAGGAAAATTTAATTCAATTTTTATAGCTTCATTATAATATATTTTTTACAGAGATATAAAATGATTTCAAGTGCCTCGAGTACGTCGTGTAATTATTAATATTATCATTCATGAATCAGTCGGTATAAAAATATATATAAATTTTTTTATTTCTCAGAATACGAATTTCTAGAAATAATTGATAATAATTAGTAATAACGACTATTACAATTCCATGAATTAAATGTAATTCAAATAAGAGAATTCAGGAAATAAAAAAAAAATTCAACCGATTTTTTATTTTCTATGTTTATCTGTTAAATCATGGAATTCAAAATTAATCTATAAAATATGTATACGAAGTTTTAATTAGTAAAATATATAAAATAATTATAAAATAATATTTTTTTTCATCAATACAAAGTATTACAGCAAGTACTAAATTGTTCACTTGTTTCGTCTGACTAAAACGCCTCTTTTCTACTTAAAAAAAAAACATATACTAAGAAAATAAAATTTGATATTTGAAAAATTAAATAACTAATTGACTTTTGTAATTAAAAAAAATATATATATATATTTCGAATATACATGACACTGATTGTCATGTGGGTATTGTAAAAAATTAAATAATTTTCATAGGTAAATTTAATTTTTAAAAAAAGTAGTTTATAAAATCACTGGAGGAGAAAATAAAGTGCAGAAAACACAATTTGAGATAGAACATAAAATAAAAAAGAGAGAGAGAATATTAAAAAAATATAAAATCAGATTTTTCTCATAGCAAATGTAAATGAGATTGGTAACAGTGGGATTGTGGTTTTCCAGAGGTAATATTTACCAGAACGTCAGTGCTTATCCTCTTTTTTTTTTTTAATATTTTAAATTTCATTTCTTTCAGTATCCTATCAATGTTTTTTTTTT
Source organism: Aphidius gifuensis (assembly GCF_014905175.1). Classification (NCBI taxonomy): domain Eukaryota; kingdom Metazoa; phylum Arthropoda; class Insecta; order Hymenoptera; family Braconidae; genus Aphidius; species Aphidius gifuensis. Next base: position 1,148,731 of record NC_057790.1, on the reverse strand, counting down.
TATTTCATTAAAAAAAAATCAGGGTGTTTTAGTTGTATACCATGAGCCCACACTATTAACCATACCATGAAGTAGCAAAATTGTATTGACTTATCCATAATCAGTTTAACGAATTTTAGTTGTGAAACACGCCGAAAGTTTTATCACTGTATGTGGTATAAGTACACATATACACAGAGGTTTTGCACATGCGAAATTATAATTGGCCTCGGACTGGGGTTGAGAAAATACTTGATATTTATGTCGACGAATAACGGTTTCAGGTTGGTAAACGTGACCTTTTTAATTGGTTATAAAAAATTTAATAATAAAACAGAAAAAAAAAATAAATTTTATAATATAAAATCACAGGAAATTAATATTATAATAAATAAAAAATCTAGTAATTAAATGAAAAATAAAAAAATATACAATAATTAAACAATCAATGTTTATTTTTATTGTGTTATTCAATCTGCTATTATTTACAAAAAAATTTAAATTTTAAAATCAATATAATCGTTATAAAAAATATAATTTAAATATTGATTTTTCAGGGTTATTAATTTTATATATTTTTCTTTTGCATTTATATCAAAACTTGGCAAAAAATTCAATCAGTTATTTTTCAAAATTGGCTCTTGAAATAATGTCGAAAAAAAAATTATCTATTTTTAAACTCAACGTAAATTCAATATTCTATTTTCACTTGATTGAAAAATAAATATTCCATTTGATTATTATTATTTCCATTGAAATTTAAAATTAAATAAAGGCTCTATTTTTTTTTCTTCATGTGAAAATAATCTTCTATTTGATAATTAATTTAATTGAGCTTTATCGAGACGGTGGATGTAATAAATATTTCAAAAATGATTTATAGAAAATAATAAAAACAATATGAAGGTACTTACCAACAACACTCAGATGAACAAAATGACTCATGTGAGGTGTAGTTGATACTTGACATTCATATATTCCACTATCTCGTAGCTGTGGAAATTTTATTTGAAGTGTCCAATCATCTGAGTGTACATTGTGAACAGCACGAAATCGCTGATCACTTGTGTATGTATAACGTCCAATTGTCAACAGATGAATATCCCTGTGTCTTACCCATGACACTTGCAATGCCACCTATAAACAAAAATAAAAAACATTTCATAAATAAATAAATATAAAATCAATTTAAATATACTTGACCTAAAAAAAAAATATAAAAAATAAAAAAAACGTCATCATTAATTTTACATTTTTGTGTCTTATGAATTATCATGAAAGAGATGAAAAAAAAAATATTATTTTAACTTTTTATTTTTTTTAGTCAAGTAATAATTCAAATATTTTTAAGTTTGTTAAAAAAATATATATCTAAAAATAATAATAAATAAAAAAATCAGTGTTTCAAAAGTTATATGTAGTTTTTTTTTATTTTTGTTTAAAAATATAATTTAAAAAAGTAAAAGTATTTTAATGATTAACAAAAAAGAAAAATTCTATTTTCATTTTTTTTCTAAATATATAGCCCTTAAAAATTCTTGTTATAAGAAACTCGTTAACGACAACAAATGATAAAATAAAAGATGCGTTGAGCGTGAAATATATCTTGTTTTATCCATCTACTTTGGTCCAGGTTTAACCACAATTTATATTTTGCTTTCTCACTTATTCTCTGTCTCTAGTGTGTGACACAACCCCCAGGGTGTAGTTTTATAGTTTTTTTTTATATTTTTTATATTTTTATTTTATACTCATCTCAGTACCACCCTCTTTTCCTAGTCACCTGTCCAACCGTCATATACAGCAGGAAGAGAGATCAAGAGAGAGACAGAGAAAGAGATAAAATTGCTAGCCAAGAATTAATAGGGTCGCTTTGCATATCGTTCCGGAGTTAGCATGTGAGGTAATGGAGAAACAGTATCTCGCCTCTGGCGTGATAATTGGACTCGTTCACCCCCTTCACATTTTAATTTTTTTCATTCATAATGGAAATTAATATACACATATAATACGACGCAAGGTGTATCAGTTTTTTTCAAATTAATATTATTTTACTGATTAACATTTCTCTCTATGCACCTTTGTAATCATTGTCAGAGATTTTGTATATGTATAAATATTCTTTGATGTTACATCAACTGTATTTAAATTGTTCTTTATAATCTGATAAATACCACTTAAATTTGTTCATGTTTAACGAAATTTAATTAGCCATGAACAAAAATTCATGTCTCTTAATCCTCTGGTATTTTTTTTTTTTAAATTAATTATTATTCTTTTGATATGTTAATATAAATATTGTTTATAAATTTTTTTTTTTTTTATTATATTCATATATTAATTGAAGATATGAATATTATATTTAAAAAAATATTGATTTAATTTTCAAAGCTAAAATATAAATTGATAATTTAATTATTATTAAATTAATTATTGAAATAAATTTTTATATTTACTGGTTTTTGATCTGGCTCACGAGTCTTTAAACTCTCAAATTTCTCAGAGCAAATTATATATGTATATTCAAAAATGAACTTACATCGCATTAAGGTCAAAAAGTTATATTGTGCAAGATTTAACACCTTTGACAAGTTGAATAACAAATAAAACTATATACACAAAATAATTTTTCTATTTTATTTTCATGTTTTACGATATTTTTATGAGCACATATATATAATCCCTCTCAAATCGATTGTAAATAAAAAAAAAAAAAAATAAAACCAAGTTTTTATTTATTTTATTTTTAATGGAAATAAAAATAAAAATTTACAAGTAGCAGATGTCTTTTGATCATACTTGACAGTCTATAAACCGGTGAAAAAAAATTTTTTTTTAAAAACATTTTTCCAAGACAGTTTGATAATGGCCATCGTATATAAGAAAAAAAAGTTGACTCACAATTTTTTTATTTTTTCAACATCATTTTACCGGATGTTCATCGTTGTTCAATAGGAGTTTGGTGGAACATTTGTTGATGATAAGCTCGAAAGCGTTGAACGTTTACAGAAATAAAATATATATATATACATTGTCAGAGACAATCGTTATCATACGAACAAGAAAGAGAGAGATAGTAAAAAGTCTCTTAAAATAAAATAATAGTAAAAAAAAAATAAGGAGGATAGCAAGTCGAGATGTGAGTAGAATACGCGAGAGGCTTATAACAACAACAACGACAACAACAACAGCCATAGAATATCTAGGTATCCTTGCATTTGGCGTCTAGTGTCTCTTCTTGCTTTTAGCATCAAGTACACCAACACAATGTACACACATTTATGTGTGATATAATGCACAAGAGCTATATATCGTCCAGCACCTCCTGTTTAGTGTCTGACTAAACATATGTATACTCTACTTAAATGCGTATTGTATCTCTTTCATATACTTATGTTGCCATAATATATTTATTTTAACACACTAAATTATCATAACAGTTAATTTAACTTAAACAAAAAGACGTTCAACGTCAACACTGTATATATTATACTATTTTTTTATAAATATACACAAAAAAAAAATGCAAAATAATTCTGTAACAATTAAGTATTTAAATAAGAAAAAAGTAGAATAAAATATCTTAATTATTTTTTGTTAAATAAAAACTTTTTCTTTTTTTAAAAAAATAAAAGGCGAATAATTAAAAAGATAATTAATTTTCTTTTTTTGTTGAATTGTTTTTTTATTAATTATTTGTACTTTTTGAGTAATTATAAAGAGTGTAAAAAAATTGACATTAAACAAGTTTTTTGTTATAAATAGTTTATTATTTTATTTTAAATCCCTTAGTCATGGAAAATGGTGGAAAAAAAAACTTTTCTTTTTTTTTTCAAATAGTATCTCTTGGTTGTTATTAATTTTCTTCATTATAGATATTTTTTTTTTTATACAATGTTCAACTTTTATTATTGAAATGTTCAGTAGTGCAAATGTAGGTCAAAGACAGTATAATTATAGACTGAATATACATTCATTTTATACATGAATTAAAATTAATTAATTATGTCAATTTGTTGATATAAAATGATTGATTATTAATTAATTAAAATATTTGTAAAATAATGATTATTTTTTGTGTTTGGTATTTATTTTTAGGTCTATTTTATTTGAAGTAAATTAAGACAAATATTCACCGAGTTGAAAATTCATTTCATCAAGTCTTTTGGTGCTTAACATTGTGACCTATTACTGGTGCTTTTCAGTGGTAATACAACTTCAATATTGTTCGAGAGTTTTGGCCATCAAAGTAGCCAGGATATTAGTGCACCAGATTGAAGTTCTAATAAGTCGGGCTACTCATTAACAAACTATTTTGCAATGAGACTCTTGTGAAATGCCACTCAATTATACCCAATGGAATTATTACAAAAGAACAGAGGTAAAGCAATAAAAAAATACAAAAAAAAAAAAAACACACATTAAGAGGGTTGAAAGATAAACTGGTCATCCCTCAGGGAAAAACCTTTTTTTTTTTTTTTCCATTTTTTTTTATCTAAAAAGCCTATAAATTTATTTTCATAAACTTGATATTTATTTTTTTATATACTTTATTGGAAGTTTTGGAATAATGTAAAAAAAAAAAAAGCAAGTTTGAATTAAAGACTTGCTTGAGAGTCGAGTATAATCCTTTCAATATAGTTGGAAAAACGACGCGATGAAGCATGATAATACGATGGTATTTCAGGGTGGATTTTTTCAATCTTCATTACTCATGAGAAAAAATAAAAATAAAATGAGGATTTTGGAACAATCCGTACTACTTTGTTTTGAGTATCTTTTTCTCTCTCTCGTGCTTGATTCTCTTATTTTGCCTGGAGGCGAGATCTCATTATTTTGAGTGCCTCATGAAAGTTACAAGTTTGTTGTGGTTTAGAATTGTAGAAATAGGCAATGTAAATAAATAAATATATAAATAAATAATCAAATAAATAAATCAATAATTAAATAATTAACATAAATAAATTATTACCTAACTGAATTAATTTATAATAAATTTATCTTTAACAAATAAAATATTTAAAAATAAAAATTTCTTTTACTAAAAACAAAGATAAAACAAAATCCTAAATCAATATAAAATATTTATATTTTTAGCAAGTAAAGTTTTTTATTTATTTAAAAAAAAAAAAAAATGTATTTATTTTAAAAATAAAATATTCGATACAATGGAAAAATAAGTATCATTTAGAGCAAAGAATATTTAGCAAAAAAAAAAAAAAAAAAACCCTGTTGATCCTACTTGGAAAAATCGCAGTAGGTCATAGACAGTTTTATTTATTTTTTATTTATTTTTTTCTTCCTAAAATGCTTCCGAAATCCTTGTAAGCCAAATGTGAAACGGACGAAGGATAATACTTGGGATAATACTAGAGTGTTTAAGTACCGATGAAACATTGAAAGCGATATTGTATATACTCTACATTAATATACATGCATCAAATAAAAAAGCTTGTTCCTTTTTTTTTTTTGTCATATAATAACTGTCCAAAAAAAATTACTAATTCTAATTAGAAATTTGATACTATTGTTTTTAATATTATTTATATAAAATCACACTCTTTTTGACGTTACAAATTTAATGAAAAAAAAAAAAAAACCACTGCGGTCAAAGAATAAAAAAAAATAAATAAAAATAAACACAAAAGTATTGCGTTTGAAATGAAATGTCTAGCACACTTGGTAACTCGATCTATATACCGAGTCTTAATTGAAGTTTACATTTTTGCTTTATTTTTATTCATTTGGTTTTTTTTTATTTTTATGGTTTGATGAAAATTTTCTATTGTTTCAAATAAGTCGATCCAGATTCTTGAGGTAAATATTTTTAAAAAAATAAATAAACCCAAAGAATTTAATAATGGTTTAAATTCCAACTTTTGACATTATCTGAAATTCCACATAAATATATGCGCATGACTGTACAATGTATATAGAGTCATGAAAAAATATGATACTGTTATTTTTTTTTTTCCTCCACATTAGAAGTCAAGAGTAACAAATATAAATTTTTCAAAAACACAATGGTCTTGTGGAACGTCAATTTTTTATAGTGAAAGTGAAAAAACTTATAACATAAAAATGTAAAGAATATTTACAAGATAAATTTAAAACAAAAAGTTTATTTGTTGTGTATAATAAAGAATTCATTTTGTTTAAAGGAGTAAGTACATATGCCGAGGGTAATGTTTGGGTGGTTATAAACAACACGAAAACCAACCAGGAAATGCAACAAGACGTTTTAAAATAGTGTTGAAATGGCTTCACTTGGTAAAAGCATTCATAGTAAAAAGTATAGTTTTATTTTGGCTTGTGTGGCCTCTCTGGTTTGCCAAGGTTATCGACTGACCATTAGTCTTCTTGTCTGAACTAAAACCGCACTCTTTTAACCACTTTGTGTATACAACCAACATATTCACTACCAGGTATGTACATTAAACTATATATATATTATTTTTATCTCTTTCATAATAATGCTTTTCAACTTGAAATAATATATAAACTATATTAAATATAAATTTAAAAATACCTCAAAAATTTTGCATAACCAAAATAAATAATTAAGGCACTTTGAAAATTTTTTCAAAAAATAATTAAGATGAAAATAAAAAATTTTAAATGATAAAAATTATTTTTTTGACTGATGTATTTTGTTTGGAAATATATTTTTTATTTATTCATAATTTTTTTGAATGTTTTTAGGTCATTTGAAAAAATAATCAGCCACTAAAAAAAGCTCTATGTCTGTTGTATCAAAAAATATAAAAATAAAAAATGAATAAAAATATAATTAAGTAATTAAATAAATAAATAATGTTAGCGTTTATTTATTTTTTAATTATATTTCAAATATATATAGATATACTGATAGTGAACACGCTGACATTAATTAAATTCTCACCTGGAGGCATATTGCTTTTGCACAAAAATTCACTTGCTACATGTATGAAAAGTACAATAATAGAGAGAATACAAATCAAAGAGAATTAATAATAAAAAATAAGAGAAAAAGAAGAAAATATTTGCAAAAAATAAAATAATTTTTTAATGGCTTTGGACAAAGTTCTTTTAATATATATATATATCGAATAGTGAATGCATTTTTCAAGGTGCCAATAGAAACGAGTATACTGGAAAATGAAGAATTATCGTTGTTCATGTGTGGTACACATTCAATACACTATGGTATTAACTATATACACTGAATATATATAGAAGAAGACGAAACAAAAGCTCCACGTTCAGAATAGAATTAATGAAAATTTAGTGGACTGAAAAGGGTGCTTTTTCACTTTGTATAGCCATTTATCTATATACATTCGATATCCACGATGCCTTTTTTTTTTTATTTTTTATTATTACTTTATTTATTTTTTTTGTATTTCAATTTTGTGTATTATTTCATTTTTATTTTTTTTTTTTTCGTTTTTCATTAGGGTAATTCACTGGTGCTGTACCGACACTGTATACTATAACCCTTCATTTTCCAACTCATTTATTTATTTATCAATTTTTTTTAGCTATTTTTTTTGTTTTATATTGCTTTTGTTTGAGAATTTAAATAATTGCTGGTTGACTAATGGATCAAGAAATAAAACAAAGTGTTTTTTAGTTTTGAAAATTATTTATAAATATATAGTAATATTTTTTTAGTTTATTAAGCAACAAATAAATGAATAAATAAATAAATAATTTAGTTAATAAATTAAAATAAGAAAAAAATTATTAAATAATGTATTATTAACTATTCATAAAAATTGTTTCATTACCAACAATAATAATAAATGAAAAATAGAATAAAAGGAAAAAAAAAAACAATAAATTATTTATTAAAATAAACTAATAACAATAAAACTAGTTGAAATAATATTTGAAATATAAAATCAATTCAAGTCTAATGTATTATATACGTATTAGCATAACGTCATGTGTTTGAAAGTTATTGTCAATTGAAAGTTACATTTGAAACAGACATAGAAAACACTTGAATGCAAATCAAATACATTGTATAGAATTTTCACGACAGAAAGACATGATGCATGTGTATATGCGTAGAAGTGTCAAGAAGAGGCTCCAACAAATTATTATTATTATTATTAATGCATTAAGCAATAGTGAGAAAATTTCTCTAGTTTCTGTACATTGTGGTGGCATGACATTTCACATCAAATATCTTTTGACACAACAAAATTCAACTTGTAAATGATTCAGTGACAATGAAGCGCCAGAAATGTAGGTTTCATGACGGATTTTGTGGCAAGAAGAGAACAGGCTGTGTGCAAATACGAGAGTTGTTGCAGTTTAATTTTGTACATAAATGATTTGGTTATACTTATAAGTATTATACATGAGTTTGAGAAGTAAAATTCATTCAAGATAACTGACTTAACTATGTGATTTCTCAAATATCATAGAAGATAATTTAAAGTATTTTTAATTTATTAATATAATTCATTGAGAGTAAATAAATTATAAATTTTATTTTATCAAAATCAAATTTATAATTTATGAATTAATTATTCTTCTATAATATTTATTTACTTAATTTTAAAATCACCCAAGTTTTAGATATTAAAAAAAAAATTTGAAAAGCCAATTAACGTTGGTAATTTTATTTTTTTCAATTTTTTAAAAATTTATTACTGAGGGATAATAGGGCAATTACAAAGTGTTAAGATGTTAAGATATTTATAGTACGACTTTGTCAGATATAATCTATATTTTATTTTTATTTTTTTCTGCCAAAAAAAATAAATTACTCGGACAAAGTTCATAGGATTTTCTGGAAAAATTTAAGGGAGCTAGAACCTATTATGAAGTCAATGACAGAGATTGGTGTATTGATAGAAGGCTCTTGGAGTTTTACAGGTAGGAATTATTACCAAGGGAAAAACCGTTTTAGGGTCGATAGATGTATTTTACTTTTACCATGCGAGCCATTGGCTTTGGCATTTTCTCCACGAATTATCACCTCAACTATTTATGCCATTAATATTCAATTATTTATTATATGCTTCGAAATTTTTTATTTATTTTTTTAGTTTAAAAAATTTAAAATGAATAATTAAAATTGTATATGCACAATTATTTATTATAATATTCTTTTTTTGTATATCTGCATGTTCAAGGAATTTAAAATAACTTAACTCAAAATTTAATAGCTTGCATGTAATTTTACAAATGAGAAATACTATCTGATGTTATTTTCAATTTGTAATTACAATTACAAAAGCAATAGTATGCGAATACAACAGTAGCAGACGTTAGCTTTTCTGCACCATTAAATTGAAAACAAAAAAAAAAAATATTATTTGTCTAACAAGGTAAATCGTTCGTATGCATATTGCTTATTTTTTAAAAACCCATTTGGCTAGAATCAGATTATAAAATTTCATTCTTTGATAAGTATTAATATACAAAAAAAAGATAGCATAAAAATATTTTTCATAATATTTAAGACTCATCCTAATATAAAAAGGACAAACATCATCGGTCTTCCGGACATTTGATTGGTCATTGTTTTTTTCTCACTTACTCTCATATAAATTTCTTTCTGTTTGCCTTTTTCTATTATTTTTTTATTTATTTCGTTAGCAACGAAAAAACAACAAAAAAAAGCGAGTAAACAAAAAATTTTTAGATATTTTTTATATTTTTTTTTTTTAAATTGACATATTAAGCTAGCACAACTTTTTTAATAATTATTAGATCTTGATGCAATTAGGCTTGAAATTTTGTGCGAATTATGTGTTTTTTATGTGTGAAGAAATAAATTTGAAAGAAAATTTTTTAAAATATTTTTTATATTTTTTTTGAAAATTGACATATTAAGCTAGCACAACTTTTTTAATAATCATCGGATCTCGATGCAATTGGGCTTAAAATTTTGTGCGAATTATGTGTTTTTTATGTGTGAAGAAATAAATTTGAAAGAAAATTTTTTTAAATATTTTTTATATTTATTTTTAAAAATTCAAATATTGCTACTTTGTTTCTCAATAATCATCGGATCTCGATGCAATTGGGCTTGAATTTTTGTGCGAATTATGTGTTTTTTATGTGTGAAGAAATAAATTTGAAAGAAAATTTTTTTTAAATTTTTTACATTTTTTAAAAAAATTCAAATATTAAGCTAGCACAACTTTTTCAATAATCATCGGATCTCGATGCAATTGGGCTTAAAATTTTGTGCGAATTATGTGTTTTTTATGTGTGAAGAAATAAATTGGAAAGAAAATTTTTTAAAATATTTTTTATATTTTTTTTAAAGATTCCACGACAAAAAAAATTTTCAAAAAAAAACTCGACAAAAAAAATCACGACAAAACAAATTTCGTCAAAAAAAATCACGACAAAAAAAATCACGATAAAAAAAATCACGACAAAAAAAATCGCGACAACAAAAATTTAGAAAAAAAAAATTTAGACAAAAAAAATCTAGCAACTAAGTATAAGATTTGGCTGGTAAAATAAGGTAGATAGTGATTGTTTGGCTACAATTACAGCTAAGTAAAAAATCTAGCTAAGTAAGAAATCTAGCTAAGTAAAATAATGTAGATATTGCTTGTTTGGCTACAATTACAGCTAAGTAGAAAATCTAGCTGCGTGAAAAATTTAGCTAAGTGAAGAATCTAGCTGAGTAAAATGATGTAGATATTGATTGTTTGGCTATTATTAATGCTGAGTTAATTATCTACCAGCTGAGTAAAAAATCTAACGGCTATTTATAAAAGAAAAATAATTTATATGAAAAATATCAAATTTATTATTTAGAAAAAAAAAAATTTATTATGACGTGATTTTTATTTTTTTTATTTTTTTTGTCATGATTTTTTTTGTCGTGATTTTTTTTATCGTGATTTTTTCTATCGTGATTTTTTTTGTCGGAATTTTTTTTGTCGGGATTTTTTTTGTCGAGTTTTTTTTGGAAAATTTTTTTTGACGTGTAACCTTTTTAAAAATTGACATATTAAGCTAGCACAACTTTTTTAATAATCATCGGATCTCGCGCCAATGTGCTCGTATAATAAAAGCATTAAAATATTTAGATAATAATTTTCCTGTAAAGATATCTACTTAAAAAATTACTACAAAATCATGACTTTTTTTAAATTTTTAAGAAAAGTTGTTAATGGTAAAACTATAGTCAAGAATTTTAGAGGAGTTTTATGTTTGCCAGGTAGTTATATTACTGTCATTAAAACAAACATGTATAATCATAAATGCATGTACTAATAGTCAGTTATTATTATCAACTTATTACACTAACCATTATTTTTTTTTTTAAATAAACTATCCAAGACCGACACTTGGTTATGAAAATTTTCTTTTTAATAACTATTTTTTTCGAGTTATATAACTCTCAAGTCCATACAATGGCAATAAAAAATAATATATTTCACATACACCTCATTTAATACGAAAAAAAAAATAAAGAATATAAACTTATTTTATTATTATGTTTATTTTTAAACTGTAATTTTTTATTTTATCTAACTCCACGTGAGTTTTAAATATATGAGTAATACACTTTAGTGTTCTAGACTTCCTGTATGTTAACATTACGTAGTAAAATATATTTTTTTTTTTTTACAGTTATTGTGTGTGGGTGTGTGGTTCGTTGGGCAACTAATTTCATGCGAGATCTACCACCAACAGTTTTGACCATCGATGTAATAAATCACAAAATATCTTGCCTTATCTATGTACATGTGAATAAATGATTTACTTATTTTATTTTTTAAAAATTGAAGTTTGCACGCAAGACCAACGCGTAATTAATTATTGGCAAATCCAAGTGTTAAAGGTTAATGAACTTTTTTATTTTATCGGAAATTTTAAATGCCAAATGATGAGCCATTTATTTTTATCAATTGATAAATATTTTATACAATTTATATTTGATTTGACTGGATTTTAAGTATTTTTTTTTCACTTGACTACTAATTTTTAAAATGATAAAATATTTAGAGTCATATTTTAAAATTAAATTAAATATTTATTCTTCAGCTAAAGTATTTTTAAAGGAAAAAAAAATCAATCAATTAAAAACTTTTTTAATCAAAATAATGTTGTTATTAAAAATTAAAAGTATTTTTTTTTGTATTTCAATTATTTTTTTTAAATTATCAACACTCAAATGGACATTTTCATCAATGTGATAGTAAATAGAATTTTTTTTATTGATTAAAAATATTTTTTATAGGTAGGTTCTTCAAATTGACAGTAAAAAAATGAAGTAAAAAGTAAATTCAGTGAATAAGGGTTGTAAGAAAATTGCAATATTTTTTTATGATGAATTTTTAAGTTAAAAAATGTCATGTATTTTGTGTTGGGTTGACATTTGTGGACATTCAGCCGAGATACACAAGGTAGATGTACATTATCGATTTGTTGCAAGCTCCAACTCCAATCGACCTCCAACAAACTGCAATGGCTGTATCGAAGAGAATAGCAAAGTCGCAATAGGGCGTGGATTTAAACCTTTTAAATTGTGACTAAATATTGCTAGTTTATTTTTTATTTTCTCATCTTTTACTTATCAACATAACATTGCAAGAAACATCACTTTGATTAGTGAAACTCTGTGGGTAAATTGAGCGTATTATGCGCAAAAACTCATTAACAAATCTGAATTTTGCAGTCCAACTCTTTTGGAAAGGAGAGTTAACATGAGTTTGTTTGAACAACTTTTAAATATCTACTACTTTGACACTTTTATTTACACTATATAAAATACCACTAAATAATATTTAAATATTCTTTTTTTCTTTTCATTTTTATTCCTAATGTTATTTTTTAAATAAAAAATTAATTAATGATAAATTAATTAATTTATTATCAGTAAATAATTATTTTTTAATTTAAAATTATTAAAAGTTTTTATCATTTGATTTAAATAGAAATTATATTTATTTTTTTAATATTATTTAAACATTTTTTAAATATATTTAAATATATAAAAAAAGATTTCTAATAATCGATTATTTTAAAATCCACATATTTAACTTAGATAAACTGTTTTTATATTTACTTCAACCAAACTTTTATTATAAACAACAAAAGTTGAGTCTATAGATATATCGATGCAGAAAGTTTTTCTTGTTGTGATCATTTTGTTATTATTATTTTATTTTTTTTCATCAAACTTTTCATGTTTCTATTAGGTAAGTTTTTGCTATTTTTATTTTATTGAATTTTATTTTTCATTTTAGATAGTATTATTCACTTAACTAAATTGATCAAAGTGATTTTAACTATTGAAGTAATATCAATAAGAAAATCAAGTCTGTTTCTTTTTTTTTTTAATCAATGTGATTTTGTACTAGAGATATTAATGAGATCCCATTGAATTGCAAAACAATGTCATTTTAAAATTAAAATGCTATTGTTTGGACATTAAATTGTATATTGTTTAAAATTAATTTAATATTTTATTTGGAGCTTTATCTAATTAGAAAAAATATATTTAAAAAATATTTAAAGTAAAGCAAGTATGTAATATTTAATTATTAAAATCAATTAATAATTAATTTTTAACTTGAAAGATTTAATAAATATAATTCAAAGAAATTTGTTTATATAATTTATTTTATTTTTAAATATAATTTACTTTGATAATTTTTTTTCAGCTAAAAGTTTATATTTATTATCTATCTTGGAATGAATTTATCATTTGTATTTTGCATCTGAGATTATAATTATTTATTAATAAAGCCAACTTCTTCAGAACTTGGATTACTTCTTATTTCTTAAATTTAAAAATTCAATGTGAGTGATAAAGTAAGTCCACTTAGGTCAAAGAACAAAAAAAAAAAAAAAAAAGAAAAGTAGTGCCTTGTGTTTTTGAATCTGCTTTTTAGAAAATCCAATGGTAAAGTAAGCCAACTTGATTGAGGAAAAGGCCAAAACTAGAGCCAACTTGTGGAGGATTATCTTTGGATTCGATTTGACCAGGCTTGATACCAAATCCTATTTTCAAACTGCAAAGAGTATAACGTGCACTAAAGCTGAATGAATATTCTACAAGGTTACATTTCAAATATAAATGCATTCATATCTATATATATCTGTTTTTGTATTTCGTATATATTGTAAATCAATATTGTCCTTAAAAATTACAGCCATCAAGCGACTAATTAATCCCATATACCCTCTAATAATTAAACAAGTTTAAAGTTTCCAAATCCATCAGCAAAGTGTATTTCAAAATTTATTATAATTATTTATTAATATACCTAATAGTAGATCATAACTCCATATCTGATCCTATCAAAAATACCCAGAAAAAAAATTCCATCAATGACGAAAAATTCTTTAAATCAAATGCCAATTTTTAAATCGAAAAAAAATATTCAAATAATATTTAAAATTATTATTAAAAACATAATTTAAAAATTTTTTAATAAATTATTATTTAAATAAATTTTTTCCGGATAATATACCGAGTTGAAATTAACACTTGAATTAGTTATCAGATTATTTTTTGTTAGAGACAATCCCTTCATTTGCTATTATCACATAAATGAGTATTTCTTATACTATCATCCTTTTATAAGTACCCTACCCATTTATACATTTACCCCATTTTTATTTTCTTGATGTATTTTTTTTTTTTTTTTTTTGCTTTCCTCTATTCCACCTCACTGAGTAAGGTAAAAAAAAAAAAAAACTGAATCGAAACTGATCCATAGCAATTTCATCCAGGATGGCTTACAATGAAACGTGACAATCACTAGCGACCAATCGCAAGTGGATGTTGCATAGCATACATATATATATGTAACAATGTATAATACGATGTGCTATACTTTATTTTTATTTATACTATTTGTTTCACGATGTTTCGCGTAACATACATGGCTTTCACTTGTCTTTCCATGTCGTGCATTACACTACTTTTTCTTCCGCTAGACTTACTCTTTGTGACACAATCCAAATAACACTAAAGAATTTTTTCTTTTTTTTTTTTACTTCGATTTTATAAAATATAAATGTATACGATTTGAAATACTACAACTTGTAAAAAATATATGGATTTTATGAAAGTAAAAAAAAAAAGAAGCTTTTTTATTCTATTGTTATTTGTTCAATATCTATTTTTGTATTATTGTGTTTGTATTTTTATATTAAAAAATATTGAACAATAGATGATAAAAAAAAAAAAAAATAGAAAAAAATAATATTGGATATGGATTGAATGCAAACAAATTTATGCTACGGAAATTGAGTAAATTGGGGATAAGGTTTGATAGACATTTGAGCCATATCAACATGTTAAAATGCATATTGAAGTTTTATGCGGTATTACAAGATCACCGAGCTATAGTTGGCAAAGAGCTTTGAGAAATGATAGAACAGACCAGTTCTCTTTGATTTTCATGCTTTTTTTAAATTTCCATCCTTTATGCTCTTCTTTCTCTCGTCAGTTGTATTTTCTCATCTTATTAAATGCCTGTCTTCTCCGCATGGCACTTATCCCCTTATTCAAAAAGTCCTTCACAATATTACCACAGCAACCTTCAACCACAGTAAACACCCCCTTCCCTCCCTCATCATTTTTTTTTCTATTTTTTTTTTTATTTAAAAAAAAATAAAATCGATGAATTTTTAAACAGTTTTCAATCATATAAATTTAAAAATACAATACATGAATTTACAAGTAGAAAAATAAATTTGAATTATATTAAAAATAAATTTAGCCATTTAAATTTTTTAAATTTTCATATAAAGTACAAAAAAAAAATATATATTTAAAATTCATACGCCTAAATATTGATGTAATTAAACTTCAATATATTTTTAAAATTGAAATATAAATTGTTTTGATAATATTTTATCTATAAAAAAAAAATTTGTAATTTTTATTATTTTTATATTTTTTAAAAATGAAAAATAAATATGTAAAAAATAAAAAAAAAAATTGAATAATCGGTTTTTTATGTTTCCGGTTTTTGGAGCTTTGCTGATATTGCAAAGTTACCAGACTTTATGTTCAATAAATGTGTATGTATATATATATTCACTGGAGAAGAGGCAAGATTGTCGGCAATAGATTTTCCTGCTCCAATCTTCTTTGTTCATAAATATATATATGTATCTCATTTTATTTCACTCTCTTTCTCTACTCGTGCACACGCTAACCACAGCAGAATCATGGACCATGGTTCTTTGGAAAGTAACCTAATTTAATCGAAACCTCTGGACTTTGAAATCCAAGTCCAGAGGGCTTCCAGAGTATATATACATACAAAAAAGGTATGTATATAAAAGAGGTATATATTATCTGCTCTTGTAAGATGAGCAGATGTGCACTAACGTGTAAAAATTTTGTACAAAAAGTTAATTTAAATGGTTTTATGATAACAGTTAACTTTTAATTTTGTTAATTAAATTTTTTATCAATTTAATATATTTAATAATCAATTGCGCGTTATCTAGTCGGATAATTCTATCCAAATTTAAATGTCAATTTCAAAATAAATACAGGAAAATTATATTATCAAATTTAGACACAAAAAATTTCGAATATTTAATTTTTTTTGTGCTTCGTTTTAAAATAAAATTCATGTATTTTTATAATTTAGGATTATAGGTATTTGCTAATTATATAATGGCATCAAGAAATTCAATATTGATTATATTTTTTTATTTTCATTACTGCACATGTTTGCATATACTTTTATAAATAACGTCATATGAACGTTTATGTACACATCGCTTTTAGCCATCATCAATTATAATTTTAATTATATATTTTTTGCATGAAAATTCATCAAATATTTGTATAATTAACTTGAGCTTTATTGATATATGAATCAATCAATCAAATAAACAAACAAACAAAATGAATGATGAATTTTTTTTTATTAATATTTAATTTAATTGAAGAGCACAATTTTAAAATTAAAAAAAAATAATTTGTAACATTTTTTTCTGTCTTTGTACTGTCTTTCCTTTCTACTTAATTTAAAATATAATCTTTTTTAACTTTGAGTTATATCAAATCAATGCTTAAAGTTACGTAAAATAAAAAAAAATTGGCATTATCATTTTCAAGAAAACTAAAACGAAGCTACAGAATCGTTTAGCTATACGAGCCACAAACCAATCCACTTACGTTTTCTCGTGAATTGTAAAATATATATACGGTTGAATGTCGCAAGTTGAAATATATCTTCTGCGGAAGACAGGAATATTCCAGAATAAGTGTGATAAAAAGAAAATCCATAAGAAAAAAAAAAAAAAAATAGCACAAGAAATCACAGTGTTGAAATAAAAAATTTTTTTACATTCACCTATCAATTTATACTCTTTCTTGATTCATTCTGTCAGTAGCAGTTTTTTTTACTGTATTATATAGTCACCAGAAATTTTAAACAAAAAGACAAATCAATTTTTTTTAAATAAAAAAATTTATCTTAAAATAAAAATATCACAAAATTAGAACAATGGTCAATAAAAGAAGGTAAAAAAAAAAGTAAATAAAATCCGGAAATGTGCAACCAACGAATAGGTGTGTGCATACGGTAGAAAAGCTCAGAAAAAAAAACATTTATTTTCTAGAATGACGAGGGCACTTTTTACCCGGATGTATATAAAGTCATGTATGTCGAGTAAATATATATATTTGTGTCTGTGTGTGTAGATTGCCTCACACGAAACAGTATATATAAAATTGTAGCAATTGGTACATCGTATGTCTGTTGTGTCATCGTTTCATTAGGCGAACAGCCACAGTAGAAGAAACCTCAATGTAGTTTTAGTCAGTTCAACAATATATATATGTATTTTTTACTTGCAATAACTCTAGCAAGGCTTCGAGAAGTTACGCTTCGATGGAAAAGTGAATTAGATCCATTCGTTTAAAATTCTATGCTTAAGCTACTATAAGCTTTTTTTTTTGTATTTATTTCCAACAATTCTTTTTCATTTTACTTTTAGTTTTAAAATTGAAAAATTATTCAATAATTAAACTGTAATTTTACACAATTTTAAAAAACTTGATGAAATTATATTTTAAAAATACATTGGCTACTAAATTTCATCCAGAGCTTTTTACCTCTAGAAAGTTAGCACATCACAATAGGCACAAACTAATATAGTTAGAACTAAATTTTTATGCTTTTTTTGTGCTATTTTTGTGTGGAACTTGCGATTTTTGTGCTTTTATATATTTTTTTTTATACAATGTTTTGCCACCTCAATATTAAGTTAGCACAACTTCTTTAATAATTAACTTATTCTAATGAACTCTCGATCAAAATTATGTGCTTTTTATGTGTTTTTATTCTACGTTTAAATTAATTTTTTATTCCAATTATTTTTTATTTAAATAATTTTTTTTTCAACAATGTTGTGCTAGCTTAATATTAAGTTAACACAACTTCTTTAATAATCAACTTATTCCAGTGAACTCTTGACCAAAATTATGTGCTTTTTATGTGTTTTTATTCTACGTTTAAATTAATTTTTTATTTCAATTACTTTTTATTTAAATAATTTTTTTTTTTTTTTTTATTATGAAGAAAAAAAAAAAATTATTCAAATAAAAAGTATTGAAATAAAAAAATTAACTCGAACGTAAAATAAGAACATAAAAGCTTTATATGATCCTTCACTGAAATAAGTTGATTATTAAAGAAGTTGTGTTAACTCAATTTATTTAATATTAAGCAAAA
This sequence comes from Aphidius gifuensis, assembly GCF_014905175.1. Lineage (NCBI taxonomy): Eukaryota > Metazoa > Arthropoda > Insecta > Hymenoptera > Braconidae > Aphidius > Aphidius gifuensis. Next base: position 1,130,072 of record NC_057790.1, on the reverse strand, counting down.
AAAATAAATAAAAAATAATTTAAACATAGATAACACATCAATCAATTAGATAAGTTATTACAAAATTAGTGCTAATATTAAGGTAACAACTGTAAAATATATATAAACGCAAAAATTACGGTTTTACACAAATAGCATAAAATGGGTGGTTTTGTTGCATAGTATACTTTTTCTATAGGTGAGCTTTTGTTAAGGTCAAATTAATAATCAAAAATTAAAATTAATTTCTGTATCTTGCAGAATTATTTGACCAATGTTTAAATATTTACCAATTATAATAAAAATATATTTAAAAAATATTTAAAGTATTTTTCTAATATATATTTTAAATATTATTATGATAAATAAATTCTCTAAGCTTGAATTGATTGTTATCTAGAAACTGTCACACATTGTATGTACTGTTGTATGAAAATGATTGATCAAATTTTATTGTCATATATTTTGGCTCCAGCGATGCTGCATGATGAAAATTTTAGCATGGATATCTGACCTCAATCATATTTCTATATAACAAGGTTGTTACTTGTTTGTGTATATACATATAATTCAAAGTTAAATGTATAATAGAGATTTAGTAAATATATACACATATAAGGCTGGCTGATGCAGTTTGGGTTTGGCATGACTATATGTTACAGAGTACACGATATTACAATAGATAATTTATTACTTTGAAGAACAACAGTTTATGGACTCGTGATGTGAATTTATACCGATAATATATATATATATATTTATTGATAAAATGATGTACGCTTTATACATTTTAATCTAGTCATATTTATTTTATTAAATTTTAATAAATTTAATAATAATTCAACAGTGATTCAAAATTATAAATTAATTATAATTTATTTTATATTTATTACAATATTATCATGGATTTTATTCTATTAATTTTTATCAATTAACAGGTCAACAATCAATCAATTATAATAATTATAAAAATAATTATTTACTTTACATTTACATAAATAACTCAAAATTATTATTGACGTGATGAATTATTATTATTTTATTCATTTCAATGATTAAATGGGAAAAAAAATATTGAATGTTGAATTGTAGTGAAAAATATTAATTAAAATTAATAACTACAAGATCAAATTATAATATTACAAGTACCGAGTTTAATTTTAGATATTTATTAATGACTCGGTGATCCAGTGACATACATAATAAAAAACTTTTTATAAATTTCTCGACATTGAATTATATTTTTTAATAATTTAAAAATATAAAAAATTCTTATTAATAAGGTTTTTTTTCTAATTTGATTGATTAAATGATAAAAATAATATTTATCATTAAATTAATCTTTCAAGTAAAGAAGACATAAAATAAAAACATATCACTATGTTTTTTTTTAAAATTTTTTTCTACCTTATCATCAAGATTAATAGACTGAATTTATTTGACCTCAATGTTCACTTTTCTATGCCACAAGAATATTATTATTTTTGCACTTCTCGTGATGTAAATTCATTTTTGATTATAGCAATATTTTGATGAGATACTTTTGACTTTAATAATATAACATTAAAACTTATTGGGATTTTTTAAAATTTGAAATATTATTTCAATTTAAATTAAAAATATAATTGAGAATATATTTGAATAAATTTAATTAATTATTTCATAGAGGTTATTAAAAAACTCAATCATAATTACGTTGACCATCTGATGAAAAATCTGATGAATCCACAAACCCGAATAATATAAAAAAATTAATTATTTTTTTTTGTTGGAAGAAATAAACTTTGTTTAATTCTTCAAGTGTCTATAAAAAAAAAAAAAAAATTATAAATACGTTAATCACCTGAGCTTTTTAGTCAGTGATTCATGAATTGCAAAATTTTTTTTCTTATATTTCCCAAGGCTCAACATTTTTTTCTCCCTCCCCTATGTTTAATTTGAAACCCTCCAGTCTAAGACATCACTTTTTTTTGTGTTATTTATTATCGGCACTTACCCTGGGATTTAATTTATCTCGTCATGTCAAGTAATTCTATCAAAAAGACTGTAAAAAGTACAATAAAACCAAAAAAGAGAAAAGACAAAAAAAAAAAGGACAAAGCAGAACAATTGAATGGTTTGAAACAAGAGAGAGAAATTGAATTGGTCTGCTGTTCACAAAACAAGAGAATTATAATTCTATACAGAATATATATGAAGTATAGTTTACACTTTGGTCAATGGAATTGTCGGAATTTCATTGAGGCTATATGTACATATAAGTTTTCAATTTCCATTTACCATTCCAAAGTTTGGAGTTGACATATATGACACTCTATTATCCTCATGAAATATCGACACTCAAATATTTCTACAAACCACATGAAGGGTTATCAATTAAATAATAATTATGTCAATAATATTATTTTTAAAATGAAAATTAAAACAATCATTTAATAATTAAATTAATAAAAACTTACCGAAGTTTTATTGCCAAGATTTTTAACTCGACAATTTAAATATGTTGTTTTTCCCAATAATGCTGTTACATTTTTTGATGCTGCTAAATCAAAATACGGTCCAGTTTTTGGTGTACCATCAGGATTTTGTCCATTACGTGATAGGGAATCATCAAATACTGAATTTGATTGTGCTGAGTCGGAATTTTTTCCGCTACTTGTCTGTTGCAGACAATTACCTGGTGCACCTGTAACACGAAAAGCAAACAAATATTCAATTAGAATTAGTCAAGTAGAAGCATGATGGATATATATTTCAAAACTCATGTATTTTTAAAATTTCATGATATGGATAAATTTATACGGGATCTATAGTCCAAGCAAGTTTGTCGATAAGAGAATTTGCAATTTAAATTTAAGTTTGAACGTTACTGAAGCTGTGAGGTGGATAGTAACATGAAGACTCGTAAGATCGTCTGTTCAGTCGTACGTGAAGCTTGTTTGTTGAAGATAAAAGAGCCAAGAAAATCGATTGCAGGTTGGTTGGTTCAGGGAATAGCAAGCAAGCAAGCGAGCGAGCAAGAAAACAACGAGACGCAAGTTAATGTGTGAGTATAAAAGTAGCAAAGTAGCAACAAAAGATAGATAAATAAATAGAGAGAGTGAGAGAGGGGAAAAGAGGGAGCAAAGTTTTGGATATATGAAAGTTTTCGTTGAAAATTTTCCTATTCGATAACTAAATTTGCTAGTGGAATCAAGAGTGTCCCTAGAGAGAGAAATGACCAAATGATATAAACTGAAAATGAAACCCTTGACCACGCCTTTTGAGAGCTACAAAATAATACGGTCACATAGAACGCGCGAACCGCGACGAAACTTTACCTATTAATCGTTTGAACGTCGGATGTACCGGATGCACCAAGCTAGATCTATGAGTTTCTGGGTACTACTTGACTCATTGATGCTTGAGGCAAAGTCTTGGTAAAACTATTTCAACAAAATATCTCACTTTAAACTCCCATGGGTGGAACAAGTGAAATGGCTTTATAGTTTATTTTAAAAAATAGTTTTTTGAAAAATATTCAATGCACCAGTTTGTTTAACAAGTCAATTCAAATGACACTTTATTTTTTTATACAATATTTGATGATGCTACAGAAACTTTGGTGCAACAAAGTTATACTGATAGATTGACCAATTTGGCAAATACTTTTTTTATTTTTTTTGCTATCGTAAATTACAAACTAGACCAGTAACTGTCGTGACAGATAATAAATTTACACACAAAAATATCGATGCTGATATTTTTTATTATTTTTCAATTTTTGGTCAATTAATTTAAGATTATTTTTTGCAATTTTGATAAAGCGTAAAGTGGTGTAACAGAGAGAGAGAGTATTTAAAAACATAAGTCTAGCAAATTCAATATTTGAGAATAAATTGTTTTTTTTTAAATAAATAATACAATGTAATTGGTTTTTAATCATGTTTGAAATACTCTCGAGTTAATGCTATATAAAAAAAGTCAATAAACAATTTAAAATTTCTTTTGTATTGTTGTTATTTAATTATTTTTTATTTTCATCGTCTTAATTTACAAGTAATTAAATGTCAAAGCTGCTTAACTATTATTCTTCCACACTCAAAGACTGTTTGTAAATTAAAAAAATGCCAATATTAAAAAAAAAGGAAAAAAATTATTTTCAATAGATACTTTAAGCGTGTGAAAATAGCTGCGATAGATTTCTCAAAAGTTTTTGCATCAGTGTAAGTGATAAATTGTATTACAAGTGAAAAAAAAATGTCAGCTTATTTTTACCAATAAAATTACGCCATCATTCTAAAATTATATTTAATTTTCTAGTAAAAATAAAAATGTATTTACAATAAAATAATTATGTAGACAATTTACTTGTTAATTTAAAAAAAAAAATATCAATCTAATTGGAGCTTTACAACTTCAGAGACTCAGGGAATTAAATGGAGTCAGTCTGAAAGTTGACTTAGCTTTATTCTCTCGGCTTGTTCAATATATTCAATGTGTATTTCTACAAAGCAATAAAGCATACAACTAATATTTTGTATACAGAACATAAGACTACATTGAAACTGTATGAAATACTCTTTATAGATTATAGAAAGAGAGAGAAAGAGAGTAGTAGCATTCGATTCAGTCCATCTTTTGATGATAAATAAACTGTTCAAGGTATCATATTTCTTCGTCGAGTGAATCTTGGACTCTCTGAACTATTGGAGTATATAAATCATATCTCACACAGAATGAGGGGTTTATAACAAAATCCATTTCGTTCAGAACTAAATTGGATTAATTTTCCTTTTCATCAAATACATCATTCTTCGGTATTTCTATATATATTTTGCCAATTTTATATCTCAGGTTTTTTTTACCTGCGTAGATCCTATCAACTCGCAAAACTTTTTATTTATTTTTTTAATAAACAACAACATAATGACAAAAACTTTTTTTTTCATTAGAATATTATTATGACAATCTGTAATATCTAATGTATGATTTTTAATTATCTCTCCTTTTGATTGGTATTGTTTCATTTTTCTTGTTGGATTTTTTTTTTTTTTCTATCGAAATTCTCATTAGTAAAGAGAGTCTGATTTCGAATATATATATGAAAAAGTTTTGATGTATTAAACAATGATAAAATTGAAGAAAAGTTTTAGTCACGTAATAAAAAAAAAATACATATAAAATTTAAAATAAAATATTTTATGTTTATCCATTTTGGAAAATCAGATATTTAATAAATTTAAATTTAAATTTCGATTGGTAAAATTAAATTAATTATTAAAGTTAATTTTAATTTGAAATAAAATTAAATTATGGAAATTGAGATTTTAGTTTTCAAATAAAAATACAAAATCAATTGAGGGTAAATATATTTTTCTTTAAAAAATTATGACAATAATTGTATTTAATTTTTTTTAACATTTAATAAGCTATACAGTAAATATTTATAAAAAAAAATTGACTGAATGGAATTTAAACTTTTGTTAGATTAGCAAAAGCATTGACAAAATCATGACAAGATTTTAGAATACATTTGTATACTCATACTCCAACTTTGATTAATTCAACTGTGGCATTACAAAGACCTTATACATTTTATAAATTTAAAGTTTTCATTGACTCGTGTGAGTATGTATGTTCAACTAGGTACGTGCCTCACCACGTTTGAACTTTCATAAAATTACTTTACTGAGTCGTCTTTAAACCTGCAGGGCTGCTGCTTTGGAGTGGTAAAAATTCAAGCACGTGGTTTAACCACGCATTTTCAACATACACACTTCAAAGTGAAGTTGGTATAAAAATAAATTTATTTTTTTTATGTAAAAACTTGCTGTGATTAAAAAACTACATGTACTTTTTTATATATATTTTTTTTTTCATGGCAATTAGGTAAATTTTTATTGCTGATATTTTCAAACAAAAATTTCATATGATGTAATTTGTAATGTAAATTTTAATAACTATATTTAATTTTTATAATTATAAAAAAACCATAAAGCATGTCAACATGAAGAGAGACAGAAATGATGAATGAAATTTCTCAGCCAATGAAATAATGTTATCGAGTCTTATTCATGTGATTTTTTAGAATAATATTTGTTCATTAAATCTTGAACTATATTTTATTAACTGTTACGAAATCCAATCTCATGTATGTCGATAATTATTTAATATCCGTACATTCAATGAGTCAAGTTTATCGTTAAATGATTAAACTAATAACTGCAATTTAATTGGATTAAATCCATTCAATATTTAACAATGTAAACAATGAAAATACTTGTCGTTATATTTTTTTTTTTATCTTGTATTCTACGCAATTTCGTTAGTGATAACGAAAACGATCATAGAAACAACTTTCAAAGAGACATTCCAAATACTTTCCGGTTATTCGAGTTAAAGAAGTTGCTATGAGGTTCACAACAAAAAAAAAAAAGTAAAAGGAAAAGAATAAATAAATAAAAATGAAAAGTAAATTGTAAAAAAGCAAACTCGTTGAGAAAAAAATGAAAAAAAGTTAGTCTTTTCTCAACGAGAAAAGCTTTTTGCTATTTTTATTTATTTATTTTTTTTTTGTTCATGCATGAACCATATACGGTTGAAAACTTTACATCACATAGTTCCTAGAAGATATTAAAAATTTCAAGTAATGCTAAAAGAACTTGATCATATTCGCCACAAGTTTTATTTGATTTTTTTAAAAATCTATTTAATATTAATAATTGTTCAAGTATTTAAAGTTTTTTTAATTTCATAAATTCTAAATAGATTGATAAAAAATATATAAAATTTAAATTAAAAAAAAATTAATTATAACAAATTCAAACTAAAAAATTAAAATACATTTATAAATTATTTTTATTTCAAATACAATTTAATTTTAAACAAATAGAAAAAATATATCCAAGTTAAATTTGAATTATTATAAATAAAAATTAATATATTTTTATATTTATTTTGTAAATATTTTCTATATGAATTTAATAAAAAAAAAAATTATTAATATTCTAAATAAATATGAAATCTATTTGCCTAAATGAAATCCATATAATTTTTTTTTTCAATATCATTTCAATGTATATATTTATCCCACTTGAATATTTGATGTGAAATATTCATTATATTCAATTTAAATCTGTCCTTTTTGTTTTTGTAATTTATTTATATTAAAAATAAATAAATATGACTATTCAAAGTATCAAAAACTACCAATATTGATAGAGAAAATAAAAAAAATATAACTGCAAACTGATGAATCAATTTATTAATAACTTTTTTTGTATAAAAAAAAGAGCTAACTGTTGATGTACAATTGAGATATACAATCGATAAATAAATATACGCTTACTAGTAAAGCTTTGTGGTCAAAGTATTGTATATAAATTGTGTTTATTTACCCTCAAGTATTTTAATAGTTCAACTTTTTTTTTACACAACGACATCCATCGTAATTAAATGTACCTTGATGAAGGTAGTTGTAAACAAAAGCTTTTTCATCAAAAATAACTGTGTGTAAATTAAGCATTGAAAAAGAGATACTATTTACCAATTGCAAGTCATTTATTTCATACAACTGTCAAAAGAATATTAGCTCGAATGATATATTTACATTGGAAACCATAGGGAAATATAAACCGAGGTAAAATAATAGCAATAGGTCATCGGAATTTGATATACACAGTGGAAAATTAAATAATAAAAAAAAAATAAAAATAAAATAAAGTAATATAAGGATATAGTAACTTGAGTAAAAACTGTTGCCGCCAATTTGCAGGAAAATTGGATTAAACCGTTTAGGAAAGCTCGATAAATTTGCGCCTGTATATTTGCCAACGGATGGCTGCTCCCAGGAGGCGGAGAAAACGGAAGACAAACGGAGATGGAAAAGAAAAAAAATAGAAAAATAAATAAATATAATAAGATAAAAAATAAAAAATAAATAGAATGATTGTATAAGAAAAAATGGAGACAGTGGAAAAATTGAAGAAAAATTCAAGTTTATCTTAGCAACAAGATCGACATTTTCATTTTTCCGTTACTACCAGTATTGAAATGTCCGGGGGGCATGTTGCTTCAGTCTGTGTATTACATGAAGAAATAATATATATATTTTATTTTTGTATATTCACGTTTTCAATGCTTGAAAATTGATGGAGAGATATAGAAAAAGCCGTTTAGCTTTGAACAAGTTTAGTGGCAATTATTTAAATATTTTTTCAACTATTATTTTAAAAATTATTTGAATTTTATATTTAAAAAGTAAATGATAATAATGATGATTTGAAATGTAAATGATAAATTAGTTTTTATATTTTTAAAAATAGTTTGAATAAAATATTTAAATTAATTAAATTTAATTTTTATTATTTTAAACATAAATTTCATAATTCTTTGTGGATATTTTTTTTATTAATTTATTACTTTTCAAGTTTCATTGTTTTGTAAAAGATAAATATTTTATACTTTTAAATGTATTATTTACTTTGAGACTTGTAATTGTAATGTAACTCAAATTTATTATATTTTATCAAGATGTGGCTTAAAGTTTTTCTATACATAAATATATATTTGAAAAAGCAAGTCAGACACGCGTTTCTGACTTGTTTATTATACCTTTGATCTCTCGGTTACTAATGACATGATAAAATAAATAAGCTTATTATTATTATTTTCAAAAATCATTTTAATAAATATTTTTAAATATATCTAAATATAAATATATCTTATTAAATAACGCTTCGATTTTTTGTTTTTATTTAAATTTGTTTCATCATTTCAATTTTATAATTGTGGCCTTCAAAATGGTCATTAACTCAAATATTAGAGATAGTTTTATACTATATCAGTTCAAGGTCATTCAACAGACAAGTTGGTCAAAACAATTGTGTAATAAACAGCTGTTTATTACAAAACATGAACATTCACAGAATAAATTAAGTTATGTAACAAAATAAAAAAAATTATACGAATACGTATAATATCAAGAACGTTAAGAGATGACTCAATCAAGTTTATTTTGCTCTGTCAAGGGCATTACATAATTTATTTTCAATTACATTTACACGAGACTTGGTGGTCGTTTACCGTATGAAAATATCAACGCAATTTATAATTTTTAATAATAATAATGTAGCACTTTATTTTCTCATTAAAATGATTAAAATTATATTTTTTTTTCTCACTTAATAAATCAATATTAATTATATTTTCTTATTTCTTTTTTTTATAAATATATTTACTCAAGATTGTTCCTGTTTTTTATTTATATATTTTTTTTTAAATAATGACGGAGATAAGTTTCCAATCGCTCGTCAACAAAACTAGTAATTATGAAAGTGTGTGAGGTCGCTGTTAGAATAATATACAAGAGTCAATCAGTTTTGTAAAAATCATCGACTCGTTCGGACGCTTGTTTTATAAAAAAAAAAAAAAAAAATGGAAATTAATAAACCAGTTGATAAAATACAAGTTGGTGATTGGTTTAAGAAAAATATTATTCCAAAAATTTCAACTAACATTGATAAAAATTGGAACAATGTAACAGTTGATATTTCAATACCAGAAAATAGTTTTTTTTTATCAACAGTTTATTTTATTGAAATTAAATTTGTGGATGAACAAAAATCAATAAAAATTGTTATTAAAAAACCATCTGGTATGACAACAATGAGTGAAAATATGCATACACGTCAACAATTTCACAATGAAATATTATTTTATAATAATATTTCAACAGCAAGTAAACGTTATCCAAAATGTTATTATGCATTTGAGGATAAATATAATGTTGACAACACAATTATTGTCACTGAAAATATTGAAACAATGGGTTATAAAATGTGTCCAGTTAAATATGACATACCATTTGAGTATGTAATTGCTGGTGTTGAGGAAATTGCAAGATTTCATGCAATGAGTTACATAATGAAGTTACGTGATCCAAAAAAATTTTATAGCATTTGCAACGAAATCGAAGAGACAAGATATGAAAAAGATGACTGGCATTCAAAATATATTAATTTAATATCACAAAGACCAATTAAATGGTTAAAAAAAGAAAAATTTGACCCAAAATTTTGTGAAAAGATTGAAAAATATTTTGAAAATGCGTATGGAAATATTATGATTACGTCACTGGAGGTAAAAGAGCCACTTGCTGTATTTTGTCATGGTGATTTTACGAGAAATAATATTTTATTTCGTCATAGTAAAAATAATAATATTGAGGGTAAATTAATTGACTTTGCAATGTTGAGATATGCATCACCAAGTATTGACTTGTCAACATTTTTGTACATAAGTGTTTCAAACAGTGACAGAAAACATCGTTTCGATGAAATATTTAATGCATACTATCAATCAATGACAAAGTATTTTGAAGATGAAAAAATGGAAATTCCAAATTATTATTCGTATGATGTGTTTGTTGATGACTACAAACGTAAAGCTATGTTTGGATATATCATTGCTATTTTTTTTTTGCCTCTTTTACGTGAACACGTGAGTTTAAATGACATTAATGAAGAAGATTTTTTTAACCCTGAAATAATGGCAGCATTTAGTGAAGATGCAGGTGGTGATTCTTTGTCCAGAGAATTTGCAGATATGTTACTTGAAATTCGTAATTTCGGTGGGCTTGATCATGTACAAGATTTTTAAATATTCAAACAAATCATAGAGCAAAAAATTATTTAAATAAAAATTTTGATGAGATTAAATTACTCAAGTCATTATTTTAAAAACTCTTCATGAATAAAACCATTGTTTTGAAGTAATTATATAAAAAAAAAAAAAATACATTTTTGTTTTTTATAAAAAATATTATTCAACTAATTAATTTTCCACTAATTAATTCATGATAAAATCAAAAATAAACATAGTACATTTTTGTAAACTAGATATAAACCTTTGACTAAAAAAAAATAAAAATCTACATTGTTGTTTTTTTTTTTTATTATTATGATTTTTTAATAATGTTAAAATTTAATTTAAAAAAATAAAAATAAAAAAATACTATGATAAAAATACATTAAAAAGTTGAAAGGCGAGTGTTTCATAAATATGATATGAATAAGGTATAAAAAATTGAAAAATACAAAAAAATTAAAAAAAATAAAATAAGAGTATATAACCATAAAGAAGGTTAAGCTTATGCTTGAAATAATTTTAACATCGGGACAGTGTAGATCTGCCTTTTAAATGAGCATTTTTTTTTCTTGCAGATATAAATTTTACATTGCGTATCTGTATTTTTGTTGAGTATTATTTTTCTTGATTGAATTAAATGAATTATTATCATTTTTTCTTTAATAAATATAATGCATATGTTTATTTTGTAAACACTGATGTTAGACAGACGTTTTTATAATTATTATTATTTTATTTGCAGACGATAAAATATCAATGTCAATAAAATTTTAATCTTCTAATTGAAGATATCATAGACAAGTAGTTTAATTCATTATCAAACACACGTGTTAGATTTTAATTCTATAAATTATCTTGTCATGTTATAAATGTAAACAGTCATATCTTTAACAATTTTTTTGTCGTTTGCATTATTTGTTGGAGGAAAAATTTTAAATAGTAAAATGAGTTTAAAAATTAAAAAAGTTCAAGTTAATTTTACAAGTGCCAGTTTGTATTTTAAAAACTGACATGATAATTTAACTGGGCTTATAAGTAGCACATGCAATCAGTTGATGACATGTGAAACAATTGTTACCACAAAATATTTACCTACTGTTGTGTCTTGTGTAACAAAATTAGGGTCTAGATGACAGAGAATATTTAATTAAACGAGTGGAAGTGAATGTTGTTTCCCAGAGCAATCCAAAGTTTTGAAAACAAAGTAAAACCACTAAATGAATAATATAGTTTATACTCGACAATTGTTATATCTTCAATTTTACACATTTGTTTTGAATTTAACCACGAAAAAAAGAAAAAGAAAACATCAAATACTTGATTTTTTCATATACAAAGTTGAAAAAAAACATGTAAAATTAAAAAAATTTATATGAATGTTAAAAATTAAATATTTGTATAAATTAAATTATCAAATTAAAAAAAAATGTTGAATTTTATATTTTTTAATTATACGTAAATTTAAAAATTAAATTAAAAAAATAATTTTAAAATTATATTGAATTTTTATAAATAAAATTAAATAACTGAAAATAAATGAAAAAATTTTTTTGAAGAAAGATATTTTTATAATTAATTATTTGAGATTAAATTTGTCGACTTTATGAGATGAAATAGCGACAACATCCTGAAGATTTGATGCGGATGTTGTCAAGTTAAATCGAAATATCAGTTAATTACTGAAGAGTTTCTATCCAATCATATTAAGATTGTCCCGACTGAGTTGGTCGAGCAGATTTGACAGTCTAATTATTATTTTACCCTGATTTCTCTGCCGAAATATATAATCATATTATCAATATGCTTTCTATTTTGATATCCCATCATCAATCTTTCAACAAGTAAAACTTATTTTAGAATAAAAATTTGTTTGCTTACTGTTTTAAAAATATGTATATCAATCATTTCTCTAAAGTTTTTCGAGGATAAAAAGATCTTCATGAGATCATCCGTAAAAACAAGAGTTATAAATAATTTTAAAAATTAAAAAAAAAATTAAATAATCTTGATAAAAAATCTGTAACTTTGAAAATTATTTATAATTTTTATTTTGTATATAAATTTTATGACTTTTGAATAATTATTTTTGTGAATTTAAAATTTATTAAAGTTGATATATTTATTAATATTTAATTTAAGTTATTGCATTTATCGCAAGACATAATTTAATTTTTAATGAACGGCTAATGTGAGATTGTAAATTTATCAAAAATATTAAGTGTATCATCGATGATATTTTTTGAACTTTTAATCTTATAATTGTCTGATTAAGACACAACTGGGCATGTGTGACTTTATCTGGCTCAAATATAATGACTTCTTTGACACTTTAACACTCGAGATTTATCTTTCACTCTGTCAAATAATGACATTTATTACTTTTTTTATCACAGAGTATTCGCGTCAATACGCACTTGCATTCTATTTAAAGACAATATCAACATTACTTATAAAAAACTTAATGAAATCAATTGATAATAATATCTGTACTGGCATTTATTTAATTAAAAAAAAAAATGTATTTTATTATTGAGGATTTATCTGATTTTTATTGACTAAATTTTTGGTATTTAAAATTGTCAATTAAATTTATTTGCCTAGTTAACTTACAATTTTAAAACTCTAAATAAAATATAAAATTTTTTTTTTAAAACACTATAATTAAGTGCATAAATTTCATTTAAAAATAAAATAAAATTTTAAATACCACAATTAAACTATTGAATATAAAAAATTATAAAACCAAGTTTTTTTTTTGTTCTTTAAATTAATTTTTTATATTTAGCTATCCAATTTTAGTATTTTCAATCAAACTCTCATTTCAAAGTGAAATTTATTCGCTTAATTATTAAATTAAAAAAAAAATTTTATGATATTTTAATATCACTTTTTGAATACTCAGCAAATAAATTTTATTTATAATTATAGCTACTAAAATCTGTCAGGTAAATATAAACTAAAATTTTTTCTCAGAATTTTATCTATCTCTATTTTTACTAATAAACCATAAATATATTTTTATAATTATTTATCATTCTTGATAATAAATAAATGTGTCAACAATAAACTAACAAATCAAAGATAATTAAAATTGAAAAATTAAAAAGAAAATAAATTTATCTTTTATACAAATATAAACTAAATAGATAAAAAAAGTTGAATAAAAAAAGTCTCTATTTTATTTATATGATGTTCAATAAAATTAAAATATAATTTTGATCTTTATATTTATTATAAATTATTATAATTCACTTAAAATAATTTAATTCAATTATTTTGTTTTAACCTAAGTTCGTAGAAGTTAAACAAATAAAATAATGCATTATTTGTTATCAAAAGTATCAAGATAATATCAAATGACAAACTGACAAGCAATCATCAATAGTTGCTAGATGAAATTGTCACATAACCTATTGGTTCAAGCACCAGTATAGCCAACAGCCAACACGGACATAGAGATAAGTAAGTATGCAAATTTAAGAGTACATTTATCTTTTATCCACGCCCATGTATTTTCTAGAATACTTCCGGATGCATTGTCAAGCGAAACGAAAGTACCATCTACCATAATTTCCTATTCTCGTCTTTATCTATTTTTTTTTTTATTTATTTTGTACCCTTTTTAGTTGGTTGGTCGGTGATATTGGGTCGCCACGGCGCCACCCCAATGCCGGCCACCTCTCTTGTCCGATATACTCGTGAGATTTACGAGCAAACTAGCCTGGGTCCCCAGGGCTAATAGACCAGCAAGTTACGGGCAAATTCAATTTAATTTTCCAAATAAACAACCATACCACATACCAGTTTTAATATAAAATCGTCTGTCATATACATATAAATTATTTCCTACACAAATTCAATATTTTCTATACAAAGAAATAATTTTCATTTTTTTTAATTTAGTCAATTTGTTTTAGTTAAATATACACGTAGTATTTTTATAAATAAAATGTAAAATTTATATCTTGATTTAATACAAAACAAAATGTAAATTTTTATTTTACACAAATAAAGTTTATTAATATTGTAATTTTTTTTTTTTGTGTATTTTGTATTTGTAATTAAATTTTATCCATTGTTTATTATTTTTTAAAAAAGTTATTATTATGATATTTAACATTTTTTATTCGTCATTGTTTGCTTGATAAATAATTTTTTTTTAATTTAAATTTTTTAACATTCAATAAATTTCAAGTTTAAATATATTTTTTTTTTCGAAAAATAAACAATTCAAAAAATTATTCTAAAGCTAATATTAACAAATTTATATATTTGTTTTTAAATACTTTTAAATTTAATTTATATATTAATATTATTATTATTATTTTTATTTATTTTTTAAAAAAGGTTATAGATATATGAATAGAAAAAGATAAACCGATTGCTTATAAATTTTTCGATTTTTCCTGCATCTGACATTGCTATGACTCCATCCGAAATTTCCATTGGAGCTTATGAAGATATATTCATAAGCCCGATGATATATTTTCAATATGTAAAAATATAATCTGCAGTATATTGAGAACAATGCCATGCATGTTTAGAATAACGAATATATTTTTTTATCTAGATCAATTGAGATGTCAGTTCAATATGAAAAAAGTCGTTCAATTGAATTAACATTATTATATTTTTACTATTTCAATCACTTAGTATTATTAAAATACTTTCCATCAGAGTAAAAAATTTTATAACAATGTCCTTCATGAATCAATATAAAGTCATTCAGTCAGCAAAAAAGATAAAATATATAATTCTTTTCTTTATTTTCTTGATTTAACCACTGGTGAAAACATACATGTATACAAATATCAAACGAAAATAAGTTAATATAAGAAACTGTATAAAAAATGACTGGTATTTTTCTGATCAGATACAAGATGAAATCTCTTTTTGTGAGTTTCATTGAAAACAACAAAGCTTTCTTTGCTGGAAGCTCTCTTTTTTTTTCCCCTTACTTTGCAATTCTTTTATTTATTTTTTTTTTTTCTGTTGTGTTACCAATGAGAACACAGTTTCTTTTAGTCAATAGGATAAGAATTGTTGAACTATTTTTTATCTTTAATTTAACAATGATTGATTTTAATTACATTTAAATTTCCATGATAAATTCAAAAAGAAAAACAGATGGATTATTAACAAAAAAATATCTAATCTGATGGTGAAATGGGAAAGTGTCAGGTGAACTATTGTTGTCAATGAATATATTGTCATTGTGATAATTTAAAATATATATACATCCATTATGTAGATTAATTAATCGATAGTATTACATGTGACTGTTTACAAAATTTAATATATACACACACCTATGGGACCAATGAAATTATTTAATTTTAAATTGCATCCATTCCAATCACTCTTGATTCTATACTTGTTTGTTGTTTCGACAAAATACACAATTAAATATAGACTTTGCATATATTTTCATATAAAATTGATTTTATATGCGCATTATAAATGTTACTGCCAGTGTTAATTATGATTATAAATATTTATTAACTTTTTATCATCAAAAAAATAATAATTATTAATTAACTCGATATTTATTTTATCAAAAATTAATTCATAATGATCATTGTTATTTACCAAAATTTATTGACTTATATTGATTAATTTCAGTAATATTTTGTTTATTTATTTTGGCAAATACATTTAAATTTTATTATGCAATCAATTTTTTAGAAAAATATTTGACAAAACATTAATTTTAAATGTTATTGAAGCAAAGAATAGAAATGCAATTATTTTATGATAAATAAGGGTGTTTTTAATTTTCTTTGGAGAATTTAAAAATGAAAGATGTGTGAAAAAATTAATGGTGACTTAAATTAAATGAGAAATATTTTTTAAATAATTTTTCAAAAATGTTTTTATCATGTGTCAATCATTTTACATCATTCGCTGATAATCCTTCAAGATCCAATCTATTGATAAATATGATTATAGATATATAGCATAAAAGCAGGTAAGATATTGGATTAATACTCGATACGGTATCTTGCAATATGACATTTTCGCCTTACTATATTTATATATATTTAGTTTTTTTACTTTTCAATTTTTCAACGAATAAGTTTGAAGAAAGACAAGCACATGATGGAAGATGGATGATATCAATTCTTGAGGCGCCGGATAAATAGAAGAGGATCTATGAAGATTAGTCGTAGAAATAACGTGAAGCCTGTCGTTTCAAGATTTATCATCTCCGAGTTTTCAGAAAAAAAATAAATATATATATATTGGTAATATATTTTTTTTTCCAAGGTATCTTTATCGGATCATTATACACCTACAAGAGTTGACTTTTATAAAAAGGTATCTCATTAAAAAAAATTTTAAAATAATATTTCACTATTAAAAATTGAATTTATATATAAAAAAATGACATATATATTTCAAGTTCAATATAATATTATAATAAAACACTTTTCAACCACTAATAGAGTTCAATTTTCAAGTGAATGGTTATACACCAGAAAAGCTCAAAAAAAAAAGAAAGAAGAAGAAGAAGAAAAACTTAATCAGTTGAGATAAAATACTAAGAATTGAAATGTTGAGTGAAGCAATCATGGAGTATCTAAAAATTTGAATAATGCAAAAATCAATTGCTCTTCTTTGTGTATGTACACAAAGTGAGTTGTCTTTTATTCTTTTCTAATGAAAAAAAAAAAAAAAAGAAAATTATTCAGAGCACATACTGACTGGTATACACAAAATTAATTAACATTAAAATTATAAAAAAATATGTACAGTAATATACACTTAAATTACATAATTAATTGAATTTTTTTAATGAAGAAATTATTGATTTTATTGACAGACAAGTGGTGGAAATTTTGATATGTATATTGGCTTGTTATCCCTATCAGATATGTGGTAGTAAAATTAACTTGAAATAATATACCAAGCATGAAATTGCTGATGATAAATTCAATGATTATTCTGGCAATGTGAATTTAAGTATTTTGAGTATTTTTCATAACAAAAATATTACGAGAGCTATATCAAAACTTCATTGTTGATGTGAAAAAAAATAATAATCAATTTTTATTTTACAAGTATAAAACATAACAGAGCATAGCTTTGCATAAAAATCAACGTGCTTTTATCAGACCGGGTCAGCAATTTTAAAGCTTTTGTTTTTTTTTTATTTTTATTTTCATGCCACCACCCTACGATTAATTGGAGACTCATCAACGAGCTGAACATCAACCACATTGCAAAAAGGTCGCTAAATGTCAAAACAAAGTTTTGGAAAAACTCTCTCAGGGATTATAATTATTCCAAATTTAGCTACCAACAAAAATAGTTGAAAAAAAAAAATAAATATACATAAAAATAAAAGGAAATTGATTTTGAATGAACTCATTGTTGTTTGTAATTTGTTTTTTTTTTTTTCCACTAATAATTGAAGAAGAATTTGGTGTTGTTTATTATTATTATTTTTATTTTATTTTTGTAAAAAGCATATGCCGTATAATCGATGAACTATATGTATATGCACATGAGTATTTCCGTTTAAGTCCATCGAATGTGTCGTTTGAACGCGTTTCATTTGTACCTCACGCTGTTGTTCATTTATTTATTTATTTTTTATTCATCACAGTGTGTAGTGCGACATAATATCGACAAAATACAGTGACAAGAGAAACAGAGAAAGAGTAGTTGATGAGGGCTAACAGTGTCTGTCACAGTGTCATGAGAACAAGAGAGGTCAAATACCCAGTGCCAATCAAAAACCATCTGAAATTGTTGGACTGACTATATACAGTTTTTTTTTTTTTTTTTTTCTGAATGTATTTAACCAATTTCCGGTACATCGTTCAAACTAATTTGGCAATAAAATAAACAGCCAATCGGAAATTTGATCTATTAGCTCAATAAATTACAAAAAAATATATATTTATTAATTTTTTTTTATTTTGTTTTTAAATTTTATTTATTAAAAGTATAAATAATATATTCATGAAAATTATTGGTTGTTTAAAATATAGCTTTAAAAATTGAGTGTTAAATTTTTGAATATAATATAGTGATGTTTTGTATTATTGAGGTCAAATAATATGGCAAACGTCTCTATGAAATTGATGTAGATATTTTTAGGTCAGAGTTATACAAGTAGCGTGCAAACATTTTGCAATTACCTGGTTTTCTAATTTAGTTTATATACTCGTAATTTCCAATCTTACGATAAAATCATGAAAATTCGTGGTTAAGGGCCGAGGTTAACTGAACGATGAACAAAAAGTTGGACTAGTTTCATAGCTGACGGTCATTTGTGTATGAAAATATATCTAATATAAATATATCGTTAAATTTTAGTCAAGAAATATTATTACAAGAATTAAATATTTATTTTAAATGGAAAATTTAGTCATATAATTTCGTGTCTGACATTGCTTGACTTGTACTACTGAAATATTTAATTTCATGTTGAAAATTTTAAATAAACTATTGAGTTTGAGAGAAAAAAAAAGCTGGGTCTGACACTGCTTGACTTGTACTACTGAAATTTTCAAATCTAGATTTTAAATTACCAAAATTAATTTATTAAAACATTGAGTTAATTATTTTTGTTCCTTAATATTTTTTTATTGATTTTAATTTAGCTTGTTTGCTTATAGACTCGAGCTACTAAATTAATTTCCCTGTAAATATTTAATATGATAAAAAAAAAAAATTGATGATTTAAATTTATCAAACAGGATGTATTGTCAAACTGATAAGTTGATAAATTATTTTATGTATTATTATAACTCGAGTTTTCTGATAAAACATGTATATAGAATTCAAGTATAGAAAGTCAGAGAATGGTTTTTGGTGTGTGTCTACAGTATGTTGTTGGAATCATGGCTTTACAGCTTAATGCATCTGATACAGTAGAACAAACGGAATACTAACAGCATCCAGCTTGTAAGTGACTTCCTGCACATAATGTCATTGGACACAAACTCTGTCCTTCACTTCCGTTTATACCACACAGTATGTGTACCTCGCGACATTTAAACTTTCAAACATTTACCACTTTAATCCAGCTATAATGAACACTACGTTAAAATAAAATTTTCTTGTTTCAATTTAACAGTGATAAATTTTTCAACTGATAAGCACAATAAATAATTTATATTGCTAAAATAAAATCATATTTATGTGCAACATATAAATACCAAATTTAAATTTAATTTAAAAAAAAAAAAGCCCAACTTTAGTCATTATTATAAATGATTTTTGTTAATTTAATTTTATTTATGCTATTTAAAATAAAAAAAAAAAAAAAGTGATTTACTTTGACAATTAAAAAACATTAACTTGAATATTTTTTACTGACTAATTAGTATAATTTTAAGCTACTGATTGATTATTAATTAGTATTCACATACTAATTAATATATAAAATGGAAATGTATTAATGTTTATTTATACATTTGCAGCATATTTGAATGAAATAATTTTCAAAAACTATAAAATCAACTAGCAATAACCATTTAAAAAATAAATAAAACAACAGTGTAATTGTTGAATAGATAAACGAGCATTGTGGTTTTGGTTAAATTGTATTATAAAATAATTTTCAAAAACAAAATGGCTAAATACAAAATTAACAAAGAGCTATATATATGAATGATTAAAATATTAGTGGGGAGAGAGAATAGTGGACATATTGCTCTCTTTTATTCAGAGTACCTTATATGTGAATAATGTATATAGATGAGTGCGTCCATCTCTCAATTGGTATATAGTTATTGTTATATGTATGTATAGATATTGCATGCAGAGGTCTCACTGAGGTCGAGGCACATTATGCAGTTGGCCGCTTAATTTAACCTCTGTGTCGCTGAACTAAACCGAAAGTTCGAGATGCATTTGGCCATCAGCCAAAAATGAAATAAATGGATAGTAAAAAATTTGGTTAAATTGATGATTAGACGATTAATGCAGCCACTTTTAGAATTATAATTTTAATATCATCGTAAATTGAAATCATTTGGAAAAACTTTATTTATATATACAGTAGTTTTTTTTTTTTTTTAAATTTTGTTTTAAAGTTAAAATTGAATTTATTTAAATAACTTTTATATATTTATAAATTGATATATATATACATTTTTTAAATAATTTTTTTAATGATTAGTCAAATAAATATTTTTAAAATGTCAAAAAAATTTAGCTGAAAATGTCAATGTCTTTAAAAAAATTCACTACGTGTTCACAAATATAATTAAATATTTAAAAAAATATTTTTTAAATCTCTATCTATTTTTTGAATATTAAAAATTTTCTAATCAACATAAAACAAATAATAAAAAATTTTTAAATTGTTAATTTTATTGTCTATAAAATTTGGAAAAAATTAAATATCTAATTTAAATTTCTAACTAAAAAAATCAATCGAATAAAAAAAAAGAAAAGTCGAGAACAGCTGATGGATTTATAAAAACCAATTGAGATGATAAAAAAAATATTTATACAAATTTGAATATTAAATTAAAGTGTATGAAAAAATATTAGATTGTTTATCCGGATGAATAATAATAATAGTAATAATATTAATAATAATGGAGATATATACGGTCCACTTGAGTATTCTCAGCTAATCGTGGGAATAAATTCATGTGCTTTGCATGCACAAAGTAACAGTGAGCGTGAGGTCTAGATATATATTCAGATAGATGTTGTTTTTGCTTGTGGGCATGGCTTACGTGATGTCATTTGAAGCACCTGTCAGCTATGTATATCCTATCGTCATACAGCAGTCGATTGCTAATCGACTTAATACAACCAAATTCATATATAATATTTTTTTAATAATTTTCATTTCACATTTCACTTTGATTTTAAACTATCATTATTGATATTATGTCACTCATGTAGACATCATAACAGTAATATCTCTTTCAAGTATACTATATAAATTTTTATCATTCTATTTTTTTTATTTCTTTAAATCTTTTATGAACAAGAGAAGAAGAAAAATATTGCTACTTTTATATCTCATATACTCAAGAATTTTTTAGCATTAGTATTATTTGAAAAAATAATTAACAAAGCTTTTTTTTTCATTTTTTTATATTAATTTTTAATTATAAAATGTTGCAGATAAAATTTTATAAACCAAAGTATTGTGGTAATAGTGGAATTTAATTTAATTTCAATGAGATTTAAACAGTGTGTACACAAGTTTATTGCGTACGTGAAAACAATTGTAAGGATGAAAGTCTCGTAATACAAAATATTATAATATTCGTCGTATTACAATTGAAATTATTCAAGTGCTATTTTCAAAATTATTTTTGTAATGAACAATAAAAATATTCAAAAGTTTTGCACGTGATTGTAAGCTTGATATAATTAATATTCAAAAAATGTTTATATCAATTTTTAAAAGTAATTTTTTTATTTTAATATGTAAAGAAAAAATATAGAATTCATCATTTGGGAATTTCGTGTATTTTATTTAATTTTATTTTTTGAAATTCATAAATTATTCATTTTAATATTTGCATAGTCATGTCAATAAAATATGATTGTTGGGTTCACATTAACAATGTAGATAAATAAAAATAAAATAAAATAAAATGACTGTTTATTTAAATAGCCTCTAAATGTCGATATATATCCCTTATTTATTGTTTTTTGATATGCCTTTTTATTTTATTTATTTATAATCTAAAACGATATCTTTGAGTGTAATCTGGTGACTGAATTACAGGTACAAAACACGGAGGCACTGAGGAATATCAACAACTTGCCTCGTTCAAATCCAATTCACAATTAAGATTTGAGTTCGAGATTGTTTTAATCTCGATTTGTGTTGAATCGATTTTGGTAGAAAAATAGCTAAAATAATTCAGATACATTTTCAAAGATAAATTTATCAAATATATACATTTATTTTTTATTAGTAGTAAAATTAATTGATCAGTATATAGATTAAAAAAAAAAGTTACGATATAAATTACGATTTGATAAAATTATTTTAAATTCTGTAGCACAATTGTTTACTCAATCTATCAGCCATTTAATTAATTCAATAAAAATAATAGTTTATTGATATTGATAGACAAATTTATAGTATTTTTGAAAAAGCTTTATCAATTTATTATGCAATAAATAAAATTATTATTATTATTAATTTAATGTGTAAATTTACTATTATTAAATTTATTATTTTTTGTAAATATTTATTTAAATTAATAAATTTCGTTATGTGATTAAATATTCTGGACACGATATACTAAATTAAAATATGTTTGTGGAAAATATTACAAAAAATAAATTCAAAATGTTTCTCCAGTATTTGAGGCAACTACATTCTGGCATAGAACCATTGAGATTATTTCAATTTTTCTATCCTAGATGGTAATCAACTTCAAATACTGGAGATTTAACGAGTTATTTATCTTTATGTGGAAGTATATTAAGTAAAATCGATAATTAAACGAACAGAAAATATATGGCTATATTATTGTCGGGTTTGAACTGAGATTTGTTATATCCATCAATGCGTGTTTACCCACTCGACCACAAGCTGTCTCGATGACAGCAGGCACTCACTAAATCATTATAACTAAATATTTTGTTTTTTTAATAATAAACCTAATAAAAATTACTTATTCCATTTTATTGTCAATTTAATATTTAATATAATTTTATAATAACTAATAAATTTCAATTAAAAAAAAAAACCCTAATATTTTTTATACGAGATGTTTATTTATGGTAAAAAAATGTGTGTTCAAGATATTCTCTCCTTGATCATGACACCATGAATGGATTTAATGTTATTACGCATGCAAGTAAATATATAATTATTTTTATTCGTTCCGTATGATGTAAAATATGATTCAGGTAATAAACTGTTAATTTTTGAAAGCTCAAGTAATTCAAAATATAAATATAGATATACATAATTACAATTAATATAGATATATCTATGATACAAAGCACACTATAACTGATATATATGCAAACAGGAATAAAGCTATGTTCGTTGAAGCATAGGTGGACGACAATCGACGAAGCGTTAGTTTGGCTCATCTTTATCAAGCGTAACATTTCGCGCGCGAGCTATTGCTAATTCCATTCGTGCTCATATCGACCCAATACATTTGGTTACGTGACCCGGAAAATATTTGTAGCCAGTATACCTATATATTTATTCCGATGAACTTCACGAATGAAGCATGAAATAATTGGTCACGATAATATTGTATATATATAAACAACCTCTATTTTTACTTAGATTTAAAAAATAATATATAAAAAAGTTGAAAAACAAAAGTTTAATTTATTTCTTCAGTTGAGCTTTTTTTTATTATGACTTTTACGGTTTAGTTTATTTTTTTTATATCGGTTTTTAGATTTGGAAAAATATTTGAGACACGTAGAAATGAATAATGAGCTTGTGAAAATGTCCAATGGTACAAAATTTAATTTATTGACTTAATTAATATAAGAAGTTGTTACGCAAACTGTTATAAATTTTCTGCTGTTATAACTGCGAGATAATAAAGTTGTGTAATTTATTTTAAAAATTATTTTTATGCAGATGGAATTGCGGTTATATTTAATCAATAAATTGATGTACTTTGTGAATTGAAAAATAATCAATATTTCGACTTATTTTAATATGATTTTTAATATTTTTTAAGCTTATAATTGAGTCCAATGATTTTAAGAATATTTTTATCATTTAATTTATAAGAGAAAGTTGCTTATCATAAAAAATTATCTAATGAAATATTTTCCTTTTAATATACTGTAAATTAATGAACATATTTCTTTTTTTTTTTTTTTTCAATATTGAACCTTTCATAATTCACGACTTTTTCTTTTACTTTTCTTCAACTTTTTAAATATAAAAGTTTGACTGTAAATTTTTTTTTAAATTATATATTTAATTATTTTAAATAAATTTTTGTATTTTTTAGTCATGGATTTATTAATATTCCAATATTGGAAAAAAAATAAAAAGAAATAAAATTTATCAAGTCAAACTACTTAAGTTAATGAAAAAATATTGTTGAATTTATAAAAATAATTTTAAATTTAACTTTTTAAAACTCGATAACTTATTTATTGTTTTTTATGATCTTTTGATTAAATTTTAAATCTGTGAATATAATTATTCTATCTATTCTTAATCAATTAGCCATTTAATCCATTCAATGAAAAAAATAATCTATTGATATTGATGGACAAATTTATAGTGTTTAAAAAAAAAGTTTTATCAAGTTATGATGCAATAAATAAAGGTATTGTTGTTATTATTATTAATTTTACCTGTAAATTTATTATTATTGAATATATTTTTTGTAAATATTTATTTAAATTAATGAATTTCGTTGTGTGATTAAATATTGTGGACAAGATATACTAAATCAAAATATGTTTGTTAAAAATATAACAAAAAATAAAGTCAAAATGTTTCTCCAGTGTTTGAGGCAAATACATTCTGGCATAGAACCATTGAGATTATTTCAATTTTTCTATCCTAGAAGGTCCTCAAATACTAGAGAGGTTCGAATAACTGATTGTCACATTGAACTGGGCCTGATTATAGTCTGAAAATACAATCGATATGATTCTTGTAGGGTTCGAACCCAGGCTAAAAAAACCAAGTATTGCATGCTTACCCACTTGACTACAAGCTGTCTTGATAACAACAGACACTAAAATTATATCAACATTTTCAATAACGCCAACTATGACATCCATTTAAAAAAAAACTTATGATCTTTTGATTTAATTTTAAATCTTTGAATATAATTACTTTTAATATTTTAAATTATTTTAATTATAAAAAATTAATGTAAAATTATTTGATAAACAAATAATTGCAGTAGAAATATAATTGGAATTCAGTTGGAGTTTCAGCCACTAAATACGTTTGTGAATACCTGTGATTCTGTTTTTTTTTTTCCTATTTTCATTACACATGCCAACACCAGTGTGGTGTCGTTCCTAATTATCATCAGTGTCACGTACGACTGGCGATATTTCGCGTGATTATAACCAGAGTGAATAAATTTAATCGATGAGATTTCGCGCTTCAACTACCAAAATTACTGACTCATTATTTTTTTGATAATTTAAACTGGACAAAATTACGTATGTTTGTGTTGTCATATTGTTCACACTATTTATTATCAATGTGATAATAATTATTTTCATCGATTCATTTAATCATTTGTTTAATCAACCAAATGCGACATAATAATTTTCTCATGAAAAACCCAAAGTGGAAGTCTATTAAATAATATTAAATTGTCGTCATTATTAATAATTATCACTCTGTATTATCGAATTATTATTATTTATTCAAAAGTCTATTTTAAAAATCTAAAAAAATAATATTAAAATGATTTTTTTTTATTGCTAAATTCTTGTGGTATTGTATTTAAAAAAATACTGACAATGCAGCGAAAAAAGTTTGGATTAAAAAAATTAAAAAAACAAAATGTTATTACGATTTAAAGAAAACTCTTTTTCAAACTCATTTTAATGACGGAAAGTTGGTCAAAGACGCGATATCTTGGTAAAATTTTTACAAAGTAAAATCACCCTATTGCACTTTATTTTATTTATATTTTTTTTCTTTGAGAAATTTTAACTATGGCCCAAGGCGTAGGTCAATTACTCTTGACTAACGCAAACGAGTTTTTTTCATTTTATTTTATTTCTCTGTGCATGCAGCACATTGTCGCAAAATGAAAAAAAAAAAAATTATAATAATAAAACACTGAGGACGAAAGAAAAAAAAATGTAAAAAAAAAATCAACTTGATAATCTTTATTCGAGTAATGTAAAAGAGAAAAAAGAAAATAGTGGATAATAATTATAACCATGGCCATGGTTTTATTTAATATTTTTTTTCTTTTTTTATTTAATTTTTTACCTTGTAAATATATAGAAAGAAAAATATAGGCAACTTCATTGCAGTTTTGTTCGCGCTCAATTGTGGAAAAAGCATATATCGGTGTGGTCTCACTCAGTGCTTGGCACGAAACTTTTTCACTGCTTGCGGAAAAAAAGAAATAATAATAATAAAAAAATATAAATATATATATTCTGTAAAGTATAAAAAAGTTTGTCAGGATACCATTAGCCTCACCCGATATTTTTACGTCAGCCACACTTTTCATTTCCACTCAACACGCTCTGCTTATTCGCTTTTCATGATTCCAACGATTTTCAAAAATGACAATTTTCGTTCACACAGAAAGGCGCATATTATTACCATTTATATCTTATTTTTTTTTTTTGTTCAGCTTGTATTTTTTATTATTCTGTATATCGCCACTTAAGAAATGAAAAAAAAAAAATATCTACTTTGCTGTAGCAGACTGAATAAAAGTCAGATTTCAATGAAAACTTGGCTGACTATGCGCTGACATCTTTCACTTGCACGCATAAGTGAATTTTTACAAGTTAATATTTTCATGGCAATTTATTAACGAGATATAAATCAATATTAAAAACAACAAAATTCAGATTATTATTTTGAAAAAGAAAAGGAGAATACAAGAGTGAAAAAGAATATGCAAATGCAATTGCCACAAGAGTGAAAAATATAAGAAAATAAAATTTAAAAAAAATCAAAAGAGAAAATTGGAATATATTTGCTCTTGACACAAAGAATATAGATGACATAAAAGCGTGAGACTCTTGGACGCCACTAAGCAATTTTCCGATAGGATCAGCCAAGACGTTCACTCTGATTTAAAAATAAAAAAAATATATGTATATAAACATTGCGTGTATGTCAAATATATATGTATACACGTCGCCAGTTTTTTCTAAGCTTATTCAAGCGCCAAAAAATATACAACAAACGATGTCATTCATTTTTTTTTTTTTGCTTTTTCTTTTTCATTTTCATTTTATTATATCCAACATAAGCCAAAATAAAAAAGTCTATATTTAAAATGAAAAAAGTTGTGCTTTTATATTCGAAAATAAATAATAATATAATTAATTTAATTAATATGCAAAATAATTAACTATTTTAAATTTAAAAACAATATCCGACAAAGAGAATAAATTTGATTCAAATAAAACTTATTTGAATGAAAATAAATTTTCTATTTGTATAAATATTCCAAAATAAAAAAAATACATTATAATAATTAATTTGAATAGTTTTAATGATAAAATAAAAATTCATTTGTATTTCAAACAAATAAAAATTATATTTTGAATAAACAAACTATTTATTTGTTATTTGTTTTTAAACAGAATGAAAATTTATTTTTTTTTTTTTTATATAAATATGAGATAAATCAATTGAATTAATTAATAATAATTAATTTATTTGTGTCAAATAAATTTCATTCATATGAAATCTTTTTGTAAAATTTAAATCAATTTACTTGTATATAACACAAATTTTTTCGTTGTTTTATTTGTTCATTTAAATTTATTCACAGATTATTATTTGTTAATATGATTAAATATATTTTTTAATTTTCATATGCAGATTGACAATACGCATAAAGTTTATTTTTGAATTAAATTCAATTTGACGTGTTTCATATAGTCATTCGTGCTGTTAACGAGTTTCTATGTTGTATACGTGAGTCGGTTGAAATGTCGCTAATGTGACTTGCGTGATCGCTAGGTAACAAGTGTACCGTCATAATACTGACTAAACTAGTCATCCTTCTATGCAATATATTCTATATTTATATGTCTTTGACATATTCCAATTAACTCGACATTTTTAATTAATATTTAAATATATTATTATTATTTTTCATTTAATAATCATTCATTGAATTTTAATATTTATATTTTATTTTTCAAATAAAAGTTTTATAATATTATTTATGAATTTGTATCTCGAATGAGTTGAAATATACTTGAATTATATTTTCGTTAATGAAATAAATTTATCTAAAATATATTTTTAAAAATATTTAAGACAAAAATTATTACAAATTACATTTAAATTTTGGCAAACGAGTTTTAAATATTTTTATTTTGTCTTTGGTCGTCTCTAATTTCTAAATGTAATTAAAATCTATCTTCAATATTATCTAAATATTTTTTAAGTATAATTTAAATATATATCAATGATTACAGTTACAGAAAATTATATATATCAGTATAAATAAAATTGCTAGGTGTATATAATTAGAAATATATAGCTAGCTAAAATCGTAGCAATGAACACTTGAAAAAAGGATCACGTACATTTTTCCACGTTTCTCTTTTTAAACCAATTTGTCGTTACGTTATTTTTCCATTTTATTTTTATGTTTATTTTTCTAATTTTTTTATCCATCATTTCATTTAACCACAGTGTGTTTTTTTTTAACGAATTATTCGCTTACTTGAAACTATTTTTTATGATTTAAAAAAAATTATTTTGCCTTGAAAATTATAATGAAATCGAACGTTAAAGTTAAAAAAATGATATCAACTCAGATGATATAATTGTGTGTTAAGCTTTCATTTGATTTAACCAATTTACGCTTGTCCCACGTCTCTCCACAAGCAATTTCATTTTCTATGTTAATTGGAGAGGAGATTCTATGACCAACTAGCTATCTACCACTACGAAATTATTTTACAAAATAAATTAAATGCAATGTTGTTTTAATTTTCGTTTTACACTCAATCTTCATTTTATAAATTTTTTATTATTCAAATTTTATTTCTTATATAATCTAATTTTAAATTATATCGAAATGTCATGTATAAATTTCATATACAATATAAAAATAAAATTGAGAAAACGAATTAACAATTAAAAATGAAAATAAGGAATAATATTTAACGTAAAAAAATTTTAAAAAAATCGTTAATTGTAATGTAAACTAGTTTGTAAAACGTCGCGAAATGAGGCCAATGAAAAAGAGAATAATAATAATAATTTTCGTTTAATTTTATATGTCGATTTTGTGTAATTTAATGAAGCAAAATTGAATAATCTATTCAAAATTTAATATCAATTAGGTTACAATTAAATCACTCGAGTTAATCCTTTTCATCAAATTCAATCAAATATTTTCATGTTTAATTGAAAATAGCACATGTCATGAATTTTTTTAAATATTTAAATTAAGAATGAATTTGTTGAATGGATGAGCTTTCTAAAAATTCAGTCATACACTTTTGAGTTATAAAAATAATGTATGTCTTGAAAAATCATCTACAATAAAGTTTTTCTTTCTCTTTGCATTAGAGTAATATAATACATCAAGTTAAAAACAAATAAAAAGTTGAAAGAGCGCAATGTCCAATGTGAAAAATGTAAAATAAAAAATAAAAAATAGCATACGCTTCATGGACGTTAAGTTTGAAAGACTGCATGTACGAAGAGCCACGTTAACTTTTATCGACACTCCGTGGCAGCCGGGACATATCAGGTTAGAGGTTAAATTTCCGAGTGGGCAAAATGTGAATGATGTAGTCTCGTGAAACTGGTTTAACTCGTTGATGGAATTTTAATGTTATGAAGTAGTAAGATGAAAAGTCTGTTTGTTTGATTTCCGATATTTCAAATTTATCAAAAAGTTGTCCATCAATTGAGAATGCCAATTCAAGACAACCTTTTTTCTGAAAGTTTTTTTATATTTAAATTCGGAACTTACGTAATTTTTATGGGTTACAGTATTTAAAAGTTACAATACATATTTCGAATTTTTTATAGAACTGGATGAGATGAATAAAGAATTTAAAGAAATTTTACCTAAATTTTATCTAAAATTTAATATATCGTAAAAAAATTTTTAAATTATAATCAAACAGATAAATATAAAATCAAAACGCTAACTATGACATTCACTTAAAAAAAATTTGTAGTTTTATATTCATCTAGTTGATTTTAGTATTTTGAATTTATTCAATTCTAGTACTTCTAATTCATTGTTTTTTCAAAATAAATTTTTTTTTTTTTATATTCCTTTGGCACAATTGTTTAGTCAATCTATCAGCTATTCAATTAATTAAATAAAATTAATAATAATCTATTGATATTGATAGACAAATTTATGGTATTCAAAAAAAAAGGCTTTATCAATTTATTATGCAATAAATAAAATTATAATTATTATTAATTTTATTTGTAAATTTATTAATATTAAATATATTTTCCGTAAATATTTATTCAAATTAATAAATTTCGTTATGTGATTAAATATTCTGGACACGATATACTAAATTAAAATATGTTTGTTGAAAATATTACAAAAAATAAAATCAAAATGTTTCTCCAGTATTTGAGGCAAATACATTCTGACATAGAACCATTGAAATTATTTCAATTTTTCTATCCTAGAATGTATTCATCTCAAATACTGGAGAGTTTCAAATCAAGGAAAGAAAACATTGATACGGAAAAGATAATGTCGGCGGGGTTGTGTGTAGGATTTGAACCCCCGAACATTACCCAAAAATTAACAATGGCGGATGCTTTGCCCACTCGACCACAACAGGCACTCACCAAAATTATATCAACAGCTTCACTAATTGCTATGACATCCACTTAGAAAAAAACTTGTAGTTTTATATTCAGCCATCTGATTTTAGTATTCAAATTTCGTTTTCGAATCATTTTTATATTATTTAATTCTAGTATTTATAATTCATTCATTTTCAAAATAAAATTGTTTTTTTTTTTTTTTTTTCATATTCTTGAATGAAAATGATAATAAAATATAATCATTCATTTTTTTTTTTTTAGTTTAATTTCAATTATCTAAATTGAATTCCATTCGATCAAATTAATTCAGTTGATTTCATCAATAAAAAGTAATTATATTAAAAATATAAATATTTCAAGCTGTCGATATCCTAAATAAATTCAATATCAACGTATAAAATCTATCATTAGATAATTAAAAAAATTTATTTCCCCCATTTCCTATATTATTCTTATTTTGCAATATTATTTAAACACACGAACAATGAAGGTAACTAAACTACATCCAAACGTATCTAATTGCAAATAACATTTACTATACGTAGAAATGAAATTATCCCATGAATTTATTATTCCATTGACACTGTACTCTGATACTTGGCATCAAATTCAAAAAAAATAAATAAATAAATAAACAAATATCAAATATTAACGAGTCAAAATAATATTTGAATTATTAATTAAATTTATTGTAGAAAACAAAAGAAATATTTCCAACTTTGTTTTTTTTTTTCTCGGTCGTTATTTGTTTTTTATTTATTTATTTTTTCATTTCAGTGCTTCGTAGTATATTTATAATATTATTTCATGTAATTCTTCAGCAAAATAGTACAATATACACAGCAATATAGCAGACAACATTGCAAAACTCATAGACGACTAAAAATATACTACAAAATAAGACTTAAAAGTGCCTCCGGGTACTTAACTCTATATCTCGTGTTATAAATGTTTCTCTTTATGCACTTTTACACAAAATTTCACATAATGAAAGCTACAACCTGAACTTTCAGGGCATATCTACGTTGTTGCAGATTATAATATGATAACTAAATGTCCACTGATGCTTGTGATTTTATTTGAAAAAAAAAATAAATAAAAAGGAAACCCAACTCGTTGCAAAATATAGTCAACAAAAGTGATGTATATCTACGTACCATTGAATAAAACAAATATTCATTTATTATTATCAACAGTATTATTGGTTTTATATTTTTTTGAAGAATAACAAAGACCGTATAAAAAAAACCACAAATAGCTTTTAAAAAAATAATACGATCATTTTATTTTAAAGTATTGTTTTTTTATTTCATTTATTAAAGTTATTAAAAAAAAATTTTATTGTCACGATATTTATTTTTATATGTATAGCATTATAAATATAATTGTACTCAAATATTTTTTTTATCAACATTAATGAATGTAATAAAAAAATAAAAATACTTTTAAATGTAGGATAATGTTTTTTTTAAAAAAAAGCTATTTGTAAATGTTTCTTTGCCATTTGAATAATAAATATGTAATTATATAAATAATTTTTTAATATATTTTATGATAATTTATAAATTATAATATTCAGCATTAGTATAATAGGACAATGAGTGATAAATCAGTGTCATTATATTATATAATATTAATATGTATATAATATATTATATTAATGTAATGTAGAATACAATTTCAAATATATTATATAATTATACCAATTGTTAATATTTTTAAAAAAATATTTTTTTAATGTCATATTTAATAATAATATTAAAATATATAAAAATAAATTTATTTTATCAATTATAATTTATTCAAATGATATATTGTTTTAATTTTTTAAAATTAACAAATATTAGATTACGTAATCCAGTATGTAAATATAATCTTCATGCAAACATATAAATTGTAGCTACAATAATTAATGAATAACTTGTTAATTATGCATGAAAATAACTTTTGATATATATAATGTTATGACAATAATTTAAATACATCTTGAATGAAAACGTATTAATTACTCAATAATTGATAATAGTAAATATTATTAAGTTATTTATATCTATTATAACATATAATTTAGTGTCATTAATTATTAACAAATTATCAGTTATGATAATGTATTAAATTATTCATAAATATTATAATTGAATATATATTTAAAATATGTCATGATTCACATGAAGGTATAATTATGAAAGTCAATTTAATGAGCAACGTTATATTATTCATGTTATAGAATATACAATTGTTAAAATGTTAATATAATATAAGTTTAACGAATATTCCATGCACATCTGTGATATTTAATTAAAAACCGACAATATGCAGTATCATCAGTTTTAAAACTCCATTTTCTCAAAACTTCAAGCCAATATTATATAAATTAAATACCAAGATATGAATCAGTCTGATATTAAATTTATATCATAAAAAATATTCAACAAGCTGTATATGGAATTATCATTTTTTTTTTTTTACATTTAAAATTGCTGATTAGAAAATTTTATTAGACTGTTCTACAAACTTCTACAACATATTTATTGATTTTTTTATTTTTGAAATAAATTTATATACATCAAAAAAAATAAATTTAATATTAAAAAAAATTTTTTTTACGTGCATGGAATATTGATATTCACCTAGTATGATTTTTACAAACGATGACATTTACATACGTATCCAACTAAAGTTACTTCGAAATATCGTTCATGCATGAATCATACTTATATGTGTCGATCTACTGGCTTCAAAAAAAAATTATATATATATGACAAAACGTGCATGTACAAAAAATAAAGTTGTATTTTTTTCATCTAAAAATGATGAAGTCAATGGCAGACATACGTCTCTAAATTTTTATAACCACATGCCAACTGCAGTCTACTCTGAACGTTACGAAAATATAAAAATTCAACATTATTACAACACCTTGTTGAAAAGAAATTTATTTATTTATTTTTTTTCTTTTAGCTTTTTCATAAAGTTGATGGAAACTAGTTTAGTTCAAATACGACTTATTTTAGAAGGCAAAAAAAAATATATACAAATAGAAATAATGATAATAATTTTTGACATTAAATTATCACTCATCAGCTATATTATTCGCCTAGTAAATTGGTGTATGAAAAAAAAAAATAAAATAAAAAAGGTATATGAGTAAAAACTTTCATCGCAAGTTTGAAAATTTTTAGTCTCGCTTCTGCTTGATACCGAATATAAATTGGATATTTCGTCGGTGTGTAATGAAAATGGTAAAAAATTTTTACTGGCAAACGATCACGAAAAATAGTGAACACATGTGTTGAATATGTGTGTGTATGGTTTTTTTTTTTTAGTGTATTTTTTCAGGGTGGTGAAACGAGTGACAGAAGGAGGTCATTGTTGTAGAGTGCGGGAGAAAACTAGTGTGAATATATGCACGCATCAGCCATTCACATTTGTGCAATCTCTGCGTTGAAAGATTTAGAGCGGGTGCTTGATTGGCTGACCCATTCTGGGGTTGCATCACTGAGTTTCTATTCAAACTGTATAGCTTTGTTTGGAAAATAAAATTCTTTATTTGTATGTCTATTATGGATATCAAAATGTTTTGTTTATTATCTAATCATGAGGATAATTATTTGAAATTAATTATCTATTTTTTTTGGGTATGTGTTGTAGTATTTAAAAGTTGAACGAATTTTTTACGAAAATTGGACCGATGAATATAGAATTTAAAGAAATTTTATTAGTTAATATTTTTAATGAAGATATGTTTGTTAAAAATATAACAAAAAATAAAATCAAAATGTTTCCAGTATTTGAGGCAAATACATTCTGGCATAGAACCATTGAGATTATTTCAATTTTTCTATCCTAGAAGGTATTCTTCTCAGATACGGGTAGAATTCACAAACGATAATTTTTGACCTTGATGATGTTTGATCATCATCAGATGATAAACGCCAAGCGGAAAAATAGATAGTTCTATGACAGGACTCGAACCCGCAATGTAAAAGAAGATGCATACACTATGTTTGCCCACTCGACCACAAGCTGTCTTGATGATAACAGACACTCACTAAAATTATATCAACAGTTTCAATAACGCTAACTATGACATCCACTTAAAAAAAAAACTTGTAATTTTACATTTATCCAGTTGATTTTTAGTATTTATGGTATTTTTCAAAATAAAATTGCTTTTTTAATATTCTTTGGGCGCAATTGTTTACTCAATCAATTAACCATTTAATTAATCAAATAAAAATAATTACTTAATGATACTGATAGACAAATTTATAGTATTTCGAAAAAAAGCTTTAGCAATTTATTACGCAATAAATAAAATTATAATTATTATTAATTTTATGTGTAGATTTATTATTATTGAATATATTTTTTCTGAATATTTATTTAAATTAATAAATTTCGTTGTATGAATAAATATTTTGGACACGTTATACTAAATTAAAATATGTTTGTTAAAAATATTACAAAAAATAAAATCTAAATTTTTTTCAGTATTTGAGGCAAATACATTCTGGCATAGAACCATTGAGGTTATTTCAATTTTTCTATCCTAGAAGGTATTCACTTCAAATACTGGAGAGTATTGATACGAATCAAACAATCAACGTGTTAGACTTTGTTCTTTTTACAGAGAGCAAATAAACAAACGACAGACACGGTCCTTGTCGGGTTTGAACCCAGGACATATGAAATCGCGGGTAAGTATGCTTGCCCACTCAACCACAAGCCGTCTTGATGATAACATGTACTCACTAAAATTATATCAACAGTTTCAATAACGCTAACTATGACATCCATTCAAAAAATAACTTGTAGTTTTATATTCATCTAGTTGATTTTAGTATTCAAAATCAATTTAATCTTTAAATAATTTATATCTCATTCATTTATTCATTTCGAAATTATTCCTAATACTCATTCGTTTAATTTTTCCATCTAAAATATTATTCCATCTCAGAATAAAATTTATTCACCTAAATATAATATTTATAAATGTTTTAAAATATACATACATATCCCGTAATGTTAATATTAAAATCGACCAAATGAATTGAATACTTAGTTTTAAATTCTAGAATATACTCAATAAATAAAATACTCAATATTTTTATCAGTATTGAAATATAATATTGATACGTGATACAAGTGTCAATGAGGGATGTCAATGAATGGTATATATTTGCTTCATGTTACATGTCATGACTCATGAGTTTTTATGATACTGATAAAACGAATAGCCAGCATGAATACAACATCACATTCACATATGCTGGGTAGATGCTTGGTTGATTCAAAAAAATAAAAAAAAAAAAATACCAAGAACATACTTCCTACGAATATTCGTTTTCTTAACTCGCGTGTTCAACAACTATTTTTCATGTTATTGTGCACAAATCAATGCATACTACTAGCATTCAAGTCGTACTTTTTTTTTTTTTATTTTTAAAAATTCTCTTTTATCTTTCCACTTATTTAATTTTTTTTTATTACTATAACTTACGAATTGCTGTGGTGGTTGTGGCACTTGAAAACTTACCTGAAACAGAAAAAAAAAATCACAATTGCATGAGGTTTATTAATTATAAATTATTATACAAAAAGTTTTGATTGTCTACATTCCATTATTGTGCTACTTTTAAAATTATCCAAAGTATTATTTTATTTTTGTTTTTAAACAATTAATTTACCTTTTATTTATAGTTTTTGTATGATTTTAAATTCAAGTTTTTTATTATTATTTTTTATCTTGATATAATTGATTTTATAAGACTAAAATGTTATAGAAAAAGTTTATTAAATTATATTAAATGTAAATATAAAAATCCTGAACATATTTTAATGTTAAAAATTATTTTTTTTCTTTTTAACAAAAGCCAAACATTTCTTTCGATGGCAAATCGTTGAAAAATGAAAATATTATAATTTTTTTTGTTAAATTATAAGTATATGTCAATCGAGCCTATGTAGTTGAAGAAAAAAAAATAATCCATGTGTATAAAATGCACGTATTCGATCTATATTAAAGTGTCGAACCACGTTTATCCAAGACAGTAGTAAAAGTTTGAGTCGTAAGAGCTGTTAGCTCTTGAATAAAATACAAGTTTAAACTTGAATAGATTCTAAATTCAGTGGATACAAAGTTCTAGGATATCTTTCAGTTTGACGAGTAACCATTCACCCACATTTAGATATCATAAATATTTTATATATTCAAAGATGATTATCCACATATAACCTCACACGTATTACCATCATTTAACCAGCAAATAAATTATTACAAAAACCATCTATTATAAAAGCGACAACTCTATTTTCAACGTTAGCTATTTTTATTTAATTTTTCCTGAGAAAACAAATTGGTAGATTTTTTTGGAAATTTATAGGACAATTAGAAATAGGCCTGTTAAATTATACAACAATTTTATACGTGACAATTTGTAAGTGAGTTCTTTATTCATGGCCACATGCCTTCCAAGCCAAGATATAGACAGGATGAGTCTCAAGAGTGCAATGAATTTAATTACTCGGAAGTTTAAGTAGGCGGAGAAAGCAGAAATTTACTAGCCTCATTCTAAATAACCATATTTGCTTTTTCAAGTAAACACGCGTTGCTGTTGACTCAATCCACCACCAACAGCATAAATACACAACAAAATCCCTATGCTCGACAAAATTTGAAATTATTTTTTTTATATACAATTAAAGCTATAAACAACACCCATCTTATTGTTCATTGACAAAATTCGACGACTCTTTATTTTTTCATTCACTACACAAACAGATATATCTATTATTTTTTATATATTTTTTTTTTCTGATTTAATCAGTTTGTAGGAAGCAATCAGTGTTTCCGTTGATGAACTAAAATTAATGCTACCTCATTCTGTGCTTCTTCAGCGATTCTATGTTCTTTTTCCTCTTTTTTTTTTTGGTGTGTGTAGCTGAGGACTATTACCAATCATTCTTAATTCTTTTCATCATGACATGACGTTCCTTTTTCATTTTTATCAATTTTTTTTTTCATATATTTTTTTATCTAGTTCTATTCAAAGATTCCACATCATGTACCGCTTTATATCCTGATTCCATAGACGAACTAATGCGCTTTACCAACCCTCTATTATACCAATTTTTAAAAATCTATTTTATGTTTCTATACGAAGATTTTATTATCCAATCCTTTTATAGCTCGATTCATAATTTATCAATTTTTTTTTTCTCTTCTTTATTTTATTATTCAAGTATTCATAACATGTACTGTTTTTAATTGACTTTACTTTTACGAATTTTTTTTTTTTTTTATAAATATTATACACTGACTAATTTTTTAAATAACTTTTCATGGTGTATTTTTGATAGTGAGGAAAGGTTATTAGTCCCATGTGACTTTAAAATTAAATTAAAAATTTATTTATGGATTTTAATTTCTTGACTTTATTTATCCAGTTTGTTATAATAATTTTTGCAATTTTTATTTATTAAAACTGAATATAAATAAAAAGGAAAATTAAATTGACAAATTTTTTCATCTAAATTATTTTTTTATAATTGATTTAGTATTTTTTTTTCTAATAAAATTTCATGCTGTTTTAATTAACAGCTTTTTTTTCTTTGTCGTTTGACGTAAAATAAAAAAATCAAATTTACATTGTGACAGTTTTAAAATATTTTGAATTTTAATTTTTGACTTTGTTTGGAATGATATTTACTGTAATACGCCCGTTGGGTTTTATTTTATTTTTTAAGTATACATAAGTTTGTAGTTTTATATGATAAGATAGAAATAACGAGACGAGATTTCAGGATGATGAGATGCAAGAAGAATACTCGAGAGAATAGCATCGTTGTTAAAGAGAAGACCAGTGGGAATTCATATAAGAAAACTTTTTACCTGTGAATTCTGTGCTTAAGGTAGTTTTCATAAAATTTAACTAAAACTTGCTCATCATAATTTACGTCATATTTACTAATTCACTTATAAAATCAAAATCATTATTAAATAATTGATTTCTTTTTCTCTTCAATTAAATTAAATACTGAGAAGAAAAAATTAAATCAATACAATACAGAGAATAATAATATTACAAATCAACATTTTATATAGAATCGAGCAAATTGGAATTGGAAAAATCAAGTGAGGATCTCATAATCGTTACAAGAATCGTATTACAAACGATTTAGATTGTGAAAAGGTTCAACTACTCATTTAGTATCAATTGATTTTCCACATAACTGCTCGTTGATTTTTTTTATTTATTTTTTTTCAATAGACACTTGAATAAAAGATTTAAAAAATTGCACAATTTTGTTTTCATTATTATTATTTTTATGCTCGGGTTATTACAATAGTCAATGATATTTTATTAAACATTTGAATAATTTAGATAATATTCGATGGATTCTATGAGCTTTTTGAGTCTAAAAAATTCACTTGCTAATTTTAAATTTTATAAATTGTTTTAATCAATTTAAAAAACTTAAAATATACCAGAAATAAAATAATATTGGGCATACAAATTGATAAAACTGATTAATTTCTCAGGCCAAAATTAAAATTCTTTTTTAAATTGACATATTTTATCAACTTAATATAAATCCTATTAATATTCAATTTTTAATACCTTGGTAAAAATATTTTGACCTCGATAAAAACAAAATTTTTCTCTACTATACATTATTCAGTACTGTGTTTTATAAATTCAACGAAAAAAAAAAAAAATAACCCAGCGAATTTTAGCCTATTTAAATATTCAGCTCAATTCAATTAAATTTTACAGTATGTTATAAATATACGTGATGATAAAATATAAATCAATTTGTTTTTAAATTGAATTTTTTGTTAGTCATTAAAAAAAAAATATAAATTGACTGAATGAAATTTACGCAGATCTGATTTTAGATAACGTCAAAATTGCGAATTGAAATAGTGACACCAAAATGTCCGGTGAAATTTTTAAACGTAATCCAATGTTCATCGTTATTGCCAAACAAAGTCAGCACTATCTCAATCAATACATGACCGTAAAATGTTTTTATTATTATTTTTCTTGCATCAATTTAATTTACAAAAAAATTCAATATATAATCGGATGAAAAAATAATTATTAAATGAAAATTAAAAATGAAAAAAGTATTCAATGGCTGTCGAAACTCATTTATTTCAATTAACGAGTCTGAAAGATTTTTGTGGTTCTCATGAAGCATTAATCAGTTGGCGCCATTTAACTGCCGATTACTTTGAAAAGATATATGAGCCAGAAGTGATTAATTTTAATCAACTGTGGAAATTGTTCAGTGGCAAAATGCATGTGGATACAAAACCACACCAGCCAAATATTTTTCACTCCATTTGATTTCATAATTAACATTCAATTGTCAATGAATTAGTATAACGATAATCATGGCTTTATTAATATTTACTTTGATAATGTAAATAACATTTTAAAACATGTGTTTTTGTTTTAGTTAATTATCATATTTGTCTTATTGTTTATTCGTTTTAATTATTTGATGATAATTATAATCGCGTGAATTTATTTAGAGTAAATATGTTGATGGAAATAATTGAAAAAAAAAAAACAAATTGATTTTATAATTATATTTGACAAATAATTTGCTCAAATTTATTGATTTTCTTGGAGAAATTTATATTAAATAATACTCATTTTCTAATGTTTATTTATAAGTTCAATTGCAGGAAAAATATTTAAATTTTTTCTAGTATTTATAATTCATTTATTTTCCAAAATAAATTTTTTTTTTTTTTTCATATTCTTTTGGTACAATTGTTTACTTAATCTATCAGCCATTTAATTAATTCAATAAAAATAATAATTTATTGATATTGATAGACAAATTTATAGTATTTAAAAAAAAAATCCTTTATCAATTTATAATGCAATAAATAGAATTATTATTATTATTGTTAAGTTTATGTGTAAATTTATTATTATTGGATATATTTGTTGTAAATATTTATCCTAATTAATAAATTTCATAATGTGAATAAATATTTTGGACACGATATACTAAATTGAAATATGTTTGTAAAAAATATTACAAAAAATAAAGTCAAAATGTTTCTACAGTATTCGAGACGAATACATTCTGGCATAGAACCATTGACGTTATTTCAATTTTTCTATCCCACAGGGTAGTCACCTCAAACACTGAGAGAGATTCAGATAAATTAGTAGCCTTATTAACAAGTGCTTTTGGGGTAAGCAACCAACCACGCGTGACCAATTTGTTACGGTTCTTGTCGGGTTTGAACCCACGATATCGAGAGTCCTAGCATGTACGTTTGCCCACTCGACCACGAGCTGTCTCGATGATAATATGCACTCACTAGAATTATATCAACAATCTCAACAATGCTAACTATGACATCCATTCAAAAAAAAACTTGTAGTTCATCTCGTTGATTTTAGTATTTAAAATTCAATTTAATCTTTAAATAATTTATATTTCATTTCATTCATACTTCGTTCAATTTTTTTTACTTGAAATGTTATCCCGTCTTAGAATAAATTATATTCACCTCAATATAATATTTATAAGTGTTTTAAAATATAAATTTATATAAAATAATACTCATTTTCTAATGTTTATTTATAAGTTTAATTGCAGAACAAATATTTTAATTTTTTCAAGTAAAAAAAAACTTGTTTTCGTCAGACAAATACCAAAACTAAGTAAATCTTTTTAACTCTAAATTTACAATAGTATAAAATAGACCGGATAAATATAAAATTTTTATCAATATATCTATATTTATGTATATAAAACAAATAGTTTTTCAAATATCCATAAAAAATGTTTGAAATAATAAATAATATTTTTTTGAAAATGTTTACGTATCATATTTGTTGTGTATACACATCGATATTATCTGTAAAAGTATTTTAAAAATTGCTCGTACAAAATCGAGCATAGATATATCTATATTGATTTATGACTTTTTCGTATGAACGATAATTGAATTGCACTGAAGAACATAAATATATTGCGGTTAAATTTTAAAAATAAAATTTATATTGTATATGTATTGCTATTTTTATCAATAA
Organism: Aphidius gifuensis; assembly: GCF_014905175.1. Taxonomy (NCBI): domain Eukaryota; kingdom Metazoa; phylum Arthropoda; class Insecta; order Hymenoptera; family Braconidae; genus Aphidius; species Aphidius gifuensis. The sequence continues at coordinate 1,087,964 of NC_057790.1, read as the reverse complement.
TATTTAATTGTTTTTTTTTTTTTTTTGTATTTCTGTTTATTTTTAAAAATTCAAAATTTCATCAAAAACTTTGATATATTTTTTAAATAAATTTCATTATAAGATAAAATTTTAAATAGTAGAATATTCTGAATAAATGTAATATTTTTTTTAGAGTAGATAACACAGTAAGAAAAAATAAATTAGTTTGTCTGACTAAAACAACTTTTTTCTACTTGGAAAAAATTTTTACTGAGAAAAATTCAAGTTTTATGTATTTATACAGTAAAATTTAATATTTAAAATTAAGAAATAAATCTTGTTATATAGTTTTTTATGTAGAACTTGAAATATATAACCTAAATATTTTTAAAAATCCATTTTTAAGTTAATAAAATTTAAACAAAGATAGCTGGAAGTAAAGATAAAAAAATAAAAAAACTAAAATCAATTCTAAATATATTTATTGTTACTGATTCCATCAATATTTCATTGATATTTTTCACTGGCTTTATTTATAAATAATCCCATTATTTTTATAAAATTCATTAAAAATCAATTTGTCAATGAAATGAGTATAAATTTTACAAAAACTATCACGACTTTGATGACGAAGGATTGACAGTAGATCAACAACGACCTTTACCGAGATTTTATTTGACTTTTCAGTGTACACTCGGGACGTGTGATGTATTTTCTTTTTCTTATTTTGTTTTTTATATTTCTTTTCTTGTTAAAAAAAAAAAATAGACAAACAAGCGTCCAGTGATCCATTGAACCAGTGTGCGTGACTAGAATGTGATGATCCTGCGCTGTCATCGTCAACTCACCGTCTCAGATTTGTCTGTTGTTATATTTTTCGTTTTATAATATCTTCAATCTATCTTTACACAGTGTTTGTATATTTTTATATATTCATTTTATTCATTTTATTCATCTGTATCATTTTTCAAAGTATCGAAATTATATTCATACAAAATATAAACTTTATATCTTTTGTTTTTCAAATATTATTCAAATTTTATTTGTTAGAAATAAAATGAAAGCATAAATATAATTTCTAACTGAATTTATAGTTTGTTAGGAAATTAAGCTTGACTATTGTTAGAATCAAATTGTCAATAGTCAAACTGTGGTTGCAACCGCAGGTAAAGTACTGTTTAAATCTAAAATTCATGAGTTTTCAAAATCCTTTATACCAACTTCTAATACAAATTAAATTTAAACAAATAATTTTGAATATTTTAAAGAGAATCTCTTCTAATTTATTCCATCAAAATTTTAATAATTATTTTATTTCAATTTAATACAGTCGTTATATAAAGTTTTAACTATCTTTTTTTTCATTTTACAAATTTTATCTTTCAATTTTTACCCTCAAAAAATAAATAAAAATAATAACGTGTTTTAAAAAATGGGTGAGACAACTAAAACAGTATATATTACGTCCAACAATTTTACTGTTTGCGGTTGAAAAAAAATAAAAAAATTTTGTATTTACTATTATAGAAGACACCTCAAAACCTACATTCAAAAAAGATCCATTCCAGGCATCTCGTAAACCCTCGTTACTTTATTCTCCAAATATAAATAAAAGTAGATGAGAAAAAAAATAAAAAAAACATTTCACCAAAAAAAAAAAAAAAAACCTATTTATAGAAAAAATACTAAATCATCATTTTTTTTTAAAACTAAATTTGAATTTTCTCCAGGTGTTTTTAAATTACATTAAAAATTGTCTATAAATTATTTTCAGAGATAAATAAGATTCAAAATTTGTAAATTTATAAAAAAATAAAATATATACTCATATTAAAATTGACGACATTAGATGGAATGCAATTGAGTTTTTGGCTAGTGTCCAGTTGAGACATATTTTAAATGACAAAATTTTGAGGTTTAAATTGGGCCTGTCTTGAATGAGAACAAGGTATGGTTTCGGGGTTGGTTCGAATTTATTGAACGACCATAAGCAAGCAAAGGATAAAATGAGACAGATAATACAGCATGAATGTTAGCTGATGCATTTCATTTTGTCGTGTGTGCCTCGGAGGTTTAAGCATATAGATTTTACGTATATATGTATGCCAACTTTGGACCATAGACCACCGAACATATCCCTCTGGGAGTGAATGCGGTGTCGTTTCAACTAGGCGGTCATATCGACCAGACACAAAAACCCAAACCAGTTAGCCTTGGTGTGACATCTCTACCGCTGAATAGTTTTTACATTTATATAGATATATATTTTAACCAAATTCAGCCAATTTATATCTATATTCGTGACAAGTGACCAGTTACAATGATCAATTCAATGCGGTTGTTTTAAATTTAATACTGAAATATTTTGATTTAAATGTGTCTCGTTGAAAAGTGAATATTTTATTTGATAAATATTGATTTGTTTATTTTTAATAAGCATGGAAAATAAATTGCGTTGATTTGTCTGATGAAAATAAGTTTATACTACTTAAAAAAAAAAAAATTTCCATAAGAATTGCTTCAACTTTTGAATTTAGAAAGTATTTATAAAAAAAAAATTCCAGAGAATGTTAATATGTTTTTTTTTTTGTTCACTATTGTTGAATTATTTCACGTAATTTTTTTTTTTTTTTTGTTTAAAATAAATTATCCCCATCAACAATAACGAGTGTACTTCAATAAAGTAAATCCTCTTTGAATTGAGTCATTCTTATGTTAAATAAAAAAAAAAAAATATATTCACAGCCATAATTTCCAACGAAATTTTAAATTCTAAAAAAAATGTATTTCTTTATACAACAGCCAGGAAAAATGAAAAAAAAAAAAAAATAAATTTACTTCAGTGTGAAATATGAAAATACAGTGAACAAGATAAACAGCAACATATTTATCAAAATTGTTGAGAGCACAGTTTGTCGAGTATACAAATAAAATAAATCCCATTATTATGTGCGGTCTCCTATGACCATATCAACACAACAAAATTTCTCTCTATGAAAATAATATTTACATTGCACTTAAATTATGTCAACGAAAAGATAAATATAAATAAAAAGAAAAATCATACATAGAGTTTGAATACTACACTAAAATTATCCATTAAAAAAATTGAATAAAATAATTAATTTTTTTATTAAACTCAAGCCAATAATAAAATTAATTACATTAAAAAAAAAAAAAATTTTTTTTAAAGGAAATTTTTTGTTTTAAATAATAAAAAGTTGGCAACATGTAAGTATAACTATAATTTTATATAACAAATTGCAAAGTAGTAAGTACTGCAGTGAGAAAATTTTCAAACTTGTTTTTCTCATAATAAAGTTTTTAATAGAGAAACCGATGGTTTTAATAAACGGCTCATTAAAATAACTAGTCTCTACTTTTTTGGGGTGTGAAATAGCCAAGTAAAAAAAAAAACATTCTTCAACTTGATATACATTATGTATAAACCATCTAGATTGTTATCTTTTGCGACCGCTTTTGTACACATATATACTAAATATAAATTTATAGCTTGTAAAAAAACTTGTGCTATTTTTGAAACGTGAGGAATCGATTTAACTCATTCCTCCCATATAATTGTGGCAATTTTTTTTTTTTTTTTTACTTGGAATCTCGTTTTTAAATACTGATTGATTGACATTTATATTCTGTACTTATAATTGCATCTTTATTTAATTATAAATCCTTATATGATTTTTAAAATAAAAATATTCATCGCGAATTTTATTTGAATTTTATTTTTGATTAAGTTCATAATTATAATCATCATTTTATTTGATTAAAAATTATTTTTAAGTAATCATTGGGATTTTTCATTATGAACTGTTTCGACAAAAATATCAGGTACTAATTTGATACAGAAAAAATTTAATGAAATTGGATTTCCAGGTTTTTTTCATTATGAATAATTAAATATTAATAATATTTTTTGATGATAAATTATTTGAATATTTTAGTTTTTAATATTTTATTAAATTTCCATTTTTAATATAATATTTGTTTAAAATATTATACGAAGAAAAAAAATAAAAATAATAAGCAATTACTAGGAAAAAAAATTGCTCGTTTTAAATTGGCAAGAATCATCTAGATGCAAGAAAACACGACAATAATAGATATTATATTTTTTTATTTATCTTCATTTTATTTTTTATGAAAAATAAAATTTTTATAATTTATTATCAGTAATATTTATTACTCTTTATGACTTTTAACTTTTCCAGTGATTCATTACCTCGACTTAATCATCATAAAATAAACGCACATTGTTATAACTATATATATTTTTTATTTTTAAATTAAAATCCAAGTTGAACTTAATTTTTTTTCTCACAACTAAATTTTTATAAAAACTCAAACACATCACTATGTACAAACTTTTAAGGTGTTTATCGAATTTTAAAAGTTTTTTAATCAACCGATAAATGAATTTCTCATGTACCGCGAATATTGTTCGTAAAAAAGTTAATGTTAAATACTAATAAAATATAGAAAAGTAAAATAACCAGAAGATTATTAGTTAACTTTTATTCATCTTCTTTAAAAAATAAATTAAAAATAGAGCCAATATATCAAATAACTAGAAGTTATTTTTCTCTAAATTAAAAAGAAAAAATTTAATTTGAAATGTACCTTATATTAAAATATGTATAATAAATAAATTATATTAAAAACTTGTGATATTTTAAATAATTTAAATAATTTTCTTAAAAAAGAAGAATAATTTTTTGACTTTTAATTTTTTTATTCTTTTTTTCTGTGTAATATCCCTGGACACAGTTACAATTTCCTTAGCTACTCAAGATTCCCTTGACGATGGTATTCCAAAATTTAATTCTGTCTTGATGAGTGCTATCTCACTCAATATTTTTTTTCTTCTCTCAGTAGAATTCAGCTGCTCATCTAGTTTTCTTGATATCACGATGGCTAGCCAGTTATATCTTACAAAAACCCAAGCATATTACCTACCAAATTCCCAGCTGTACAACTCACACCAAGACATGTATAAAATAAGGAATTTTTATACTCAGCTTTTTGTCTTTATTTTTTATTTTTTTTCCTGTGAGATATTTCGCACCCGCATCATGGATTTTTTCATATATATATTTTTTTTTCCTTAGATCTTTGGCTGAGTGATACTTGAAGCTTTTGCTAAAGTGTCGTCTTCATCCATGTGAAACTTTTATCTTGGCTTTTCTCTCAAGCAAGTCAACACAATCAAGTGACGTCCGAAAATATCATCAAAAAAAATTTCATTTATATTTAAAAAAAAAGCCGATAAAAAATCATCAACACATTGCTAAAAGTTCTCTATTATTTATAATATCATTTTTTAATAATCATTCAATTATTTAGTCTTTTAATAAACATGCTAAAATTGAAATAAAATAATTAAAATTTATCTATTTATGAGTAAATATCATCTGACAATATTCATTAAAAAAAAAAAAATTAATTAAAAAGACAAAATTATTCATGAATTCATTATAACAATGTGAAAATTCAAATTAAAAACTCAACAAACTAAATTCTCAAAATACATGCACATACAAAATTTTCTTAAACACAAGTTAACATGTAATACACTGCTTTTATATAGTTTAATAAAATTGAAATGGTATATAGCGTTTCGTATTCTCATTAACTTCACCTCAAGTTGCTTCATTAAAACGATAATAATCGTTTCGAAAAAAAAAGGAAAAACTTCATGAATGTTTCATACAATCACAATTATTTTTAATTTTTTATATGTACTATTTTTTCAATAAAAAAAAATAATACTTAATTTAAAAATAAAAATAAAATAACAACAAAATTAACATGTTTACTTATTTAATCTAAAATAATATTTAATTTTCATAATAAATATTATCTTGAATTTTGTAAATAATAAATATATTTAAAAAATAGTTGTATGTATTTCTCAGAGCTGAGATGTATGATGATATCATTGTTTGAATATAGCCCAGTGAGAATTCATAATGTAATTGTGCAAACCCTTCTCCCTCATCGTATTGTTATCGTAGTCGATTAATTGGCGTCATGATGAAGTAAGAGAGCAACACCAGCTGTACAAAACCTGTTGCTTTTGAATTAACATTAGCTATGATATATTATGTCTTGTGTTGTTTAATTTCATCTCATTTGTTTACCACCATCATGTTCACAAGCATCATACAATACATCAACAATCTCGTAATATAAATTAATATTCAAACTGACAAACCCAATGACCTGATAAAAATTATACAACTCATCAACTTAATCCAAATCTTAACCCAAAATATTCATAAGATTTTAATTATCTTTTTTTTCAAACTGTTCACTAACAATTTTTAATATCATTTTCTAATTTTAATATTGAACATTGTTTATCCTGCAAGTAACCAAATATAAATAAACAAAAAAATTCAACTTGATGATTATTATATTGATAAAATAATTGCTCAAAAAAAAAATATCATAGATACGCTTTGTCGAGTTCAAGCCAGGTATTGTTTTTGTGTCAACGGACCTACATACAAGCGACATGGGCTAATTCTCTCTAGTTATATGTATATTGTGTGTGAGTTTATATGCAACAGTCATGCAACTGCAACCGACAGCTTTCCTGCACGTAGTTTCATTTTTTTTTTTTTTATTTATTTTTAATTCTTATTTTAAATTATACTCTATTTTTTTTCTTCTTATTTCTTTAAAGCTTTGTTATTTATCATGCTAGGGCTCACTGTGCATACAACACGCTTGGATTAACTCTTTAGTTGGTTTTTTTTTTTCCTTTTTTATATTGAATTCTGGCCCATTGTACATCAACGTTATTATTATCCTTTGAACTTTTCTTATCTGTTTATTATTATTATATATTTTTTCGATATTTTATGTATAATATTGTTGAGCATCTGCAGTTGCATATAAATGTTTTTTTTTTTTTGTTAAATAATAAATGTTGGATTTTTTTGGTTATTTAGTGTATTTTGTATGCGAAATATTTTTTTGTTAAAATAATAAATAAATTTATATGTAGATTGTTTGGTAGGGTATGTTCCAGATGCAACAAATAGCATTGAATTATAGTAAGTTTATGTTTTGGAACTTTGTATATGCAACTTGTCTTCATTTACGAATGGCTAGGTCGCCAACAGACATTGTTGAGATGCAAACAGAAGTGTGGTGTATATATCAATGCTGCACTATCATAAAGAAAATGTCGATATATATATTTTACCGTACACTTTTGGTCGTTGTCGCCTGTCAAGAACTTGTCTTTTGAATTATGCATGGTATACATATTCTGGCTGCTGAATTTTCCTGTTCATATGATGTCAGAGTTATTGACTATCTTTTCGTATGATTTTTCATACATTATATATTTGTTGATATAAATATTTTATTTTTTTTTCTTTACTCAATATAATATACTACATTGACACAACGATAAATTTCATATGACAGTGCTATTAAAATTTTAGATTCTCCTCAAACATTTATCGACGAAAAAAAAAAAAGTTAAATTATAATAAAAATATAAAATTGCACTACACGATTGTTTTTTAAATTTAAAATTAATTGAATGGCAAAAGAGTTGAAAAAATGTTGATTTCTAATCATCATTAATAAACACTTATTATTATACAAGATGAGCATCACTTGAAAGTGTTTTTCCGCTCAAGTTCACAAAGCAATTACCATGCTTATCATAATCAACAAGGCTAGGATCTATTATTGTTCCGCCTTAGGGTTGTAATTACACGACATCTTTGTACAGCTTAGGTGGATGACACGACCAAGTGAGTTATGTCAAGATGCTTGCGGGAATACTTGGTACAACAATATTTAAGAAAGATGATAGTTTAACATCCTCACAGGAATAATTTTAACAAGAAACTAAAGTGAAAGAGCGAGTCTCAATGATAATTATATATAAATACAATAACCTGTCATGATAATATAACTCATCCATGTTATCAACACTTGCTTAGCAATAAAAAAACAAGATAAATGAAAAAAAAAAAATAAATAAAACAGTACTATCTGAGCTCAGTATTGAAGGGAAAATTCAATTGACGTCATAAGTTTGGCCAAATGGGATTCTTTGTTGGATCAACATTATTTTCTTTGTCAATTTATCCAAAAGAAAAAAAATATAATTCAAGTATTATCAGCAAATGCTTGTAAATAATATATAGTGATGAAAAAAAATATATAAATAGTCCTTTTTAGAATTTATTGAAAGAAAAATAAATTAACTATTGACAATTGTATATAGTATTTTTTTTTTTTTTTTTACAAGTTAAGACTTTGACTGTAGATTGTAATCTATACAAGGCTAGATCATTGAAGTTGTATCTTTAACAAACGATTTTGTCAGACCTATTGTTAGAAATAAGATTATTTTTTAGTAAACCAGAAGAAACGTTTTCATAGTATCCTATCATATAAAAAAAAAAAAAGTCTTGTTGTTATCTCAATGTACAGCTTGAGATACTTTCTTTGATATCAAATCAATACTTTGCTTGTTATTTTATATTTTTATTTTCATATATACCAGATGTTTTTATCATCCATACTTTTAAAAGATTTTATATTAAAGTCGTGTTGAATCAAAAAAATTGGATTAAGGTATTTACAGAACTTGAAAATGATGCTTTTATATTATTTTTTTTCGTTTTGTTTTTAATCACAGGGCTTGTATTTAATGTGGCTATTCATATTTTGATCTATGTTAGTTAATAAATCGACAAACAAAAGATGATATTTTTGATGAATTTTTAATGCTGCAAGAATCATAAAATTGTTAGACAATCTGTACAGAGACAATATAAGTGTGCAATGACAGTTTCGTTGAGATTTCTAGAGCACCCAATGTTCGTGATGAGAATAATGAAATGGCCCCCGGGCAGCCAATTAGACGACAAGACTAATGACGGAGACAATTCTTTTTTTTTTTTTCCTTTTTTTTTATATACCCTCAGAGAAAGAAATTTATAAACGACAATGAAGAAAAACCTCCAAGTACAGCACAAATTGTGTTTTACCATTTAGACGGTCAATGGTAAAAGAAAAAAAAATTTCGATTAGGTAAAACATAGTTAATTACTTGTAATAATAATCCAGGTAATGTTGTAAATTACATAGACTTTCTTAATTGATATTAATTTTATATTAAATAAATCTTACAATTGTCGGACAAGTTGTGGATATACAAAGTCTAGATGTATGTCTAGTGGGTCGAAAAGTTTTTACAACAAAATATATATAAGTTTTGTTGTAGTCAAGCTTGCAAGTTTCGTCACGAGAATTAAAGTTTTAAAGCCACAAAAGTTTTGCTGATTACCACCGAGGACGAAGCTCGATCGTGATGTCGTGTACAACGCGTTTCTCTAGATTCGCGAATTGTCCAAGCGCCACTCACTAAATTGAGTTTACTGTACAACCATCCGAACAAGGCTTCAACAATACAAAAGCTTGGATTCTGTACTAGTTAGATATAAGAACTATTTTTTTTTATTCTTTTTTTTTTTTGTTATTTATTTATGTACTTTAAGCAAGGGTTTTATAATTTGCTGAACAAAAATGTCGCTAACAGAAGCTACGAATCAACTAATCAAAACTAAACTTCATTAATACCAACTTTTATTTTAAAAACTTTTATTTTTTAAAATACAAGAAAAGGATTTATTTGATTATTATTTTTTATTTTTTTTTTTTTATTTTTAATTATCTGGAGATACTGTACGAACAAGTAGAAAATTTTATTTAAAATTAAAATTAGTAATTTAAATTATTTACAATTATTTGGGTTAAAAAATTTTTTACTGTATTTTATGAATATTTAAATTTCATTTAAAAAAGAAAAATAATTAATATTAAAATTTTACATCATTATTTTTTCGATAATTGCAAATTTAAAAATAACAAAAAAAAAATAAATATTTTCATTTTTTTTATGCTTAAATATTTAAATTAATTTTAAAAATTGAAAAATATTTTTTTTCAATTTGTAATTGATACAGAATAATTTTTTTAAACTTTAAATTTAAAATAAATTCAACATATTATAAAAATCTGAATTATTTTTCCGATCACAGAATCAAATATACCCATAGGTAAAAAAAAAAAAAAAAATGATATGACTTTATGAAATCGTACATGTTGAAGATAGAAAAATGATGAATTTTTTTGAGCTTACGCGATTATTCACATTCCCATTGGATTCAAGAACACGGGAATTTTCCAATAACACAAAACGTGCTGTGTATAGCTGTTCTATATATAGGCCTGGCCTAGAATTCAAAATGATATATGCGTCGGCATCTACTTTGATATTGCTCAACTATTAGCCAAGTGCACTAGTTCATAATAAAAAATAAAAAAAAAACTTTCTCAGTGTCATAAAAACTTGTACCAATAAATCAAATTGAGATTTAATATTTAATGATCCATTAAAAATTTATAACAGCTATATGACAAAATAAAAAAATCATTATAAATCACAAGCAATTGATTTGAAATTAATTATAGATAAAAGTTTTTTAATTAATGACTCAACGTTCGTCCAACAACCACAGTGAAAAAAAAAAAATATATGTATATTAATTATGTCAAATATAAATTTACAATGTAATTCAAAATAAATAAATTATATCTAAACAATAAATATTTTTTTAAGAATAAATTAAACGTTACATTGTCCAATAGCAAAATTAAAATTAGCATGATAAATACTTTCATTAGATAAATCGTTTAAATTGAAAAGTAGAAGTAATTGAAATAGTTATAGGTCAAGTGAGACTTTTATTTTTTTTAACTGACAAAATGCCACTCTTTGAGGTAAAGTGTGATGGCCGGAAACATAAGTACGGTATGATTACAGAGGACGAACGGATGCTGCGGAAACGGCCACTAAGAGAGGGAAATTTTACGAGTGAACAAGTAGAAAAGTTGTGAAGGAGAATGGGACAAGTAGAGAGCAGAAGAGAGGTTCAATCATGATCGATCATTGGACAGCTATCAAATGAGAATAGAGTGGTCTTTAAAGAATCTTTCCAGCTCTCAAATGAGAGGATATGTTTTTTATTTTTATTTTCATTCAAAGACTAGTAGTAATTTAAAAAAAAAAAAAATACAACAAGTCAAGTGATTTATTTAAAAATTTAAAAATCATAGTGAATAAATCATAGTGATAAAATAAGTTGAAATTGAATATATTGAGTTTAGAAAGGGCGACGAGGATGGCTCAACTGTTTGCACCACAACTACACTAAAACTATATATATTGCAGAGAGACTAATCCCAAAGTTTTAATACACTTGATAGAGATGTATATGGCTTCCATACACAACGGTGATTCTGTTCATTCTCTCCCTCTCTTTCTCTCTTGATATTTTTTATTTTTGTCTCTGTTTCTAGTTTGCAAATATTCCTCACACTCTACGAACCTTTTGCAATTCACTAAACGGCTGAACGACGAGCAATTTTAGTTTGGCCGAGTTTGTTATGAAACGCCCTGCGGATATTGGTGTTTTTCGTAAAATTTTAGATCGTTTTCTTTAGCAATGCAATCTTAGAAAATCACTGAGTATACACGTTATTCATGGCAATGCATAGTTTACAATTCTCATGAAAATAAAGCTAAGTTTAATTTTATTTTTTTTTGCTTTATTTTCATCAGTGAAAAAATAAAATAGAGAAATTTCCTGATGATGGGTTATTTTCTCTTTTTTTGTTTTTTTTTTTTTGTTTTATGGCTCCATTATTCTATTTTTTTTTTTTTTTATTATTCATTTCTCTTTGTAAAAGTGAGTTTTCAAATTGAACATTTTCGTAGCGTCTATCGATTTTCAACTTTTGAAAATGTGATTTCAAAGTTTTTGGATTACTATTTTCAAAAGTTTTGAAAATGAGAGAATTGTTATCTTTTATTATAGATCACGTTCATCAAGACTATGTATTTTGACTCAAATGTATAGTATGAAAATTGAAAATTACAAATCAAAAGTTGACGTAATGTGAAATAATAAAATTCACTTTATGGGTTTAATTTTTAATTGGAAATTAATTTTTTTAATTTCTCATCGTCAAAATAATTTAAAGTAAATAGTAATTTCTTCAAGTAGTCAAAGTTGAATATTAAAAAAAAAAGGAGCATTTGTAAATAATTTATTTCTTTAAAATATTTACAGTTTAAATGAATGTTTTTTTTTTTTTTCCAGTGAATTTAAAAATTATGCATGACAAAAAGATCCGTAAAAAAATACATTGCCCACTCTAATTCTAGTGTCGTTTTGTATTTTTTTTCAGACTCCAATCTGTATAGCTAATATCCACTTCTCCATTTGACTGGCTTTAATGCCATAAAAGTTGTGAATATTGTACCTCATTTATTCAACGATTTTCAAGAAATGGTAAAGGAAAATGTATAAATGGAGGCTGAAATTCAAGTAGAATAAAAAAAAATAAAATAAAACCCGATAAAAAGAAAGCGAAAAATCTAAGAAATGAGACATGAGCTGCCAAAGAAAAATTGGTTGAGTAAACTGAGCCATTTTTCAAAGCAAAACTTTGTACTTGGGTTCAAAAAAAATGATAGAAAAAAAAAAGTATAATGAATAGAAAGCTGAGAAGTCAGTAAGACGAGAAAGGAAAAAGATGAAATAAAAAAAAAGGTAAAGTAATAGAAAATATAAAAAAATTGGGCAAAGAAAAAAAAGAAAAATGATGCAAAAATATAAAAAAATATCTGGTGCCGACATGAAAAAAAGAACGAAGAAACTGTCACTGTTTTAGACCATTTAATTAGACAGACATCAAGACTCGCACAGAACATTAAGCAAAACGACAAACTTAATGAGTAAAAAAAAAAAAATAAATAATAATAAAAAATAAACCAAGTTACTACTCAAATTCTCAACAAAATTCAATTCCTTATTTTATTATTCAACTCATTTGCAAAGTATTTTTTACAATACTATAAAAAAAGTGGTCACGTGTGCTTTTTGTGAGCTTTTGGTATTTGTTAAGTACTTTACGATAATAGCAAAGTTTTTTTTTTACTTTCATTATCTTAAAATAAATTAAATTCGTTATACAATAGAAAAATTTTCTACAAATAAACCACAAAAGATTTTGAAATTTATTTTATTTAAAAAATAATAAAAAATATTTTTGTAATTAAAATTAAATGTAAATTTTATTTTTAAATTTTAAATACTAACTGAGCTTTTTAGACATAGAAATAATTACTAAATTATCAAAAACACAAGTGGTTGATTTATGAGTTGAAAAACTATTAAAAAAAAAAAGCCTTAAACTATTTTAATTTTTTTCTTTTGAACTGTGCTTTTTTTGTTGAAGGCAGAGCGTTGTTTTTTTTTCTATTTTTTGTTGTTATTTTATTGTCGACCTTTGTTGGCAGGGACATTGAAGGAGTCTTCAGCGTGCTTTGTATATTTATTACGTGGTATTGAGTATTGAGGCGGTCGCCAATTTCAACAAAACACATCGATTTTCCCCAAAAATAAACCGGAATTCTGTACGGATGAAGAAAAAAAATTACAACACAAAATTATGGCGTTATGACAAACAAGTGTTTTGGTAAACGTACCATGACTCATAACGATAACTGATTTGTAATTTTTTTTTTCATTCAAAATAGACATTAAATAATATTTTTAAATAATTTTTCAATAAGTGGAAATTGAGCAGTATATTTTTATATTTCAAAAATAACAGACGTCAAGAAATTAAACATTTATAATTTTTTAAAACGTCAGAATTTTAGCAGCATCACAAAAATAAATATTTCTCACACAAAAAATTATAATATAATGAACAAAACTAGCTAAAAATATTTCACCATATATCTAGAATAAAAAAATAAAAATAGAAAACGTAATTGTCAGATTGATATTAAAAATAAGTTGATAAATCGATTGAATGATTTCATCTTAAATCATTGCAGCAGAAAAAAGTTTAAATACAAGTATTGACCAAGTTGAATAAAAATATGCTGACTTTATAACCTCAGTTTTATTCAAAAGTATAAAAGAGAGATGAAAAAAGAAAAAAAAAAAAAAAGTAAAATAAGACTTTATCAAGTTTCTAAAAGAATAAACTTTGGGTGAGAAAGTTGAACTAGTTCAAAGTCGTTAGATATATTCTCTGAGTATGTTCAGGAAGGTGGTGAGGATCAGAATTTTTTAAATGTAACACATATTTAATTATCTCATCCTGTTTAAATATACATTTCAAATTACGATAGTTAAAATTTAGTTGAATAAATCAAATAATAAATATTTGGTAAATTATTATTTCGATTGAAAATTCGAAATATATTTCGATTAATAATAAGATTAATTAAATTAAAATAATTAGATAAATCAAGTTTAACATTAAACTGACAAATTTAAAACAAAACTATCATTGATTTTAGAATTATTGTAATGGAGTTGACTTTGTTTGGATGTGGGGTTAAATGAGACCAGCATCTATCGGTTTGTAATGAGCTCCGTCAAACTTATGAAACTTCAAGATATTATCCAAACTTTGTTGTACGTGTCTTGAGCAAAATATTTGTTTGTATACACGTTGGTTTGAGGTGAATTTATGTAATGTCTGTTATGTCTGACAGATTCACAAACAAAACTATAAAACTATAAAATACTTGGTGTCAAGCCAATCTCATTTTTCTTCAACTGCAGCTGCAATTCCATCATCAAAATTATTTAAAAATTTATATATTATTTTAGTATTAATTAATTCCAAATTATTGAGAATTTCTTAAAGGTTTAGATAAATTATTTCCTCGAAAATTTGAAGAGTTAGAATTTTTTAAATTTTTAAATAATTATCTAATAATTGCAATAAGGTTTTAAAAAAATTGCAGGAGCACATGTGTTTGATAAAAAATGAAATAAATAAATTCGAAAAAATTCAGATACCATTTTATTTTTATAAAATCAAGTTTGAATATTTTTATCTGATATAGTTTATAGTGAAAAAGTAAATACGTCCTCTATCAAGACAAACACGACTTTACTTTTTCTTATCAAAATTGTTTGAATCTACCGGAAAATGGAATTCGTACGCTCTACGCTTTTCATCGTGACACTATCATCTTTTGAATTTGCTCGTTCCGACTATTTTCGTATCTCTTTTTACACAATATAGTAAAAAAAAAAATAAAATAAAAAACAAAAGTTTAATTCTCTGACACATTTTACAATCATTTTTTTTTTTTATGTATTTGAAATTGTCAATTTAAAAAATGATGTAATATCAATTAGGGAAATTAAATCATTCAACAAAATAAACATTAATTAAAACATATAGCATTTGTAGATAACAATAAAATTAAATTGAAAAGTTTAATAAAATTCATTCAAAAGTATTGAATAAAATTATCAATTAAATAAACTTTTATCAACTTTTAATTATCGTAAATATGTATTAATTTAAAATCAAGTAATTAAAATTTTTGATTGATTATTATTATGCTTTATCATGGAACAAAAAATTTTAACAAACGAATAATTTGACAAAGAGAAATTAAAAGAATCAAGCATTGATGGTTAAAAAAAAAAAATAGACAAAGTTTTACAAACAAAAAAAAATGTCATGGGTCATGGTTGTCTTTCCTTGAAATGCAAATTCATTGAAATTAATTCTAACGCGCTTGAAAGTCGCTTGTGACGTTGGTTCTTGATCTCAAGAAATAAAAAAAAAAAAGTATGCAAAAGAAGTGAGAGATAGTAGAAAGCATTTCAGCTTTATCATTTTTTAATTTTTCTTTTTTTTTTATTATTTTTTCATTTCATTTTCTTTTATCTCAATTTACCGGTTTAACACCCTACGTCATTGACTTCATCTTCATCATCTTTTCTACGTTGAAAACTTCTTCAACAGCATCTTTTAGCACAATAGCTATATTTTGTGTGAGATACAACTGTCTGTAGTTGTCTTCTCACATTTCCTATCTTGCACATCCTTTGAATTTCTCTTGTTAATTATACTGCCTTTGGCTACGTTCTTAGACACTCGTAAAAAATTATTAAAAATAAAAAACACTTACAGCTAACTTTTTTTGCATTATATTATAAACTTTATGTATATATTTTTTAAATAATTTTTTTTTATCACTTTTATATTCGTTTAATAGATTTTCATACAATATAATATTTCCTCATTTTTTTTTCATATATAAAATACAATGAAAATAATTTCACTTTGTTTTTTTTTCTCCGTCTTTTGAAATGTATATTTTGTTTATTTTTTTTTTTTTATTATTAAACCTTGTTTTTATTTATATATATCTAGGGAAACACTTGATGAGACACTTGAGTAAGCTTAAGCTTAAAAAAATAAAAAATAGAAAAATAAAAAATAAGGCTTCCGCGTTCATCAATATTGTCGGATTCATCGACAATACAACTGTCAATTGGGGATAAAAAAAAAAAGAATATGTAGCCATGCGGTAATATTTTTACTAAAATATAGATATACTTTACTTGAGTTTGAAAAATAATCCAAGTGGAAAAATTAATTTAAATTGTATTAAAAATAAACATATAAATATTATTAAATTATATATTGTATTTAAAAAAGTATTGAAACAAATAAAAGTAGGACGTATTTAATTTGAAATTACAATTTATATATGCAATTTTATTTTTCTACTTTATGTTATAATTTAAAATCAACTCGAGTTTTTTTCTAATAAGCATTCTATTTTTGTCCGTTTCAAAATTGCCTTCAACGACATTTTACTGAACAAACGCAAGTAATGGTGTAAAAAAAAAAACGAAAAAAAAAACAATGACAATACAAATGTGAAAATAAATTGTTTCGTCCAGTTGTCTTTTGGAAAGCCCTTTAACTTGGAGTATTGTCGACAAGTCGACACTTTACGTGCCGTATCCTGGACAACGTAAACTCACATGCCTCTGTTTATTTTACTATTTTTTTTTTATCCCTTTGTTTTTCTTATATATATTCCTTACTTTTATCTTTTTTTTTTTTTGTATTTTTTTTAAACCTTTCTTTACTAAGATACCGGAGAATAAAATAATCCACACGAACCATTAGCAGGACTTTAAGATTTTCAAAATAAAGCTCCTTTTCGTCCAGCATGAAATACAATACCCACGAATAATATATAAAATATCCAACAAAATTTAAAACAACACGAAACCCAATTCGAATTTGATGAGATGCCAAACAAGTATATTATATTTGCATTTTTATTTCAATGTAAATAAACTTGTTGTTTATTAAAATCCACATTTTAGCATTAACTTAACAAAATAAAAAAACAAAAATAATAATATTATTATAATTATACTTTGTATACATATTTCAACAAAATAATAAATTAAAATTCATTAGTAATATAAATATAATGTATAATTGAACACAATTTTCTGTTTCTTACTTATAAAAACTTTCATTTAAAAAAATATTTATTCAACAATACATAGCAGTATAATTTCTAGCACAATTTAAATATCACTAGTTTTAAACTTTATAAATTCATGCATTATATAATCGTTAAGAATACATGACTCTTGGTAGACTAATAAGCATAAATTAATTATTTTGCAAGATACAAGTCAACTTAATAATTCAACAACAAAAATCGATGCTTGGATAGAATTTGTAAATTTGTTATTGTATGAAATTTTATACAATAAACATAGCTAAATTTAATTCAGTAAAATTTATGTGTCTTCTATACATTTATAACGAGGTAACGACGAGTCGACGACAATTGTGATTATCACCTTAGGGGTGGATTCACTCTCTTGTTGCATAGTGTGCACACACTGCACATCAAGGAAACATTTCTCGTCAGCAAGAGTGCATGTAACAATGAGCCATTTGGTACATATTATCACACACACACACACATGAAACACACTGACGCAAAATTTCTGCATTACGTTAACTTGTACATAGACATAACGAACTATCATTGAGTCATTGAGAACATTGGTCCATGCTGAAATGCAATCCTAGACATTCACCAAACTATTACCAATTGTCATCATCTAACCAGACCATATATTATTGATCGTCTTTTATACACAAATACCTGTTTATGGCTTAATAATAATTTGACTTGAAAAGTTGCTTGTATTATAAGTATTCAAATGAACTATCATAATACAGAGATGATAATATATTATGAAAATTATAATGATAATATTTTTAACGACTAGAGGAAGATCGTCAAGTATTATGGTTGATATAATATTTTATATATATATTTGAATGAACAATATATTGCAAGGGAAGAAGGCACATCTGTCGAATGATTCAATTCGGAAATGAACATAAAAGAGCTTCCTTTTATTTGAGGAATATTCTCAATCAGTTGATATATGAAAGACAGGTAAGAGGTATTTGATTGGTTCAGATGAGTTCGATGATTGGATTAATATTTTTTTGAAATTTGGGAAAGGTTAAAAGACCGAAAAAAAAATAAAAGTAATTGGAATTTAATTTTAAAACTTTTAGGATAATTATATTTGGGTGTAGTCTAAATACTAGAAGCGAAATTTTATGAATATTTGGCTTAGAAATATTTTTTTTACTAAGTATGACATGCAGTCAAAATTTACGATTTTTGTCTGCAAGTCAGAACAATTATAAAATTGAAAAAAAATTAAAAATACGTGAAATTAAATTCTAAAACTTTTAGGATGAGAATATTTAAATGTCCCAGTAAATAAATATAAATAAATTCACATCACAGTTAGATTTAGCCATCCAGATTTAAATCCATTCAATCCTATTATTATTTTTTTTCGATTATAAAAAAATGCAATAGAAGAAAGAATAATATATTCGAAATTTATTTGACCAACCCTAAATGTCATTTATATTCAATGTAAATAAATTTTGAATATAGCCAATACATATATTATTTTTATCCTGGCAAACAATTTTTTTTTTCAATTCAAAAAATAACCTCAATTATATTCAATACCTAAAAGATTGGCACTTAATTCTCCCTGATGCATTTGATGATTATTTTATGTTTTTTTTTTATTTCTACTTTATAAATTTTTTTTTTTTTAATTTTAATTCTCTTGTTTCACTTTTAAGTACTTTAGAAATAATACTTGAAGCCAGGAAATAAAAAAAGCTATGTATATGCACAATAAAATAAAAGTTATATCATGAAAAGTTTATATAAAAAAGGTAGTTTCAAGAAAAAAAACTTGTGAAATATTTAACAGGCCTTCTTGGTCAAACTTAAACACAGCTCATTAATAAAACATATTTGGCGTCAGAAAGTTGACAGCTACCCTAATACTCTCGAGTCCCATATATATTATATAAAAAGTTATGGTAAAATGAAAATTAAAATTTCTTTTTGTTTTTATTTCTTTTTTTTCTATATTATTATTAACGTTGAGGATTAATTTATGCAAAAATCAATTTACATGTTCTGTTGAATTTTCAAATAGACTATATTTAAAAATAAAAAAAAAAGCTTCAAATTTATTTCCAATAATTTAGAGGTAATGAATTATGCAAAAGCACGAAAATTTTAAGAGAAACAAAGTATTTTTAATGACTTAAAAGTAAGTCATTAATGTACAAAGAAAGTCCGCCTTCGTTAAATTCTTAATCATGATCCTGGTTGAGGATAACTAAGCTGTTTACTGGTGATCTTTTGATTTGTCATGTTGGTAGTAGAATCGACACAAACATTATCGAATTTAAATTACGATTTTCTACTGTTGTTAGACCATTAAATCCACTCACGTTATATAGCTTGGATAAATGATGCTTGGCACTTAAAAGTAAAGCTCATTTCTATGTTCAAAATAATCAACGATTTTCATTATACGAAAATTCAAACATTTCATTAATGTAAGCTACTCTTGAAAATACGGATTAATTTTATTTTATTTTTTTCCCATGGGATCAATAATGTCGTCTAAATAAGAAATACAAAAAGCTCTTTTGTATTTTATATCAGTGTAATACTGCTATTTATTTATTTAGAAAAAAAAAAAATAATTAATTATTATTTAAATTAACATTTTAGATTGATATGAAATCAAGTTATATTTATTTGAGTCGAACAATTCAGTGATTATCAAAGCAGATGCTTTTTTTGATTTATTTGTAAATTATTTTTAAGACTGCTATTTAATATTCTTGGTTTTTTAAATTTTAAATATAGCAAAGTTTAATTAGCCAAGTTCTAATTAATTACTGCTAGTTTGCATCTTGGTTAGACTTAAGAAATTCAATGACAAAATTCCTCTAAATAATTCTACAATAAATTTTCAAAAAAAATTTATTCTTTATCTTTGTATTTAAAATTTGTACCTGAACTTTTAAATTTTCTTTAATTTCAATTTGAGAGAATAAATTAATTTCTAAAACAAAAAATCATCTGGGTCTTGATATATATTTAATACAATCAACATTTATTATTAATTTAAATAAATTTTTTTTCAATTAAACAATTAAAAAAATTGACAGAGTAATTAAAGCTGGATACTTTAAATAATAAATAATATAAAAAAAAATAATATGAATGAAAAAAAAAGTAAATAAACAAGCTTGAATTTTTTTGTAATGGGAAAATGTACGTTAAAATATATCCGCATATACTGTAATATTCATTTCCATACTTTTCACATAAAATGTCAGATAGTGAAATGCCTGAAGGGTAAATGAACTTTCTCATTTTCGTTTGTTCTGTAAATACGTACATCTACATTTCAAAGTTTACTCGTTGAATTAAAAATGTTTTATGTAGAATGAAAATATTATTATTTTTGAAAAAAAAATATCATAAAATATAATTTATTTAATGTTTTTCATGTGTTTGTAAACTTTAAAAATATTAATTTTAAAAATTTACATGAAATTGAAATATCGAATATATTGACGTGGCATGCAAACTATATTTTTCAAAATAAATATATATCAATGTGAAATGAAAAAAAAAAAAAAAAAAAAAGTGTGAAATAAAATCGAAATGCCTAGTGGGCATTGAGCTGACATACAAGTCCAAAGCCAAATATCGACATCAAGCAAAAAACAAAAAAAAAAAAAAACCATTTAACTGGTGTACCTTCTACAAAAAAAAAAAAAAAAAAAATTTTTTTTCCCTTCTGTATATTGTAAATAACAAATTAAATTTAATAATAGCAAAATTAATTTTTGATAAATTGAAACTATTTTTCAATATCATTAAAATTCAATTAAAATTTCATCAATTTTTACCATTAATTTACAAAAGTCAATTTAATAGTAGTAAAATTGAATTATTATAATATATAAAATATTTATAATGTTATTAATTGTTAATTTAATATAAAAAATTTTTTAGTTTGTTAAATAATTATTTAAATATTTTTTGTATCAAAAAGAAATAATATTTTTTGATTTATTAAATTATTTTTCGATCAAAGAATTTTTTTTATTTTTCATTTATTAGTAAAATTACAAATTTTTTATCGAAAAATTATTAATTTCTTTTTAATATTTTTTATATATGAAATAAGAAGTTTATTTTTTTAATTTTTTATCCGTACATTTTACCAGGCAATGGTCAAAGATCGTCCAGGATTTATCGCGTCCTTTTCGTAAATGTCACCCCAGAGAGGATGCCTATATAGATCCACGAAGCAAAAAGTTAAGAACCTACATTGAAGTCGTTCTTATCTGTCTTTGTCTTTTTTATATTATTTCTTTTTATTTATTTATTTTTTTTGTGTATATTTTTAGCTTCTTTTGCCCTAGTACAGATAGATGTCTTTATCGAAAAAAAAAATCTACGTAGGGGTAAAGCACGTGTGATTTCGTAAGAGCTATATGGCTCCTTTATTTTCGACATAGATAGGCAATTTGAATTGAGGGGGATGTTTCGATCACTCATACAAAACAGTCAGTAATAAAAATTTTTTTTTTTTTGCCTCTTTTACTCGGTCCATTTCGAAATAACAACTGGATAACATTCAGGTGCGTTGTCAAGAGGATTTTTAGTGCTCTCAAAATGTCAGGGGTAATATAAAAAAAAAAAAAAAAAAAAATTACATTATCAAGGGTTTGATAAGACAAATCAAGTAGAAAAAAAATATATTGTATAGAATAAAAAAAAAATACGAAAAACAAAATAATGATTATCGTAAAAAAATATTTTACTGAGAAATGTTTGTTTTCTCGCATGAGTATAAAACATTTATACTTGAACAACAAAATTAATTGCTTAATTTTTATTTATTTTATTTTCTTTTTTAATGATAAATTGTAATTTGAAGAAAAAATAAATTTACTATATTTTTTATTATGTTGTTGCAGGATGTTTCAAGATAATTTTATCATAATATTTAGTCTTCATTTTAAATATTTTCATACTATTATAAACCACACATTATCGGCTTAATAATAATAATTTAAAAAAGCACGAATAACCATAACTTGAAATTAAATAAAATCGAAACTATTTCTTCACGTTATTTTCACATTAAACCTTATATTTTCTAGCAACATTCGACTTGAACTCTTCAACATGCTTTTGACGTCGTCTTGTTGCCTCGATTCACGTTCAATTTTAACAACAGCACCAAAGTAAAAGTTCAAAACAATGAAAAATAAAAAAAACTCGATAGTGCATGTATATGAAAAAGCAAAAGAATTCTCAAGTGGACACGCGATGAAATTTTAAAAGTAAAAAAAAATTATCTTTATAAAAAAGAGTAACACGCTATTCATGGAAACAGTATAGTAAATGTGACACTGCAAGATTTTTTTTCATACAATTCGACATTGAAAAAATCACAAAATGTTTTATTTTATTTATTTATTATATTTTCTTTTTGTATTATTATTTTTGAACAAATAAATTTTTGTGTATTTACAAAACAATAACTTTTTCCATCTATCATAAAATAATGTTTTTTATTATTTAGAAATAAAACAATAACAATAATAATATATTTTTGAAACACTCAATTGTATTTTAGTAAGTATCATACTTCAAAAACTAAACTCGTAATATTTTATTTCATGTATATTTTTTTTTCTAAAGTAAAATGAATGGAAAGAGAGTAACTTATTTCAGATGCAGAAACAGAAATGTTTTTTCTCTTGGGGCATATGCGTCAGGGTTGTTTTAAAAAATAAAAATAAAAAAAAAATTTATATATTTTTTCTATTTATATAACATTTTACATGGAGTGTATATATATATTCAGTTGCAAAAGAGAAAAGTTCATGGAAAAGTTTATTCCAATATACGCAAGCTATCAGGACAAATTGAGTTATCGAATGAGATCGTTCAACTATCAATAAGATCGAGTAATATATATATATATATTTTTTTTTTTTATTGGTAAACGAGGAATGTAAACGGCAGACGAAATAACGGCACTATGCCAACTGTGAAAAAAATACAAATAAATAAATCGTTACGAAAGGAAAAAAAAAAAGAAAATAAATATTTCTCGATATATTTTTTGATCTTTGAAATTAATTATATTGCCTCAAGCTTCGATTAATATTTCGAGATATTAATTTAATTTAAAGTTAAGTAATTGCAAGTCGAAAAAATATATTTAAATTATTTTTAAAATAAATATCTAAATAGAAACGAGTGTGGGGCAAAAAAAAAATTGAAAAAAAAATGTTTCATCACTAAAATAAGGGTTAAAAAATGAATTAAAATTTTTCAATTTATTTTAACAATTATTGTAAATTCAAAGAGATTATTAATTTAAAATTTTCATATAATTATTTACGATTATTTAAATGAAAAAAAGTTAAAGAAATGAAATTTAAAAAATTACTATTTCGGGTGTCTCATCCTTATTTCGAAATAAAAATTAAATATATTTTTTCCACTTGTGATTAATCAATTATTATGACTAATGTTAAGTTTATTTACATTAATTAAGCATTAATGTTATCCTTCGATTGTATTCAACTAAAAAAAAATAAATAAACCACTCGATGGAAAAACAAATGATTGCATGCAAACATTGTTGTTAGATTTGTATGTTGCGTGTGAAAGTGCAAAAGTTTTTTATGGAAATGTAGTTTGAGTGGGCGTCAGTTGAAACAACCACGACTTTAATACACGTATATATATATGAAATAGAATAAAAGAGGTCCCGTACAACACAAGGGGCTGAAAGACTCCAGTAGATGCCGATAAAGAATCCGGGTAAGCACGAATTTTTACGTGCTTAGCATACAACGATGAAAATCGAAGCAAAGAAAAAAATAAATAAAAAAAGCTCAACTAGAAGGCTTAAAATACCGTCATTGAAAAATAAAAAATATATTTCAAACTTCCGGACTGCACGAATCGCAATTCATACGTAAAAATACTGCTGACTTTTCAATTTAATATAATCATAATAAAAAAAAATAAAAAAATAATTTCATTCTTTTTCATTTTTCATCAGAGAATGAAAATTCATTCACTTTTTTATTCGAATAAAAAAAAATATATATAATATTGATAAAAAATAAATATAATAATATCTGTATGAAAAAAAATTAAATTTAAAGTATCTGGAAATGTAGAACACTATTTTGTATCTCATGCACATGTGTTGCAATTTTTTTTATATGGAATACAGTGTATACATATCAAATTCAAGAGGAATACTCGAGAGTGTAACCAATGTCCAAGTGTTGTATCATGCACACACTGCAAGGAATAATAATGAGCACGAAAATAAAATAAAATAAAAAAATAATATAAATAAATAAAAAGAGTAATTATTAAAAAAAAAAAATTTGATGAATTATGAGTGTGTGTTGGACAAAAATAAATGTAGTTTTTTTTTTTTTTTTTTGGAGGATTGGTGTAATCGTAAACATTGGTATTACGTTGAGTCGAAATTTATGGTATGTTGAGCCTCACGAGGCTGATTTTTAAAAAAAATATCAAAGCGATACATAGGCGGTTTAAAATCGTCTCAAATAATCTTGATTACATCGCTACGTATTTTTATATAAAAATAAAAAATAAATAAAATATATTTTTTTCTTTCTTTATTTACGCGAAAAATGTTTTTTTCAAATGCCAATATAAAAATAACGTGGGTCTGTAATAAATACGCAAAGGCTATCGATTACAGATGGATTTAGATCGACAAGGTTGTGTAAAAAAAATAAATATTTTGTTGACATGTATTTTTGAAAATTGAACCTCAAGCTTTGTGATATATTTTTTGCTCTATATTTATTTTTTTTTTTTTTTTCAAGTTTTAATCGATGTCACAAATACAAAACTGGCGGATGGAAAAAATATATAAATAAATGATAAAAATTCGAGCAATCGAGATTTGAGAAAAAGCAATATCAAATGTCAATTTTCGCAGTCTGATAATTCATTATTAAAAATATTGGAAAATAAATGAATACTTGACGATTTAAAAATAAAATAAAAGAAATAAAAATATTTAAAATTATTAATTTTCTAGATAATTTTTTCTCGTGGGAAAATAAAAATTTGCTGAACTGATTATTCTAAAAAAAAAAGCTCAATTCCATGAGCTTTATTTTTTTATTTTTTTAAATTCTCCCTTCCTGTCTAATCATGCCTGTACTTCAATAAAGTTCAATGGTCTTTGTCAATTTAATCAAGTCATTTTTTTTTCTTGTGCCAAATAAATTTTTCCTATGTCTCAGTTCAATTTTCCTAAATTCTAAATTGAAAAATCTTTTATCTCTGAAGAAAAAATTTTAAGTTTTTTATTTATCAGATCGTTTTTCCTGAGTAAAAATTATATTTTCCGAATTCAAAAATAAAAATAGTGTCGTCCAACAAGGCATTAAACTTTTCCCGAAATATTTTATTTCTTATTTCATTTCAAATAAAATTTAAAAGATATTACATAAACAAACAAAATAATCTTTAGTTTTTTCAATTCAAAAGTTATTCTACAGTTGTGAAAAAAATAAAAAAACTAAATAACTTTTGAACTCGCACATATAAGCATTTATCTATATATTCAATTGCAAAAATCTGTCACTAAATTCGAACAATTTCATCGATATTTGCAAACACCAATGAATATATCTAACATAAAACTACATATATATCTGCACATATAAATTCAAATAAAACTATAAACTTTCAAAAAAATTTCAATATAGTTTAACCATGCATTTCATTGTTACACTAAAAATCGGTCGTTATTAAATGAATAACTTTTTTATTCTCAAAGTACTTAATAATAAAAAAAAAATCAAATAAATAAATAAATCAAGATTAAATGTTTGTACATACAGACAACAATAATGAAGATGAAATTTACATAGAGAAAAAAAAAAACAATGATGATGAACTTTAGATTCTCAAAGAGAAAAATAAAGATAAAAAAAGAAAAAGAATGAAGAAAATAAATGTAGACATGCAAATGAAATGGACAATAATATAGCATGGTAAAACAAGAAAACGCATCGTGTCATACAAATGAGATTGAGGGTGTTTTACCCCTTAAACATTAGTGTTGCGACCCCATCAGCCACTGGTGTGCACGTGCTCATGAGTTGGTAGAAAAAAAAAAAAAAAAAAGCACCGAGTGATGGAGTATTTTAACAAGGGGTGATGTGTCTACACCATTGAAAGAAGCAAGCGAATCATCAGCAAAGTAAAATATATATATAAAAGGGTTGAAAATAATGGTAAAGAGAATGACATTGTTAACAAAAGTGATAGCAACAACATGGTCCATTTAATATCCACCAAGTCAACCCCATCGTTAATATTTCAAGTAAAAAAATAAATTGTAAATTGTAATAATAAAAAAAATCATAGTCGTAAAAATTCTGTTATATACTGTATATAAATAGCAGTTACAGATTAAGTACAACTAAACATATTTACAACAACAACTGTATAACTGCTAACGTTAATTTTGTGGACAGTATTATAGTTTTTTTATTGTCAGTCGTCTAAAAAGCCAAGCCATTATGCAATTTTTATTATTTTTATTTTATTCTCGGGTTAATGATGTTAAAAACATGATAAGAATTTTGTGTGAAACTTGGATTATGTCAAAGAATGTTTTACAAGTGTTTTTCTTTTTTTTTTTTTTGGATCAAGACAATTTACATTTTTTTTCTTTTTTTATGTGTTATTATATTTCAAGCGAAAATTGCACTTTGATAGAGGTTTTATAGAAAATAGCCGATAAACATGAATCTATGTGCTTTCAATGAATTTTTTTTTTTACAGGTCGTTAGTAAAACAATTTTCTCTATTCCATATAGCACTTAACGTTTGTAGTCTCAACATCTTTTCTTGTCCAACGCCTTGGAAATATATTCCAGATGAATGAATTGTGATTCGAGGTGATGGGCCGTTGAAAGCGCCTCTCAGTTAAGAGGGTCAAAAGTAGCATGGTATATATAAATCGATATAATAATATTGAAGCTTTTGTCCTAGAATATGTTGTAGGCTTTGAAATTTCAATTTATATATGTATACATGTATATATTGTCGTGTTGAAGGTAAAGAAACATAAGTGCTATTTATGACATTGTCTTTTCGATTGATTTTTTTTTTTTTTTGAGAGAAAAATGGAAAAAAAAAATAAAAATAGTTGAAATTAATTTTTATAATTTTCAGAATAATTATATTTAGGTATTGTTTAAATTATAGAATCATAATTTCATGAAATTTATGCTTAGAAATATTTTTTTGAACCGATATAACCTGCAGCAAAAAATTCCCGAATTTCTCTACAAGTCAAGGCCGATATAAAATTGAAAAAAAAATAAAAATACTTGGAATTAATTGCTATAATTTTCAGAATAATTATATTTAGGTATTGTTTAAATTATAAAATCATAATTTCATGAAATTTATGCTTAGAAATATTTTTTTGAACCGATATAACCTGCAGCAAAAAAATTCTGAATTTCTCTTTAAGTCAGGGCCGATATATAAAATTGAAAAAAAAATAAAAGTACTTGAAATTAATTGCCATAATTTTCAGAATAACTATATTTACATATTATTCAAATTATAAAATCATAATTTCATGAAATTTATGCTTAGAAATATTTTTAAAAACAAAACACGACAAAAAATAATCCAAAAAATACTAAAATTAAAAATAATGATTTCACCTTGAATCTAACGACAATATTATATCAAAAATAATTCCTAATGAGAAAATACATTGAAAAATAGATGCTAATTCAACCGCAAGCTTTGTTTTAAAAATAGCTCAAACATATCGCCCCATGAATTGATCAAGTCAATGAATTTTAGTATCGCTTATATAACATTATCCCCCGTGTTAAGCACACATCCACACGCACATGAATTAATATATTATTTATTATTTTTATAGTTTGTTTTATTTGAATAAAATACTTATAATGTCAAGTATACATTAGTCTGACTATATTTGAGTTTATGTTGAAGTTGGGTGATCAAGTGTTATTTGATTCTACGGCTTGGGTTATAATGTTTGTTTACATTTTATTTATTCAAGTAAATACTCTATATATATTTTTTTTTATTACATGCAGATACATTTGTCAACAAACGTGCAAGTATAAATATAAATAAACAAGGGTTATATATTTTGAAATACATAAACTTCCTAATATTTCCCGACAGTCAACTTGAAAAATTGATTGAATAACAAATTATTTGATACATAAAATTAAAAAAATAATGAGAGTTGTTGTGTAGAGGTGGATAGAACAAATGCATATAGCCCTCTTGTCGATAATACGACAATTTAAAATTGATAACAATATTCTCTTTGTGCTTGAGAATAAAAAGTTTGTTGCAACTTGCAGACCCAGCAAATCCAATGACATAAACATAATTAAATTACGTAACAAACGTGTGTTAAATAATTCATTATGCAAAATCTAGAACATAAAGCTACATTTTTTTTTCTTTAATGTTTATTTTTAAATATAGTCAAAAAAAGATGTAGTTTTTATTTTTGAAATTTATCAAATGTTATTTATATCAGGGTCGTTGGAAAATATTCTGGAAATCAAAGTTGACTTTGTCGTTCAAAAAACTATATACTAGTAATGTCATCAAATAAAATCAATTCAAAAATGAAATGTGTTTTTTTTTTTTTCATTTTTTTTTTTATGACATAAAAAGTTTAGTGTAAAATTGCTGAAAGTTTATATTTTATATAACACGTATTTTTTATTTTTAACACTCACTGTCAATCTTTACGATTTTTATAAACGAAAAATTTATTTTCCAATTGGTTAGCATTTATGATTTATTTTAAAAAAATATATTTTATTTGAAAATAAAAATATTTTAACAAAATGATGAACCAAATCGTTGGTGTATTGGTACAACTTTATATTCGCAAATTAAAGCCACAGGCACGTAGACCAAACGTGTGAACCGGATCACGAAATAACGGAAATTCCGGTGGTCTTGGTGTGGTGCATCGCGCGGCATAAGGATTTCACCTCTTGCAATGTTACAACTGGAACGACATAAATCTTACCATTCAGTTGAACTGTAGATATAAAAAAAACCAATTTTCATTTTTTTTTTTTTGATGTCAAAGATCTCCAAGTAATAAAAAAAATATTTAAAAAAAAATCCAAAGACGTTGAAATTTAAAAAATCCAGTGGATCAATTTGTTTATTTTTTTTATTTCATTTTTATTTGTAAGAATTTCAAATATGCATCTTTGATACCACAAAAGATTACAGTAAAAAATTCCAACAAAATTTGTCGATATTTTTTTTTCTGTTGTGTATTTCAAATGAAAGCAAAAAAAAAAAAAAAAATGAAGACAAATTATTCGATTTGTATGTAGCATACAATAGTGACAGTATAAATAGGTCCAAGTTTTGATACATGAATAAGCAAAATGCATTAAAGGAAAATAAGAATGGGAAGCTCAACAAGTATAATTCGATTGAACATGACATTTTTATTCAGCATATATGATAAAGGTAAAAAATGTATCCAATTTAGAAATGTATTTTTTGAATAAAGTGTGAATAAATAATAAACCAAATAAGCGATATTTTACAAACAAAAAAAATCAACGAAAAAAATAAATGACACCACAAAAAATCCACCTTAAAAACTTCTGAGTCATCAAATTTCTTGGTTAAACTTTTACCCTTTATTTTTTATTATTATTTTTTTTTTTTTGTGTATGTCCACCTGCGCAAAATCCCTTATGCAAAACATGCATTAAAAAATAAACCCACCTAGGTTTCATGTTACTTTTACTTCACAGGGCTTCATTGATAAGGATTCACGTCCAACGCCCACCCGCCCACCCACACACACAGACACACTCATCAATTTATGTATTTACACTATCATCTATAGTGTTGCTAAAAATATATACTGTAAATTTACTATTTTTATGTTTATTTTTTCCTTATCGTAAAGTTGGATTTATGTGTACGAAGAAAATAACATCAGATTTTTTGTTATACATCTTTTACGACTTACTGAGATTTTTTATGTTTAGATAGTTGGAAGGTTATTTACAATATGGATACTCGAAATAATATTTTTTAATTGTCATCATTTTAGACTGAATGACACATCTAGTTATATTATTTTATGAAAACTTGGTGAGTGTACTTGCAAGTTTTCATAAAATAATATACTGAAATTGACTCTAAGTTTAAATTACTTGGATAAAATTTAAATTACATAATCTGGCGTTAGGAAAACATGGCTTTTTCTTTTGATGATTATTTATATTTTATAACTGTGATAATTAGTATATATAGGCTAGAAAATATAAACTTATATAAAATTCATAATTGAAATTTACATTGTTTAATAAATTTTTAAAATAATTTTTTACTCAAGATCAAATTTATTCAGAATAATTAAAATAAATACTTTTTTTTTATGAGTCGATGAAAATTTTTTAAATTAAAATAATAATTATATAAAAAAAAATTATTTGGCTTGAAAAAAAAAAGACTTGATTAAATTCAAAGACCATTGAACTTTATTAAAGTATAACCATTATTAAACAGGGAGAAAGAATTTTTCAAAGAAAAAAAAAACATAAAAATTAAGCAGTTACTTTAACTACAATAATTAATCTTTAAATTGAAAAAAAAAAAATAAAAAAAAAATGAGGGTAAAGAAGAAGATATTTCTTTGATTTATTATATATTTTTGTCATAAAAAAAAAATTATTTAAACATTTATGAACGATTAAAAATATACTTATAAATTTAAATAAAATCAAGAATTATTTAAAAATAATATAATGGACTTTTGTCTGGAAAATAAATAATGTACATCGCAACTTGAGATGATATTTAAAATCAAAAATATAAAAAATTAATAATTTAAAAAACAATAATGAAAAGTAATTATCAAAATGAACAAATGAATATTTAAAAATGCACATTATAAATAATCAAAATCTCATTAGTTGAGTTAATGCAGTCTCAGAATAATGAGGATTCAATTTCTTATATTAATAACAATTTTAAATAATTATAAAATAATATCTTGAAATAATCTTAAATGTCTTGTATCATTTCTTTAATTTTTTTTATTTTTAAAATAACATTAACATTAATAAACAAACGCGAAGAAAAAATTTAAAAAAGTCTGTCAGTTTTGATTGTAAATTTGATCTGTTATAGCTGTCTTTGTTAAAATTTTTCCTCCATACATATTTTTTTCCAGATAATATATATCAAAAAATAGTACACGACGAATATTTCCGATTGAATTTTTTTTTTTTAATAATGACTAGAGAAAAATCAGTGAATAGAAATTATACTCGCTCGTTTTTATATTTTTTTGAATATGCTGAAAGAGAAAAAAAATTGATTTGGTTTGTTTAATGATATGCAGGAAATAAAATGACGATCTATGGTTAATGAAAAGAGCACAGGATGAAGAAGAATAATAAGAAAAGGAGATGTTGGTAATATTATAGGTTATAGCTGAAATCTTTGATGGGACTAGGACCAGTGCAAATACTGATTGGTTGCCTGAGGGCTTAGCACGTCAACGTTCAAACAATGCTCTCTATTATAACAATGCAATCGTGACCGAGATGAAGATATGTGTATATAGATGGGCACATCATTGACGACAAAATGATGAAGACTGAAAGAGACAGAAATGAGGTAAATTCAATGGTTTACAACACTAAGACATAAATATATATGTGTGTACTATTGCCATCGAAATTGCAGTGACTTTGTTAGAAATCCTGGCTATTGTTGTTAGAAATGAACAAGTCAATATACCCAGCAATATGTACAAAAGATATTTCAGTACAACTTGAACTACATTGTTTCAAAAAAAATAAATGAAAGAATATAACTCCTCATTAATTATTCGTTTCGTAAAATATCATCCCATTATTTAGTCTTGTAGAAAAAAAAATAAATATCCAGTTTTTTTTCTACTATTTTCCTTTTTTTTTTTATCGTATTTACTCGCAACTATGGAAACAACATATTTTTACAAAAAAAATAAATAAACGAAACAAAAGAAAATATATCTATTCAAAAGCAAATTATCAAGAGCTTTGTCTGCAGCTACAATTCATTTTTGTTGAACCGCATTTTATGAAAATTAAAATATTTATATATATTCGTAAATTTTGTAGAATAAAATTAAAAAATTAAATTAAAATATAGTAAATTAGCGAGTATGAAATTGAAGGGTAAAATAATGAAGAAAATATTTTATAGAAAGCTTTGTCCGGATGACTTGACGTTTAAGTTTTTTCGTGATAAAAAATTTTAATGTAAACGTATCAACCGAAAGCACAATGAATGTGAAATGGAAATTTTGATTCGATTGTGTTTTCCTTGAGGAAAAACAAATCAGATGGTTCATGTAAATCACAAATACAAATATACAAAAGTTGTATATCATTGTGCTGCTGCTGTTGTGTTTGCTATTAATGTATAATACACAATGAAATCAATAGATTCCATAAATATATATTTACAAACATGACCTCCAATCACTTTTCCACAGTAGAAAATTTATTTTTTTTTCTGCAGATATATTATTTATTTCCGGAGAATTAAACGATTATTTGACAAAGAAAATTTCATTTATAAAAAATACGTAGAATTATCTTAAATTGAAGTATTTTATTTTGATAAAAAAAAAATTCATTTGAACTAAAAAAAGGTTTAGTTTTATATTTATTTATTAAAATAATTTTCGAGTTAAATTGAATTAAGGAAAAAATTTTTTGCATCTCAAAAATAGTCTTCAATTTAAAAATGACTTTTTTGATTTATAAAATATTAATCTGATAGAGAAAAAAAAATATTTTTCAGTGCATATAACCGAGCTTTGATGTCTTTGATTTAGTGAATTTAAAAAACAAAATATAAACTTTGAGTTTTATTTTAATAAAATAAAAATAATCATAAAAAGAAAAAAATATATGTGTATATATATTTTTTTTACTTCGTTGCATAGAGCTCAATTTAAACTCAGTTAAAAACAATATTTTCTCGAGAATAAATTGAATATTCAAGGGAAAAGCTAGTTGAAAATGAATTGGGACAAACAAATTAATTTAACCGAGTCCGTTGAATCGAATTGAGTAGAATTGAAATATACCAGTCACTGAAAAGATAAAATATCTCATGACAAATTAATGCATATAAAAAAAATTAGCAAAAATACAATTCAGCATTCGTTAAGGTTCTATACATCCAGCCAGAGAAAAGTTGATAAAAATTATATCAAAAATTATATCTAAACTTTATTTAAAATATAAATTTCAACTATAATTTATAATTACATTTAAAATATAATTCAGATAATCAAAATATATATTTAACGAAAATTTATATCCATTTTTATTATATAATTTAAATATATTTTTTCATCTTTAAATATTTTATGTAAATTGGACATGTACAAAATGAGCTTTTCTTTTTCAAAAAAAAATTTAGAAGAAATTATTTATAACACATGTGACTAAAAGTATGTGTGTATATATAATGGTATCTGTTGGAAATAAAATCAAGATTACATAGATATGCAAAATAGGCAAGAGAGACTGCGTTGAATTTTCTATTTCAATCTCACTGACTCAAGTAATTTCCGCTTCAGTGATGTTCGCGCGCGCGCGGTCACATTAACCCGCAAGTGTCAGCAAGATAGCTGCAAAGGGATATATATCTTACAAATTTATACCTCGTTCTGGGTAAATTGGCTTTCACTTTGGTCCAGAAGCCTGGAAATCTTATACTGTACATAGAAGGAACTAATTACTTTACCGAAAATGCACCAATGAATACAAATTGACTTAATCGTCGTGGGATTTTTCAAAATATTTTCCTTATCGTATTCAATTTAGTCAAAAATATATATACACACAATTTTTAATTTTTTTTATTTATTTATTTCGTGATGCACCACTTGGTTGATCTAATTTTTTTTTGGTATTTTCCTCTATTTTTTGTAACCCCTAGTGAATATTCGCAGCATCAACGAAACGAAATTGTTTTGTAGAAAGATTTTTGTTTATTTAATACAGTTATTCCCAAAGGAATTTTGATTTTTTTATTTTTCATAAAACACCTCTAACTTGGGTAAATTTTTGTGGCTTTGAGGAATTTTTTTTTTTGTCATGAAAAAATTGAAATATTTGGAATAAAAGAAAATTTTTACGGTAAATAATTTTACTGTATTTAAATTTGTGTGTGCACACGACAAACATTAGCGAGTTTAGAAAAAGTAACATGACCCACATAATCATTGACCTGACGTTATCGTTGTCGTAAATAATATTTTACTATACAACTAAGCATTTATTTGACTGCATCAAGAAAAAAAAGAAAAATTATATGTAAAAAAATTTTTTCCATTATTCTTTTCTATTTAAAAAATAAATAGAATATTTTTTTTTTATTTATTACGTATGAATAATCAAAAATTTGAGTAAATCCAAATTTAAAATAAAAAAAAAATTAATACTATCCAACAAAACAAAAATACATTTGATGTAAAAGATTAAATTCGGTTCGTTTTCTCGCACGGTCAAATTGAAGATAATAATAATTAAATAGACAATGAAAACAAAAAAAAAAAATTAAAGAATTATTGTTATATTTTTTTTTTATATTTATTGCCACGATGAGTAAGTGCATTTTTTATAATACCACTCACTAAGCCGATTACATAATATTTTCTCGTCCACTGAAAAAATAAAATTAAAACCTCGGTGTGTTTCAATTTTATTTATTTTTATTTTCAACGTTTTAATCATAATTTATAAACTATTCAAATAGATTAAAATTAAATAAATATATTTTAAATATATATATCACTAATATATCTAAATTATACATGTAATTTTCATAGAAAAAAAATCAAACTATAATTTATATCTATTTATATTTCAAATAAAAATTTATCAAGTATACTTGATGTATAATTAAAAACTCACCATTTGTAATGATGATAAAAATAATAAAGATCCAAATTGTAGAACCAATGACGCACATCTTAACTGGCTCCTTGTCTGTCATTTATATTTTCTACTTTTTTCTCACATAATATCAAAAGCCTCACCAAGCTGAAAAATAAAAGACAAATTTAAATATTATTACTTGTGTTTATTGTCTATTTTTATCGTCAAATTAATAATAGTAATAATAATTTTGTCATTGAAAAAAAAAGAGACAAATTGCTCCTGCCCACACATACATTGACTTGCATCACTTGCCGCAAAGTTTGAATGAGCTGAGACATGCATTATTATATAAAATTTAAAAATAAAAATATGACAAAAAAAGCAGCTTTGTGTATACATGACGAGTGGTCGAAAAAAATTTTAAAAAAAAAAAAATATAGAACGAATAAAAGGTCACGATATATATGCTACATCGTCGTCTATTTTAAAAGTGCACTCGCGATCTCCGGATGCTACGTGATGTGCTTAAAGTAGATGTCAGTATATGACAACGAAATAAAAAAAAAAAAAAAAAATGAAATTCTACACCTTTAGAAATACTTTATTTTTCTATTCTTCAAGTAACGAATATATATTATTTTTTGTATTTTTAAATATTGTTTAAAGATGAAAATAATATAAACATTTGACAAGTCTCTTAATATTATTGATTCAAGAGAGTAGTTTTACACACGTGTTATTTTTTTTACACCCTAAGCAAACATATTCATTGAAGTCTTGTAGTGGCTCTTCTCGTTCACCCCTTTTTCATATTTTTTTTTTACTTATATTACTTGCTGAAATATAGTCTTGAAACACGAGACGTCATATGCATTCCTTCTTCAACGATGACAAAAAGAAAAAAAAAATTTAACTAACTCGCATTTTGCCCTCTTTTTATCTCTTTTTTTTTTTGCAATACGAATGTTTTTTTCCATTATTCTTATGGCTTTAACATTATTTAAAATTATGACATCCCTGAATATAATATTACACACTCTGTATTTTTATTTTTAACTTAAACATTATCATCCCCTAAAAAATATATACGTATTTATTTATCACTCTCCACACGAATATATTAAAAAGTATATAAAAATACATTATTATTATCTTTTATCATTTTGACACAAAACAATTTAGATAAAAAAAGAAAAAATAATAAAATTATAATAATTAGAGTAAATAAATAAATTTTTTGTTTTTCTTTTAAATTTAAAGGAGGGAATGGCATCACCGGAAAAAACAAATGAGGCAATAAAATCAAGACCAGAGGATATAATGTGATCCTGGAATGGAGTTTTTTTAAAAAAAAAAAAAATCAGTGGTAGAAAATATTTGTGGAAGAGTGAAAAAGATAAAGAGAAAAAAAAAAAAACTGCACCACGAATGAAGGAAGCTTTATCGTGGTACGATAATTAAATCGAGCGAAAAATAATCGTCCAGACTGTATGCGAATGTGGAAAGAAAAAACAAATAAAATAAAAAAAAAATATATAAGAGAGACTACCCACCATAGAGAGACCAAAAATAAATAAATATATATAAAAAAAAAAATATTCTAGAGAGGGTGATAAATCCACAGGATATTCGCCCATCGAATGAGATGAAAAACAAAAATATATATGTATGAAAAAACATAAATAGAAATAAAAATAACTTTTACCACTGGTGGTTACCAACACCTGTACAAGGGTTAATGGCTCCCACTCTCATCCAACATATCAAACTTCCCGTAAAACACAACATTTCACTTTTGTGTGTTGGCATATAGTTTTACGTCTTTTACCCACACACACTCGACTAGACAATGCACACACATAGATCCATACTTATCGTCAAAGTAGCTTTTCAAACATCTGCACTGTTATCTATCTCAAAATTACCCTAGTAAAATAGCCAAAAAAAAAATATATTAAAAACCATGCGTCAAGATAAAAAGACTAATCAATTTTGTGGTTTTTTATTGTTGTTTTTTAATATACCATCACGATGGGAAGAAAAAAAAAATTTGTAGAAACATTATCATTTATTCTGACACGCAAAATACATAAGTGAGACATATATATCAGATAATTTTATTTATTATTGTTATATACAGTTGTAGAGCATGAAAAACAAATGAGTGATTATTTTATTATTGTTTAGTTATATTTTTTTTTTTCAAGCGAAAATCATTTATATACCAGGGGTGAAAGAAAAAATGAATGTTGGATCCATCAGTCAGTTTGTGTTCACATCAAGTGAAAGAAAAAAAGAAAAAAAATTGATGAGTATTCACTGATGAGGATGGGTGAGTGACATGTCACTGGAAAAGTAAAATGAGTCAATTGAACAAAATAAATTGACCCTGGAAAATTGTGTTTACTTGAATTTTATTAAAAAAAAAAAATATATTACGTAAAATTAATACAACAGATTAATGGAAATTATAAAAGGTATACTGATATAAAATTGGAGCTTATATTGACCAGCATTGTGAAGGGTCGTTGGAGGATTAAAGTGAATATAAAAAATGTCAAAAATACATAAAGTTGATAAATTTATTATCAAAAATTTCAATATAACATGGTGAAATTGAAAAATTCAAAATAAAAAAATTTAAATAATCATTTGAATGAAAATTTATGGTAAAAAAAAAAATGGATTTACATTTTTTATTCTTTTTTGAAGGTTTTTTATGTTTTTTTTTTTTTTGAAGAATATGGATCTTGAGATTTTGAAGGAGCTTTTTTTTGGTTTTATTTTAAAGCAACATAAAGGTGGACTTTAATAATAATAATAATAATGGACAATAAAATATATTTTAAAAAAAGAGAAAATAGCCTGTGAGGAATTTTTGCAAATGTAAAGCTTTATTTTTTATCTCCAAGAGATAATCCTTTAAAGCTTTTTTAACTAAATAAATAAAAAGTCTAATGTTGGACTTGATATTTACCTTGATAATAAAATACCAAAAATAAACAAGTAACTCATGCATCTGAGGATTTTTTTATTTTTAAAATAAACAAAGAGAATATTACACTGGACATTTGAAAATATTATAAAACTGGTGTTAACAAATGTGTACAATGCAACACTATAGTATATTTTTTTAAATATAAAAACAAAGAAGATAAAAATGAATAAAAAAAAATTATTTATGCAATGGAATAATTTTCTTTATTTACTTGATTTTTTTATTTTATTATTTTTCTCTTTGAATTTTATTTTACCGACACACACAAAAAATAATAATACAGCTGGTTCAAATCGCGAAAAGCTTCTAGAGACAGGTACTTTGGCAATGAGCCCAGCCTATTTAGATGTAGACATCAAGTATATTCAAAAAAAAAAAAAAAAACAAGTATAAAAGAGCTAAAAGAATAAACAAAAAAAAAAAATAATATTAGCAATGATATAAAAAATGAAACACAATTGAAATTAAAAAATGGAAAAAAATAAAAAATAAAAACAATCTTGTTTCTTTATGAGTCATGATGGGGCAACAACATTTAAACATACCTTTTCTTTAGTATATTTATTTATGGTTTGTGATTTTTTTCGATTAAACTGATAATAATCACTCTTGCTATTTTTTCAAACACGCAAAATAACAATTCATCATTTGATGTGAAGGGGGCTATCGATGTTTGAACGAATATACACTGCTGAATATCATTAGGATGGTTTTTTTTTTGTATAATTTTAATTTTTCGCTTGACCCACGTGTACACACTTACTTATATTTTTTATTACAACTTTTTTTTTCAAATTATTAACTTGTATTTTTGATATTTATGTAACTGGATCAACTTTTAATTAATTCGCAACACTAAAATTGTTGAGCTACACACTTGATCAATGAGCTTGATATTATTTTTTTGGACAACTCATACTCTTTGAGAGCTTAACAAACACTCAATAATCACAATGATCACTTGAACTTTATAAAAAGCATTTTTCAAGTATTTTTATATCCATCAATTGCTTTCACTATACCACAAAATATAAATTCAATTTTTTATTTTTAAATTATTGTTTTAACAATTAAAAATAAAATTAATTGACCGTGGTACTTGTTTATTTAATTTTTTTTGTTTTTAATATTTTTTTTGTTTAACTGTTCTTGTGTAAACTTTTGTTTTTGTTATTTATATGCTACAGAAATTTAATTGAATATACTGGCTTATGGTATGTTTATATAAAAGTGCTTTAGGCTATTTTATCCTTGCCAAAGTTCCATAGAAATATAGAATTGAGACGAAAGCTCGAGCAAATCAAAGTGAAAGAGATGCCTCAAGGGATGCGGAATTCATCATATATCTTGTTCTATTCCAACATTCACGATCACTTCTGTTTATTGCTACTTATTAGTATCTCCAACTCAATTTTTATCCCAACAAAAAAAAATATCAAATAAATCACTCGGTATAATACAAAAGAAAAAATATTTTATTACTAAAAAAATATTATTGTTAATAAGACAATGCCAATTTAAATTTAAAAAAAAAAAAAAAAAAATTAACAAAAATTATTTTATCCACACTTTATTCACTATGAAAAAATATTTATGATTTTTTAAAAATAAAAAAAAATAAAACTAACAATTATTTTTGCACAAATGAAAAAAATAATAATAATTTTTTCAAGACTATGATAAAATGCTTTTTTTTAATTTAACAATTTTCATAATTATGAAAAAAAAAAAACCAATTAATTCGAGAGCATACGCAAGACACTGATCCGTTTCGGTCGCGTTTCGAAAGCAAACTGACGTCCTGGTGGCTTATCAGCGCCATAGTGACGGTCATGTGAACCATTATTTCATCCCCCTCACTCAAATTCACGCGACTACTAAAAAACCCCCGCCCAACCAATGTACCAACCCCTTTTATTTTTTATTTTTTCTACTTCTTCACGTTTCCAGCATCCCTCCCGGAACGAAATTCACTCCTACCCTTGAATCACCCCAACCACCCCTATCTACCTGCACTCACATATATACACACAAATATAGTGTACTCTACTTTTGACATTTCTAGCTTAAATATATAAGTTTTACTCAAATTCACCATGACGTTTAAACGAATTCTTTGAAATTTTTTTTTACAACTTACAACTTGTTTTATTTATTTATTTAAAATTTATAAATAAACTTAAAAAAGTTATTTGAAAAAAAAATGTACATTTAAGCAAATATAATGAGCATTAAATATTTTAAATGCCATTTGTAATCAAACATCATCATCATCATCATGTAAATATAAATAATAAATTGCAAAAAAAAATAGTTAATAATTTAAAAAAAATATAAAAACTATTTGTTTATTTAATTATCAATTATTTATTTTTATAAAAAATTTTGAATTTCAATGACTCAGCCATGGAAGTAATTTATCGTTATCATCACAGTGCGGAAAATCCTCAAGATAAGTATGCAACTCTTGTGACAACGTAGAGTCTCTCCGATCTACGTGAAAACTCGTAGACATGGTCGGTTTACTCACAACTTCCCTTGAGATGGCTGAATGAGGTAAAGGGGATTGAAAATATATAACCCAAAAGAGAGAATTAGAATGAGGAAGAGAGAGAGAGAGAAAGGGTGACGAGAATTGAGGGCAAAATAGAGTGAGATAAAGACAGAGAGAGAGTAAACGACTAGCTCGTTTCACACAGCATCGCCTCGGTTAATTACTAGTACCAGAGTTAGAAACGTTTAGTGCATGGCTTGAGAAAGGAAGAGATATTAATACTCAAAGTCCTTCTATAACTATCACCAATAGAATAACATTATTCAATTGTCAAAGTGTCATATATGTACTTGATATAACTTTGTAAGTGTTCTGATGTATCTCAGCTAATTGACTGATATTACTTTGATGTGAAATTTAATACAACACGTATAACCCAGATTGCTTCATCACCATCAACATCATCATACATATAATAACTGATTTTTTATATGGCATCAGCTGTTATCCAATTCTCTATTTATCAATCAAATTTTAATCTTACAATTGAATAAAGTAAAAGAATAAAAAAATGAAGCTCATAAAAATTTTATAAATGTTCCTTTTTTATTACAAACATTTTAAATTCTAGGATAAGAGTGCAAAATTAATTTTATCATATTTGAATTTTACAGTAATTGATACTTATAGCTAAAGAAAAAAATTTTAAAAAAATTCATATTGTAACTTTTAAATTTAATACTTAAATGTTTATCATGTAACGTTATGTTGGAAGACTGCTTTTGAATTTAAAATGAACGTATGTACTTGATAACTCTTTTGTAACATTACATAAAAAATATAACAACGTTCATCTAGCGTTTCAAGAACGTCAAAGAACTTAACAAGAACATTATTATATTTATATATATGATGTAGCGTTACAAGAGCCCTTTAAAAAACAGTCAAGTTTTAAAATAAAAAATTTATCATAAAATTAACACACCCTAAATACCAAATTAATTATTTATTATAATTACAAAAATTCAAATGAATACTAATCTCCAGATTAAAAAGCTAAATGACATGTCAATAATTTAGCAGAAAATTCATAAAATTTGTTCCGGCATTGGCTAAAAATAAACCATTGACTTTTATTCTACATAAATAACCCTTCAACATTGTAGTCAATCAATTTTCGCAAAGCCTGCTTATATAATTTCTTTATGTATTCAAAGGGTAAAAAAAAAAATAATGATACGGATGTATTTGAATTTGAAAATACAATACCAAAGGACAGTTAATAACGGCATATACATGAGATTAATATTTAACAACCCGGTAGGCATATCTTATTGACGATTATTGATGTCACATTATATCTGTCTCCGTTACGAATTCCTTCCGTACATCGTGTATAATGAAATTCGATAAGCCACCCCAGTTAAATGTTCGGAGGGTTAGCCGATCTTTGCCGATGATTCAGCAGCTTATTTGACACCATCAAGCGAATCAACTGATTTCTACACGTATATTTAATCTTGCATACAAAATACAGATGCATATTACAAATGCTATGTATAAACTAACTCGAGAAAATATATATATATTACACATGAATTCACATTAATATACAAATCAAGTTAATCAATCGTCCGGTTCTAAATGATATGTTCACTTTGTAATATATGCAATGTGCCTTGGAAACTATAACCACTTTGATATTATGTCGACATCCTATACATGATACAACCTTGATAGACTGGACACGTTTATACCAAAGCTCACATATGCGTAATAATTAACTTGTAGATACTGTGTGTTCTCACTGTGTGTACCATCATTCAACAACACCAAAGGATCTATCGGTACTCTTGAACCATCCAAAATTAAGCTGTCAATATTTGTATGATTTAGTTTAAAAAATTTGGTGCTATTTGCAAGCAACAAAGATTTTTTTTTAATACCTCAATTGAAAGTCAATTTAAGTCTCTAATTTTTTTCATGAACAAAACTTAAATTTCACAAATGTTTCTTATTTTTTTTCTAGACAAATTAATTGTAGAAAATAAAAATAATAATTGTTGAAATTAATTAAGTTTATAAATATGATATTATGTTGGAGAAAATATTGATAAAGTTGATGGAAGCAGTGAGGTGTTAAAATAGTAAATAGCTTATGCTGAAAACTCGAAGCAATATCAAAGCAATAAGCAAAACAATAGTGCTCACAAACACGATAACTTTATGGAGAAGGGTAACTTTGCACATTTACCCTTATCTTGTCTACATGTACTATCGCTTATCACAATCACGATAACTATATATATATTTATTTTCGTATGCATGACTATCAATGTGTTCAAACTAGGCTCTTTTACTATACATGAAATAAATTTTAATACAAATGCAAAATAGTCTGAGTAGTTTATAACTTTTACTATATCAAGACGTATTATTTTATC
This sequence comes from Aphidius gifuensis, assembly GCF_014905175.1. Taxonomy (NCBI): domain Eukaryota; kingdom Metazoa; phylum Arthropoda; class Insecta; order Hymenoptera; family Braconidae; genus Aphidius; species Aphidius gifuensis. The sequence continues at coordinate 1,044,679 of NC_057790.1, read as the reverse complement.
TCTTTTCGATATACAATATTTTTATATTTTCGGTCTCATTTTATTTATAGAAATTTGCGTATGAAAATAAGGTTGCTTCACATGCTGCATCGATAGATACAAGTGTTGAAACGAAATGATAATAATCATTTTTCCGATGACCTAAAAATATAAGGATCAACAATGTTTCGTGTAAATGGCAAATGAATTGAGGCATATGTATTCGACTGTATATGTAAATTGAAATAGAAATTCATTTTGCAGTGTTCTGGATTCTTGACTTTTCAATTTTTCTTATGGAATTAGGGCTTTTTTATTTTTTGGATATAAAAGTATTTTGTAAAATAAAATAATATATTTTTATTTGGCTAAAATGAAGATTTTGAGGAATGAAAAAAATATATCGATGAAAAAAAATAGAGGAATAATCAATTGAGAAAAGAGCTCATTATTTACGTTTTTTTTTTTTTCGAACAGAATATTTTCTTGACTGAGATACAATCGGAAATAATTTTTCACTCGATAACTGATTTAAATTCTGGTAGTTTTATTTTTTTTATAAGAATCTTGAATTTTAATTGAAGAGGTTTTATTTATTATTTTTTATTTCAAATAGTTTTAAGCGTTTGCTTAAATGAAAGAAAAAAATAAATAATAAAAAAACAGAGTTGATTTACTCTATTCAATGAAAATTGAAAGAAAGTTATTGATGAAAAAAATTTAAATTTATATCATTTGTTCTATAGTAGTAATTATTAATTAATCAATTTTTAAAATTATTTTAATACCAGAATATTTATATAATTTCAATTTTTTCTCCTCAGCTAAATTGAAGAATAAATAAAAAGGAAAAAAATCAGAATAAATGTCAAATTAATAACAAATTAAATTTTTCATTAGCCAATGAAAATTAAAATCTCAATTTGTATTTTATTTACTATTTCAAAAGAAAATAAAAAACACAAATTAATGTCATGTCCTAATTAATTACAATGAACTTTATATACGGCAAACTTTTACAGCAAAATTAATAATTAATTGGAGTGCAGCTGACATTTTTGTTTAAGAAAAAAAAAAAAAAATATAACTGAATAAAAAAATTGTTTACTCGTAAGAGAAATAAAAAAATTCTTCATCTCAACATGCGTCACATAAAACGATTGAAAATATCAAAGTAAACTTTTATTTTCTGACGAGGGTCAAAAAGCAGAAAGCAAAAAAATACATATCGATAAAAAGAAAAAAAAATACAATTGACCAGAATCTAAGTGGCAAATAAAGTAATATTAAAAATGAAATGAAATAATTCAATATTAATACAGATAAAAAATCAAAGTAATATTACGAATGGCAAAAAAATATACAGTGAAATATCAACGCCAATTTTTTGGTACAAAAATGGTGAAGAATAATAATGATGATGCTGTTGACAACTCATAACATGATTTTTGTTAAAGACAAAATTAACAAGTTGAAATATAAACATGATAGCCTCAGGCACAGTCGAAATATCCGGTGGATTTATTTGAGTATTTTATTGAAAAGACCAAACTACATTAACCATTGAGCAATTCAAATGGAACCACACAAGATTCACCAGCAACATATATAATTGTTTTCAAACTTGACAAATTAAACAAGAATAAATCCGACAAATGATCCATTTTATTGAGCTGTATACATGGACATAAACATACACACATGGCTCACAGCAGCAACAACATGAAAATTACAAGATTTCATTGAAAACAAGATATACATTTACAAATTCACACAGAGAATTAACAAGTATATGTAACAAGTATTTTGAGAAGAGAGAAAACGTTGAGTGTCCGTTAAAATTTTCTGGACAACATCAACGCGCAATCGCAATAATGATCCAATTTACAACTCGCAACACTATCTGCCGACAACAATTTCCATTTAAAGCGGTTGTCTGTATAAGCTTCATGTAATTCTACTGGGTATTGTACACCTTGCCTCTGTGTCATCAAGTTTTAGATACAGTGAAATACTCGAATGTTAATGTCATTCGGATGTGTCACTGTCAAATTTGAATTGCTTATTTATATTCTATAAACATTTATATTTTTAAATTAAATTTTTGCATTTTATTTTAATTATTACATGGACTTTGAATAAATGAAAAAAATATAATTGTGGTTTTTTATTTTTTAAAGATTGTATCGTGATTTTTTTAACAAAAGTATTCTTTTGAAATAATAGAAGGAAGCAATTGATTTTAAAACAAAAGTAAAACTGATAACATGAAACAGTAGAATGTAATTTGAGATGAAATAGGAAAAAAAAAAATAAAATAAATTGTAGCTTGCTATCGTATATGAAGTATCGAGCGAAATGTATACGAGCAAGGATTGGCCTGCTTCATTTTGAATCACGAAAAAGAGCTTCAAACAATTTTCTAGACGCGATAAACCACGCTCTTAAACAAAGTGAGTCGTGACTAAAACAGCTTGCAAAATTTCGTTTCAAACTCTTTCTCGATGAAATAACAAAAAAAATAAAAAAAAAATATAAACTGACTTGAAAGTAGCCTATTCCTGTGACATTCTTCTCAACTTCAGCTGTCACTTGCAATCATACCATGGAGAATAGTATCGTTATCTACAAAAAATCCCCAGAGAATATATAAAAAAAAAATCTTTGTATATGTAAAGTCACGCTACAGGGGTGATTTCTTTATGACAAATGGAAATACGTCGTAATTTACCATTGAATATTTTTCAAGAAAGAAAAAACTTGATAAAGAAAAAAAAAAATACATACATGTATTTTAAAAATTGATCTTAAAATGCAAGTCAAAGCATGTCAAACACGTAATTCGATTTATAAAAAAAGCAAAAAAAAAAAAATCAAGACAACAATAAAAGATATTTTTGTTGATGTTACTCTGTTGTGCAAATAAAATTTAAATGACTTGTTTATAAGAAGAGAATTTATTTGAATGTTCCATGAACAAATGTCGAAATATTTATATGAAATTTTTTTATTTTGATAAGATATAAGAGAGTTAATGCTTCTTTATCTACAGACAAGAATGAATAAATTAAATTTAAATATTGTTGGACAAAAATAAGGGAGTTTATTAAAATATTTTATTATGTTTATGTATATAGATCTAGTTTATTCAACATGAAACTTGGTATACATAGATAGTACTTGTACGTGGTTTTACTAAGAGTATTTACATTCAATATATATGTATTTGAATTACCGCAGTATCAAGTTCTCATGAATTACTATTTGATGTTGGGATACTATTTCATCCAAGTAAAAAGTCTTGAGAAAAATAAAAAGTTAAATTTGAATTTTTATATTTGTCGAAATTATATATATCCTCGATTTTATAATTATTTTTTTTTGATAGAAAATTTTTACTGAATTAACATTTTTAATAATTGATAATTATAACGAAAATTTAATCAATAAAATATGTAGTTTTTAATTTTATGATAGCTTCAAGAAACCAATGATGCATGTTTTCGTTGAATTTTATTTTCTTTTAATTGGAAAAAAATTAAGGATATTATAATTTTTTTTTTAAATTGAATATTTCTATTTTTGGAGATACTTTGGTCTTTTTTTTTTTAGAAAACACTGGACGTGTTGAATTAAAAATCATTAGGTCCAAAGACAAATTAAATGGACACCATGTCAAATTAAAAGTACCTAAATTATTTAACACATGTTTAAATTAATTTTTAAAAACTTTAAAATAAATTTCAATTAATATTTAAAAGTTCAAAAACCTCAATCTTAATTTAAATCAAGTCTATATAAAATCATTAAAAAATTATGTAGATAAAATAAATCAATGTATTTTCAAATATAAAATGACCTAAAATTTAAAATAAATTTGTCAATAATTTGAAAATAGATTTTGAATAAAGATTATTTAAAAAAGTAATTGACTATTTTTCTATCATTATGATTATGATTATTTGAATTACAAAAATGACAAATTTTATTTAATAATTAACACACAAAGTTACGCTAAATTGTATAGAATTTTATCTTTAATTCTTTTAAATTCAAGCGAGTTTTCTTCATTTATTACAAATTAATCGATTCATCACAGCTGTGGAAAACCATTTTTAACATTCTCTTAATTACTAAAGAATTATGTAAATCCAATTTTCATTGGTATATTTATTCAACTCGAAAGTTCCCATATTTAATTCGCGGTGAAGAATATTTACCTACTGCAGTCTATTTTATCAATTTTTTTTCTTCCATTTTAATTTCGTTTTTCTATAAATAATTTATTTTTAAATGTATTACTAATACACGAGTCTTGGAAAATCAATCAGCCATTGTTAACAAAATACATATATTTTAAAATTAAGTATACATTATTAATTGATGGAAAATTACAAACATGCTTTTTCATATAATAAAATAATAAAATAAAAACCTCAAAGATAAAAAATCCATTAATAAATTATAATATTTAATTTAAAAAAAAATTGATAATAAAATTATGAATTTTATTAAAGTTTTATATTGCTTAAAATATCCATCAAACTATTCCACTTGAAATATCAAAATATATTTGTAAAAACATCAAATAGCATGACTCAGTCAAAGATCTTAAATAAAAAAATAAATAAAAATATAAAATCAGAATTTTTTAGAGGGCTCGAGGTTAACCATCGAAAATGATGAATTACTTTTAAAGCAAAGGATATATACCAGTAAAAAGGTGTGGTCAAAATATATATATGTTTTTGTAAAATTCACATAAAATGCCTTGTAAATCTTGGCAAATGTTAAGAAAATGTAATGTTGCACGATTAATGCGTCACACGTTGCCATAAAAGAGGGTAAATTTGAAGGATGAAAATCAGCAAAGGGTTAAATACCACGCAACTTTGATGGTTTCTGTAAAGCCAAAAAAAAAAAAAAAAAGTATATGAAACAGAAAGAGAGGCAAAAAAAAATGAGAGGCAGACTTGCTTGGCTACTAATTACTTTGGATAATTATATTGGTGTCGAGACTGCAACTGATTATACATCAAATGTCAGGCAAATTATTTTAATCGCAAAGACATTAATCAAGCATGAAAGAATAAAAATAAATAACAAAAATAGGGGAACATTGTGAATTTTTAATTGCAAAGTAAAATAACTCTTGAAAAAAATTTATTTAACAAATAATTAAACCTGAACAGTGTGTACAAGGTAATAAAAAAAAAGAAATAATTAAAAATAATGTTAAAGACAAATTTTATTTAACAAGTTTGAGGGATACTTTACAACACTGTGTAATTGGAATTTTAAAAAAAAAATAGTTTTGAATGAAAAAATCAAAATGAATCCAGCATTTGAGGCACATACATTCTGGCTTAGAAGAATTGAGGTGGTTTCAATCATTCTATGCTGGAAGGTATCCCACCTCAAATGCTGGAGACAACGTAATTTTTTACAACTTAATTTTCAATCAAAAACCATTATACATACAGAATTGTAAATAATTATACATATTAAATGTCTTTTAAAGAATAAGTTTAACGGGCCTAGCTGGGATTTGAAAGCTTGAGTACGCTGTTCAGAGATCAGTATGTTTTCTAACTCGACCACAAGATGTTTTGATGAAAATAAACACTAACTAAATCATTATATATACTTAATTTTTTTAATTAATATAAAACCACGTTAAAAAAATAATTTTTAAATAAAATAAGTAATTTAATTGTTTAATAAATTAAATTAATAATAGTCATTCATTTTTAAATTTTATTAAAAAAATTTCACAAACAAAGTAAATTACTTCAATTGCGTACATTGGCTATATTTAAAAAGGGAAAAAGAAAAAAAAAAAAAAAAACGTAAATTTCAACGGCATCACCGTTATATTTTAAAAACAGTGGTGTGTTATGGTAAGATGGCGTCTTTGGCTGATTAAATAATACGACCTGTGGGATTTGACCCTAAGCACTACCACTAATGCAAAAGTTCATACAGAAAGCCCTTGGGCCATCGTTGTAAAAGAGAAATAGAGAAAGATATACTCATTTTACAGACGAAAAATCGCTTCAGTAAATTTCTATTTATCTGGTCGTATCATTTATTCGATTTTTATATTATCAAAAAGTAGGTTAAAGACTCCCAGCTTGATGTTATTTTAAATGAACCTACCCAAATGTATATAAGTTATAAACAAATAATAAAAACACACATGTTATATTAATGTTTTAATGTTTCAATGCGTCGATGTGGAAAAAATTTAAAGCTTCATTAAATTTATCATTAATAGCGATCGGCTCATCGCAAAAAAAAAATATCCTGACAAGCAAATTTATCAAAAAACATCGAAAAAAATTGAAATTAAATTTTAAAATTTTTAAGATAATAATGCTAAGGTGTTGTCTAAATATTGGAAAATTAACTTGATTAAATTTTAGTTTAGAAATATTTTTTTCCAGCAATTACAGCTTCTAGCAAAAAAAAACTAAATTTAAAAAAAATTGAAATTTAATTTCAAAACTTTCAAGATAATTATATTTATTATTTAGGTGTTGTCCTATTGTGAGCTATTTCTAATAAATTTTTAATTTATATATTTTTCAAGTTGCTAGGGGATATTTTCATTGTGAAATATTTTTTTTTTTTTAATAATTTCAGCTGAGGATATTATGACTATGATATTCATGTAATAATAAAATTATTCAAATTAAAAATTTTCAATTGATTTGTTTACTATAATAAATTATCGATCAGCAACTCTATGAATATAAAAAAAAAATATATACCTAGACTTGTATTAAAATCAAATGACAACGAAAAATAGGTCAAGTTTCTTGAATGACTTTATCTGATTCGACAGGAGCTAAGTCGATATGAAAAAAAAAAAAATACTCAATATACATATATATAAAATATTATTTTGTTGTTGAAAGGATAACGACATTTGACTTTTCATTTCAACTTGCAACAACAATCTTCAAGTTTTTCCTATTTTCATCATCAAAACTTTTTTACATCTTTAAAAAAATTTTTATATACAAAACCATAAACTTGCATTACACTTGGTAAGTAAAAAAAATGAAAGAAAAAAAATTTTCAAAAGGATAAAACTATGATAAATAAAATCTTGGTAAATATTTTTTTAAAGTAAAAATAATTTGGTTATTAAATAATAATAATAAATATATTAATATACATATAGATGAGAAATGTACAGCTGTTTATCTGTAACATCATGAATAAATTTATAACAAGAGAGAGGTCATGCACACGATAGACATGAATCGATTTATACCTTTAGGATAATAATTATACATAAATATTCAGTAACATCAGATCATGACTAGGGTGAGTGCGTGCTCACACTTCTATAGTACTCAAAAATCAATTATCTTCAAAAAAGAATGAACAGTTCATTAATTAGTTCAACTAGAATATGGAAAATCCATAATTTTCTTTCTTTTTTTTTCTTTCTATCGTATGATCTATCATAAAATAAGATAACAATAATAAATTATTATTTGAAATAATTATAATGGGTATACAATTGCTTTATTTTGAGATTGAAAATTATAATTACAAGTCGCCAAAAGCAGAGTGAATGATTGATTGATGTATTATCATTGAATTGTGAATCTGATGATGTTGACATTTTAGTCCAGAAAAGATTGATCGATGTGCTGACAATGTGGCAAACATTGAACTGATAACCGTTCGTTTTGGTATAATAATATAATCATTTACAAATAACAAAGAAAAAAAAGAGAATGGATGCATCAACATATTCATTGGATTTTATTTTCTACAGGGAGATATATATCATATTTTTTTTTTTTTAAATTAAAATATATTTTTAAAGTTGGAATATAGAAAATTGAATGAATTAAATTTTGTTTTCAATTTAAAATAGAGGTGGATTGTTATTTTGATTAAGCTGAGAATAAAAAAGCTTTTGTTTTTTTGATGAAATTTTATTTTTTAGAGATTTTTTTTATTAAAATACAAGGAGCTTTACTTTTAGTGGAAAATAATAATTAAAATATAAAAATAATTGGAATTAATTTCTATAACTTTCAAGATATCTATATTTGAGTGTTATTTAAATATTAAAAGCATAATATCATGAAATTTTTGTTGAGAAATATTTTTTTTAGCAATGAAGGTTTTTGGCAAAAAGTGCTGAATTTTTTGAAAAAGTGCAAAGTGAAAAAAAAATGAAAATAGTTGAAATTAAATTTTAAAACTTTTAGGATAATTATATTTACATGTTGTTCAAATTATAGAATAATAACTTCATGAAATTTATACTTGGAAATATTTTTTTTAACAAATACGACTTGAAGAAAAAAGTCCCGATTTTTGTCTACAAGTCAAAGCAGATATAAAATTGAAAAAAAAAATAAAAATAATTGAAATTTAGTTTTGAAACTTTTACGATAATTAGATTTAGGTGTTGTTTAAATACTAGAAGCAAAATATCATGAATATTTTGCTTAGAAATATTTATTTCCACTTGTCTTGTGTAAAAAAAGAAAAAAAAAATTCGTCAAAATATAAATCAAAAGAAAAAATAAAAATAATTGCAAATAAATTCTCAATTCACATGATAATTGTCCCTGGCTGTAATTATAATCTGTCCACAGTTGTATTTTATTTCTCTTGAAAGAGCATAAGCTGTGGTTCATTAATTTGGAACAATTATTAAACCAGATCAAAGTCTGTTCCTGGCGTTGATATGCACAAGACTGCGTACAAAGCTTTTGCCGATATAATTCTCTCAAAATAAACTTGATGTTGCATATCAAATGTAAATTTATGATTGGGATATGATAATGATAATCATTCGAAACAATCAAAAGGATATCTTAACATCCATATTCAGCATTCAAACAAACATCAAGTGTATATACACAACTGTTTTGATTTTAATACTCGATAAATTAGCCAATCAACAAGTTTCATTTCAAAATACAACAAAACATAATCTTAAAATCTAACTAGTCAATATACCTCTCTCAACACAAAGTTATATTTTTATATTATTATTAATTTAGAACATCAGTTAATATCTAAAAAATAAGTTTCAAAACAAAACAAGCTTTGCACAATGTTCTTATCAAAATAGAACAAACGGAAATGAAGAAAACCAACACACACAAAACTTGAAGATATACACAATCAAAAATTTACTATTTCAATATAAACAAATACCATAACATTAAAAATAACAATCTTGTTAAAGCAACAAGAATGACAATCTCATTTTCCAAAATAAGACAGTTTAATATAAAATCAAATATTCAATAAAACACAACTTTTGACAGACACAATTACTTGTAATATAAAAATGTCAATACACAAACCATCAAACATTTAAATACCATTATTTTTTTCATCATTTATTTATTTATAATTTATTTTTTTCATTTGTATATTTAAAACAGTAAAAAAAGCAAAAAATGTATAACAAAGTTTTTCAATCTAAATGTATTAAAAAATAAAAAGAAAAATAATAAAAAATAAAAAAAAATGTTACTCTCTAGCATTGTAAATAAAAAAATAAAAAAAAAAAAATACAATAAACCATCGGTGGACATTGAAATCGAATTGATCAACCCTCTTTTCCCCGTTGCATATAAAAATAACTTTTATTGTGCAATTGGTTTCGACGAGGTATTTTTTGTGTTTGAATGTAAATGCAATTTTTTATATAGAAAATGAATAGTAGTTTATTTCCGGTAAATATAGATATTGCAGCGGAAAAAAAAAATTGAGAAAATGAGTTGATTATTAAAAAAAAATTGAAAACCTTTTAATGTTTCGAACTGGTAATCAATTTAAAATTTTAAAAGCATTTGAATTTTTTGTACGTAACGATAGTGTGTATAGTTATTCAACGAATTTTCGTGAATTTTATTATACAAGCAAGTGTTGTAACACATACGTTAAACTACCAAAAGGGAAAAGAGCTTTTAAAAAGTCATCAGTGCAAAATGAATTTAATAAAATAAAAATCTACTCTCTCGAGATGATGATGATGATGATAATGACAAAAAAAAAAAAAAAAGAGCCCAGTGGTTCCAAAGCTAATAATTTTAATTTAAAAAAAAATTTTATAACAAATACACTTGTTAAATGACATTTTTGTATTTTTATGAAGACTGCATGTTTTTAATGCTTGATAAAATTTTAATGAAATTTAATAGACACATTTTGTGGTAGCCAAATGAACATGTTATTTAAAAATTTCATTAAATATTATATCGAAAATTGATTGGTATTATTCAAGACCCAATTCACACAAAATCTCATTATATAAAAACATGAAAACTTTATACCAAACTGTAGATTTTTTTTTCGTATTTTATTTTATAAAAATGTCAGTGTGTATATTTAAAAAAAAAAAATTAAAATCCAAGCTGTTGAAGAAAAAAAAAATCGATGTATAAGCGCGTAAAATGTTTGCAGCAATTTCATTATGCCATGTTGTAACCACTTTTCTTAATCGTTGATGCATGCTCGGAATATAATATTTAAACTTTTCGTATTAACCGCAAAGTATACAATTTTTAAATCACATTATACGTTAAGTTTTTTTTTTTTGTTTATCATGAAGATATCATTATTTTCTATTAATAAAACATTCAATGGATTCCCTGCAAGTTTAAATGTGCTTTATATATGAAATTTTAAATTATAAAAATTTCATAAATGGATGATATAAGTTTGCCAATCATGTAAAATGAAATTTCATTAATTAAACTGTAGGTTATAGTGTGTTTTATGTAATAGTCTGTTTGGTTGATTTTATTCACGATTTACAATTTAACCAATTGAATCAACGTTAATTATCTCAACTTTGTTGCTTTTTATTTTGACCTATTTATCATTACCTCAGTTAATGATATGTATTTTTTATTAATCTATGAATTTATTTATTTATTGTAAATATTATACTCGGTTATTCAACTATAAAATTTGTATATCAATAATTTTAATCTTCATTATAGAAATATTAATTAACAAAGTATTAAAAGTAAACAATTTTGCTTTTAATTATATTTAGTTTAAAACTAATTTTATTAAAATAATTATATTAAAGTGACAGGATTTTTGTATGATGAATATATTTTGTCAATATTAAGCTCAATTAATTTAGCGAACAAAATAATTATAAAATTTAAAATTCAAGTTTATATACATGTCCCGATGAAATTAAAAAAAAAACTGTGTTGATATTTTTTTACAATTTTTTTTCTTGTACAAATATATTTTGGCAAATTGAATTATTATTTACTCATTCGATTGTGATTGAAAAAATGAGTTGTTTATTTTTTTACTACGACCAAACGAAAAATTGGAATTGCTTGAAAATTCTATGGAATATACTATGAACACAATAGAAAATATTGGTCCATTAAAATCACAAGAGAAATGATTTTTCATAAAGAAAATAAATATCTAAATTTACTAGTAATTTTTAATTTTTTTCATTTTGTTTTTGAGATTTTTCTAACGACAATCAAACTCAAACAAAAAAATTGATCAAAATTAAAAAAAAACAATTTCTAATTCATTTTTTTGATCTATTAATTCAACGAAAAAAAAAATATGAATATTATTATTTTAATTTTGATCATGTAGTGTTTATAAATCAACATGAAAAAAATTAAAAAATATTATCTAATGAAATTTCTAATCATTGATACACACAGGCACACATAACACTGACCTACTTAACTCATATTGAATTCTTATGTCGTACTTATGATTGTGATCAATAAATATATAAATATATATGGATTTTAAGAGAAACGAGACTAATTCAATAGTTGAATATGCCATGGAGGTATTCACGTTCCGGTTTGTCAAAGGAATGTCTTTATTACATTGTCCCACAGCTATATCATCATAAATGAGAATGAAAGAGGGACAGAGAGGGACAGAAATTGCACAATAATAGAATGCCAAGAGTTTTGTCATCAAGATTATTATCAAGATGATAAGTTGATCATTAACAAATTCATCAATTTTTCATCTCTCATCAATATTGCATGATTAACTATCATATTATTCAAAAATAATTATCTTGATTGATATTAAAAAATTAAAATGACAAATAACACTTGACGTTAATGATTCGAGTGATATTAATAATATCAGTATAAAAACAATTAAATTTTAATATGAAAATTTAATTTTTCAAGTTGTATATATATTATTAATTTTTATATGCATAATAAAAAATATAATTGCAGTAACAGTGAATTTGTTGAATTTTTTAAAATGCGGTTGGTCGTAAAAGCAATGATAATCACAAGCACTTTACTAAATCATATTAATTGTTTTTTTATTATTTAGAAAATGATAAATTATTAACTACAACAGTGTATTCATATTTTTAAGAATAAAAGTCATAAAATTTAAAGATACATTGTGCAAATATATATCAAATATTTTTTTTTGAATAAAAAAATTAAATAATTGATATTAAAAAATAGAAGAAAAAATTGTTTTAAAATTTTAAATATGGTTTATAATTTGTTGGGATGTTTTGAAATTTTTATATGAAAAATAATGTTTAAAAAAAAATTATATTTTGATGTATTTGTTTGGTGTTGCACGTACACAATGTGCGTCAATAAATATGTCGGTCGATTTTTTTATTATTTTATTTTTTATCTCCTACGCGTTGCTATTATTATTGTGAAAAAAAAATAAATAAATGACAAGCAAAGTTCATATGACCGGGACTAAACAATCGACGACATAACGTATTTTTTTTTTTTTCTATTTTATTTCATACAACATAGATCAAATTCCTCGGGGAACAAGTCGACGATAATATCATCAGCATGAGTTCACGATAGAAAAAAAATAATATATAAAAATATGAAAAATAAAATATTTTATATGCTGAAAGTTTGTAATGAAAGTACGACACATTTTACGTGGTTTGACTTTATTATTATTATATTGAAATTCTTTTTATACTCATAGCTCAAAAGTTGCCAAAATAAAATTTTTGATTTTATTTTTTTTTCATAAAAACTTGTAAAGAAGAAATTTACTATTTATTTTTGAAGCAGAATAATGTTAAAAAAATGATAGGCTTGTTGATTATGACGACTCGTTTAAATATTGATCAGTATTGACGTAAGTCGGTTAACAATTGTGACAATTTACTCGCGAGCTTTATTAACACTGCATGCTTTGAATTTATAAAATATATTTTTTTCATTTTAACTTGTTTGTGACACTTGGTGTATTACATAAATCAATATACTACTTGTAATTTTATTATATAAATATTGAAAATAAAATTGCATTAGGTAATCGATTTTCATTTCATTAACAAGTTTTGTATTTTATTTTTTCTCTTTTTTTTTTATTTTAAAAATTTATTTTCAATCATTATTAGCAAATTGCTACTTGTTCTTGAATTTTTAATGAATGTCGGTTAAATTATATCATAATAAAACATAAATAATCAATATTTTTAGTTATAAATAAATAAAATTAATTAAATTTTTTATTTTTTTTGTCTACTTGTTTTTAAAAATGTCGATTCAATTATTATTTCAAAAATAGATACATAAATAATTAAAAATTTAATTAATGTTTTCGATTATTAATAATAAATTATTATTAATAAATAATTTTAATAAATTTTCAGTGTCAATTAGAATCCAATTAATAAATAAAAAATTAAATTAATAAATATTGATTATTCTATGTTAAATTATAATTTTGAGGGGTCTTTAATTGTTGTTGTTGACAAAATAATAACAATGAAAATCAACAACAACAATTCCATGTGTCATAACAGCAACAAAATTTTGTCAATAAATTTTAATTTACTTGTTGACGTCATTAAAGACAATCGTAAATTTTATTATCGTTTTAAAAAATAAAAAACTTCAATTTTTTTTTAAACCAGGAAGAATCAAACATTAATTTTTTTTTCCTCATCATCAAAGGTTCCAATGGTGTTCGTGATAATCAAGACACACTGATAGAATTCAAAAGATCTGAATACGTTTTATCTTAGATTTTTATTGAGATTACTTTAGTCAGCAGCAGCTTGATTCTGAATTTAAAAAAAAAATCATTGTTCTCTCTATATACCGAGATTTAATAAATTCTATATTTATCGACCGATCATTACTGAATTTTTTTTATCTATAAATATCATTTCTACATGATAGATAAAAGTCTAAAGACTATATTTAACATGAATAAAAAATTTTAATGAAAATAAAAATTGTTGAATTTTACATGATGCATGTAAAATTTGTCGAGTAAATTTCATTGTGTTAAAAAATATTTGATCATTACAATGGAATTTAATAATTCAATGGCATGTCAATTATCGAGAGGATTGTTAAAATTACACGCTATGTCGACTGGAATTTTAATGATTTATCAATTTTAATTTCTATCAAATTTTTGTGTTTGTAATTTTATTTTAATTTCGAATTTTAAAAATTTTAAACGAATAAACATCATCAAGTAGTTTTTTTTTCGTTTATTTATCATTATAAATAAATTTTTATTTTTTATTTTTTTACTGGAGAAAATAGAAGGTGATTTAGTCGTGGGTCGTTGCTCCCACTTGGGTAAACTTTATCGCCCCACTTGGTGAGTGAATTGATGACGACGACGACGATTTAGCGGAGGGGTCTGGACCACACTTGTTAGTGTTACTTACACTCTTGTCGTGTTTGTGTGTATCATTTTATTAATCAAGGACACATTACAATTTACACAAGGTAAATATTTATCAGAATAAAAACCTTATTTCTTTTTTTTTTTTTAATAATAATTAAGTCATTATTATGATACCAAAAGTAACAAACTAACAAGTGTGCTTCATTTTTTAAAATATATTTTTTAGTTTTTATATTAATTTTGATTCGTCTTCTTGGACATCGCGTGACTATGAATGCTAATTAAATACTTGACTCGTGATGACAAAGCTATCTTACTTTTATTGTAGATAAAATATAGAATTTATTTTCAACTCACAAATAATATTTTATTATTTTTATTTTACTGCTGTCCATGTGTTTTTTTTTTTTATCAAACAAGAACATTGAATTAAAAAATTACCAACAATTATATAAATTAATAAAAATTAATAAAAAAAATTAAGCTAAATTTTAGTAAAGTGTTTTTAATTTTCAACAATGAAATTAATCTTTTTCATTTTTTATTTTATTCATGCACTCAACTAAAAGGCCAAAATAAAATATAAAAAAATTCAATATAAATTTGATTGAACATCAAACAGCACAAATTGTAAATAAAAATAAAAATATTAATAAATTAAATAACCTTAATTGAATATTAAAAAAAATAAAAATAAACTCTTTTCATTAATTTACTATAAATATTTGTTTAAATTATATTTACGATCATAGATAAGATATAAAATATATTTTTCAACTTTTAAAAATATTTTATCCTTAAATTTTATTGTATTATCATGTTATATTTTTTTTATTTTCAGAAGAAAAATAAATAAAACTAAAACGAGAATAAAATGGAAAACACTCAGTCAGATATTGACTTTATCATGACAGATCTTTTGCCGGAAATGGTTTACAATCGTTGTTTCTGTGATCCAAATTCTCGTGAATTTGTTGAATTTGAATCAGCAAATATTCATCAATCAAAAAAAAATAATATAAATTCAATACGTAAATTATACAAAGGACAGGTGATTGTTCAATTTTCTGGTGAACCAAAAGTATTTTCAGTTATAATAAAATTACTTCCAAATGATCAATCACCATCAAATTATAATGATGATATATATGGTTATTTTTTAAACGAAGAAATGTTTTACAATAAAATTATAAAAAAATATAAATTAGATATTTATCCAAAATGTTTTGTTGCTGATATGGGTAAATATGGACGTCCAGTTATTGTCTTGGAAGATCTTGAAAGTTTTGGTTATCATAATATTCATGAAGATGATGATAAATTGGATGAGGATCACTTGAATCTTTTGGTAAAGTCAATTGCAAAATTTCATGGACGTGGAATGAAAATAAAACGAGACGAGTTCAATGACTTTAGAGAATTTTATGCGAAACTCGTTACTCCAGTTTCGAATGATGATTACATAAAAACCATCAACAAGTAAGATTTAATAATTTTTTTAACCTTCTAAATATTAAAGCAATATTTTAAATAATAATTTCGCTTATTTTTTCATATCTCAAGGGCTTTTAATGATCTCAAGGATAATTTAACAACCGATTTAGCTCAAAAATGGTACAATAAAATTGAAAATACATCTTTAATTATGGATCATCAGTTCAACAAATTTATCACAATTTGCCATGGATGTTTTAACAAGGAACACTGGCTTTTCAAGTATGATAATAATAATAAACCAATCGATATTAAAATACTCGGTTGGAATAATATGATATATACCAATGTGATTTACGATTTAAAATTCATACTTGAAAAATTCTCAGATAATTTAAATTTCAACAAAATTCATGATATTTTTCACGAATATTTTTGTAATATCATTATCGAATATAATGAACAATCAAATGAAAAATTATATCGTGAATTTTTATTAACTTATTATTATCCAAATATAATTTTAAATAATAAAACACGTGAAAATGAAATTGAAATAATTAAATTATTGGATAAATTGTAAAATAATTATTTTTGTTTGAAAAAAAAAAATTAATTTCAATCAAAAAAATGATTATTAATATGTATTTTCTAAAAATACAATTACTTTTTTTTTTTAAAACAATAAATCAAATGAAAATAAATTTATTATTGATTATTATTATTAAATTAATAATAATTTATATTTTTAATTGTTATTTGACACTTTAAATTTGATAAATTAATAAATAAAAATTTAAATGTAAAATAATAAATTGAATGTTAAATAATTTGATGAAAAAGTTTATCGTTGTGATGGAAAATGATAAACTTTTGTAAGTTATGAGAAGTTTTGGTTGAAAATAATAATTTCAAAAGTAAATGAATGACCATGGTCAAAATTTACGTTAAAGTACCAAAGTAATTTACATCAGAGATACGAAACGTTCATGATGATGATGATGATAGTTTTAAAATAAAGTTTTCATCAGGTTGAATTGACCTCATCCAAAATAGCCGAGTTTGATTATAAAATATACATATATTTCTACTGAAGCTAAATTATAAACTAAAGCTTCATCGTGTTATATGGAAATATATACTGGTTAATATATTTAAAATACATAATACTGGGAGTTGTCGTCGCTATAATTATCACTAAAATTATTATAAACTTTTTATTCGCTTTATTGAAAAAGATTTTTTTAGAGTTGAAAACTTCTATGGTTACTATTTTTGTTAATGATTTTTAATTATCTTATTGGTTTGTTGTTTTATTTAAAAAATGTCTGAATGATTGTTTAAATATTGCATGAACAAAAAGTTCATGGATATCCAGATAAATACACTGAATTTTTCATGAATATTTTTCCTTTAATTGACAATCGATAAACAAAAAGATAAAATAAATAAAAAAAAAAGTTTTTAAAAAAAGGAGACAGAAGAAAAGTCAACAAAAAAAAAAAAAGAATAAAAAAGTAATATTTTTAAAAAATTATTCAACACAAGTAAATAAAAAGTTTTTAAAAATAATAATTTAAATAAAGCGAATGATAAATGATGATAAGACGTAAAATAAAAAATGTCTTACTTTTAAAGTATCAAGTTAAAACTAAAAGCTAAAAAAAGAAAAAAAAAAAAAAAAACTAAATATAAACATAAACTGTTTATTAATTTATTGTTTATGAGATATTTTTAATTGAAAAAAAAAAAAAAAAAAATCTTTAGAATTTAGGTAAATATATGTTGGATAATGTAGAAAAAAAAAAGACTTACTTTATCAACACCAGCAAGCACCACCAGCTCTCAGTGAGATTATGAAGAAAATGCCTTGATTGTCCCAGATGGTCCTCCAGGTTCTCCAGGTCCTCCATGAAGTTCTCCATAATTTTGATCAGCAGGCGAATCAAATAGTATCACAACACTTCACTTTTACACCACTTCACACACGCACACACATTTTAAATGACTAACACAAACTAAACATTAACTAATTATTTTTTACAATCATCATTGTCCATTGATAACACGAATAATTATTGATGATAAATTAATGATACAAGTTAAACATTTTGTAGTTACTTTTTACAATTATTTTTTAATAGAAAATTCACGATTTATCAGTGTCATCAATGTATTCAATTATTTCTCAAGACTATGCTCTATTGTTTGATTAAAAAATATAATTTTAAAATTGAAAAACTACAGTTATTTTTATCACAAACACACCGGTGTCTGGATATTTATAGAGGCTGGAGGTTGTCACCCAATATTTGAATTAATTAATAAAAACCGTTATTTAAACTCACTCATTGATATTTTGATAATTTTTTTGACCGAATAATAATCTAATCATTAGATAGTGCCAGCTAAATGATTCCTGTATTTTTAAATTTGATTGTCTGGTCAGCATTTGGTCACGAGCCAACTGAATATTTTGATTAAAAAATTAATTTTCATCTGAGAGAAAATACGAGCAAGAATAATCACCAGCTTCTTGACTTTCTATTCACAATATTCTTCAACGAGTTTTGATTCTTCATATGAACGTTGATTTAATGTTTCTTTTTTTAGTTTATAACTCGAAGCTAGACGACAGAATCCAAAAGCTTGCATTTGACATGTCTAAAATAAATATTAAAAATTTAGTTAAAGCTTTAGAAATATTAGAGTAATAAATAATTCAAATTCAAGCAGAGAA
The DNA here is from genome assembly GCF_014905175.1 of Aphidius gifuensis. Lineage (NCBI taxonomy): Eukaryota > Metazoa > Arthropoda > Insecta > Hymenoptera > Braconidae > Aphidius > Aphidius gifuensis. The sequence goes on along the minus strand of NC_057790.1, from coordinate 1,025,868 downwards.
TTAAAATTATCAGCTTGAAATTTAATTTAACAATATATAATTATTTTATATAGTTGGTACATGTTTAAAGTCAACATGATACGAGCAACATGATCATAAAAATTAAAAACAATTTTAAATATTCATAAATAAAATATCTAAAACGACGACAGATAAAACTAGACCAGTTTAATCATCTTAATCATGATAAACCAGTTGAATTATTAACGAGAATTACATGTAGTACCAAAGAGACAACGCAAATAATATTGATGCTCCTGATGAGTCAGATTCAGTGGCATCTAGGAGTTAGTAATTCAAGTTTTCAACGTTGGAAAAATTATACGAGCTTAAAAATTATGAATCAAGTAATTCTCAACCTTTTCTTTACTTGAAATTCAAGAGCTCACGATTCTAGAGAACATACACAACGACGAGTAGTTGAATGAGTTGAACAATCATTCATATAGTTTAGGCAGTTCAGGTGTTACAACGACGATTAGTTTTTTTTTTATTCAATTAAAAATAAAACTGTTGTCTTCATTAAATAAACAGCGTAATTATCGAAATCACCATTTATTTTTTTTATTCATTTTTTGTTGATGTGTTGATTGATCCAGCTGATGACGAAAGTTGGAATTTGTGGTGGCCGTCATAACGGAGCTCGTATTCATCGGGGAGTGGGAGAATGAAAAAATGGCCGCTCGGTTAAACAGAAAATTTCTACGTATTCCCCCTCTCTCGACGCCAAAAATCGATATGATTAAAATTGCAATTAAAAATGAATAATTAATAAAAAAAAATACACTGACGGTTATTAAAAAATAATTATTAATTTTCTCGAGAAAAAAACACAAATTGAGACGTTTTGTGATAAAAAAATTTGTGAAATTGATCAAAGACGCCGACAATGAAAAAACGTATAACAATGGCAGCTATTAGCTTGGTAAAAAAAAAAAAAATATTAAAATCGTCACGAATTTTAGTTAAAACAATATAAAAATATAAAAATAACGCAGTAAATAATAAATAAACGGTATACGGTGAATTATTAATGTGATAAATGATGAATAAAAAATAAATTTTCAACGATGAAACGACGCGGCCACCATTTTAATGGCAAATTTTAAGCAAATTTTTTGATCGTTAATTGTGCTTATAATTAACACTTGCAAGACAAATCAATATGAAATTATTAATTGTCGATGTTGAAAATTTATTTTTTTAATAAATTAAATAATAATAGTGATGAATGAAATGAATAATACCAGATGAAAATCAGGAAAGCACGAACACAGGAATAATGGCGTCTTAACCCCAGGCCCCCAATTTACACAATGAATTAATGTACCAAAGTGACCGCAAAATAACAAAAAGAGCGCTGCTGTCGCTCATTTGAGCCAACATGGGGGCGATTCAAAAAAAAAAAGCCCGGGTAATTAATAAAAAAAAAAAAAAACATTTAAACAATAAATTAACATTAACTATAATTTAAAAAATTATTTATTTATTTTTTTGTAATTTTAAAACAATTTTATTCGTTCAAATTAAATTTTGATAATAAAAATAATATATTTATGGTTTTATTGATTACTCAATAAATAAATAAATAATAAAAGATGCTCATTTATTATTTTATAATTAAAAAAAAAAAACACTAAATTATAAATAAAATTCGAAACGCCTTTTGATTAATAAATTTAGGAAAATTTATTTAGAAATTTTAAAATTAAATTAATTAAATTTCAGTAAAAATGAATAACAATTTTAGCACAATAAATCCAATTGATAAATGTAATTATATTTTAAAAATTAATAATTATTATTATTAATTATATACTCTGTTAATTAATTTACAGGTTGGATGCAATGTTCAATGTTACCTGAAGATACAAGTCAAAATAATTTTTTTCATCAACGTCCACAACAGCAGCAGCCTCAACAACAACAACCACAACCACAACAACAACAACAGCCTTGTAATCATCCTCAACAAGGTATAAAATTAATATAAATAAATATAAATAATGTGACATTAAAATTGGCATAATTTTTAGGTGCATTCTTTCAAAATCAACCAACTTGTCAGCCAGATCAATATGCAAATCAAATGCCTCAACATATTGGCATTCAACCAGTCACAAATACTCTTCAGCAACCACCACAACAATCTTGTAATATTCAATCACCTCAGGGACAATTAACCTGCTCATTACCACCAAATTTAATTGAGCAAATACGTGCCTACATGCCATCAACATCAGGACCAATATTCATCCTGCCAAATAATCCAATTCAACAGCCTCAACAAGCTCTTCAACCTGTTGCACCAGTATCAAATTGTCCTGGCTTTAATTATCACTGTAATTCATCACAATATTGTTGTCCACCACCTTATTATCCATGTCCAATTCCTATGCAATTTATAAATCCATTTTTAATGACACAATCATCGACAAAAGAATCAACAAATTGTTCATGTTGTCCTAAAAAATCAACAGCAGCAAAAAAATCAACATCAAGTGAATCAAATGAACAACAAAATCATCAGTATATGGATACAAGTGAAGATGATACAACATGTAATAAAAAAAATTGTCCAGCTTCAATAAATCTTCAAGCTCTTGCATCACAACTTTTATCAATTCAAGGTGTTATATCTTGTGCAGCAACAAGATTAATATTACGTAAAATACCAGGTTCAAATATATTTGATAAAGTTGATGATATTATTGAACGTGCTAAAAATACAACAAATACACTTAATCAAGAACAATTAATAACTGAAATACGTAATTCACAACAAGTTAATGCATTAATTAATCTTCATATGACAGCAAGTCCAGTAGCAAGTGTTATTCCAATTTTAACAACAGTACAATTAAAAATTAATTTATTAAAAAATCATATTGATAATTTAATTAATCGAAGACTTGCTGAATGTCAAGGTGTAGGTGCTGAAGATGGTGGACAATTTGATCCATTAGTATTATGTTTAAAAAGTGATGAAGAATTACGTACATTTCTAACAGCATTACGACAAAAAGAATGTAATGAAAGAGTTAATTATAGCTTTTCACCATATAATTCACAACGTGTTATTGCTGAAACGAGACTACGTAATATTGAAAATAAAATAAAACAAATTGAAAAAGAAATGGAAAGACGAAGAGGTGCAATAATACCAAGAGGTATGAGACATAATTTTATTGATAATCATTCAAATAATTGGCATTGTTATCCTGGTACAATAATTGGTTTTGATTCATTTGGAGGGGAAAATATATTGAAATCACAAACATATCAATCACCAGATCCATTTCAGATTGATTTTACAAATCCAAGAAGACTTATATTGAAGCCACATGTTGGTAGTCCAGAAACAACATACCAAGTTGATGGACAACACAAAAATGTTACGTTTAATCAACAAAAAGATGATGAAATTATCCAACAAAATAAAATTCAAACTCAAGTTAATGATGCTAGTCCTGATGATCCTTGTACATCTGGTGAATCAAGGGAAAATCAAACAAAATCAAATGATTAATCAAATAAATTTTACAATTTCTTTGTTCTTTTTTTTAATCATATATTTGTGTCATTTGATTTTTAATATAATATATATTAAATTTCTTACAATATACTGGATTGAATATTATCGGAAAATTAATGATTGACTACTAAATGGTTTTTTTTATTTTTTTTTTTGTTATTTTTCGCAGTCAGCATAATAATACATAACTCACCACTTTTTAATACCAAAAAATAAATGATATTTTTTTGTTTAAATTTACAAAATTTACCCGTGACTCTGTGTTGATTTATTAATTTCAATAAATTATTTTTGAAATTTTACATTTTAATTACGACGATAAGTATTGATTATTTTTTTTTTAATTATCGGACTTTGTGGTAAGTAATTTTTATATCAATCGTTATATAAAAATCTATATTTATAATTTTTTTTTAAACCACAATCACAACACAGAGTCAAAAAAAACAATTTATTTTAATTTTGCCATTTATGTTTTTTAAGTTAATAATATTTATCAACTAATTTAATTCATTTTTTTAATGGACTTTGGATAAATATATCCAAATTTATTTTTTTAATTGTGATATATTAATTGCTGAAATAATTTTTTACATCAACATTTTTTTTTCTTTAAATCTCTAGTCATTTTTCAACGGTTTTTTTTATCTGGAAGAAATAAAAGTTAATAATAATTATGTACGAAAATATTTACATATTAGATTTACAATATTAGTCGTAGATTTTTTTTTTTTTTTGCATACAATTTTCATTAGTTTATAATCAAATGGAATTTTTCTTTTTTTTAAATTTATTTTGTCTTGAATAATTTAGTATGCCTTAAAAGTATTTCTACTAATAAATCTTTGATAAAGAAAATTTTAAAAAAATCATACAAAGTATAAATATATATTCTTCCTATTTTTTTTTATGTTTTTTAATAATTTTATAGGGATGTTTGAACTAAGTGACAAATGGAGTGGAAATAATTTCAAACAAGTAAACAAAATGTTTTTTTTTTTTGAGCATAATATCTAATCTACTCCTCAATCATTATCATCATTAAAAATCTGTCGCAATTGCATCTGTAAACATCCGTTTGACCTTTTTTTATAATTATTTAATTCATATCATTATGCACTATAATATTTAAGTTAAGAAGACTATAATTTCTCGCTTTTTTCATTTTTCTAAACAAAAAACAACAAATTAAAATAAAAAAAAAAAGATAAGTTTTATTTATTTAAATGACTCATGATAAAACTTTTTTGTATAAATTTTACTTTTTTATAAATGAAGATATCTTTTTTTTGTTTAATAAAAATTACAAGCCAGTCTCCTGTATAAATTCATATAAAATTTGAAAAACTGTAAATTTAAAAAAATTTTTATTTGCATAATTTTTTAAATAGACCGATAAAAATTTGTATAACTGATTATTTATTTTTGGGATATTATAAAATCTATTATTTTAATATAATTATTATTTTTTTTTCGTGTAATATTTCAGTGGAAATTGTTTATTTCAAAACTAAACTATTTGAACAAAGGCACAATCGACATGCGGTTATTTCTATGGATCATTTTAAAAGAAAAAAAAAAAAAGAAAAAAAAATTTTCTCTTGCAACACAATTTAGAATTGATACAATCAACGCTGATAATACTTAATACTTTTTTTTTTTTTATATATATATCTTAATTACCATCAAATTTATGGTGACTATTTAAAAAGTGTTAGAGCCATTTTGTCTTTTTTTTTTTTTTCTTTTTTCGTGTTAAATTATTATGTTTTAATTTTTTTTATTTTCTTGTTAATGACAACAGCCAATATTTATGTGTTTACAAATGAATCTAATGATTCATTATTTTAATTTGCATATTTGGTGTACTCAGCTTTGAGAAGACCAAGTTTAACTTTAACGTCACAAAACGATGGTCTTTTCTCGGGTTGTAAATCCCATGCCTATTTAAATAAACAAATATATTTTATTAATACTATTGTATTTATTTTTTAATTAGTTTTTTTTTCGTATTTAATAAATACCTGTTTCATTATGTCGTAAATTTCAGGGGGGCAACCCTCTGGCAATTCTAATCTTAGACCTTTTTCCACGCACTTGACAATATCAGCTAGTGGCTGCAAAAAAAAATAATTAAATATTCAATTCCAGTTGCCAAAAATATATACTAAATACAAATTTAAAAACACAAAAAAAAATACATACTATTTTTGAATACGGTACTCTGCCATATGTATAAATTTCCCAGAGTAAAATTCCAAAACTCCACATGTCAGATTTGTTTGAAAATTTCTATAATTATAAATTGAAGAAAAGAAAAAAAAATTACATAGGTATTTAACAATAAAACAATAGTATTTTTCAAGTATAAAAAAAATATTTACATTTTGTTTTAAAGCCTCTGGTGCAGTCCATTTAATTGGAAGTTTACCACCATCAAGAGAAAAATTTTCATCACGTGCAAGACCAAAATCTGATACTTTAGCTGTATTATCCTCAGCAACAAGAACATTTCTTGCTGCTAAATCACGATGAACAACATGTCGTGATTCTAAATATGCCATTCCAGCACAAGTATCACTATTAAATAAATATAAAAAACATATTAATAATAATCACAAGAAAATAATATAAATTATAAATAAATAAACTTACTATGCATAATAAATTTGATCTCTTCCAGTAACATGTTGTCTTCCTCGTGATCTTAAATATTCAATAAGTGATCCTTTACTCATATACTCAGTAACTAAATACATATGTTGATTATTAAATACAAGACCAAGTAATTTAACCAAATTTTCATGTATCAATGATGTCATAAGACTTGCTTCAGCTAAAAATTTTTGTGCAGCTTCACTATTATCTTTTAACATTTTAACAGCAACTTTTTCACCTCTATAACGTCCTTCCATAACATCACCAAATTCACCTTTTCCCAAACTACCAAGTAATTTAAGTTCATGTGTTTGTATAACCCAACCAGCTTCAACAAATGCTTTTGGATCAACACAAAAATCTAATTTTCCTTGTTTATATAATGGTTTTTTTAAACGTGTACATAAACCATCAGCATCTTCCATATAATGTTCAACAAGTAATGCAAGATTTTCAAAATGTTCTTCATCATCAATTGTTAATTTATTATTTATCAATTTAATACGATAATGTTGTAAACCACCCTCAAAACAAACACCCAATGTATAATCACCAGGAAAATTTGTTGAATGTCTGACTAGAAATAAACCATCTTCCCTTGGTTGTAGTAATTGTTCAGCAGTGTACCTTGATATTTTACCATGAAACCATCTATTTTAAAAGAAACGAAATTAATTAATTAATTAACAGTATTTTATTTATAATATAAATAGCAATTAATAAAATAAACTTACGGCATTGCATTTAGTCTAACTTCATGCTTGGCATTTGTTGATTCAATTAAACATTTCGAATTTGTTGAATTTGTTACAGCATTTGGTGTTATAATAACTGGTGATGTTACTGGACTCATATGACCAGTTAAATTTTGTGATGCTATATTATTATTATGTGTCGTTGTTGTTGTTGTTGTTGTTGTTGGTGTTGCTGTCATAACTGGTGATGATATTGCATGTGACATAATATTGTTGTTATTATTATTTGTACCAGTTGTTAAATTAATTGTTGATAATGAAGTTTTTGAATTCATTGATTCTTCAATTAATGATAATGATTGTATTGCGTTTTCAATAATTGTTTGGGCTGCTACAACATTTGTTGTATTGTGATGATTATTTTGATTATTATCAACTTTTGTATGTCGGGCTGGTGCTGATATATTTCGGTAGCCACCACCCGCATTGTGATAAGTTGGCATAACTGCAGTTGTCAATTTTTTACACCAAATACTTGACAACCTGTTGAACAAAAAAAAAAAAAAAATCATTAATTTAATATTACTACAATAAAATAAATGACAAATAATTTTTTAAAAAATAAAAAAATAAATACATTGTGGACATTTATATCTCTCGCAACTAACCAACCACTCAAGAGTCATTTAATTCAAGTACTCATTGTTGCAACAACATACCCACATATACATTAACTTTTTTTATATTTTATTTTCCAAGTGTGGCATGCACCTCAGTTAAACAACTGCAGTGACTCATTTATTTAATAATAATTCAACTTTATCTGCCTCACAATGATCATCATCATCATCGTCATCATTTAAACTCTTTTTAAAAAAATATATAAATTCACTATAAATTAGATAACGATTGTATTATTATTCTACATTATTAAATATTTTTTAAAACAAGTATTTTTGCTTGTTGGCACTTTTAAAATCAACAGGTGCATCGAAGCATTTAGCTTGAATATTATACATGATAAAAAAATTAATTTTCCTCAAAGAAATAAAAAAAATTTACCAAACAAAAATAATATTATTATACTGATACACTGATGCTCGACAAACTAAATCATACTCAAATTGGAAATGTGTGTGCAAGTGTAAATTAAATCTACTGCACTGGTAAATATTGAATTATTCAAAAGGAGTGTGTATCCTTGGATAGTATATTGTATCGTGACTAATACATTATGTCACGCAATAATAATATTATTTTTATTATTAATATTTTTTTATGTCTAGATGTTATTTTATATTTTTTTCGAAATGTTATTTTAATGAATGCATTGATTGTGCCATTAATAAATCTACCAAATAAGTCATTAGTAATTTAATTAAATAATTTATTTAAGAGATTTTATCATTTATCATCAATGATTCATCATCATACTGCATTTAACAAATTTATGTATGAACTAAATAATAAAATGTATATTTTTAAATATATTTTTCATATCAGATTGTTGGAATAAGTAAAATTGAGAAGTAAAATTTCTGTATGCGTGTATGAAAATAAATTCAGAGATTTATTTATTTTTTTTTTTTCAAAAAAAGTGAATTTCATTTGCTCGGGTAAGATGAATAGATTATTGTTTTTTTGTTGATTTTTTTTTAAATTAAATAAATTATGTATGAGACATTTATTTATGCGCATTTGTCGGTTTTGCTCATACTAAACAAGATGATACTCACATATGCAATATTTAAAATTTATTTATTCAAATATTATTCGATGTATTTATTGAGTTTTAAAGAGGATTATTTATTTTTTTTTTTTTCAAATATGAATTTATAATTTAAATGATTGATTTAATTGAAAATCAAATGGAAAATTATTTACATATTTTCTTTTGTGTTTTAAATTTCAAAAAGAAAATTAACTAGGAATTTTTTTTTTTCTATTTAATTTAAAAGACAATGATAAATCTAAATGGTAAAAAAAAAGGCAATGTGTAAATCTAGTTGAAATAATTAATTTAGGTTTAAAAAACTCTATTATTTTCTCAGGTATTAAAAAATTATTTACGATTCAGTGGTCAGCCAGATTTACCGTACAAAACTATTTAAAAAAAATATTATCCTATTGCAAGAACACAATCTTCATCGCTAGCCAAGGAAAGAAAAATAAAAAAAAGCCACAAATTTAATTGCTGGCTTTGTTTAACAAGCAACAAATAATTTGTAGCTTTTAACTATGCACACAAGTTATTCTTTTCATCACTACCTTCTAATTAGTAAAAAATAAATTTAAAATGAAATATAATAATTAGAAATAAATATCCACTTGAAACTATAGACCATAAATCCGTTTATAATTGAATTACAATTATTAACATATTAATTGATATTTAAAACAATTTAATATTTATAAATTAAAAAAAAATAGTTTAAATTTAAATTAAAAAATTCTATATAACCTACAGTGATTGTGTGTTTTATCAAATTAATTTTCATCAATTTTAAAATTAACCCAACGACCTTGTCATCCAATTAAACTTCCACTTGATGAATATTACTTTTAAAAATGAAAAAAAAATACTTTAATTAATAAATTAATAGTGTATGTATATATTTTTTGTTTTTCCTCATTTCATTGTTATTTAAAAAAAAGAAATTCTGAATGAAAAAAATTTCCTGGTTATGCATTATCATAACGCCAGACAAATGACAAAGGCGGAGAATTGTTACGCCCATGATGGTTACGCCCTGGTATCACTATTATTACATCAAAAAAAAATATTTAAAAAATATAAAAGGGACTGATTGTTAATGATGAAAATTGCCTTGAAGTATTCATCATTTATTTGACTATTTAAATTATAATAATAAAAATTTATATGTTATATTTTGTGTAGATTTAACTGGTGCAAATATTAACAGTACACATTACCGTACAGTGACCTAACGTTTTCCATCTGGCGTTTAAGATTGAGTTTCTTATTTAGACGCTTTTTCATCAACCAACTCAGTCACAATTTAAAAATTATAATTTTTAAAAAATATTAACATATATTTCTTTAATATTTTACATATAAATCATTGTTATTAATTTTTATTTTCATTTAATTTTACCAAGTTTAGATAATAGAAGTGAAAGTAAAAAAAAAATCTCTCATAATCAGACATGCATGCAAAAAAAAAAAAAAAAAATTGGATTCAGACCAGTGAATGGATTTGACTTGATATAAAAATGTGAAATTTTATTTAAAAAAAAAATTAATTTACCATTTGATTGATATATTATAAAAATTAATTTAAAATTGTTATAAAATATGTATTTTTTTTTTATGATAAATTATAGTTTTAAACAGGAAGAGTTGTTAATTTTTTTTTTTTAAATTATTTAGATTGTAAAAATAGATATAATTATGTAAATAATAATAATACAAGCTGGTGATTTTAAAAACGACATTGATTCTTAATTATTCAACAAACAAATGTTTCGAAAAAAATTTAAAATGAATTAACTATTTTTATAATTAACTTTATATTCAATAAAAATATATTATCGTTGTGAAATTAATTTTTTTTTAATTATAATTAATTATAGTTTATTTTTAAATGTAAAAAATTATTTTTTTTTTCTTTTAATTAGTAATAAATTGGAGCAGTAAATGTGTACCAATAATGTCGTCATGATTATATGGGAACTGATATTTTATTTTATTTTTTTTGATCGATGCAAATCATGCCACGTGACGAAAAATTTAAATATAAATAAATGTAAATTAACATAACAATGCACACGAGTACAATCATGTTTTTTTTTATATTTAACAACTAAAAAAAAAATTTAATTATAAAAAAATTTTTAACGAATGTTTGCTTATTAAGAATTTAAAAAAAAAAATACATTCGCAATGAATTTGTAGCCAGGTGACCTCAGGGTCGAGGTCGTCTCTCAAACCTAGATCAACATGACAATCATCTTTCCGTGTTTTATTATCATTATTTTTTTATAATCACAATTTCATGATTATTATTTATTAAATAAACAGCCTAATAAAAGTCAACAGGAAAAAATACGCTCTATGTTTTTTTTTTTTTTTTCTAATATAAAAAACTTTTAAAAATATAAATGAAACTCTTTATAAATGATAAATCAAGTTTTTTTTTCTTTTTAATCTCAGGGTTATGACGTTTACCTAGTTTCATGATTCACAGGCAATCATCCTTGGTCATTATTCCTTCTGAAATCAAAATAAAATTCAAAAAATTAACACAAAAAAAAAATAATAATTTAAAAAATATAAATTAAAAATCAAGAAAATCGTGGGAATTGATAGAAAAAAAAAAGAAAAAATGATATATATATATTGTCATTCTTTATACGGTATAAATAATGTTTTTAATAATGAAAAATAAATTTTAAAAAAGAAAAAACAATCTTAAACTGTGAGAACTTTTATGTCGCCAAGAAAAATAATATTTAAAGTAATAAAAAAAAAATCATTCTATTTTCAAATGAAGACACATTTAAAGACCTAAAATAGTTTCGATATAAATCCAAGTGGTAATGATTCCCCGAGGCACGAATTAATTAAAATAAAAATAAAAAAAAAAAAAAATAGAAAACAGGTAAACAAGTGTGTGAAAATAAATCGTCTCCATAAGTTCACGGCTTTCATTGACATTAAAAATAATAAATTTCGATTATATTTTATTTTGTTTCTCATTCACAAGTTGCAATAAATGCTGCTCTTGTTATAATTTAACAAGCCATAAAAAAATTAAAGCATAATCAAAATTAATATCTACCGCAACAGTTAATTAAATTATCATACACTGTAAGCTGTATAATAACTTGAAAATAAAAATTAATTAAAATACTGAATAATCATTTTTTCATTTGGAATTTCGTCGCTAGAAAAATGTGTAATTTTTTTTTTTCGAATGTATTAATGATGGGTATTTAATCGTCATCTATTCCAGCGTTAATTCTTGATGAACACGACGGATACACTCGTTCGAGCGAATGTCTCGAGTTCGTAAAAGGAATGATAAAAAAAATAAATAAATACAAAAAAAAAAAGAAATGTGTACAGGTATATATATAGAGGAGGAAGAAGAAGAGTAAGCGGTTCAAGTGGAAAAGTCGATCCTCAAGTCTCGATGGAATGCTGTTCATCTGAACACGCGGCCGACGACGACGTAACTTATGGCCGGGACTTTGGCATGCGTACGAGAGAAAATAAGAGTAGAAATACACAAAAACACATTCAGCATATTTTTTTTTTCCCTATAAATTTTCTAACAAATCTTTACTAAAGAAATTACTTTATAAATTTCCTCCAAATAATCGCCAATTTCTATTAAACTTTATTTCTCAATCGAAAAAATCTGTTGGAAAATATTGGAGTAGAAAAATTCGGAGTAATCTTAAAAATGACGTAAAAAAAAAATACCAACATACCAGCGAATTGCCAAGATAATAATTTAAAATAAATACTAAAAATATGTTGCAAATAATTTAATGAAAATATTATTAATATAAAGATAATGATCATTATAATAATTATCAACAAGTTGCTTCTGTTGATCAACATATTGCGCAGTCTTTTTGAATCATCTTTTCTAGACAAATAACTTGTCAACTTGATTAACAACTCTTTCCTTGAAGCAATTAACAATTTAAAAAGAAAAAAAAGTACATATGCAAGTATAATAATCATGATAAATCATCTGGTAATGGAGATCATCAAAGGGGTTAATGTCATTTGACTAAGATGAGATTATTTTTCAAGAGAGATTACTATTTCCTTGAGAATTGAGATTGACCCAGGTACAGGTAGAATTTATTAACATAATTAAATTATTAAATAATAATGGAAATGACATTCTAAATTAAAATATATTATTATTAGCTGTGTAAAATAAATTCTAGCTGTAATTACTATGGATTTTTTTCGTTTCTTTTTTTTTCGTTTCTTTTTTCTATGTAAATAATAGTAACACCTGGTTATTTAAAAATTGACATTGATTCTTCATCAATTGACAAACACGTAGTAAAAAAAAATTTAACAAACACATTGATAAATAAAAAAAAAAAAGTTGAAATAACTCTTTCCATAATAATCCAGACATTCTGTATTCAGCTCACGGCAGGTCGCATCGTGTGTCACTCGATTAACGCCTACCTCAGCCCAAAACAGTCTTACGAAAAAAAAAAATAAATAAATAAACATAATAATATTGATAAATAAATTGATAATAAAAAAATAAAAAAAATATGTTTACCTATAAAAATTCATAAAACTACCAATTATATTATTAACAAGTATTTCCTAAATAATTTATCGAAAAAAAAATATTATCAAGCATGCCAGCTAAAATTGCACGCGAAAAAAATGCAAAAAAAAAAAAAAAAAACATTGGAATTTGGTGTGGTGCAATGAAGAGAGTCAAACATTTGTCGTTTTTCATGAGAGCAAAAAAGATAGAATGAATAAATGTAAAAAAGAAAAAAAAAATGGTCCAGAAAGTTAGAACTCACCTTGCTAATGTCAAAAATAAAAGTATTCCAAAATGATGATTAAAAATAAAACAATAACAATTTAAAAAAAATATATATCACTGTCACAATAATCACTGATTTGTTATTGTATTTTTTAACTTAAAAAAGTTACTTGCACACAATATAATACGAGAGAGAGATATTAAACACACACGTCAAGATGATAGAACCAGCCGAGAACGTCACATACATTTACTCAATTCTGTGTGATATCAAGGCAATTGAAGCAGCCATTTTGAAAGTAGCGACAGTAAACTTTCAATACTTGTCACTGGGTAGAGCAACTTGTTATTTCTACGAAAAAAAAATAAAAAACAATGATGACACATACATAAACATGGCCGAAATTACTCCAAAACTCCAAAAAAAAATATAAACAAATAATCAAAACACACTGTCAATAATTGTCATTAAAATAAATACCTAAACAAACCAAATTGAATAATATTAAAAAAAAATAAATGAATATAAAAGTATTATTTATAAACTATATATAAATAAATTATATTGTTTTAAATTATTATTATTATTAATTAATAAATATAAATAAAAAATAAAAACAATTTTTGGAGCAAACTGGTGACATCTAGAAAACAGCTGACCGATGACACCCCCAGACATCATGGCCGCTTTAAAATCGTTCATCGTGTATATTTTATTCAATTAATAATTTGTTAATTGTTATTATTACCAAAGCAATAATTTTATAAACTTAATATATATTTAATAAAAAAATCATACAGGTATTTTAATAGAAAGAAGAAAAAAAAAAAGAGCAATTTCTTTTTTTTACAAACGTTTTTTTTTTGTAATTTTTTTTGACACACAAACAACAGTCAAATAGCAAGTGTTGATTGTCAATAAGATAAAGAATTTTTAGACAAATGCAAATTGTTGATAAAATAATAATCACATGGTGGATGATATATGACAGATTGTAGCAATCAGTTGACATGATACAATGATGCCGATTAAGGATAATCAGGATGTTGCGTGTTTTTTGGTCACAAAACACTCATGGAAGGGAAAGTAAGACTATTATTTTTATGAAAAATTAATTAATTATTAAAATTGTTAATTAATTCTTCTAGATACAAACGTATTTTTTCCATTGGATCAATGGGGATAACAACATATAATCCAAGTAATTTAGAGGTAACAAACAGATGGGAGTATGCTGATTTCATCAATGTACAACCGACAAATAGAAATCAAATTGGTTTATATGAATTTAGTATAACAATGAGAAAAGAAAAAAAAATTGATACAATGAAATTTAGCTCTGAGCATAGATCAAATTTACTAACAGAAGCATTAAGATTTCGTCATCAATTTGCTGAAAAACCAAAAGATATTCTGGTAAATTTTCTTCAATAATTTTAGCATCAATAATGAGTAATTATTTATTTAATATATTTATAAATTATTATAGAGATATCCAGCATATAAACATCATTGGTCAGATACACGATTACCAGTTGTTCTTGAAGTAACACCATACAGTTTGGATCAACTTGATCCAGCAACAAATTTACTTCTTGCTAGTTATTTTTATAAAGACATTGAAGGAATTGGTACAATGCGTGATTATCCAGATGGTTTTGTTATTGTTTGTGCTGGTTTTGGTCGTTTACATTTATTTGCATCACAAAAAGTTGATGATATTAAAAAAAAAATTGTTGATTCAGCACAAATAAATCTTGGTATTAATATGAAAGTATTAAAAGAAACAATTCCATTTGATGAATTTACTGTACAAAGATTTGGTAGATTTAGTGGTGATGAATATATAACAAGTATATCAGAATTTACAGTACATAAAATATCAACAAGACATTCTGAGCCACAAAGAAGAACATTATGTTTATCTGATACATGTTTACTTGAAAGAGATCCACAAACATATAATATATGTACATTAAGACCATTGTCTGATGTATTTGCACTTGTTAGAGATAATTTAAATCCACAATTATTTACAATACAGTATTTAAATGGACAAATTAGAAGTTATATGGCAACAGATAGAGATTCATTATTAGCATCATTATTAGATGGTGTTAGAGCATCTGGTAATCGTGATGTACATATTAAAATGTGTCCAATATCACGTGGTAAAAGACTTGGTCCATTAAATCTTCCAGTTGATGAAGAAGTTGAAACTTGTCATGTTAAATTTTTACAAACACCACCTGGTGGACGTACATTTGGTGAAATACTTGAACGATTTAATGCAAATGTTCCATACAGTGGTCTTCATTATTCAGTCACCCAAGACGTAAGATTTATCAATATAATTTTTATTTATTTATCAATTAATTATATACTAATAATAATATTAAGAAAAAAAAAATAAATCAGTTCATGAAAGCGGTTCGGTTAGTAAATTCAAAATTCAACATTCAAAAAAAGAAAAAGAAATTTAGTTTTTTTTTGTTAGATGAAAAAAAAAAACAAAAACAAAAAAAACAAAGATCTTTATCTTTTTATGTTTAGGGTTACAAACCGCTCGAGTGGACTGTAACCACATTACAACTTGAAGTACACAAGGTGATGGTTAACTACTTGCAGGGATTATTCACCGAGAACAAGGATAAAATAATACTTGGTGCATTGAGTGCATTGGTGAGTCGTGAATTGGATACAAATTATGAAGTTGAAGCACAATTTCATGCATTAAGAAGACTGGTTGCAAGTAAAGTTGGATTTATGGCATTTACATCATTACAAGGTTTTCGTGAAGCTATTGGTAATAAAGTTGTTAAAGCATTAAAACGACAAGATTGTGGTGTAACACAAGCTGCTATTGATTGTATTTGTGCACTTATGCAAGCAATGCATGATGATTGTGATTTACGTCAAGAACAATTAAATAAAAGCAGTTTATTAAGTAGTAATAAATTTTTGGAAAGTCTTTTAGACATGTGGATTAATCACGTTGTAAGTTTTTTAATATAAAAAACAATTTAAATTGAATTAATTAATTTCTTATTTTATTTTTCCCAATGATAGAATCATGGTACAGGTGCTCTGGTAGTATCAGCCATGCTGGATCTTTTAACATTTGCATTATGTGTACCATACAGTGAAACAACTGATGGTAAACATTTTGATAATTTACTTGAAATGGTAGCAGCACGTGGAAGATCATTATTTAAATTATTTCAACATCCATCATTGGCTATTGTAAAAGGTGCTGGTTTAATAATGCGAGCAATTATTGAAGAAGGTGCACCAGAAATAGCAGCAAGAATGCAAGAATTAGCACTTGCTGAGGGTGCATTACCAAGACATTTATTAAATAGTTTATTTACAAGTGGTAGTGATGGAAGATTATTAACACATCGTCAATTATGTAGACATTTAGTTGGTTTATGGGTTACTGGTCATCCAACAGCAATGGGTTTATTAAAAAGAATATTACCAGTTGGTTTATTAACATTTCTTGATTCAGATGAAAAAATACCAGATTCATATTTGGAAGAAGAAAGATTAAATAATCGTGATAATTTAAAAATAGCTATTGATCATGCAACTAAAAATAAACGTGGACCACAATGGATTGTTATTGAACGACAAATGAGAGTTGTTGAAAAACATTTAGAAAATGCATTACAACATTGGGGTGCAAGAGTTGGTATTGAAAGACGTGAAAAATTAAAAGAACGTCCAATTGTATTACGTAAACGTAGAGAAAGAATTAAATCAGAAGCAAATTGGAAATTATTTTATTATAAATTAAATCAAGATCATTCAATGCCAAATTTAATATGGAATCATAAAACACGTGAAGAATTACGTACAGCATTAGAAAATGAAATACGTGCATTTACTGCTGATAAAGATTTATCTGGTGGTACATTAATATCATGGAATCATCGTGAATTTGAAGTACAATATCAATGTCTTGCTGATGAAGTTAAAATTGGTGATTATTATTTACGTATATTACTTGAAAAAGATTGTCCAGATAGTCCAATAAGAAAATCATATGAATTTTTTAATGATCTTTATCATAGATTTTTGTTGACAACAAAAATTGAAATGAAGTGCCTTTGTTTACAAGCAATGACTATTGTTTATGGACGTTATTATGAAGATATTGGACCATTTTCAGATACAAAATATATTGCTGGTATGTTAGAAAGATGTTTAGATAGAACAGAACGTGATCGTCTTGTTATGTTTATTCATAAATTAATATTACATAGAAAAAATGTTAAAGATATTATGGATCAAAATGGTGTTAGAGGATTAGTTGATTTATTAACATTAGCACATTTACATACATCTCGAGCAATGGTACCAACACAAACAAATGTCATTGAAGCTGGTCCTGATCAAGAAAGAATACTTGAAAAAGAATGGTATTATAATGATGATGATAAAAGAGCTGGACCAATTAGTCTTAATGAATTAAAAGATTTATATAATAAAAAAAAAATTAATCATAAAACAAAAGTATGGGCACAAGGTTTAGATGGTTGGAGAATATTATCACAAGTACCACAATTAAAATGGACACTTGTTGCTAAAGGTAAACCTGTTCTAAATGAAAGTGAACTAGCAACACTTGTATTAAATATATTAATACAAATGTGTGAATATTATCCAAGTCGTGATACTGATAATGCTGTTATACGTCCATTACCACGTGTTAAACGTTTACTATCTGATTTACAATGTTTACCCCACTTGGTACAGCTATTATTGACATTTGATCCAATTCTTGTTGAACGTGTTGCTACATTATTGTGTGAAATTATGAAAGACAATCCTGATGTATCAAAAATATATTTAACTGGTGTATTTTATTTTATTATGATGTATACAGGATCAAATGTATTACCAATTGCAAGATTTTTACAATTAACACATACTAAACAAGCATTTAGAGGTGATGATACAACACCATCTGATATTATGCAACGTAGTGTACTTGGACAACTTTTACCTGATGCCATGGTTAGTTATCTTGAAAATCATGGAGCTGAAAAATTTGCACAAATATATCTTGGTGATTTTGATACACCAGAAGCCATTTGGAATGCTGAAATGCGTAGAATGTTAATTGAAAAAGTTGCTGCACATATTGCTGATTTTTCACCACGGTTAAGAGCACATACAATGGCGAGATATCAATATATTGCAATACCAGCTGTTAGATATCCACAATTGGATAAAGAATTATTTTGTCAAATATTTTATCTTCGTCATCTTTGTGATATTATTAAATTTCCAAATTGGCCAATTCCACAACCAGTTTATTTACTTAAAGATGTACTTGATGCATGGAAAAAAGAAGTTGAAAAAAAACCACCAATAATGACTGTTGATGAGGCATATAAAGTTCTGGGTCTTCAAAATGGTAAACAACATCAAGAGGCTGATGTTAGAAAATCATATTATAAACTTGCACAAAAATTTCATCCTGATAAAAATCCAGATGGACGTGATAAATTTGAAGCTGTTAATCAAGCATATGAATTTTTATGTAGTCGTAGCTGTTGGACAACTGATGGTCCAAATCCTGATAATATTGTATTAATTTTACGTACACAAAGTATATTATTTCATCGTTATGCTGATGAACTTAGACCATATAAATATGCTGGTTATCCACAGCTTATTAAAACAATTAAACTAGAAACTGAAGATGATCAATTATTTTCAAAATCAGCACCATTATTATCAGCTGCATCTGAGCTTGCATATCATACTGTTGATTGTTCATCATTAAATGCTGAAGAATTAAGACGTGAGGGTGGTTTAGATATATTACTTGAGGCATTTACACGTTGTGTATCTGTTGTTAATAATTCAAGTAAACCAGATGATGTTGCTGTACAAGTTTGTGAACATATTACAAAATGTTTTGCTGTTGCTGGTAAATTTCGTGGTTGTAGAGATAAAATTGTTGAGTTACCACAATTAATTAAAGATTTATGTAGAATATTATATTTTAAACATTTAACAAAATTATGTTCAGTTGCAACTGAATGTATATCATCACTTGCTAATGACAGTATTTTACAAATGCAATTATTACAATCTGGTGCACTTTGGCATCTTTTATTATTTATGTTTAATTATGATTTTACACTTGAAGAGGGTGGTGTTGAGCGTTGTGAAGGTGAAAATCGTCAAGAAGTTGCTAATAATTTAGCAAAGCTTGCTGTTAAAGCATGTGCAAGATTAGGTGGTTATATGAAAGGTGATAATGAAACACCAGTTAATCCTGTAACTGTTGCTGCACTTGAAAGTTTATTAACACCATATTTATCACGTCAATTGGCTAAAGATAAACCTGAAGATATATTAAAAATATTAAATTCAAATTGTTCAAATCCATATTTAATATGGGACAATGGTACAAGAGCTGAATTTACAGAATATCTTGAGGCTAAACGTCAAGAAAAGTTGAATGGACAAGGAAATTTAGTTGAACATGATTTTAGTGATTTTAAATATGCTGCACATTCCAATGAGCTTGTTATTGGTGAAATATTTGTCAAAGTATACAATGAACAACCAACATTTTTAATTGAAAATCCAAAAGGTTTTACAATTGATTTACTTGATTATTTATCAAAATCAACAGAATATTTATCATCATTAAGTAGCATGACATTATCAAAAAAAGATCAAGAAAAATTACGTAATATTGTCATGTCATTGGAAGCATTAAAAAATGTTATTGTTAATAATCCAGGTATTGAAATGCAATGTATTGGACATTTTACATTATTATTTGGTCTTTTAAGTTGTAATAATTTTAAACAAATACAAAAAGGTGCACTTGAGGTTATTAGTAATGTTACAAAAAATCATGAATGTGTTAATGACATTGCTGCAAATGAAGTTATTGTACATTTATTATTAACATTACAAACATTAAAAGATTGTCAATTACTTATACTTGAAACATTATATGGTTTAATGAGTACAACAAAAATTGTTAAAGATGCATTAACAAAAGGTGCTGTTGTTTATATACTTGATTTATTTTGTAATTCAAGTAATATACAAATACGTGAATCAGCTGCTGATTTATTAGCTAAAATGTCATCAGATAAATTAGCTGGTCCAAAAGTTAAACTTGATTTATCAAAATTTTTACCAAAATTATTTAGTGAAGCAATACGTGATGCACCAAAACAATGTGTACATATGTTTGAAACAAAACATGAAAATCCAGAATTAATATGGGATGATGATACTAAAGAAAAAGTATCAAGAACAATAAGTCAACTTAAAGATGATTATTATTCATTACAAAAAAGAAATATTAATGCAATATTAAAATTACCAGAAACACAAAATAATATTGATGCTGCAACAAATGAACCAATTGTTGGTGGTGTTTATTTAAGATTATTTGTTGCAAGTCCAGCATGGGCATTAAGAAAACCAAAAGAATTTTTAAGTGAATTAATGGATACATCATTATCATTAATGTCAAAAGATAATAAAAATGATTTAGATATGCTTGAATTAACAACACAAGCACTTGTTTGTTTACTTCAAGCACAACCATCACTTGCTGATCAAGTACCATCACTTGGTCACATTCCAAGATTATGTAGACAAATGGCTACTAGAAATAGTCAACCAAGTGCTTATAAATCAGCAATTCGTATACTTCATCAATTGGCTATTAGTGAAATTTGTATTAATTCAATATGTCAAACAGATTGTATAAGTCCACTTAAGCTAGCTATGCAATCAAGAAAAGACATGATTGGTGTTGCTTGTGAAACACTACACAGATTATTTGCAACAAATGAAGATCGTTTAATTAAACAAGCTCTTGAAGCTGATATGGTACCATATTTGTTAAATATACTAGAAGGAAGATTAGATTTAATTGATAATCCAGCAACAACTAAAGCACAAATTGTCAAAGCACTAAAAGCCATGACAAGAAGTATGCTACTTGGAGAAAGAGTTAATTCAATTTTAGAAAAATCAACAGTATGGGCTGAATATAAAGATCAAAAACATGATTTATTCATATCAAATACACCTGCATTTCAATCAATCACAGGTAATTTATTTAATTTATTTATTTAATAAAATATTCAATATTAATGTGTAATTTTTTTGTCAACAGGAATTCCAGTATCTGCTGGTTATTTAACAGCTGGACCTAGTGCGACAATACCAAGTGTACCTCCTCCAGTCGATCGAGAAGACAGAATTCACAATAGAAACGACAACATCTGATACGGATAAAAAAAACAATTAAAATTTCTTTATTATTTTATTTTTTTTTTGCCTAAAGTTGAATTCAATGTCTACGTAGATCGTTCTTAATAATAAAATGAAAAAATAAAAAGAACCGATTTATCTGTGATTTATTATAGCTCGATGAATACATACAATTATACAATTTTTAATACATTTAATATTATCAAAGAAATAATTTCGAAATGATGGATCATCTTTTATCATTCATCAAGAACAAAAAAAACATAAATTTTAAATGGCATATTTTTTTTTTTTTTATTAAATCATCGAGTAGTTTATCAATATCGTGAAAGTATGTTTGTAAAAATGGCAAAAAATAATTTTCGATTTGTTTTTTAATTAATCAGCCATTTCGATATTTTTATCATTTTAATTTCCATAACTTTTGCTATGTTTGTTTTTTATTTTTTACAAATAAGGATCTGGATTTTGAAAAGACTTGAGCGTTACAATTGAGTTCCAAGTGCTTGAGTCTTTTTAGAATCTGGACCCTCAAATATATATATTTACAAATTTAATGTTTTTGTTAAGAATAATACTGGAAATATTTCAGTTTTTTTTTTTTTTTTTCTTTTGTATTATTAAATATATATAATCTCGAAATTAATATAAAATTATTATAATGAATTATTCAATCGATCAAGAAGTTTATAAATATGTACATGATTTTAAACAATATTGTGTATAATAAAAGTAATAAATAAAATAAAAATTTTCAAATTTTATGTGTCTTTTCAATCTATTATTTTTTATGTTATTTATTTATGTATTTTAATAAAAAATAAAAAGAACCTCTGAAAATTAACATATAAAGTAATGATGATAGTTATATTATTAATAACTATTATTTGTCTAAGGGGTAACCAGCAGAAGAATGCCATGACAGTAATCAAATTTCTTGACAGCATTATCATGTCTGTGTAAAAACTGTCAGGGCACTCTTCTGCTGATCATCAATAAATACAAAATTAAACTCCAAAAATTTTTATATTTAAAATTAACTATTTTGTTTTCTTCTCATTTTTATTATAATAAAAATGAGAAGAAAAAAAAAACAGTTAATTTTAAATGTAAAAATTGGTGGGAATAATTAATTATTTACAAATATCTGCACAATAATTGTAAATAATCTTTCATTGCAATCACTATAGTATCAATATATTATTAAAATGCAAATCTTCCAATTTAAAAGATGATTATACCTTTGAATCCTATTCATTTAATTCAAAAAAAAATTTCTGCTTCTCATAAATTTGCTAAAGGGATCTTGAATTATGTGACTTTGAACTCAAAGGTTTTTATATTTGTTATTATAATAAAGCTGATTACCTCAATTGTATATCTATCTTTCGATGTATCTTTTAATAAATAATTAATTAGTCATTAATTTAAGTTTTATCTTCACCTATTTTTTTCAACGGTTGAGGCTAACGAGTAGTATTATTTATCAACAATTTCAAAAAGTTAACTAATACAAGTCAATAGCCAATTCGTTTTCAATAAAATTAATTAAAAGTCAATTATTAGAATTGTATTTAACAAAATTCAAAATGCAAATAGCATCATTACCTTATATATTCATTTTTACAAGTTATTTTTGTTTTTTGTTTAACCAGCAGGAGAGTGCCATTACAGTAATCATTTTCTTTGGCAGCATTATCATGTCTGTATAAAAACTGTCAGGGCATTCTCCTGCTGTCATCAAAAAATACAAAACTTATACTCCAAGAATTTTTATATTTAAAATTAACTATTTTTTTTCTCTTCTCATTTTTATCATTCTTTTTCTTCATTAATAATAAAAATGAGAAGAAAAAAAACGGTTAATTTTAAATGTAAAAGTTGCTGAAATATAAATTTTATATTTGTTGATATAAAAAAATTTTATTTGTTGCTTTCAAAAAAAAGTTCACAAGCTTTAAAAAAAATACGGAAAAAATGCTGAATTCTTGCGCATATTTAAACAAGCAACTAACATTGCAACTATAGCATTGGCCTGAATTATTCGATGCCGTGAGTATCAATAACCGCGATACTGACATATTGAGAGGCATTGATCTACACAAGAAGAACGTTCTGCTAAACGTTCGTCTTGTGTAGATAGGTGCCTCTCAAGACGCATAAATTTTAGCAGTTCAATTACATAACCGATAAAATAAATAAACATAAAATAACCGATAAAATTAAGAATTAACATTTCTTCATTTACCAATGCCAAGTGTCAGACATTGTGAGATTTAGTTTCCACTTGGTGAGGTGAAGCTGTTGGTTGATATTTTCAACATAATGTCTGAAATGAACAAAAAATGAAAAAAAAATATTAACTCCAATTCAATTAAAGTTTCATGTTGTTAAATATGTAATTTATATTTTTTTTTTCAGATAACAAATACCGAAATATCATGGCAATCATAGATCTTGGTAGTATCATTTAAATAAAATAAAAAAACAATCAATTTATTGTTGTTAATTAAACTTACTTAAATCAATCTTCAGCTTTTTATCAGGAAAGAAACTTTCATCTTCTTTCTGGTATCTGTAATCAAATTAAAAAACAAAAAAGCATTAAAATTGAGAACTTGAATGAGTGTTTTTTACATTTTTCTATTGGATTATTAGTCGGATTAGCAAATACTTTAAAATATAATCATGGCAATCATAGATCTTGATGGTATGAGTGTATCATCATTTTGAAAAATATTATGAGCCATAAAAAAATCAAGAAAAAGGGGTATTTATTAAATATATCAGGGATTAAAATAAATTATTAAAACGTGTTCTTACCATGAGGATAGTCTTGCTGGTGCTCCTCGCGTTGACAACAAAAATTTCAAATCATCATCCAGTCCAAGATGAAACTGGGTAATCTTGGACTGGATCTAAAAATAGTATAATAAAATAAAAAATTAGCAAATGTTGACCAGTAAAAAATTAAAACTTCTTTCAGTCTTCACAAAAAAAAATTAATTTAACCAAAAACGCAATAATTGATTTCACTAAATAAATAATAAACTGTTATTTAAATTTATTAACTACGATATTTTTTATAAATTTAATAAATTAATTAATTAATTAACCAAAAAAAAAAAAAAAATGATTTCAAGACAACACGTGGTTCAGATAAATTAAATTTCTATAATTCAAATAAAAAGCTTTTTTTAATATTTAAAATTTAAATGAGTCAATAAAAATGATTTAGTTTATTTTAATTAAATAATTAAAATTATGAATTTAATTTTAATAATATTTTATAATTGTAAAAAAAACTTACATGATGTGTTGCTCGTTGGAGAGGTGTTTTAAAAAGACATTTCCTAATGTTGTGACAAGTTGACTCGACCCACTCGAACTTGACAAGTGTTGACAAGTTGTGAGTTGGCATGACGGGACATCCGGCACACCTTTTCAACCTTTACCACTGACACCTATCGATCAATTAATATTTTTTTATTAATTTTACGCTTGTCTAACTGACCAACTGACCACCTCGTCATAGCGGTATATCAATTTAAATTTTTAAAGTCGTAATTTACACTATTAAACAAATTCAATCCACTTGGTGCTCCGCAAGTAGAACAGCTCCTCTTAAGTCAGACAGGCAATTTAATATAAAATATTTACATTATGTTGTAATTTAAATTTAATTAACTTTTATAATTGTTATTAAATTAATGAACATTTATTATATTATTCTGAAAATTTTAAAAAAGTTTCTACCCTTCATTCAATTACAGGAGAAAAAATAAAATAGAAGTAATGAAAATAATTGTTTAGAGTATATAAAGAAGTCAATTAAATTCCAACATCAGTCAGCAAATAATTATAACATTCTATAATTTTCTTTATTCATTATTTTGACAATCTCGTCTTCGTAAAAAAAAAAAAACCTTTGTACATAATAATTGTTTCGTTACACTCCTGTTCATTTAATTGACAAAGAGCTTTTTGTAAATTTACAATTAAACTAACTCTATTATTTTTTTTCTTGTCAGTTAAATTGACAGTGTGTAAAATCTCTCTCCCTAATTATTCAACCATTAGAACTAAAGTAATATTTTAAAATTGAGTAGACAATATTGTAAATGATGGTACGTAACATCGAGTAGCCAAATTACAACCGAGATTCATATGAATTGAGTGCTTATAAAAATTTTATCATTCAGAATCTGTTATTGAATCATCCCTCTCTTGCTGTAGATTGCATAAATTTAAATAATCATTTTGGCTGACAGTCTCCAGCAGTTTATCCATATCTTGTTTCAACTTGGTAAATGTTGGTCTGCATCTTGGCCTCGTGTTCCAGCATGATCTCATTATTTCATAGCTACATTACACAAAAATAAAAAAACAAAATACATTAATAAACAAATATTTGATAAAATAGAAATAATGATAATAGGTAATATTAAATAAAATTCAGGTATATTTACATTTAAGATTATTTGATAACCATCATATTCATGAAGATAACAAATAAAATAATTTAAAAATAGCTAATTTAACACGGGCCTTTTAAAGCATAATAAATAAAAAAATATAATCTAGATGGAATATCCCCGTTGATGATGGAAATATACTTGATATAATTTTTTTTTTTTTATTAATCTTAACTTGTTACTCAACTTACAGTTCTATTCCACAGTTTTGAGGTCTTGGCATTCTGTAGCCTTCTTTTAGCAGCTCAAGAACAATGCTTGTTGATATATCAGGATATGGACTGCATCCCAATGTCACTATTTCCCAGAGAAGAATTCCATAAGACCATCTATAAAATTTTCAAATAAAAAAATACATAAATAATATTTTAATTAAAAACAACAAATAAAATTAATTATAAATTTTTATTTATTTAATGAGTATTGTTAATTTATTATTTCGATTTTATTTTTACTATTTCGATTTTGTTTTTACTATTTCGATTTTATTTTTACTATTTCGATTTTGTTTTTACTATTTCGATTTTATTTTTACTATTTCGATTCTATTTTTAAAATCAAATTAATAATTACTCAAGTTAAATTTTATAAACAATTAAAACAGATAATTTTCAATTATTTATTTTTGCATTATTTAAAATGAATCAATTAATTTTCGTAGAAATTTTTTATTTTACTCATGAAGATTAAATTTTTAAAAAATATCTAAAACTTACACATCACTTTTTGTTGTATATATTTGATGTGTTAATGCTTCAATAGCCATCCATTTAATTGGTAATTTTCCATTGCCCTGTTTTCTGTAAATATTTTCTTGATAAACATCACGGCTGAGTCCGAAATCCGATATTTTAACAGTTTTATCTGAGCAAACTAATACATTTCTTGCTGCCAAATCACGATGGACAATTCTATTCATAGAAAGAAATTCCTATAGAAAAAAAAATAAAAAGAAAATATCAATAAATTAATTACACAATTTAATCAATTTATATTTTACAAACCATTCCAATTGCAACTTGATGAGCAAAACTTAATAAATCACTTGCTGAAATTTCTTCTTTGGTATTTAGCATGCCTGATGTAATAAATATATTTTTTATTTTAAAATAAAGATATGTATTTTTTTTTTATTTATATTTGAATGTAGATGTCTAGGTTGTTTACCTTGTTGAAGGTCATAAAGCTGATTAGATATAGCCACTGTCTGTTCGCTTCCTACTGTGTATTTTACAAAAAAAAAAAAAAAAGAGTTAAAAATTAACAAATAATTATCGTGGCAAATTGAATTTGATAACTTTTAAAATTTTCATACTCACAAGACATTGATGAAATAATATCGGAATTTTTTTCATGACATAATTTAATATTTTCAATTTGAATTTTTCGATTATTAGCATCATTCAGGAGATTATTCCAAATCTATAAATTTAAAAATAATAATAATACATTTTTAACTGTTATATTTATTTTATTTCTTTTTATAAATTTATTGTATTTGTTTTGGGCTGAGAAAAAAAATATACCGGCACGTGGAATGAGTCTTGAAATAAAAAAATAAAAAAATAAATACCGACGAAGTAACTACTTGTATATATCTGAGTGATCTATATGTACATTGACTTGGCAAAGACACACAGTTGTCAAGTTAAATAAACAATAAATATTATGTCAATGGCCATTTATATATCTTTTTTTTCGCCACGATAAAATGTATGTTTCTAGTATTTTCAAACATGAAAATGTGTTATCTAACACAACAATATTCCACCGTAAATTTATTCGTAATATCACCAAGTAAATATTGTAATTAAAAATAAAGAAAAATAATAATTAAATTTTGCCCAAGTGTAATGATAATTATAATTGATTAGAAGCGTTGAAATGTTAAATTATCGACACTTAATTAAATGATTAAATAGTTTTTATATACATTGTTATTTATTTTTCATGATTTAACCTTGAATAATTTTTTATCACTTGAATATTTTTTGTTTTTAATTTTTAATCATACTATTTTTAAATGTCGAGACATAATAAAATTTGTTAAATTATTCATCTTACATTTCTGAGATATGTTTGTAAATCTCCTTGACTGCAATATTCGACAATTAACATTGGCTTGATGCTAGTGGTGCAGCAGCCAATCATTGACACAATATTTCTATGGATACCTGCTGATTTCATTATCAATATTTCTTGTTTAAAATTTTTAACATCATCCTCACTTGGTCCATCTATTAAGCAACATCAAGATTAGCACTATGTAAATTATTTTAGCTGTTTTTATCTACCTTGCAACATTTTAACAGCAACTTGAATCCAGTCATTGTTGTTTACTTCAAGTGATCCAAGCCTGACAATACCAGACACTCCACTTCCAAGAATTTTACCAATTCTCAATTGAACTGGATGAATTTCAAACTCATCTTTTGATAACAATGGATCAATTTCCATTTTAATATCAGACTCAATTATTTTCGATTTTTCATATATTTCTGCTAGATTAACTTTGTCATTTATATTCTAAAAAAAAAAGCACAAAAACAACAGTTGATTAATCTCAAATTTAATTATGTTTATTATAATTTTTTTAATCAAAATTATTGTTTACTTACTGAACAATAATTGTACTGATTTTTAATAGTTGTTTTTTTATTTTTGTAATAAATGTAAATTACACCAGCAAGTATTACCATCCCAAATGAAGATAAAATAATTAAAATATCATTGATAACTAAAAAACAAAAAATACAAACAATAATAAATTTATAAATGATTATAATAATTTTTTAAATTACTTGTTTGTTTTCTTTTTTCAAATTTTATGGTGTTCATGATTGATATGGGCTGACTAATTCCACCATGTGACTCGGCGACAATACTTATCACGTGAGGGAGTCCAATCTCATCCAGATAATAAAAAAATTCAGTCAAATTCTTTAATTAAAACAAAAATATATTTATAAATAAATAATTATTAAATTATTTTTTAATTTTTTTTGTTGTTTTATTTTATTTTTCTTTCATGAAACTCACCCCTGATAAATTTATTGTAATTTGTTTTTTCGAATGATCAAATGGCTCAATCAAAACAGTATAATTATCTGGTAGAAATTTTGGTTTATCCCAAGAAACTTGGAACTTAATATTATCATCAAATTGTTGCAATTTTTTTACTCTCAATCCAGACACTTTATTTGGTGCTATAAGTAATAAATTTCAATGTATTTTAATGTTATCATTTGTTATTAATATTATCAGGTTACTCACCGCAAATTATCAAACTTTTATGAGACTCTAAACAACTTGGTGTTTTAATAATCATTGATACATTGTTGCTTTTTTCTTTGGTGCCTTTATTTGTTGCTAATATTGTTATTGTATTATTACAATAATAATCTAGCTTGTTTAATTGAAATTTAAAATATTGTGTCTAAAGAAAAAGAACGATTAAATCATCAATAAAATTAAATTTTATTTGTTTATAAACTTACTGCATTTACGTGACCAATTGATAGTCCCTGTTTTTCAGACCAATTTAAAACATCATAATAACAGCTCAAATCTTGAGTAAAAATTAAAATATAAAATAACATTTAAATAACAAATTTATAGTGGCTAAAATTATTTGAAATTCAAGTAATCATTTGCGGGAAATTACCTTGACCAGGTTCAAAAGTAACTTGTGCTTGCAGGTGATGAATATCATCTGAAATTGGAACAATATCTTGCACGTTAATTTCCCTGATACCTTCAGGTTTTTCATCATCTAAAAGTCCCATAAAAAGATGGTTAATAAAAACATGACAAAATGATAAATTGATACTGTTAAATCCATGTTAATGACAATTAAATTCTCACTTTTAATTGTTTGAAACCAGCCAGTTAATTCTGGTTTTGATACTGAATTATTTTCAACTCGTTTAACTCGATATCTATAAAATTGTCCAGGTTTTAAGCCTGAAAATATTGACATGATTCCTTGAACAACTCGTGGCTTACTCCATGTGATATTTGAGGTACTTTGTTGAATAATAAAAATTCCATCACTGTGATGAAGTGACAAGAGATCAGTGTCTCGACAATGCAGCTCAGCTTCAAACATAGCTGGACCTAAAATTTTTTTTTTAATTTAAAAAACAAATTTTAATTATTTTATTTTATTTAAAAATAATAACTTGCCTTGATGTGTAGTTCCATTACAAATCTCTGGACAATATTGCTTGAAAAATAAAATATATTGACAATAAATTCAATGAAAGAAAAAAAAATTTTAAATTCAATCTGTCTACTTGAAGATGTGTAAAAATAAAATTGTAAATATTCGTAAATGTTGTCTGGTTGTTGGCGACAAGTTTAATGTTATTCTCATAAAATATACAATTCCCAATGAGAATTATTCAAAACCAAGATTATGGCAAAATATATCGTCCATATCATGCATTTCGATTTCAGACGACAACACTCATTCCCATCGTTCGAAATAATAAAAATAAAACATTATCACTAAATATAATAATAAAAAATACAATCGTTATGTAAAAAAAAAATTTTACAATATTTTTTTGCTGATTATTTATCTGTAAATTATACCCGTGAAAGTGTTATCGAAAAAAAAATTTATATTTTTCTAAACACGTATTTTTTCCCATGGTAATTTTATTTTAATTTTTTTTTCATTTCTAAAAATATCTTAACTTGGTCGAATTAGATTTATTTATTTTTTTTATTTTTACTATTTATTTTGTTGCTATTTGTTTATTTATTTATTGTAAAAAATTAACTGGAAATAATTGAAATTAATTTATCGAAATAAGGCAGTCGTTGACAATGTTATT
Source organism: Aphidius gifuensis (assembly GCF_014905175.1). NCBI lineage: Eukaryota > Metazoa > Arthropoda > Insecta > Hymenoptera > Braconidae > Aphidius > Aphidius gifuensis. Next base: position 994,895 of record NC_057790.1, on the reverse strand, counting down.
TTTTTTCTGATTTTATTTTTTTTTTAAATAATTATTATGCATGTTTGTTGTCGACTTTAGTAATACTTGAGTTCAAAAAATTATTCTTATATTTTTGTAGTATATTCCTATCGCATATTTCATGGACAACAACTGTGTCAACTAATTATTTTGTATCGCCAGACATTTATGTGCAAAAAAAAAGAAAAAATGTCATATAATTTTCTGCAATATTTATTTCGAAAAAAAAAAAAAAAGTTCAATGTCAACATTGAAAAATTAAATTTCTATCAATTTATTAACACTATCTTAAATTATTTTTGAGTTATAAAAAAATTATCTTACGTCATAACAATGAGAAAGACACTCAGCATATTGAAGAGTATTGTTTAAAAAATTTCCACATGTGTATCCAAAAAATAAAAACATAAAAATAATCGAAATCATTTCGATTATCTATCAATCACAAATAATTTTTTTTTTCTTCAGCTATTTTTGTATTATTTTAAAAACAAACACAAACTTTTTTATTAACAAAAATTTACTTGAACAATTTTTAAACTTCATTTTTATATTTTTTATTTTAAAAAATGATAAAAATCCATAAATAATTTCGATAAGAAATTTATGGACACTTGAACTTGTCTTTCAATAAAATTGTTATTTTTTTTTTTCAATATTTTTTATCCTTTAAATTATTTTTTTTTTTCTATTCCACAATTGTTCACTTAAAACTTTGTGCTTTTAATTATTACATAGAAATTTATTAATTAAAATTAATTGAATTTATTTAAAGTACAATTGTTGCCGGTGTATTTTAATTTTTGAATATACTTTGGAATGAACGTCACGAGTCAAGCGCGGTTTGATGAGTAGGGCGATGAGTTTTGTCTTGTTTCGTTTTAACCACAGAAAAGGTATCAAGTGTACACCGACGTTTATCATGATTTTGATAGTATACATATATATGTGCCTACATTTTATTACTCAACCATTTTATTAAATTACGACTTGATTTTTAATTTTTTTTTTATTTATTTTTTTTAATATTCTTTTTAAACCATTGAAAAATATTTTTTATCATTTTATTTTTTTGTAACTACATTATATTTTATTGCCAACCTTCTAGAAATATTTTTTCATGCATTTGTTAAATAAATAAACAATAATTTTTTGTAATTTAAAAAATTGGTTTATTAATTTTCGAAATTATTTTTCAAATGATTTTAGCTATATTTAATCATATTTTTTACAGTATGAATTTATTCATGAATCATGATTGATAAATAATGTTATTAATTTGTTAAATAAATAAACAATAATTTTTTGTAATTTAAAAATTTATATATTAATTAATAAAAATTATACAGATGTTTATGTCTCATGATTTTAATTAATTTTAATCATCGAAATTGATAACTAAATGAGATTTAATTTGAACAATAATTGTGTCCATGTTAGCCTGAGATTATGTGTAATCTGTTGATGTTGTTGATGAATCTTGTCTTCCATTATTTTGAATAATTGGCATTGATGTAATGGAAAAGAAACACCAGGAAGAACAATGTCACTCCCAGGATGTTTGAGAATATTGCAAGTTGTACATCAGTAATCATCTGTAATAATTTAATCATTAACAATTATTTTATTGCTCCAATTTGACAACTTGTATACTGATTTTATTGGTGTAATAATAATCCAACATAATTCATAAACTAACTTGTTATCGATTTAACATGATTGACTTGAGTTATAAAAATAAAATAAAATAATATTTACATACCTTGTAATTTGTTTATTTTTTTTGCTGTTTTATTAAATGTAATATTGAATTATTGATGTTTCAACTTGACACGTCTTTTATTTACGTGGACACGCCGACAATCAGTAATTTTAGTAATTTTTTTTTTCATCATGAAATGTATCTTACAAAGAAAAGCCATCACTATTTTCAATGATAAAAAAGTATTCGATTTAACCGGCTAGAAAATAGAAAACGAAATTCACAAAAAATAATATTAAAAATGTAACTAATTAACTAATTATATTATTAATAATTAATTAAATTAATTATGTAATTTTATTTCGATTTAAATAGCAATAATATCGCTGTAATTATTGATTATAATTTATTTATTTTTTATTGTTAATAGCTAGATGACAGCACTTACTTTTTCTTAGAGAAAAAAAATATTTACCGGTTAAATTTTATCAGAGAAACAAAAACAACAACAACAATAACAAATAATGTATTAGGTTGTTAATAAAATGATAAATAATTGTTGATTTAACATTATAATTTTGTGTTAAAGTGTCAAGAGGTATGACATAATTGTTAATAAATAAATAAGACATAATTATTTATAAAAATCAATTTGAGATTGTTGAGAATCATCAGGTGTTTGAGGTGAGTTATTCCAAGATGTTTATAAATAAACAATAAGTTTTTTCATTATTTAAATGATATATTGAAGATTAAAGATGAATGTTAATTATAATAATTTATACATAACTTAAAAAGCACAAAATTATCATGATATTAAATTTTCATTTGAATAAAAGATTAATAAAATTTGACAATTTCTATTCAGGTGTGAATATTTATTAACAATCAGGGATTAAATCTTCAAATAAAAAAAAAATGTCAACCGACGCTGTTTATCAAATTATGTTGAAAAACAACATGCCACTAAATATGAATGATGTAGTTTCAAGATTGCCAAATGGAACTAGTAAAACTGAAATTAAAAAATCATTGGAAAAACTTGTTTCAAGAAAAAAAATATTTGAAAAGGTATTAACATAATTTAGTAATATTTTAAATTATAATAAATATTATAAAATAATTTTAATAATTTTTATATTTAGACATATGGAAAGCAAAAAATTTTCTGCATTATACAAGAAAAAAAGTATGATCAAGCTGAGTTGCTCAAGAAAACTCAAGAGTATCAACTTCATGTAGAAAAATTAACACAAACAAATCAAGAATTAAAAGCTGAGGTAAAACAACAAGAAAAAATATTAGCTGGTTTAAAAAATGGTCCAACAATTAATGAAGCAACTGAAAAAATAAATGTCTTACAAGAAAACATTAAAATGATGGAAAAAAAATTAAAGAAATTCATTGATTCAACTGAAAAGAAAGAAGTTGGTGCTGGAAAAAAAGATGCACAGAAGAATGAAGAAATTTATTCACGTGAATATACAAGACGTAAAAAACTTGCTACTGATGTCCTTGATAGTATCATGGAGGGATATCCGGGAACAAAAAAACAGCTGTATGACGACATTGGCATTGAAATTCAAATCGTTAAATAACATCAAAACCATGCTTTATATTTTTTTCTTCAATACACTGATTTAATTAATTTTTGTCAGTTTATTTCTTCATCATAAAACTACTTTTATTCATCGACAAAAAAATATACCAGTTGTTATTTGGATTTGTTTTTTCTTCTTTATTCTTTTGTAGATTAAAAAAATTAATAGATTCAAATGGCGCCAGCTTTTTTGTTTGATAAGAAATAAAAAAAAAGAAGCATTACTTGTATAAATCTATAACGAACATTGTAAATAAAAGAATACGTTAGTTTTTTTGAAGGCTGGCTGATAAGACTGTACCTGATAAGACTAAAAATACCAGTGTTTGATACTCTTAAAATTTTTTTTTCAACTCATCAACTTCCTGATACGTGTAAATTTTAATTTATTAATTAAGTAGTTGTCGAAGAATTTTTTTTGTTTAAAAATTAACGACATTTTCGAATTTCTGCTATTTTTAAAGATAAACGTTTGTCTTGCTTTTTTTGTTCCTGTTTGTTTTCATCAAACTTGATAAACACTGTGATTCCTCAAGATGTGGAAATAGCCTTTGAATTTGTTGTAGCTTTGTTTTGCGTTATTAGTTATTGATGGAATTGTTGTTTCATTTACTGATAAACAATAGCCACTTAAGCAACGCTGAAAATTAATTTTTTATTAATTTATTTTGATTAAAAAGAGAAAAACTTTTAGAATATTTAGATATTACTTTTCCATCACCACAGTAAGATCCTTCAGCAGCTGCAGCAAGTGGACGACATCCTGCTCCATATGAATTTAAACATCTCAGCTCAATACAGATACTAGCATCAATCTAAAAAATAAAATAAATTAAAATATTCATTTTACTTTTTAATAATTCAGTTGTATCAATAATCACCTTGAAAACATTACCACCACAAACTTTTTTACACTGATCATTCAATGATTGCAATGTACCTGGTAATATTCTTGGTAAATCATCACCTTGACCAGTCATTGCCGTTTCAAAAAGACACTTTGAATCATTAGTTTTGAAAAATGTTTGAAATTGTCGAACACTACACTCGGACCAGTCGAAATTATTTAAACCAAAAAATCTGTATGATTCATTCATAATGTATCCAACTGTTGGTGAGCAAGTTTCGTCTTCTGCATTTTCATCATTGTCGTGGCTTACACCCAGTCTAAAATATTTAAACAGCATTATAATAGTATTGTTTAATAATAGGATAGGTACAACTTACAAATGAGCAACTTCATGGGTTGCTGGAATTAATCCACTGTAACCACCATTGTCCTCAACAATTCCAACAGCCTCTGTGTTTCTGTCAATGTAACTTCTGTTGCAAGCTCCCCATTCATAAGCATATCCTGCAAATAATAATATTAATTTATTTATAAAACAAAAACTATGTTTATTTAATTATGTACTTGTTTAAATTATTTTTACAAAAAGAAAATGGAAAAGTTAATTTGTTTTGTTGAAAAAAATAGCTGATAAATGATGAATTATTTTACCAAGTGTTCCAGGATCACAGGTGTTAGCTCCATCCATATTACACATATCAAGTCTATGAAAAAATAAATAAAATTATCAATTAGTAAGCCTTGCTTAATTTTAATATATAAATTATTTAAATTACTTGGTCAATGCAACAGCAAAATCATATGTATCAAAGGGAAATCTTCCTGAATAAATTCCATCATAAAAAAAATAATGGCTCATGTCCTTCAGTGCTAAATCAGCATCAACAAGATTATCACCTAATATATTTTTATATAAATATGGTATCCCACCATCCATCTTTAGAAAATAAAAAGAATTATTATTTCAAAAATATATTATCAGTAAATTTATTAGTATTATTTGTTTTATAATTAAACACACCGTTGAGATAATAATACATGTGATGTGCAAACGAATATTTGGATCTGTGAGTGATCTGTATCTCAAATCAACTGCGTTCCAAAATGACAAGAGATAAAGAAGCGAATCGTCAATGTTTTTTCCCAAGGTTCTGTAAATTTTTAATATTAAATTTAACAAAAAAAAAAATGTTTATTTTATAAAAATTATTTATTTATTTATGAATTAATAAATTTATATAAATTTGTTTAGTTAATTACTTATTCATCAATTTTTTCATTCAATTGTTCCTTTTTTTTTTTCCATTTCCAGTCTAATTTTTCTTCTATTTTTACTTGTTATTAATTAATAAATAAAAAGAGAAGAAAAAAAAATTAAAAAATATATAAATAAATAAATAAAAAACAAAAATTAACAAGTAAATAAAAATACCAATGAAAAATTAAATAACCCAACAAAAGATTTGTTAATTAATTGACAAAATAAATTATTTATTTAAAAATTTATTGATTAAACTCACTCATAAAGTGTATAATCCAAAACAGCCAATAATTCTGGATAAATAAAATCAGGATACGGAGATAAATTTGTAAATTCATCTTTAATTTTTCTATTTTTATTCCGTCGTTCTGTAAAAAAAATTTAAATAATAAAAAATTGTATTTTTAAATAATCCTATGAATTTTTAAATTTAGTGTAAATTAATTTTTGACTTACTGGTATTCTCAGAAGTATTATTATTATCATCAAAATGTTGATAGATAATATGTGGATAAATTTCCACGGAATTATTTAAATTACTCTGATTACATCTATCGTGTTTGTAAATTAATTCATTAGTTAATCTCAATGGTGCCGGTTGAAGAACGATTGTACCATTTATTCTTCCAGTCTAAATATTAAAATTCTATTAGTTTATAAAACATAATTAATTTGAATTTAAATTTAAAACTTGTTTTTTTTTTTTCATATAAAACTTGTTTTTTCATTTAATTTTATCTTTGTTTTTACCATTTGAATTTTTCCATCATTTTTTTTCGTCATTACAACTGCTGAATTTGTTTCATAGTCATGATATAATTTTCCAATATTCCCCAAGACCTTCAAAAAATTAATAGCCCGTTAAAACACTTCCTTATTTATTTTATTTTTATTTTAAAAATGTGTTAAAATTTAAAATTTATGGAAATATATTTTATTACATTTTTTTCGAGTTTTGTGTAAGACAATCTTTCAGAATATAAGCTGTGTGGTTGAACGAGCCATACTGGTGTTGTTTCACTGATAAAAAGTCCTTCATTTGGTCGAAGATATAAATCAATATCTTTTGTAATTGATCGAATTTTAATTCTATGAGTATCATCATTATTTCGACTGTGATAATCAACAGAAACAACCTCATGTTCAGGAACTGTTAATTTAAAAAATTTTCGAAATCATTTACTTTTATTTTTTCTAATAATAAGGGCAAGAAAATTTGGCTGTTAATATTCCCCCCTTATTTTTTATTAACTAATTAATTATTTAATTAATATTTATTTATTTATTTAACAAAAATAAAGGTACCTTTATCACGTGTTACTTGAAATGTTTTGAGAATTTCTTCATCAGTCATATGATCATGAATCTAATAATTTAAAAAATGCTTTATTTTCTTTAAAAAAAAATTAATTATTTATTATTTTTATAGTCTCACCTGTGTTGCACTGCATAAAATAAATAAATTTGAAAATAATAATAATATTTTAATGAGTTTATCACCCCGTTGGAGTGTCAACTCCATAATTGTGTTGAGAGAAAAAAAAAAAAAATTGTTTGATCAAATTTTGATAGAGCCAAGATGAAATAAACTACCAGACACTTTGAGTGTCTTTTTCTAAGTGTCGTTGGATCAACAAATTCAGTTGAATTTGTAATAAATTTTGGCGCGGATTTGGTTCCTGTTATTTAACTTATGGAAGACAAACTAACACTTGCGCACACATATTGTATATTCGCTTTTAAACAGTATTTTAAAAAGAAATAATATACATATCAAGTTGATATTAAAAAAAAAAATTGTGACGCAAGATGATACAGTGATAACCGAAAAACAAAAAAAATATACTGTCATTTAATCATAAATTATATTATCTTTTATTACAATTCAAAGCGCCATGGATGATATTTACATTCTTGTGACGACGTGTTTTTTATAGATATTTAATTAGTGCTTAACCAATATAAATAAAAATTTTTTTTTTTATTACATTACCTTGTTAACAATTCACCTACAAACAATCTTCGAAATATATATTTTTTTTAATTTTAACAAACAAGGATATATCACAATGAATAAAATCAAAAATTTTGATTTTTTTAATTTAAAATTTATTTTTTGTTTTTTTAAATCTTTTTCGTATTATTTTTTTTTCTTTTTAATTTTTTTTTCTTTTTCATTGTGTAAGCAATTTTAAAATTAACAACAAATAAGCCACTAAATAATTGATCACTATTAATAATTAAAAAAAAAAAAATTATCAATCATTTGATTTTTTACATGAAATTTTTTACTTAATTTTAATTATTTATGTTTAAAAAAATTTTTTTTTACTGAATAAATATACTCAGTTATTAATAATATTAAAAAAAAAATTTTAAACAATTAACCAATTAATAATAATTAATAATAAAATCAAAATCACGATGATTATTTTAATAATATTTTCGTAATAATTTTCGTTTACAATTATAGTCAAAAAAAAAATATAAAAAAAAATATTATTTGCACTATTGCAAGTGTAAAATATCAACGATATTAATATATATATTTATAATTAATAATTTTAAAAATAATCTATTGTTAGATAGATTATTAATTTTTTTGTTCGATAAAAAATGAAAAATAATGATAATTAAAATTAACGTACTGCAAATATCATTTACATAATTATATTTTATCATTTTTGTCAATAACAATTTACCATCTATTGTTAAAATTACATTCCAATGACTTTGATTGTTTATTTATTTATTTATTTATTTTTTATATAAACCATGTTATTATAAAAAATAAAAAAAAAATGTTTTTTGTTTTTTTATTTCTTCGGAATTCTGGCATAAGTATATCTATATTTTTTATTATCATTTAATTTAATTTATTTTGTCTTTAACGATGATGTTTTATTTATTTATTTAATTTTTTAGTAATATTATAATTATTATTTCAGGGACAAAGACCCTTCAGAGACGCGCAGCAACGTTTTTTCACTGTTTTTAGATGGCACAGCCACGGTTTCAGCCTGTCGATCATATCTGCACAGTCTGATCCTACGTCCGTGCATTCATCGTCCAGTGTTTCTGTAAATAATTATTATGTATTTAATTTTCATAATTAAATTTTAATGTATATAATAATAATAGGAGAAAAAAATTAGAAGAAAAAAATTCATATTTAAATGTGGAAGATGCTGAAGATAATGTAGAATAAATCAATCAATAAATGAATAAATAGATAAACAATTAAATAAACAAATAAATAATTGAATAAATGAATAAATAAAATTATCCCATAATATTTTTATAATTTAATTGACTTTTTTTCAATTAATAATTTGAAAATTAAAATTAAAAATTGTATAAATTACTTGAAACAATAAAAATTTTAAAATAAATAATATTTGAATTTATTATATCAAGGAAGTTGTTAAATAGTATGACGTAAATATGAAGCTATAAATAATAAAATAAATTTTTGTCATATTGATTATTGATTGAATAACACCAGGATTATTAAACTCCACAAATAATAATAGTAATTGTACTATTACTTTGTATTTACAACAATTAACCTTGAGTCGATTTGTAGACCTTTATCAAAAGTTGATGTGTTACTAAATACATTTATTAATAAAATAAATCATAAATGTTATTGATAGTAATATTCAAAAATAAAATAGTAAAACTTGTATAAAAGTATAAAAAAAACAATGCTGAAAAAATAATAGTTATCTGAAAATTAAAAAGTAAAGCAATTACTCAAAATATCTTGTTGTTTTCATTTTTTAATTTTAAGTAATTCAATTGCAGATATAATAGAAAAAAAAATATCTTCAAGTAAAATAGATTTTTTTTTTTTTCGTCTCAAGAGTTCGTCAATCGTAATAATTGATTTCGATAGAAATAAGCCAAGCCAAGGCCCATGTATATTTTTTCATTTCCAGAATATTAAACCAGTCAAATAAAGAAATAAAAGTTTAAAAAAGAAATAATAGTTTTTCCAGTAGATTTTATCGAATTTTTCGAATTTGTCATTATTTCTTACCGCCATTATTGACGCGGTGATTTGGGTCATCAGTTGTTGTTGTTGTTGTTATTTTTTTTGTTGTTGTTGATGGTGTTTGTGTTACCGAGTATTTGTATGGTGTTGATTTTTTATTAAATGTCGGTCTATATGTACTAGGACTTCGTGAAGTTGTTGAGTAATTATTGTAAAACCAATTATAATAATTGTGTGTTTTTTTAGTTGTTGATAAATTAGCTTTGCTATATTTTTTATCATAAATATTATTTGATATTGATGTTGTTCTAAATGTTGTTGTGGTTATTGGTGGTGGTGTTGTTGTTGTTGTTGTTGTTGTTGTGTAAATGTATGGAGTATAACGCAATGTCGTCGAGTAATATGCAGTTGAAGAATGATACTGATCATTCTCATTGTCATTGTATGATGACGAGGATGATTCCTCATATTGAGACATTGGTAAACTTTGTGTTGTTGAATCCCACTTGTACCTATTTATCATTGGGATATATATATTTTTCATACAAACAAAAAATTTATATTATAAATAAATAAGCCAAATTTACAAATAAATAAAATATAATTATTTTAATATTATAAATTACCTGTAATCTGTGTCATTCAGCTGAGAATATGACGGAACATTTTGTCCTCCAGGATTGTAAATTGTATCATGTCTAACATACGTTGGTATATTTTGTGTATAATCTGGTATTATGTTTTCATGTTCAGCAACACATTTACCATTTAAACAGTACTAAAAATAATAAAATATAAATAAAATACAAAGCTTGATAAATAAATTATAATTTAATAATATATAATAGCTGTTATTACTTGTCCATCACCACATGGTGAACCCTCAGCAGCAGGTCTGTATGCAACACAATATCCCGAGCCAGCATCAAAACAAAATAATTGTGCGCAAACCCTGTCATCTTTCTGCAATAAAAATAATTCAAATATAATTTAACAATGAATGAATAATATATTTGTATATATAATTTTATAAAATAGTACTTACAAAACATGCACTCGTGCCACGATCTTTACGACACTGTGCATCCAATGATAATAATTTACCAGGTAATACTCGAGGCAGTGCTTCATCTTCATGTGGCGCATTATAAAGACAAGTTGCAGTGTCACCACTTGGAAAAAAAACGAGAAAATAAATATAATTAATATTCAACTGTGTGTAATATTTAATATTATATAATAAATTATATTTTTTTTGATTGCTTAATTACTTGAGAAAATGATGAAATGATGATACACTGCAGTGTGACCATTTGAAACCTTTTTCAGTGTGTCGAAGATCACTCATTATGTAGCCATCTTCCCATCTACATTTTTCAGCACCTGGACCACCAAGATAACTCGGTGGTGGTGAACCATCATGCACAGCACCAAGTCTATTTAATTAATTTAACAATCATATTATTTTATGAAATATCATTTTGTTTTTTCGTTTTTTTTTTGTACTTACAAATGACCAACTTCGTGAGCTGCAACAATTATTCCACTGAAACCACCAGTGTCCTCGATTATTGCAACTGAATTGACCTTCTCAAGACGTTTGTTGACAACACAAGCACCTCCCACATATGCAAACCCTACATGGACAATTATAAATTACTTTTTCATATTTTTTATCATTTAAATTATCACTTTTATTAAACTATTTACTACAAATTTTTTTTTAATTAAAAACTACTTGTTATTTTTATATTTAGTTGTTTTAATAAATTTTATATTTTGTTATCAATTAAAGATTGAATAAATTATTTTATTTCTTTTTAAGAATTAATTAGCATGTTTGAAAATATAGTTAAAAAAATTTTTTTTAGTTACAAAAGCTTGGTGGTAGTACAAGTGATAAATACAGCATGCAATTATTGTTAATATATTTTATATTTAAGTCCCACTCATACAGAAAACAGAGAGACTCACCAAACACGATTTGCTTATTTTTTTTTTTGTCATTTTGAGTAAAATCTTGATAAAATGATTAACAGACACAAGACACAAAACGAGTAAATAAATATCAAGACAATAAAATAGTCCAGGATTCAGTATAAATATTTTCAGGGAAAATTAAAAAAAATCAGTACCAGATTGAAAAATATAAACAAAATTTTCATCTTTTAAAAATTTCAAGAAGAAAATTTACAGATAACATAAATATTTAAAAATAATTATAAAAAGCGAGTGTTTTTTTTTTTTGTTTTTTTTTTGTGCGTAGAACGTGCGTTGACTTGCTGAAGAATAAAAATGAAAATTAAAAAAAATATTAACAATTAATATTAACAAATAATTTTGAAATAAAACACAAAAAAATAGTGGCAGCGTGAAAAAATAATTAAGACAATCAAAGTTCATAATCGAATATAGAAATATAAAAAACAGTGCAAGTGCTCGAGACAATAATGGAAAATAATATCTCGTTTCTTTTTTTTTGTTTAAATATTTAATTTTTTTTTTTTTTCAAAAAGAAACGTACCTGCTGTTCCTCTATTGCACACATCATTTGCATATTGCCTCCTGCACATATCTAATCTGCAACGCAATAATAAAAAAATAAAAAAAATAATAAAAAAATATTTCTTAATATGGTAATTACTTTTTGAGGGTTGATATAACCGACCACGTCACGAGACAATTGGTACAAATATAATTGTAAAAAATGATATTTAAAAAAATTAAAATAAAATTGTTTTTGATTTTTTTTTTGATGAAGAAATACCTTCGAGCGAGATGATAAGTGTGCAAATTTTTTGGAGAGGATTTATTGACAATTGCATTATGAGGGAATAATTGAAAATGACGTGATGATTTTTATGAAAATAATTAAATTTTTTTTTAACAATGTGCCGTCGATTGTTGTCCGTCTGCATTCTAGGAACTTTTGTTGTGTCGACTCTCAGGTTCTCGATTATTAAAATATTAAAATATTAATATTTATTATTTTTATAAATACTATCCAATAACCAAAATACGTCGGTTTAATATAAAATCATTCAGCATGCATTTGTTAATTCATTCATTCTAAAATTTAATAAATTATTTTGTTTTTTAATAATGAATTTAAAGCTCTATGATTTTAAATTTATGTAAAAAATTATTTAAACTAGCATATGAATTATTTATATAATAATAAAACTATTTACAAATGCCTTATTTTTTATGAATCATGTAAATTAATTTAAATAAATATTTTTATATTAAAAAAAAAATTAAATTGAAGCATTCATCTCTGTGAAATTGAGCATACCGGCAGTTCCCTTTGTGCAGCGACCGCCTTTCCTACGACGGCACATATCATACCTGTTTATAAAAATTTAAAAAAAAAAGAAAAAAGTAACAAATAAATTTATAGCATGAAAATATTAATTAAAACATGAAAATAATTTCTACAATTTACATGAAGCTATATCAAAAAAAAAAATAAAAAATAATCAATTGAAAATAATTATTTTTAATTACCCTTTAAATTGAAGAAAAAAATTTCTTTTGCAGCGAAATTTTTAACGAAATAAAATGGTCAAATAGTAAACAAGAAAAAAATTATTAAAAAAAATAAATAGTAATAATATTTACCATAAAAAATATGTACTTTTTACATGGTAAATTCCGAGTCAATGATTTTCCGTAAAATTTTAATGAGTAGAAAAAAAATATTAAAACAAAAAGTAATCAAAAAAATAAATTATTTCCGTGACTAGATGGAAGATGTTTTTTTTTTTTTGTGAATGAGTGTCGTTCCGCATTGGTACACGATGTAAATTAATATTCAGATTTTTACAATACGTTAATTTCTTACTTTGTCACAGCAACAGCAATATCATAAACCGGAAGTCTCCTCTCCCGGAAAAGATATTTGCCCATGTCGGTCAGTGCTGCTGCTGAGTCAATCGCATCACGACCAACACGATTTCTTTCTAAATATGGTGTTGCATCTCTGCCCTGTTTAATTTTAAATACAAATTTTTTTATAAATTATAATATACACACATCATTACGCTTTTTTTTATTAATTATTTTCTTCGATTAATTTTTGTAGAATAATAATGAATCATTTATGTTACCCGTGATATTATTATTCCAGCAATACTGATACGAATTTTTGGTCCTTTTAGAAGTTTATATCTCATGTCAACACCATTCCAAAATGATACAAAGTATCTTTTTATTTGAACGTTGTCACCACCATGCAATCTAGTAGAAGTTATAAAAAATTATTATAATAATTATACTGTAAACAATTTATTTTAATTTATATTTATTAATTATTTTAATAATTTCAAATATTTATTTGATAAAACAATTATTGTTTTTTATTTTAAATAAAATATTTATATATTTATGATAGTCCATTGAATATATCAAGTGAGATGATGGTCGAGTGGGCAAGAGCCTTAGCTCACCTTGCTATGCTGTTAGACTCCTGTTCAAATCCCCATAGAAGAAAAATATTGGTATATGTATGTATTTAAAATTACCGATTATATATAAAATGATACATTAAATACGTTTACGTTCAGCGTTTGAGGCATATATCTTCTGGCATAGATAAGTAAGACAAAAAATTACTTGATCTACGCTAGAATGTGTATGATCCTCAAATGCCAAAACTTTTTTTATTTTTTTTTATTCATTATTTTAAAAAGTTTAATTATTCTTTAAAAATATTAATGACAGTATTGTCAAATAATCCCCAAACGTGTAAATGAAAATTATAATTGTCCATTGTCTTGAAAATAATTATAAACAAATTAATATTGCATTCAACAAAAATCTTTAATAAATTTAAAATTAATTAATCATCATATTTTAATGACTCAATGTTATTATTATTTATTATTTTGAATTTATTTATTTTCAATATTCAACTTTCAAGTATTCTATAAAATATTAATTTTTCTATTAGTTATATAATAGCAATAATAATTTTTTGTACAAATAAATATTGAAATTTATTAAAACATTTTATTTTTGTTGTTAAATCCTACCATGTCTCCTTATTTTGCAAGCATTTTAAAACGATTGAAAAATTTAATGAATTATAGTTTTTTTTTTTTTAATTTTAATTGTTAATAAATTTAATTTATTTTTACCTGTAACCATCGTAATCAACGATGCACAGTATTTCCGGATAAATGACGTAAGGTGCTTCGCGTTTTGACCTCCTTGAGTTAACGGATCTTTTAGACCTGAACTTTTTTGACAGATGATCTGGTTCCATGAGCACTTGAAATAGAAAAAAGAAAAAAACATTCTATTTAATAAAAATTACAATATATTAATTTATTTGATAAATTATAATAAAATAGTATTTTTATTACTGAAATCACTAAATTCTTCGTCCAGTGGTCTACTCGTTCTTCTGAATACAACATGATGATGAGTTTGACTCAAATTTCTTTTAGTTCTTGTTACATTTGGAAGTAAATTTGACTCGTGTAACATTTCTGTAATTGGTACAACATCATTTGTAATACGTTTTGGAAGCGATCGAATAACCAGATCCGATCCAATGTTTCCTTCCTGGCAAAATAAATAAAACAATTCAAACCTTAATTAATAATCTAAACAACAAAACGACCCAAATGTTTTAAATTTAATTTTATATAACTCTTAAAATAATTAATTATAACCCAACAAAATATATGCTAAATATTCCAAACAATTTCGTTGAATAAAAAATAAAAAAAATGACTGCTTCAAGCTAAAGAAAGCTAGACCAAAAATAAAAAAACATGACAGCCAGACACAAAAGCCAAGAAGGATGAGCAGTATTTCATTGCTCGTTCAACGGTTTATGAACCCACTGGGCCATCATCAAGAAGAGTGAAAGCGAAAGGTCAAGACACACTGGGTTACTTTGAACAAGCTTTTATATATCTAAAAAATATTATATTATAATATACCATCAACAACTACGAGTTGCATAATCGGTCAAACGTCGCTATATAATCAACGTGTCATTTGAATTAATTTATCTAAACTTTGACAGTCTAAAATCATTTGTAAAAAATATCTTTGACTTTTTTTTTTTTTTGCAGACAATAATAAATTTAAAGTTAAATAAAGATATAATTATAACGATAAATATAATGTCATGGAAAATGTCATCAACTGACACATGCGACAAGTAGAATTATTTGAAAAAAAAATTTTCTTTTTTTTTTCCAGTAGTAATAAAAAATTGAAAAATTAAATAGAAAATATATATAAATTATGTAAAGACATGGAATTTTTTTTTAAATACCTGAATGATTATTATCATTATTGCTCATAGAATATAATGAAGCGTTTCGATGTTGCAAAAATGAAGGAAAAAAAATTTTTTTTTTATGAAAAAAAAAGGTGTGCAAGTTGTACACGATGCGTGACCGAGGTGAAATACATTGCCGGAGGAATTGTTTAATTATTTTTTAATAAACCAGATGCAAGTATGTCCATAAATTTAATATAAAAAAATTGAATAAAAAAAAAAGTGATTGTTAGTAGAGGCGAGGACATGTAGCCTGTCGTCGCCCTCCAATTGTCTTTCACCTTGATAAATCAAAAGGCTCTCCAATTTCGAAAATGAA
Organism: Aphidius gifuensis; assembly: GCF_014905175.1. NCBI lineage: Eukaryota > Metazoa > Arthropoda > Insecta > Hymenoptera > Braconidae > Aphidius > Aphidius gifuensis. Next base: position 978,868 of record NC_057790.1, on the reverse strand, counting down.
TGAATAATATTTGATAAATGCTATGTCAAATAAAACTGGGACAATAAATAGACATTTATATACATAACGATTTGTAACAAGTGCACAAAAAAAAAACAACAAATGAAAATGAGGACAGAAATATTATTTCAACATTATTCGCCACACGATCACGATTGTCTTTGCCACCCTCTAATTGTTTTTTCCGTCAGTTGTTTAAAATTGTTTTTTAAAAAAAAATTTAATAATCATCATTTAGGAATATAACACAATACGATGAGTTGCAACTATATCACCATAATTATGAAAAGAATAAACAAGCTTTTTGTTTATTTTGGCTTGATATTTTACGAAATGTTTTTAATAATAAAAATGGTGTGTTTTGTTGTGAAATAATATTTAGAAAATGCTATTATTTAAAACTTACCACTAGGACTTTTCCATTGACATCACGATGCAATAATATTGACGCCATATTTTTTGCATCTTGATATATTTCACCGATATCAGCATTTCCCTAATTAAAAAAAAAAAAAACATGAAAATTAATTATTTATAGTAATTACGGTATTGTGCTTTAAATAAATTTTATTCAAGTCGTTTTTTATTACAAAATTATTCCAAGAATTCAGTAACAATGAAATAATAAAATTAAAAAAAAATTCATTGATAAAAAATGGTTTTAGTTGAATGAGACGTTTCCGAGAATAGGGTCGTATTTTTTTTGCTTGTCCCTTTAAATTTCTTTTGTGTTGTTTTTTATTTACACAAAGGGATTAGCCTAGTTTTTTTTCTCGGAAAAAAATATACTCTTTGACTTTCCTGACCTACATAAATTAAATGGAACAAAAAATTAAATGACTGTGTTTAAATGAAAAGTTTCAGGATATCAAATTATCCTGAAATAAAATAGCCTGGTTGATAATTTATTTTTTTTTTAAATTTATTTTTATCATACGTTTTTGACGTGTTGTTTTAATGACTCAATTTTATTATTATTTGAAATTTAATTTTTTTTAATATGTACTCTTTAAAATATTCTAAGAAATGTTAATTTTTTTTTTTTTGATTTTTATTTGCTAGTGAATTTTTAATATAATTTCAATGGTTTTTTTTTCATTTGAAGTTTTTTTTTCGAATAGATATTTTTAGAATAATGTAATCAAAAATAAAAATTAAACATTAATTGAAATGTCATTGATTTTTTGAATATATTGTAAACAATTTATTTTAATTTATATTTATTTTTTGTTCTAATAATTTTAAATATTTATTTGACATAAAAAAATTATTGTTCTCTTTTTTTTGATGGTTTCTTATTTTAAATAAAATATTTATATATTTATGATAGTCTATTAAATAGCAGTTAATATCAAGTGAGACGATGGTCGAGTGGGCAAGAGCCTTGCCTATGGTGTTTGTAATCCTGAGTTCGAAACCTATCTAACTTACGCGTTTTTATTATACAATACCTAATCAGGATATTTGCAGGTTGTGTTTCAGCGTTTGGGGCATATATCTTCTGGCATAGACAATTAATAAAATTACTTGATCTACGCCAGAATGTGTGATCCTCAAACGCCACAACTTTTTTTTATTTTTTTTTTTCAAATAGATATTTTTAGTAATGTAATCAAAAAAAAAAAACGAAACACTAATTGAAATGTCATTGATTTTTTAAATGCTTAAAAATATAAATTTTGTCAAATTAATAATACAAAAATAATTAACTAAATATTGTTGATTTTCAATTGGAAAAAAAAAATATATATATATTTATAAATTTCAAGTCATGATCACGGTCATTTATAATTAATATTAACATGAATAATTTATTTAAAAAAAAAAAAAAAAGTTATGAATTTAGTTAATATTACCTCAGGAACTTGTTCATAGTAAAGGCCATCTGGACTTGTGTCATTTCTGGAAACAGTCCACATGGATACGTGTTTGCCTGATTTAATAAGACCCTCTGTTGGCTTCAAGGACAATTTGTAGTTGTTTCCAAATGCCTTAAGGTGAATTTCTGGTTCGCCAAACAAGCTGTTTTTATTATTCGTGTGGAGAACAGGCACGATCTCGTATGATGGCACTATTTTTTTTTTTAAATTAAAAAAACATATAAATATTGGAATTTATTAATCAATTTCTTAATGAAAAATTGATCCTCAAATTATTTAGCTTCTTTGGATGAATCTTTATAATTTTTTCTCCATTTCCTTTGCTAATAAATATATTTACTATTTTTTTTTTTCGTTTTAGCAATAACGGTAATCATGATGAATTTAAAATTTTCAGAATACATCAATTTTTTTTTTATTTTTGAATATATAAAATAGATAATATTCCGATGAAATTATTTAGTTCTTTGGTCGTAAAAATGTTCCCACGATTCACGAAGATTATGATTGAATTTTTACAGAAATTTTATAACTCCAAAAAAAAAAAAACAGATATCATTTTTAAATAAGATAAATAAAAAAATAAATAAAACAGTTAATTCAAGCTGACAAATTGATTAAAGATGCTTCCGGGAATATTATAAATTCAAAAAATAAAAAAACACATATATTAATTTACCAGAATTTAAAATTAATTTACCGCATATTACAAACAATATCAAAAAATAAAAAAAAATATTAATTAATAATAATTTATCAAATAAACTCACGCCTTTAACTGTCAAATAAAAATATCAAATTTAAAATATATTAATGATATTATTTGATGGATATCTTGGCACCGTGGTGAGTTTGGAATTTTTATTAATTTCAACTAATAGCAAACGTTGAAATATTTCCAACTTTTTTTTAAAAATTTAAAATTTAAAAAAACGATAAAGAAATGATATTTATAATTAAATATAAATAGAAGGATAATTGTAAAACGCTTTCATTTTTACGTCAGGTAATTAATAAAAAATGTAAATATAATTTTAATGTTTATCTTGAAATTGATCAGCTAATAGGACTCATCAACTTACCAGTCTCGTCATCCGACGTCTGGAACACTGACAGTCTCTCGTCTGCCGTCATTCGTTCGTGTATCTGAAATAAATAAAAAAAAAATAATTTTAAAAATAAATTATATACCTGTACATCAAGCTGATCCCATCAATTTTACTGGATGACATTAAAGTGTTGGATAAATATATCTAGTTAAAATCGATAATAAACAATCTTTCAAAATGTATTATTAATTTTAAAAGATCAAATTATCTTCATATTAATTGAATTAATTTACTTTCACTACTACATTATCTGCGCAAACAAATTATTTATTTATTTTATAATTTATTTATTATTATAATTATTGCATCAAGTGTTAGCATAATAAAATGCTTTTATTTTTTTTTTTTTTGAGGCAAATAAAATGTTGAAAAATTTATAGAAAAATATTTTGCAAATAACTTGGCTATTTGCTTTTTAAACTGATCAATTAGGCTTAATTTATTAACAGTATAAAGACGTATGTCCACTGAACATGTGTCTTAATTAATTAAAAAAAATTGCAGCTTCTTTTTTTTTTTTTATTTAATTTTAAAATAAATATTTCACGTTTGGAAAATATTTGACAATACTGTCATTAATATTTTCAAAGAATAATTAAACTGTTTGGAATGATTATAAAAAAAATTTTTGGCGTTTGAGATTCATATATTCTGGCGTAGACAAGTTATTTTTTTAATTATCTATGCCAGAAGATATATGCCTCAAACGCTGGATTTGGAATGACCTTAAATCTCATTAACAACAGCTGATATCTTAATATTCTGAGGTATTCGAGCCAGAGGATTATGTAGTGACCATATTACCAATATGTATGTCTAGGTTTTGAACTCAGGCCCAATAACACCATAGGACAGACTCTTGTCCACTCGACCATCATCTTACTTGATATTAATTGCTATTCAATAGACTATCATAAATATAGAGAAAAAAAAAATTGATATTTAATTTTTTATTGTTTAAATAGAACTGTTATTATTGAATAAAAATAAATAATAAAATTTTTTATTTAATATTAAATAACAAAGTCATAAAAATAAATAAAATTATGATGGAAATAATTTTTGTAAATTTTTTAAACCTATTGTTTTCCGAGCTTTTTAATTAATTTTTTTTTTCGAAAGCTTTTTGCAGACAATAAAATAATATATTTTTATTATTATTAAAAATTTCTTTTCATCTAATTACACAGGTAGACTGAGTATGTAATAGGGCTCGTAATATTCATCAGTAAAGTATTGAAAAAAAAAAAATAAAGGAAAAAAAATTGTAAAAGGTCGAGATAATATTACGAGCTCAACACATGTGCAAGTACATAAAAAAGTGAAAGGATGATGCGCCTGAGACGATCGCGTGTTGCCCGGATACAATATACAAAATATAAATCTCAACAATCTGACGTGATTTTATCAACGCGAACCGGTGAATCCTCTTTTTTTATGTATTTATTTTTTTGCTCACCTATTACGAGACCAGATCAGAGCTTTGTTAATTTATTATTTATTTTCAAAATACAAATTTTTTTTTTTTAATCGTCATTGGTTAATAATACAAAAAAATTTTTATTTGATATTCAAATGAATTTTTTGAGTTGTTTTATTGAACTTCAAAAAAATTATTATATATATCCAGTTAATTTTGAGACTTTCTTTTATTTATTATTTTATATATTGGGTAATAAAATTGATCGAGAAATTTTTTTTTTCTTTATTATATTTATTGTTGATTTTTATCGGGGTTTTATTTTTTATTTATAAAATATTGTTTGGTAATATTACAAAAGGATGAGTTGACCTCGATACGAATTGAGAGTGAAAGGAATATAATATCGAAATCAGGGCGTTTCATTCGTAACCAATCTCAAACATTCGTGATTTTGTAGCATTAATTTTTTATCCTGATCAAGATCACAAAGACTTTATAGACAATAAAAATATTTTGAATAAATAAATGATAAAAATACTGTCAAAAAATTATCTAAAAGTTTTTAAAATGATTAAATAAAATAAATAAATCAATTAAAATAGTAATTTCAATAAAAAATCCTCGAATAAATGTAAAATATTTTCAACTTTTTAAAATAACTCATAAATTCAACTGTAAAATAAAAAAGTAAAAAATATAATTTACATTTTCAACAATCACGAGTTGAATTAATCAATAAAAATTCCAAAAAGTTTAGAAATAAATTTATTTATTCAAATAAATAAAATTAGAAAATGAATACTGAATTTATCTCCAGGATGTTGGAAAAAAATTTATTGTCTCAGAAAATTTTTACAACAATAATAATTAGCAACAAAAAAAAAACAGTGGCACTGTGTCCTTGATAATTTAACCACTGACAACTGTCACGTCTGAGTCTCTAATGAGCTGTGAATAAATACGAAATACTTTTGAAATAATTTCACCACGTTGATAAAATAATATTTCAAAATTTTGTAATAAGATATTTTAATTGCCCTGTAATTTATATTCGCATGCATTTATTATTTTATTAATTTTAAATATTTATTTGATAAAACAATTATTGTTTTTTATTTTTTTATGGTTTTTTATTTTAAATAAAATATGTATATATTTATGATAGTCTATTGAATAGCAATAAATATCAAGTGAGACGGTGGTCGAGTAGGCAAGAGTCTTGCCTATGGTGCTTGTGGGCCTGAGTTCGAAGCTGTAACTTGTGTCCAAACTGTTTCTTAATAAAATATTTACAAGTTGAGTTTTAGCGTTTGAGGAATATATCTTCTGGCATAGACAATTAATAAAATTACTTGATCTACGCCAGAACATATGATTCTCAAACGTCCTTTTTTTTTATTATTTCAAATAGTTTAATTATTCTTTAAAAATACTAATGACAGTACTCTTAATTATTTGTTAATAATAATAATATAATAAAATTATCAAATATTCCTCAAACGTGTTAATAAATATTCAACATAAATTTAAAATTAATTAGTTATTATTATTTTAAATTTATTCATTTTCAATATTTAACTTTCAAGTATCCCTTTATAAAATAGTTGATAAAATAATATTTCAAAATTTTGTAATAAGATATTTTAATTGCTCTGCAATTTATATTCGCACGCATTTAAAAATTAAAACAAATAAATTTATATAAATATAAATAAAAACAGAAAGTGTAATTAAATTATTGATGGCAAACGTGCATTAGCAATAAATGTTTAATGTAGACAGGCAAATAATTTTGTCGGAAGTGAACGATGATTTGACGTGGATAACGTGACCGCGTGATATACCAATGAGCCATTAAAATAAAGTGAATTAAGTTAGAAAAAAAAATTAACCATATAATACCTTCATGAGCTAGGGCAATGATTTTATATTTTTTTTTAATCGTGAAACAATTTAAATGCAAATTTACGTCGATTTGCTTGCCAATCATTTTGTAACACGAATGAAAAATCCAGGAAGTTTTGCACGCGACGTGACAAAACTGTCTTTTCAAATGAAAAAAAAAAAAAACAACACACAAATAGACATTGAGTAAAAAGACAATTTAAATTACTTTTTTTCTTTTGGAGAATAATGCATAATGAAATTTTATTTTCCCATGGTTTTGACAATAAAATGATGGGATTTTAACAAAAAAATATTTTATTGAATAATGTAAAGCATTACTTTCACGTTGCACATTTGTCATTGGAAGAAAAAAAAAATATTTACCAGAACAATTAACAATTTCATGAAAATTAAATATTATTTTTATTTAAATTATTTTTTGGTGAATTACCTTGTGGCATTTTGCGACAGATATTATGATCATGCACAGTAACACAAAGGTGCGGATCATTTTGTGTTGAGATATTTCTGATTGGCCTCTCCACATCTCTGTAAAAAAAAATTTTTATAATTATTATACAAACTGGAAGATGTTAAAGACAATAATAGTCTAAACAATTTAATAACACAACTAAAAATCAACGTAGAAAAATATTTAGACGAAAATTTCTCATAGAAATTGAGACAGCATTCGAAATCGAAATTGTTTCGATTTCGTTTAATTTCGTTTTGATTTTTCTACCATAGTTCCTAGTAATTCTATTTTAACTCTTAAAATACTCAAAAATTTTTATAAAATAATTTAAAAATTAGCTAATAATAGTATAAACAGCGTCGTTTAAAAAAAAGCAAAAGCAAATCAATTAAAAAAATATATAAACATGTATTAATAAATAATGTGTTCATTCATAAATTGAATATTATCATCCATCATGCAGTATAATAACATATCTCAATGGGAATATTTAAAATAGAAAAAAATAAAAAAAAAAAATCTATGTCATGGGAATGTTTTTGTTTCTAATTTGCAGTGCGTGATTTTTTTTCATTTTTTCTATTCAAGGTTTCTATATTTTTTTTTATGATAATAGAATAATTTTTTTGTTCTTTTGCCCTTGTCGTCATAAAGACATTTAGTTGTTTTATTTTTGTTAACATCAATGCTAAAATATTGCATTAGCTTGACAGTGTTAATGTGACATATAAATTCATGCATATTATTAAATAAATATATCTAAGACACATACGAAGCAAGGTTGCATAATGATGGTCGAGTGATTGTCCAAGTTATGTATTTTATAATAAATAGACGAGTTTAATATTACTGATAATTCAACAAAAGACATGTTGAAAAACGTGTGACCAAACTAACCTTCGATGTCATGTCTTTTTCACAACTTAGAAATGATATTTTACAAATTAAAAAAGTTTTATTTATTACTGTTGACACTGTCTCAGCCCACACACTCTTTACTTGTTGAAGAAATTAAAAATAAATTATTCAGATAAATGCTAATAGTAAGAGCACTGAAATTATCCCGGAAGAAAGTAACATGAAAAAATTTTTAATAAAAAAAACAATAGACTTGAGCATAAATTTTATTTTAAAAAAAAATGACACAAAAAATGGTTATTGATTTTCGAATTGACATTTTTTGGCATTTAAATATTTTTGAATCAATAATATTTTGCAAATTGATCCTTTGTGTCAAGGATAACTGGAATTTTTTGTTTTTTTATTTTTATGGTTTAAATATTGTTATTTAAATTATTAAATTAAATTAAAGATTTGAAATGAGGGCGAGAAGGAAAAAAAATTAAGATAAATTTATATACATGTTGTTATTAATTTTGACTCGTAATTTATTTAATAGTTAATTAATGAATTTATTTATTTCAATTATGAGTTTGTTAATTAATCAATTTATCAGTTGTTAATTAAAAAAATTTATAAAGTCATTTATTAATTAATTAAGAATTTATTGATTTATTTTAACTGGAAATTTGTCCAATAATTAAATGTCTTCTAAAAAAATTCATGGTGATCATGGGGATGTATATAATTTATTTAATTTCGGCATTTTTTAAGAGACAAAAAATTACTTGAAAAAAATTATAAATAATGTATATTGTTATTAATTTTAACTATGATTAAATGATAAATAAATTTTTGAATAATTCGATAAATTTAATGTAAATATCAGTTTATTAACTAATTAATTAATTAACTAATAATTAAAAAAATTTATAAACTCGTTTAATAATTTAGTAGATTATTTAATTATTTATTTATTTTGAATAGATGTATTTGTGCATCTAGAAAAATTCATAATGGTTTTTGTTTACATTTCAAGCAAAAAAATACTCCAAAAAATTGGACTTGGGTCTTTTTAGCTTGGTATAATAATAATGTAAATAAAAAAAAAAAAAAAATACACTAAAGAGATTCAAAGTGATATTTCTTATCAAGTAATATCTTGATGGTATTTGCTTATTCATGATGGGTTTTATTGCTTTAACAATCTTGCGGGCATACACCTTGACTTGATAATGTCTTGTCATCAATTATTCAATGGCACTATCCACAGAAAAAATAAAATTTAAAATATCATTATTGTTTTTATTTTAAAATATACGCATAATATAAAAATTTAAAATTTAATGATATTATTTAGGAAATTTCCAGATGTATATTATGACGAAGGTCAATTTATTTATTTTTTTAAAAAATACATCGTAATAATAATTACATTCAATATTATTTTAAATAATATTCAATATTCTAAATATTTTTTTATATTTATTTTTTTTTTCCTTTTATTATTTTAATCTTATTTTGTGTAAATTTAACATTCACAAAATGAAAAAAAAATGTTTTTATTATTCATTTATTGTCAACTTAATAATTACCTAAAATTTATGATTTTTATTTTTTTAAAAATACAATAACAAACAATTAAAAATTATTTAAACAAAATTTATAAATAAAAAGTTTTTAATTTTTTTTTTTAAATTCAAACTATCAATTTATTTTAGATCAACAAATTATCCTCCCAATTTATCTAATAATTATTAAAATTGATGATTAATGTTAAGCCTCAAGAAATTAATTTACTATAAATTTCTGATTCTTTTTTTTTGTTTGCCAGGACTTTGAGTGAAAAAAAAATTATGCAAGCTGTTGATGAGGATTAATTTGATGAACAATTATCATATGAATGAGTTAATATAATTTTTAATACTCAAATCAATAGGTCGTTGCAACCGGATATTGATTCTTCACTCTAAGAAAAACGCCAGACGATCCAAGGTCACTTTTGTCTGGCAAGTGTGGTGAAGGTCCAACTTGCATACTCGACTTTTCAAAATTTATATTATATTTTTTCCTTATTTATTATATTTTAATTTTATTTATATTTATTACTTGTAATTAGTATAATTGTCATTATAATTCATTTGACAATCAAGATATTATCAGTTTGATTTGGAATATATTGGAATAGATTCCCAGTGACCAATCATCCAGAAATTATTTAGATTATTTATATCGATTATTATTTTATGCTGTTTATAATTATTTTCAATGTAACGTACAACCTTTTTTATATTTTACATATAATTATTCAATTGAAAATTGATTTATCATACATTTTAATTAAATCAAATTGTTATTTATTACATTTATTGTTATTTATTTATTTCTGGCTTTTTTTATACTTGAAAAATTTAAAAATTGATAGTGAATATTTTTGGAATAAATTGTTTGTTGATTTACCAATTGGCATTATTAATTTTAGTAAATTGATATTTTTTTTGCTCTAAATCTGTTGAGTTTGAAATTATTTATTTTTTTAGCTGATTATTGTGGCTTTATTTGACTTGCTGGTTTGAATTTATCAGGGTCGAAATGAAACATTGAACCGATGCTGTAAAAAAAATATCAACTCGACTATACTACCTTGATATATTTTATTTTTTTTTTATAATTTAAACCAGATAAATATTTAAAGTTGGAAAATGATACTGTTGAAAGAATAATTTTTTATATTTATCAATTGAATTTATTAAATTTATAATGTTTGTAATTATATATTCATTTGATTTCAATCGTGAGAATAGATTTTAATTACAACCTCGAAGAATTAATTTTAATTGACGAATTATTATCATTTATTCGTGAAAAAAAAAAAAATAATAATCAGTTTTAATAACAGTTGTATCCCACAACACAAAGGCAATCAATTAATTTTTTTATTTCAAATCTGATTTATTTTTTAAATTAAGTCAATAGATTTCGATTAATTTAAAAAACTAGAATATATTTTATTGTTGTCATTAATATTTTCAAAGAATAAATTATTTAATTGGTAATAAAAAATTACCTTTTTATTTTCTTGAACAAAAAAGTATTTGGCATTTAGGGCAATTACATTCTGGCTTAGAAACAGGGAGATTATATTCATCCCAACTGTTTCTATGCCAGAAGGTAACTGCCCTAAATGCCATGTATCAGTTTCTGATAATCACATTGGTTCGACACAAACCTTTGAATATCATTTGTAATTCAATATATTTTCGTTATCAGTTATTGTCGATCTTTATCAGATTACGCTTCTGAAAGATTTTGAACTCAAGATTAAGCACCGTAGGCAAGACTCTTGCCCTGAACCACTGAAACTCACTTGAATTTACTGCATTCATTGACTATTATACAACCTACATGGATACTGACTATTTTCTATATTCTACCATTACATCTACATTGATATTCTATATTAAAATGATGTAAAGTGAACTTTAAATACCTCTTTTTTTTTTAAATAAAAAAAAATGAATATAAATTTGATGGATAAACAATTCATTGTGAATATGATTTATCTGTTATCTCGATGGCATAATTTTAAATTATTAATGATATTCATAATGCAATAATAAATGATTGTAATATGCGTTGCAGATGGTCAATACAATAGACTCGATATTTCTCTCTCTCTATCTCTCATCAGATAATAATAATTTTATATTTAAAAAATGTTTAATATTTATTAAAACACGTGTTTATCATTTGACACACGTCGCGGATTTCCGTATAAAAAATATCAATGTATATTATTTAATAACATTTTTATTTTCACGGTTATAAAAAAATATAAAAAAATTATATAATTATAAACAAAAGACACATGGAAAATTGATTCTTAAGTATTAGTATTTTATGTGTGTAACAGGTGATTTTATTACAAGGTTAGCCACTTTACTATTCACCTTTAACGACTTGTTGTTTTTTTTTTTTTCAAGTTAAAATTTGTTTTTTTTTTTTAGTTTTAAAATAGCGTAATAATTAAATAATAGTCTGTCACATAGTGAACTTGTTTTGGCACGATTTACAAAATGTTATAATAATAAATAAATGAAAAAAAATTTAATTATCACATAATTATAATTTGTATAGAAAAAAATTTAAAAATAAATAAATGGGAAATATATTATTTATAAATATTTTTAAATAAAAATTTTTATGATTGTTTAATTTATTTGACAGTATATTGAAAGTTTCTTAAAGGCTTTTCGACTTATCTAAAATTTACGATTTAATTTAACATATTTTTCACAATTTAGATGATTATAATTTTATTTTTTTTTATCTATATTTTTTATAATATTATTCTTTAATTCATGGATGGATGTTTATTAAAAAAAAAAATATATATATTGACATTTTAGTCAGTTTAATAAATAAAAATAATACTTGATTAATGAAATTTTATTATTATTATATTTTTAATCAATAAATATTGGAATTGATTTAATATTTAAATGAGTATTAGTTTTTTTTTTTTACTTGTTTCGGTGATCAAGTAGTTTGGCTGTTATTTACGTCAGACGGAGTTAAAATTATTTTATAAATTTAATTTACAACATTATGTCTGTGATGAGTTTTGATAATTGTTATAAATATTTTAGCAGAATGATTTTAAAAATATTTACACTGTTAAATATTTTTTCTATTGATTGGATAATTTTTTTTTTTAATTTTAGTTATTTATTTTGTGCGAAAAAATTATTTGAATATAGAAAAAATATAAATGTTGAGATAAAATTTATTTTGAATGAAAATTTTTAAAATTTTATTACATACAAAGTTTGCTGAATTTCATTGAAGTATTTAATTTGAGAAATAATTTTTTTTAGGAATTAAAATAGCATTGAAATTAAGCATTAACTGTTACTGAAATAATTATTATTTAAAATTAATAAAAAAAAATATTTCTCTCTTTTATAATTAATTTTTTTCAATTTAAAAATTGTTTCTTTGATTAACAGAAATTTTTATACGATCGTAAGTAACATAAAATTTAAATAATTATACAACTACCAAAATAATTATTCCTCGAAAACTCGAAACTAATTTTTTTCAATTTAAAAATAATCCCTTCGCCGTAAAAATTTTTTATTCAATCATAAAAAAAAATGCAAAAACATTCATCTCATCGTATAAATGAATCAGCTCTTTTTTTAAGCCTTTGAAATTGAATTTGTTCACCTGCAATTTGAGTCATCAGGTGTATAATAAAACCGCAAAATTATCCATGAGGTGATAAAAAATAAAAAAAGAATCCAAAAAAAAAAAAAAGCAAATTGATATATTTCACAGAGATAAAATAAAGGATCATTGACCTGTTCAATTCCAAGTAAAGCATCTGTTGTTTCTTGTGATTGACTCTTAAATAAAAATAATCATTAAAAAAAATAAAATTAAAAATAATAATAAAGGTGAATAGCACAATAAAATTTTAATAATTTACTGATGGAACATCAAGGTGTTAAACAAACCCACAAAAGTAAAATAAAACAACCTTAAATAAATAAAAAAAAATCCTATCCATTAGGCTAAATTCCAACAAACATAATTTAAAAAATATATTATTAAAAAAGTAAATAACCTTGGCTCGGTCAATCTCCATTTCACCATATAATATTTATTTATTTTCCTGTTCAAACTATAATTTTCACAATTCACAAGAGGACAAAAAGCCACGACATCTCTCAGGAATTTTGACTATAAAAAAATTAAAAATAAAATATAATAATAATATATTCTTGGGATTATTGAACGACACTGTCTTAAAGGAATAAAAAATACAAAAAAAAAATTTACAAAACCATAAACTTCATGTGAATTTTTAAATATCAATTTGAAATAAAATGAAAAAAAAAATTATATTAAACGGAAGTAAATTAGTGAAATAATAAATATGTGAAGCAATAAAAATTTTCTGTTGAAATTTGGCCTTTTTAAGAACTCTTGACAATTGACGACAAAAAAAAAAAAAGGATAAATTATTATAAAAAATAAATAATAGCAACACAATGTGCCGGAAATACTGTCCTTGTCGAATTTTTTTTTTTTTCACCTTTTCGTAACAATTTAAAAAAAAAAAAAAAACTTATTGGACAAGTAGACAATAAGTTGGTTTTTTTTGTTGGTTAATATATGTAATAATCGAAAAAAAATATATATACTTTTTAAATATTATTTTCATGATAGTGGTCCAGTAATTATACGTGGGCAATATCAACATGTTACACAAAGTGAGAGTATGCGAATTATTCTCACGCTCTTTCATTATATTATTAACGTTAAAAAAAAGTGAACGTTGACTTTGTGTATACGGTAATTTAATAAATATGGAGCTGTGTATATGTTTAAGTTATTTTTTTTATTTTTTTGCACGTCACCTAGTAACGATATAAATTTAAATTAAAAAAATAATATTATTTATAAATTATAACAGCTTGAAAATGAAAGATAAATTTAAATTTGTGATTTTATTTATTTAAATAAATTGACGAGATTTAATTGAAGCTAATTGGATCATTGATTATTTATAATATTATTTTATTTTTTTAAATTTGTTTATTATTATTTTTTTAATTTGTTTATTAATATTTTTAAAGAAAAAGTTTTTGAAATTTTTTAAAATATTTTTGTTAAATATTTTTTTAACCACAGAATGGAAAGTTTTTGGTTAAAAATATATATCGTCGGTTAATGTTATCTATATATTTTTTGATTTGAAAATATAATTCTGTGGTTTTTTTTTTTTTTAATGTAAGATAATCAGTGTGTCCATATGGCAATGCAGGCAGATGCAAGGATAACAACTTTCTTGGTTTCAACGTAAGCACCATAAATTTTAAACTCGATAAAGATTCTCATTTAATCGAGGACAAATATCTCAATTAATTGTCATAATCATTATCAAATTTATCAAACTCAAAACTAACTATTAACCAGAAAAAAAAATAATCAAATTGTTCGTTTAAAAATTATTTATTCTTTCGTTTTTATTTTTGGCATTTTTGCAATGAAATAAATTAGAAAACAATGTAAAAAAAATTCACACAAGTGTAATTCAAGATCCAGTGAAATTACCGGAAGTTGAAAATTATATTTTAAAAAATAATATAAATCATTTAAACAATAAACACGTTTGAAAATAAATTTATTAAATTTACAACTAATTGAAAATAAAATTTCTACAGTTGCATTTAGATAATTTATGTATTTTTTTTTTTATTAAAAAAAATTTTAAATGTTAATGAAATTGCAATGATTATTTACTGATATTTTTTGTAACCTTTTAAGACTGCAAAAAAAAATTAAAATGTTGCACCCGTTGCATAATGTTAAACGTCTTTCTCAGATGATTATTTGCTGTTAATTTAAACCCACTTATAACCATTACATATATCACTTAAAAATAATTAATAAAATTATTATTATAAAATAAAAATTAATTTAAAAAATTTTTACACATTTAAAAATAATATTTATTAAATCAGATAAATATTAGTTATAAAATAAAAAAAGGAAAAAAAATTGTTGAATAGTTTAGTTTTGATTTATGCTGCTTTTTTAAAAAACCAGCTGAATGGATTTTTATTCATTCAAAATTTAAAAACTATCAAACTAAATAAATTAAATTAAATAATCAAAAAAAAATAAATAAAAATTTTTTTTTAAGTATTATTCTTTTGCCTGATGGAAATTAATATCCCAATATTTAACCATAAAAAATAAACATGTTATTTCTTTGTAAAAAAAAATCATTTTTATGATTATTTTTTTTTTTATTTTCAGTGATTTATCATTTCTTCAGAATCAGCGGATCTCGTTTGATGTTTTTTTTTCATTTTTTTACTGCTTTTTTCCTCGCATTTTTCATATTATCATTATACTTTTTTTATTTTACCTGTCTGATTATTGTTAACGTTGTTTTTCATTATTGTTATTTTATTTTTTTAACAAGGAATTATTTAAAGGCGATGATGATCAAGCGAATCTTGTCTCGTTGTGGTAGGTTAGTCTCGTTATTTCAGCATTAAATTAAGCATTACTTTACCTTTATTTTCATTGAGAATTTATGGAAAAAAAAAATTGCAAAATCATTATTTTCCATTTGTTCACAAGTGTTTTGTGGTTTTTTTTTTTTTTTTATATTTTTTTAAATTTATTTAACAACAGTTCTACATTTAGTTGTTATTTTTTTTTTTACGCAATTTAACAAAGACTTTGAGACAAAGTATCATTGTGTAAAGATAACCAGAAAATAATTTTTTAAGTTTAATTTTTTTAACCAAGTGTAAAAGCCGAGTCATTGCTCGAGTGTGAATGTAATTTTATATTTTTTTTCTGTGACGAGACACAAAGGTATTTGTACTTGAAAAAGACATGAAAAAAAAAAACAATTAATTTTTTTTTTTTTCTTTATTTAGACCAATGAATTTGGAGTAATATTTAAGAGCCGGAAGTTTTTTATTTTATGTTGGTTTTTTTTTCTTTAAATTTTTACAAGAGTTTTTAAGTTTTTTTAATGTTTAATTTTCATTGTGTATAGTATGTAGCCTTGACACTTGAAAAAAATAAAATAAAAATATGATAGATATCAATAAAAGGGGTGTGTTAAATAAAGTATATGTATAAAAAAAGTGTTTTTTTGAAAATCAGCCCAATAAATCTCAATAAGTTAAAAACCTAAAATATGTTTTATTGTTGTCATTAATATTTTCAAAGAATAAATTATTTATTTGGTAAAATTACCTTTTTATTTTCTTGAACAAAAAAGTATTAGGCATTTAAGGCAATTACATTCTGGCTTAGAAACAGGGAGATTATATTCATCTCATCTGTATCAATGCCAGAAGGTAACTACTGCATTGTCCCATTTTTCAATAAATGGTTTTTTTGTTCTTATCCAAGGATTATTTGAACTCAAGCATACAAGCACCGTAGGCAAGGGTCTTGCCTACTCAACCACTGTCTCACTTGATGTTCACTGTCGTTCAATAGAACTATTATAAATCTATAGGTACTCTTTTTCTAGAATAACAAACTGATGGAAAAATAGTTTCTATATTCTTTATCATAGAAAACAAAAAACTTTCATATCAAAATAATGTAAAATAAACTTTAAATTCTTTTTTTTTTTCGGAATAATATTAACAAAAGAAAATTGGAACTGTATATTAAAAAAAATCCGTAAAATTTTATCAAAAAACGACGGAAAATATTTATTTAAAAAAAAAAATTATTTATCTTCAATAAAACAATAATAATACCAAAAATATGAATATAAATTTGACGGATAAAAAATTCATTGTGAATATGATTTACCTGTTATCTCGATGGCATAACTTGATGAACTTTTTTATTTCAACTTGATTTTTTTTCTTCAAATTTTTACAAGAGTTTTAAAATTTTTTTTCATTATTATTTAATTTTCATTGTGTAGTATATAGCCTTGGCACTTGAAAAATAAAAAAAATAAAATAAAAAATATGATAGATATCAATAAAATGGGTGTGTTAAATAAAATATTTATAAAAAAAAAAGTGTTGTAATATATTTCAAGTGCCCTTGACCTGTATCAAATATAAATTTTTTATATTTTTTTATTTGTTGATTGAGTGATGGCAATTTCTTTGGCAAACTATACAGGTGCTTTATATACCTGTCTACAATATATACATGTATTTCGACATTTCCGTCATTTATGTCTTGTTTCAAAATACATTCATTCAGCAATAAAATACCCTGGGGCTTTACAAGACAACTGTGATTCAATCAATCTCCTAAAAAGCTCACTTTGAAATATTTATTTTTTGTCAATTTATTATTAATTATCATTGATGTTCTGTATTTTTTTTTCTTTCAATTCTATCATTTAAAATAAGAGCAAACTTCTATCATTTTTAAATTGAATATCGTGTCATTTTTATATTTAATTGTTGCAATTTTTATCATAATTTAATACGAGATTTTTATTCAACTTGAAACCAGTGTTACGAGTACAATTAAAAAGCTTTTTTTTTTCTTTGCAATAATATCAAGAGGATAGAAATAAAAGCGAAAAACAATAATATCATATTTCGATTTTACACGTTGAGATTCGAGAGGAAATATTTGATGTCAATTCGATATTAAATTTCTAATTTTTATTTAACAATAATTAATTTATAAACAATATAATTTGATGAATAATTTTTTATGTTAATTGTTCCAATAAACATTAAATTTTTAGTAATATAAAAAAAAATATTAAATAATATTTCAATATATTTTTCTTGATTAAAAAAATAAAACTACAACTAACAGCTTTTATAATTTCAATTTAAATATTTAATCTGATATCTTTTCGTTTCCAATTTGACAATATATACTGATTTAAATTTTTTTTTAAATATCCAGCATCGTTTGACCTTGGAAAATGATGTTGGGTCTGGACCACGGTGGCCTACGTGATAAATTCCAAAAGATTTATGGTATTTTAAAAAAAGAGATTAATAAACTTGTGTACTTTAATATCTTATTGAGATTTAAATAAAAATACATGATATTATTTAATGTGCATTTTTATCATCATCATTATCATAAAAACCCATCGATTATTTCTTTTTTATTTTTTATAAAATATATCTAACCTTGACCAGGATTCAAATAAAAATACTCAAATAATATTTACAAAAATATATCAGCATAATTTAGTGAAACATGATTTGAATCTGAAAAGGACCACTTGTATGATTTTCGTGACTCTTTGAAGTAAACAATGAAATATAAAATAATATTATTTTGTAACCGCAAAAATTCGTTTCGTCAAATTTCACTTTGACCGCGTGACTTGATTTTTAAAATTACTAAATAACCACCACACACACTGGTGCAGTTAAAATGTATATTAAATTTATAAAATTATAATTAATCATTAATTTTTGATATGTAAAAAAAATTGTAATGTATAGCTGCAGTTGTTTGATTGACTCAAACACACCTTTATCGAAGCAATTAACTTCATAGTCGATAGCTATCTCATTATAAATATGATAAATATTTTTTTATTATTTCCATCAACGAAAGTAGCCTTATTTCATAATTTAAAAAAGAAAAAAAGATTGATAATTTTTCTCTTTATATAAAATTTGAATAAAATTTCATTTCAGCTTCAATTAAATTCATCATTTTGAATGAAATTTAAATTATGAAGTAATTTTTTATTTTATCAAGTTTTTTTTTTTTTAATTTAATTCCGCCTTTTTTTTACTTTGAGAAATCAACTGCACGCTCTACTTGGTGATGGTGATTTCAATTCAGAGTTGCAACATTTCGTTGAGATTCTACGGAAAGGATAACAATCGAGTAGAAAAAAAATTGATATTATTCGTTGGATTACGATCGATGCAGATGAAATAATTGTTTAAAAAAAAACCTGTCGCTAAATTTCCTTGATAATACCATTTATATAATTCAATAAATAATTTTTTTTTTTGCTTTTAATTACGTCAGAGTTAAAATTATTTTATAAATTTAATTTACCTCAATATGATTGTGATGAATTTTGATAATTGTTATAAATATTTTAGCAGAATGATTTTAAAAATATTTACACTGTTAAATATTTTTTCTATTGATTGGATAATTTTTTTTTTTAATTTTAGTTATTTATTTTGTGCGAAAAAATTATTTGAATATAGAAAAAATATAAATGTTGAGATAAAATTTATTTTGAATGAAAATTTTTAAAATTTTATTACATACAAAGTTTGCTGAATTTCATTGAAGTATTTAATTTGAGAAATAATTTTTTTTAGGAATTAAAATAGCATTGAAATTAAGCATTAACTGTTACTAAAATAATTATTATTTAAAATTGATAAAAAAAAATATTTCTCTCTTTTATAATTAATTTTTTTCAATTTAAAAATTGTTTCTTTGATTAACAGAAATTTTTATACGATCGTAAGTAACATAAAATTTAAATAATTATACAACTACCAAAATAATTATTCCTCGAAAACTCGAAACTAATTTTTTTCCAATTTAAAAATTCTTTTGACCGTGAAAATAATTTTTTTCTCCATGATAATTCCCTCCTTTTTAATAACAACAAATATCAATCAGGTAAATAAAATATTAATTAATAATAATGACAATAATATCAAGCCTTTTAAAAGTAAAAATAAATAAAACCTACGCTTTTTTTTTTTACATTTAATACGATGAATTGGTTTTAAAATTGTTATTTAAAGATTGACTTGTTTGCAAAAGATTGGAGACTTTAATGCCACAACAAGAAAGATTGATTAACTTTATTTAAATAAACACTCACGTAAAAGTGTGTGACCTTTTTTATTATTTAGCGAATATTGACCAGGACTGTCACAACCTTGACCTGCTTGAAAGAATATTTTAAAAATAAATTACACATTTTTAAATACTAATCCAGGTAATAAAACAAACTCGCTGTTTTATTATTCTCAAAAAAAAAAAAACAGATACGTGTTTCCAAATTTGGTTGAATAAAATTACTAATGGATGTCTAATGATCCCATCACGTCATCGAAAAAATTGTGTGTGGGAATAAATAATGCCGACTTGTATCATCTCAACTTCCGCAATTTTTAACGAATATATTTTTTTTTTTTTCATCCTCGGCCAATGCCCTGAAAGACGTCACACAAAATGTAGATGATGAAACTCGAATGAATAGTTAATGAAATCAGTTTTTTATATTTTTATTTATTTTTTTTTTTGCGTGGGATTATTTCATCGTTTTAAACCGGATTAAATTAGCTCATAAAGTGACTAAAAGTCGTTGTTATTTATTACATTGTTTATGAGAGTAATTTAAATTTTTATTAATTTTTTTGTTTACTATTTTAGGTTTTTTATTTGGCACAAAGCCTTGTATAAAAGTCACCTGTGTTAATGACAGAATTATTTTAAATATTAAAAATTATTTACGTTTTAAGTGTAAATTAAAAGTTATTGTTTTTTAGATTGAGTGACACGTTTATACCGTTAGACATTAAATTGCAAGATGGTAATTAGTTTATGCAATCGAGGGAGATTCTAACAGTAGCTGTTATTAAAAAAATATTAGTGAGCTTGGATTTTTTTTTTTTACGTCACGATAGAAATCCTTCCAGCATACTATTTTCGTAACGGACACGAAATAATTTTTAAAATTTTTCATTTATTAAATTTAGTAAATTAAAAAAATTAAATGAAGATTTTCCAATTTAAAAAACAATGATTATTACGTAATTTATTTGTAAATTCATGAAAATAATATTTTTGAAATTGTAATTAAATCTTTTTTGTACTAATTTTTTTTCAGGCAAATAAAATGATTCGAAATAATTTTTTACTCGTAGAAAAAACCCTCGTAATTTTTTGTAAATAAAATAACTTATGCTCAATAAATTTATCTTCTGTAAAAATAATTTTTTTTAATTACTAAAAAATCTTTTATTCCGATAAACTTTTATCTCATTGTAATGAAAATTTTTTCCTGTACACTAATGTTGAACATAAAAAAATAACACGACAAATTTAATATAAAAAAGAACAAATTAATTAACCAACAATGTAGTTAATATTGTTATAAATTAAATGAGTAAATTTTAATCTTTGAAAAAATCTGTCAAGCAGTGTCAAAAAGCGTGACGAAAATATTTATAATTAGTTTCACCAAGTAAAATTCCATGGAGAGTTATAAATTTAAAATTTAGCTTCCGTGATATTTTTTTTAAGAACAAATTAATCATATAAAAATATTTCTTTAAATTTTTTTAAATCCCTAATAAAATTATGTAATATATATCTAATTTTATTTCACATTTTTATAAATTTTATTTTCAACAATTTAATTGAGTTAAACGCGTATGACTCAGATCAAACTGCATAATATTTTTTATTTGTTAATGGAACACATAAAATTGTCTCAGCTTGAAAGAACCATTAAGATAAAATAAAAATAAATATGTCAAAAAAAAATATACACACAAGTTTTTGCTCCAAAGAAGCTGAGTATAAATCACTTGAACATTTTTTTTTAAATATTGTCCAAACATCTTATTGTTTACAAAACTTGTATGACCTCAAAAATAAACATGCATATTACACTGACACTTTTAAAAAATTGTAAAAAAGTGAAACAACTTGATAATAAAATAAAACAAAATACATAATAATATAAATAATATAAATAAAATGATGTAAATGCTTTTATTTCAAAATATTTATAACCCACATTAAGTGTTTTTATTTTTTACTTTTATGTAAATTCTACTGGCAATAAAATAATTTAAATAAAACAATTTAATATTTTTTTATACACAATTGAAATATTTTATTTGCAAAATTGTTGAGCATAAAGATATCTTACTTGGACAATTTGTAATATAATGGTAATAGTCATTGAATCAACGTGTATTTTGAAGTACTGATTAATTTTCGATACAATTGAGGGAAATATTTGTAAGAATGTTAATAGTATTTAGAAAAAAAAAAGAATATAAATTAAAATTAGTGTTATATATTCGGTTCTTTTTATTTTCTTAAGCAAAAAAGTTTTTGGCATTTGGGGCAATTACATTCTGACTTAGAAACAGGGAGATTATATTCATCCCAACTGTTTTTATGCCAGAAGGTAACTGCCCTAAATGCCAGGTCAGTTATAGTTTCGAAGATAAATCTTTCGATACGCTTTCGGCTTTTATTTATTATAAGCCAGAGAAAGACTATATAAGACAAATTATTACAAGGACTCGAAATATAGGTCGGAACAAACTATAATCAAGAAACTATTATGATCACCACTGACGATTTGAACTCCAGACCTTAGCGACCGTAGGCAGGGCTTCTGCCTACTCAACCACTGGCTCATTTGATGTTCATGAACACTCATTAGATCATCATACTCATTTTTCCGAAAACAATAAATCGAAAAATACTTTTGATATTTTATTAAACCTTTGAAAAACATTGACTTGCGACAACTGTCATTGTAAAATTACGTATATTTATTGTAAATTTTATGTTATTTATTTTTGACGTAAATCAATTGGTCATCGTTTAACATTGCGCATGAAAAAATTATTATTATTTAACAAAGTGACATTATAATTAACACTTTAAGTTGCAAAACACTATACTAATTTTCAAGTATCAATTTACCTTGAAAATATATATGATAATTAATTATCAATCACTCGATGATTTGGCTTTTTTTTTATATTTATATATATACTAAATTATTTCCGTGTATTATTATTATTTATTTATTTAATTATCATTAGGAATGAATATTATTAAATCTTGAAATTTTCCAATCAAATTATATTGAGAAATACAATATCCTGGTTAAAAATTAACATCCTGTGTGGTGGTATAAAAGACATGAGGTATTTTTTAAATGATAATTGTTAATTATAAAATAATTTCGATAGACAGGATGTTTTGAATATTTTTTTTTATAATTATGCAAGTATCTTTTTTTCTTTATAAATTGTATCAATAGTTTAGTGACAATTGATATTTAATTTGTGAATATTTATTGAAAATAGAGTCAACATAAAAAGCCTAGTTTTTTTTTTTTTAATTCGTGAATAATTTTCGGAGAAAAAAGAAAAGTTTTATATTATGTGGGATGAAATTAATAGACACGTAGTGAAGTATACGTAATTTTACAATGACAATTGTCGAATGTCAATGGTTTTTAAATGTTTGATAAAATGTAATAGGTATTTTTCGATTTATTATTTTTGGAAAAATGTCTATAATGATGTAGTGAATGATCATGAACACCAAGTGAGCCAGTGGTTGAGTAGGCAGAAGCCCTGCCTTACGGTCGCTGAGGTCTGGAGTTCAAATCTAGGACAACCTCATTATTCGAACTGTAAAGGTCTATTAGTGGAAACTGCCTTAAAAAGCGCCTCCAATAAATCCTACAGGATGTGTTTCCCTATAAGCAATTGGGACAGTTACCTTCTGGCATAAAAACAGTTGAGATGAATATAATCTCCCTGTTTCTAAGCCAGAAGGTAACTGCCCAAAATGCCAAAAACTTTTTTGTTCAAGAAAGTAAAAAGAACCGAGTATAACACTAATTTTAATTTATATTCTTTTTTTTTTTTTAAATACTATTAACATTGTTTCAAGTATTTCCTTCAATCGTATTGAAAATTTATCAGTACAATAAAATACACAAAGATTCAATGACTATATTATCGCATCTATCTAAAATTAAATATTCCATTCAACTCCTTATAATTAACCAATTTTTTTATTCGCCATAAATATTCTTTCTCAAACAATTTTCACTATAAAATTTCAGTTTATTATATTGAGTGACTCATGTATAATTTAAGGCGCCAATAATGCAAAAAAAAGAAAAAAGAAAATAAATAAAAAAATAAAATAAAACCTATCAATTTAATAAACCAACACTTGATAAACAATAAAAAGTAAATTGATGGTAAATTTCCTTGACTGATATCATTGACCGGAAAGAGTATATATATCGACACAATAATAATAAATATAAAATGAAAAGTTCTATTGATGCCCGAGGCATTAAAAACTGCAATAGCAAGTTTACTAGATTATATTTATATTTAAAAAAAATCATAAAAAAAATAACATGATATTGATAAATAAAATAAAAAAATAAAACTGCAAGTAAAGATCGATAATCTATGCGGAAGTTAGTCAGGTTATTTTAGCCTCAAGTAACACACCAATACTAAAACTAAATTAAAAATTTTTATTCTTAAAAATAATAAGTTGCTCTCATCAGTGATTTGCCATTATTGGCAATACCGATGTGCCCACACAAACTTGTATCCAGCTCCATTTACAGATGGCATTTTATCTAATTATATATTTTTAAATATCAAAATAAAATATTGTTTCAACCTCACTAATATATAATAATTTTCTATTTAAATTTAATTTTTCTATTACAATTTTTATCGCGAATTTATAATTACTATTTAAATCATCTATATAATTATTAGTCCCGATGATGGATTAGCATATTTGTGAAAAGGTGCGTTTGTGATTTTATTTATAATTTCAATATTTATATTTTTTTTTTTTAAATAATGTGTGCAGTTGTGAAGCAGCCAGACAACTGGTGGAATGGAATGGCAGTATGTTACAAAATATCAGCTTTCACCATATCACTGGACGCCAAACACACTGCTCAATGTATCATGCATGTAGACAAAATACACATACACATTTTTAAAAAATATTATTTTATTTTTTTTCATACAAGTTGACTTAAATATACATGAAATACTATTTATCAAAATGAAAAATAAAATAAACAATTGTCAATATTAACATTTATAATATTATGTATTGTGTAATGTAAATTTATTTATTTTTTTATTTATTTATCGAACAATTAGCATCGAAAAATTGACGATATTGTTTGATTGTTGAATTTATTATTTGACCTTTTTTGTCTGTGTTGTTCGAAGGGGTGCATTGCCACATGAAATTCATGCAAATATATTTTAGTTTTTTTAGATTGGCTTAGAAATTATTGTGTCAAATCGTGTATGACCTGGTGCAATTGTCAAATTTGTTTATATAATTTTAAAATAATTGTTTTTTTTCGATGAATTTTCTATGAAATTTTTCTATTTTTTGATTTAATAAATGATTTTATGATAAAAGCATCAGGTTATGCGTTAAATACATTCATTTTAGTCACTTTCATTTTATCAGGAACTTGAAATACAACAAAAGTGACTGTCTTGTACACATATAATTCTTGGATTTAAATTTCGCCTTTCCAAAACCTCCCACGATATATCACGCGGTAATACACGTGAGCTGGTTCAATGCTAACACACTCAAAGCCATGATGGAAAGTGCATATAATAAATTTTTTTTTCTATTTTATACATACTGGATTTAGTAAATTTATATAGTTTATTTTTATAATCACATTTTGTTAACCTGCATCGTGCCAAAGGCATTTCGCTGACTAATCCCTTGAATATTATTTAAAATATATTTTTCATATTATTATTATAACAATATGTCTTGAAAAAAAATTAAAAACAATTATTATAAATTCAAGCATATATATTAAAAAATTAAAATTACAAAATTATTATATATTAAAATAATTTTTAAATAGAAATCTTGCAAATTACAATAAATCTTGTGGTAAAAACTAAAAAAAATAAAAAATAAAAAATTATTCTAAATTAAAATGCACAGTGTTTTTGAAAAATAAATTAATTAAAATATATTGTGAAGATAAAAATATATATTTTAAGCTAAATTATGCCCAGCAAAAAAATAAAAAACAATTATTCAAAATTGAAATTAAAAATTAACGTAGTGTTTATGTTTTTTCTTTAAATAATTTAATTAGTAATAAAATTTTGACGTTGATGATAATGGTTGATATTATCTCTGGATTAAAATAGACTTATTATAATTCTTTATGATTTTTTTTTTTGATAATATGTAATAGAAACGAGTTTGTTTAATTTTAAAAATGTTTGAAAAACCACAGACCTTTTGCAATGAGAATGTCACAACTCGACCTCTCGATCAACCATATACTCACGACCTTGACGATATTATGCCTCTGGTATGTGTTTATATTATTGCATTATTATTTATTATTATTTTGAGTTTCTTAATTTTTTAAAAATTACGTTAGAATTAATCATGTCGAGTGGTGTATTCATCTCAATGATGTTTGATGCCTCGGGCATATGATCCCTTTACTTCAATTGAATTTAATTAATTACTTAAAATATATAAATAAACTTTCAATTTAATAGACGAAGAATATACTAATTTCGCAATTTTATAAAACGTGAATTAGCTAGCAAATCAACAGCTGATATCTCAAATACGTGAGCTCTAATTCTTGCCTTTTTTTTCATGTTTTTTTAATGAACAATTATGCTGGTAAGTAGATTAATTTATCGAGGTTAATCATTTGGAAGTTTAATCGTGCGATTCATTTTTTTTTTCACATAAGAAATTTTAATTTACAAAAATGTTTGACAAAATAATGTTATTCGAAAAATTGTTTAATTTAATCAAATGTTTTTTATGATAGATAAATTTTAATATACTTTTTTTTATTCAAAAAAATTTCTATTTCAGCAAAGTGAATTGAATTTATTCAAGAAATTTATTATGCAGCTGAAAGAAAATTTTTTCTCAATCTAAAAATACTAGTTTGAATGACAAAAAAAAATGGCATTTAATTTTTATTTTTTATAAATAAAAATTATATTTTGCAATGGTTTTTTTTTTTTATAAATAAATTCTCGTTAAAGTCGTTAACCTAATGATTGAAATTCAAATTTTCATTGTGATTTTATTATTGTATTTTTGTATTTTATAAATGCATAAAGTTGACTAATTTTTAGTCAAGCAAAACCTCCATTCTCCGCTAATAAAAATAATAATAATTGAATTTAATAATTATAATAAAAAAAAAATCATTTGAAATTCCAAACAGAAAAATATTAATGGTATATATTATTTATTTTTTTTCAGCTCATTTAGACAGCATCATTTGGCACTTAAATTTTAATTTTATATTTCACCTTGTTTGTTTGTTTTTATCTTTTTTCTAAACACGTTAATGACACTCGAGACATTCACTTCGGGTCAAGTGACTTTGAACATTCAGCTCTCATTTAGAAATAAAAATAATTAAAAAAAAAAAAAAGGTGTTTTTGAAAGAAGCGATCAACAGCTGATTGCTGCTGACAAAATGAGCCAATAAAAATATGTATTGGTTGCAATTAATGACAACGCTTCACAAGGGCAATTGATGATACAAGGAAATAAAAAAATAAAATTAAAAAAGGACAGAAACACAATAATAATAATCATTCTTGAATTGCAAATTTTTTTTTAACCGAATATACCGTTATAAATTGAAATTCTTCATCAACTAAATGATACTCAATTCGAATCTTTAGAACATTTTATTCAATTTAAAAATATTTGTATTTTTTAAAAAAATTTATCCTCGAAAAATTTAGTTCATATAAATAGTTATGAAAAAAAAGTATTTAAAATTCATTCTCAAAGTATTCATGTCCTACTTTTTCATGTTGGCCATGATGAATATGTTATCAGGAAGATGGTCATGAATTTTCACCTCACCGTGAAAGTAAAAACCACAAATAAATAAAAATATATAAAAAAAAAAATTAATTAAAAAATTTACACTGTTTAAGAATTGTTTAAATAATATTATATGATTTTTTTATCAAGGAAATAAATAATTTTCAAGCGGAAGGAAATTTATAAAAATATATTTTACCTAAATATTTTAAATGCAAAGTTTTAATATGCGTGAAAGCTTCTTAATGAAGATTATATCAGTAGCTAACATAACAAGGATAATAAACAAATTAAAATAATATATTTATAATTATTAGCAATAAATATATTTATCATATTAACAGTTATTCTTAGAATAATACCCTCGAATAATAAACTCGACAATACACTCGGCAATTATCATTACAGCCTTGAAATGAAAATGAAATTCAAGTAGGATGATGATTATTAATCCTTTCATTTTTTTTTTTTTTTTTATAAATAAAATTATAAATTTTAGGTCAACGATATATTTTAAATTTTCGTAATGTTTTTATCATAATAAAATTAACAAATTTTCAATTTCAAAAGAAAATTGTCGCGAAGAAAATAATTCATTAATTCATATGAAAATTAATAAACAATATACATGTATTTAGAATTAAATAATAATATGAAAATTAAAATAGATAAAATAATTTATTAATTAAATAAAATAATAAAACTATTGCAACAAAAAAATTGAGAATTAAATTGAATTTTACGTATATGCGGAAATGATTGATCGAGTCATTAATAAAGTTTGTGGTGATAAAACCTCGGTCACGAACATGTTATGTTTTAAATCACCTATACAATTTAAAATAAAAAAAAAAGGTAAATAAATAATATGTACTTAATATTATATATATATAGAAAATGAGAGTATAAAGTTTGTCTTATATTTTTTTATCTGGTAGACCAGACTTGGTGTGTTTAGCTGTTTCAGATGACTTCTATGGACAATTTAAATTTATATAAATTTATATATGTATTTGTATTTATGCTGAGGAAAGTGTAACGACGGCTTAGTTGTATATAAAAATATAGGTATATACATGGTACCATACCGGTGATTGTGTCAGAGAACACTGAGAAATGAAAGTGCTCTGAAATTGATCGTTGCTCACGATATATTTATTTATTTATTTATGTGTAGAAAAAAATCTTGGCAATATTCAATGATTCAGTATAAGACACTTGGTCAACTAGCTTCCTCTTGAAAAAATTACTACACTGAGAAAAAAGTTTCCGTAGATCAAGAAAGAATTCACTTGATTTAAGTGGTACAAATAAAAACCGAATAAAAAAAAAAATTTTTTTAAATAAAAATATTTTCACTAAATTCAAGTATATTGATTCTTCAATATCAAGAAACTATACTTGCGTTAAAAACTTTAACGATTTGAAACAAAAATGGAATTTCCTTTTTTAAAAAAATAAACTGTTAAATAAAAATATTTTCACTAAATTCAAGTGTATTGATTCTTTAATATCAAGAAACTATACTTGCGTTGAACACTTTGAGGATTTAAAACAAAAATGGAATTTCCTCTTCTAAAAAAATAAACTGTTGAATAAAGTAGAAGTTTGTTCATTGTCGAAGATTATTACCTCGGATTAGATTATATGTGCTTTCTAGACGTGAAAAGATTTTTAGTGTCTGTCCTTAAATTCTTAGATAAAAAACGTTTTTGGAAAGGGTTATATACTTAATTTCAAAAATTTCATTGCTGAGAGTTTTTTTTTATTTTCTTTCAATTTCTTCAATTCCTCCAATTAAAAAAATATTTGCTTGTAAATGTAAAAAAAAATATTCATAACGAAAGAGCCTACACTTAATTCAAGTGGAAGTTTTTGATTTTCAACAATTATACTCTTGTGTTGAATTGAAAATTTTTGAAATATGTTTCAAAGTTTTTAACAAAAAAAAAAAGGATTCTTTATTTTCACTGAGTATGTGTGTTTTTTTTTCACTGAAGTATGTGAGTGTTTTTTTTTTTTGTTTCTAATTGTCCTAACCGAGTTCCGAACCTACATCGACCTAAACCTATCTAAACCTATCGTCCTAAAGCCAGTGCGTTATCCCCTAAGCCATCGCGCGTATATATAAAAGTGGAAATTTTCATCCTTATTAAGAATGACCTTCAATAAAAATCAAACAATACATTGTTTGAATAATAAATTAAATGAATGAAGAGATAAACAAATGAAAAAAAATTAAGAAATAAATGAGCTTAGGAAATTAAAATAAAAAAAAAAATTAAAATAATTGTAGCGAATGACTGAAAGAAATATAGACTACAAATTGATTTATTTGGCATTCTTTTACAAGTAACATTTGCCAATGGCTCTTTTATTGATTATTAATATGAAGTTCATTTATTAATTGATAAAAAAGCCATTGGCAAATGGTTCTTAAAAAAAAAATGTTAAGTATTATTAATTTAAATAAACAAAAAGCTATAGAAAAAATTTTAGCTAAGGAAAGGAAGTTGCCACATGTTAATTTAAACGAAATTAATTTTGCCAAAGAAATAAACATGCAGGCAACATCTTTTCCTTAGCTAATATTTTTCCCATAGCTTTTTGTCTATTTAAATTAATAAATAGTCATAGGAAAAATGGTAGCTAAGGAAAGGAAGTTGTCACATGTTAATTTATACGAAAATAATTTTGCCAAAGAAAAAAACATGCAGGCAATATCCTTTTCTTACCTAATATTTTTCCCATAGCTTTTTATCTATTTAAATTGATAAATGGTCATAGGAAAAATGGTAGCTAAGGAAAGGATGTTGTTTACCTGTTAATTTCTTTGGCAAAATTAATTTCGTATAAATTAACATGTAGCAACTTCCTTTCCTTAGCTACCATTTTTCCTATGACCATTTATTAATTTAAATAGATAAAAAACTATGGGAAAAATATGTAAATATATTTTAAAAAAATACAAATGTCCAAGGAAAAGCAGTAGCTAAGGAAAAGATGTAGCTAAGGAATTAATGTGACTAAGGAATTATTTCCTTGAAACACAATTTTTTGGCAACATTAATTTCTTAGTCACATTAATTCCTTAGCTACATCTTTTCCTTAGCTACTGCTTTTCCTTGGACATTTTTTATTTATTTTATAAATAAAATACATGTAAATTTATTTTAAAAAAATACAAATGTCCAAGGAAAAAAAAATTTTTTTCAAATAAAAGTATTTTCACTAAATTCAAGTGTATTCACTAGATTCAAGGGAACCTGGCCTTGCGTTGATTTTTTTTACACTTGACTTCAGTATTATGTCATTGTTTTTAAATGCCTTAACTTTTTATTACGAATAAATTTTATATCATTGATTTATTGCATTTATTCATTCAAATGCATTTAATAAATATTTAATCATATATTTTTTATATTGAAAAGTTATTCAATAGTTTATAACTATTTAAATTAAAAGTAAAAATATTTCAGTTTAGTTTTTTATTTTTCTTTACGGATCTAGTGAATATTATTCGATCACCAGAGATACTCCACTTGATTCAAGTGAAATAAGCTTCGTGTCGAGTTCTCATGCTCTTCATTTTCGTATTTTTAATACCATTCAAAGTATTTTATTTTTATTATCTATAATGTTTATTTTCGGCCAAATTAATTTTTTTTTTTTTTTCACATGTTTTTTTCCTGAAAAGATTTTTAATTTTTTTAAATGAAGTAGGTTGGTAGCCAAGTACACTAATACTTCGTGCATGAGAATTTTTTTTTCATTTTAATTTTTTATCATTAAATTCAAGTGAAATTTACTCTATTTCAATGCCTTTTTCATTCAAGTTTACATTCGTTACTCTCGCATGATTTTTCCCTTAATTCAAGAATGGTTTTTAGAATTAAGTGAAAATACTTAAATCAAGTGAACTCTTTTTGGATCTAGGGAAACTTTTTTCTCAGTGTAGTTTAATTTATTTTTAATTATGGAAAATGAGTGAAAAAAATTAAGCAACTTTTAAAGGTAATTTTGAGAAAATTTAAATTTATTTTTTTTGGTTTATTATTAATTGTTTTAAAAAATATAAATAAATCAATTTTTAATTCTTGAAATGTCAAATTATCTATATTTAATTATTCAATTGTTTAAAAAATTTAATTAGTAATTTTTATTTATTTTTTAAATGAAGTAAAAACAAAAACTATTTGTAAATTTAATTTTTCAATTTTTAATACTCGCAGAAATTAAACAAGCCAGCTTTTATTTTTAAACTTTTAAATTTGAAAATATATAAAAAATTTTATTTGTTTAAATTATTTATATAGTTTGCCATTATTTTTAATTAATAAAATTTTTTTTACACATAATAATCATCACGAAAATAATTTAGACAATCTAAAAATTTAAAATACGTTAAGAGCAAGGTGTAAGCCTCGATTGCCATCAAATATTCACGATAAAATGGGATTGGTGTATAAAAATACCAATCGATGAAAATAATCAATATTTTTTTCAATAAAAAAAAAAAAAATATATTTCATATGCTTTCACTCTGGCTGTCTGCCACTTGCACTAAATATTTGTTTATATATTAAAACATTCTCCCACGATCAAAGTGTATTTTAATTTTTCAAAAATAATATTAATTTATTTGTCTATAAAAAATAGAAAAATAAATATAATATATATTTTATTCTCATGATATAAAATAATATAATTATAGCATTTTTAGAAATATAAATAAACAAATTTATTTATTTAATTTCATTTAATTTCATTAGAAAACTATTTGCTAAAAATAAAAAATAATTGATTTTCTTTTTTATTTATTTTTTTCTTCGATTGCAGAAGTCTTTAAATTGACGATCGTTATATTACATCATTGACATCAACACACATATATCTAATGTCAAACAGTACTTACGTCATTTATGAGTATTTAATGTAGGGTGTTGATGATCGTATGAATGATCCTGACTGATCCTCATTTTTCCATAACTCGAATTGTCTGGTGCCTCAGCATTATTCAATATTTTATTCAAATAAAAATTATCCTTTTTTTTTGTTATTAATTTACACAGAGTTAATTATATCAATAGTCTTTGAGATATCCAAAAATATTATGTAAAGAAAAAATGAGATTTTCTTTTCAGATAAACTCTGTTTATTTTATTTATTTACTTTTTTTTTTTCTAAATCAACTTGGATTAATATGTCGTCACTTTATCGAGGCACTAGATTGAAGAAAAAAAAATATTTTCATTTGATTTAACAAACATTATGTATGAGCAAACAGACGACCTGTCATATATATTTATTTTTTTTCAAATAAAATAAAATAAAAAAACTATAGAAATTTCACCATTGAAGAAGAGCGTCGAGGGAAATCGATAGAAATATAATTTCGTAATTGAAGCATTATAATTTATATTATTGAAAATAAATAAAATCAATAAGATAATTTAATTAAATTTGAAAAAAAAAAATCTAATGAGCTTGTTTAATAAATATTATTTATAAAAAATAAAATAAAAAAAAATTTTGTTAATTATAAATAGAAAAAAGCTTCAAATAAATTTTTTTCGTTTTTAAATTTTTGGTATTTAAAAAAGCAATTTTTTGTACAAAATTAATTGATGTTTAAATTAAATATTTAATTGTCAGTTAACTGGTATTTGATTGAAGATTAAAAAAAATGCATTTTAATTAAAATTAATACGAACAAATAGGAGAAATTTTGATTTGAATTATCATGTTTGTTATTATTCGATGACTTGTCTATTTAAACTTTCTGTCTGATCGACAATCTCATGTGTTTAAAATTTTTTGAAGCTAATATTTAGATAGTTATTTATTTATTATAAATAAATAAAGCAATTTGCTAGTTGATTTAACATTATTGCAATGATAAATTGCCAAGGGGGACAATTAAACTGTATTAAAATAAAAATATTATTTATTATGTGTATTTGTGGATCAAGGAAAAATCATAGAGAGTGTTATTCTAGATGTTCTGATGGCCTAGATAATGATTTCTCCAGTGGTCCATCAGAAAAATCAACACTGTAACGTTCTATTCAATTTGCATAATTATTATTCTTTTTATTTATTTTCTTTTGAATTTCTTAATCATTAAAATAGAGCATAAACAAATCAGGTTCCTTTTTTTTTTTTATATCAAGTTTGTTGTTTGAATTTATTGGCTCTATATTAGCAATGATTCATAGTATTATTAATTTTTTTTTTTTTGAATTTTATTTATTTATTCTTATTTGACTCGTTGAAGAGGGGGTCAATATTATTAATATTGATATTGGAATTTAAATCAATTGGTGATACTTGGATAGGTCAAAAGTTAACGTAGAATTTAGAAATAAATTTTTAAAATTTTTTTACAAGTTATATTTGCCATCGAGTGAATTTATATTTTACAAAAATTTAAAATAATCTTGTTTTTTATGCAATTTTAATTGTGTTATTGGTAGAAAAGCGTTAGTTTTTTTTTTTTGGTAATATTTTCTTTTCGAAAGAGAAAGGTAAAAAAAGCGAAACTGTAGAAAATTTTTTGGGAAATAATTTTTACATTTTTTGGCAAGTTTTTATGACTCAAAATTTATTTTTAATTAAAAGGCGTATGTCCTGTGTTTCAAGATTAAAACGACGCATCTCCAGAAATTTTAACAATGAAATTTTGATTATTCCAATTTTTTGAATATGGAAAAAATTGATGGTATTATTTTTTTAAATTTAAAATTTGTAGAATTGAAATTCCTTAAAAATTACTGTCGTCTATTCATGCTCCTATAATATATACATTTAAAAAATCACAATTTTATAAATTCCAAATTTAAAATTCAAATAAATACCATCATCCAATTACTTTTAATTTTTATCACATCCAAATATGAATAGAAAAACTTGAAATTTAAAAAAAAAAAAATTCAACCTAATAAAGATACGACTGTTTACTTCTTCCTAAATTAAAAAAAAAAAAACTATTCAACTATTTTTTTTAAGCTATTTAATAAACCAATAGAAAAAGTTTAGAAATAATTTTTTTTATTACATTTAAATGGACTTTTTTGAAGCCTACATTTCGATGATATAAAAAGTGAAAAAAAAAAAAAAAAAAAAGTAATAAATTGCTTGTTTGTTTTAGAATGAATTTAATGACTGGGATGGATATAATGTGATATGGTACACGTGTCATTAAAGAGTGAAAATACTGAAATTAGAAAATACATACATCTCGACTATGAATTATGATGAAAAATAAAAAAAATTCAACTTGAGAAATTGAATATATATATCGATCATGATAAATAATTATGAATGTTTGTGTCATGTTGCAGCATGTCTCATGAATTACCAACAACTATAATATTATAAAATTTTAATTTATAATTTTCTATCCTTGTTTTTTATTAGTTTATTATTTTCTCTTTTTACGATTAAACTCCTCGACGCCCTTAATACCAAGCAATGAGTTACAAATCACTACGTGATTGTCTCAAACTCATTCAAATAATTTCCAAGATGAATTATATTTTTTTAATTTATATTATATACTACATAAGTAGATTTATCGTGTAACTATTGCGCAAAATTTTAAGCACATTTTATTGCATTTTACAGACGGAAATATTATTTTACTTTTTTTTATATTCAAATGGTAATATGTGTGCTGATCCTTACGCTGTCAATATTTTATTTATTTATTTTTTTCACATATGTACACTCGATTTATTTCCACATAATTTTATTTTTTTTTAATTTTGCATATATATTTAAAATTATTATTAATGTTATTGAAGATAAATGAACCGCGCCGAGTCAACACGCGTTTATTTATTTTTTAATTTTGCAAAAAAAAAAACTTGATTTATTTTTTCTTTATTATTTAAAATTCACTTATATTTTTTCACTTTTTTTTTTCTCACTTTACTCTCTTTTACGCGATAAAATCACTCTCGTCATATTTTTTTTTTAGTATTTATCGGCACGCGCGTTAATTAACAATAAAAATTTAAAAATAAAAATTTAGAGTTATTGATTTTTGCTATTTTTATAATATTTTTGAGAGAAAAAATTACAAGTGCAATGATGAAGAAGTGTATAATATTAATTTAAAATTAAAAAAAAAAAAAATTAAATTATTTTTAAAGTGCGAATACGCGCGCGGACTCGGCTCAACTGAGGAGGATATTCTTGTTGGCGTCCGAACAGAGAGACTGAAAAGTAATAACCACAAAGACAAAGTGGGGATCAGGACGGTGAGCCCAGTGACTGGGGACCTCGTCGAGTGATCGTAACATGGTACCACCACAATCACTTCAACTAGCCACCAATTTCTTCTTCTTGATTTTTTACCTATACACATTTTTTAATATATATTTTTATCATAAACACTATTATTTCAATCTCTGGACAAAAAAAAAAAAAAAACATCTCAATTCATTATAGTTAACCACCTCCCACCCTCAACCCCCCTTCACTCACCTATTGTCCTTATTATTTTTTGGTTACACATCAGTAAACTCAATGCTCAAAAATAACTACGCCAAAGAAATGCAATTAAAAATTTAACACAGAGTAATCAAGAATCAAAAGAAAAAAAAGATAAAAAAAAAAAATTAACTATTGTTTTTTTTTTTTTAATTTAAAAAAAAAAGTTTTTTATTATTGGCTTTAATTTTTTAAAATATCAAATTAATCAACTTTCATTTTTTAAATAGACAAATAAATTAAATTTTGATTTTATTTTTAAACAGTGTATTAGCCGTTTGATTGTCCTTATTATTTTTTAATTGAAAAATGGGGATTTAAATTTGAGGACACGATAATTACAGATAAAAAAAAAATTAATAATAAAAAAAAAATTGATGATAATGAATTAACATCGAGAAAATAGCCAAGAGTTAAATTGAAATAATTAATTAATTAAAATTACACGAATAATTATGAATTTTCAAATAAAAATTTGTTTTATTTTTGAAAAATTTTAATGATTATTTTGGCTATTTTGAAATTGTATTTTCCAGTTTAGGTAAGTAATCAAAATATATATTTTTTTTATGTTCAATTTACATTGTGAAAAATATAAAAAAAAAAAATTTCAACAATGTAATAATGAATAGATAAAATTTTCAATGAAAATGATTAATTTATTTCACAATTCCAAGTTGGTATTTTGATTCTTGATAATGCCATATTTTACATACAAATTAGCATGCATATTAAAAAAAAAAAACCATAGACAACAACCTTGGCTCAAATGCAAACTTGCACTTTGAAATATACAATTTTTTATTTCCATTGATGCATTGAAAATTTCAAAATTAAGAAAGTCTAATCACAGTTGGCCACTGACCCATGAATTCCATAAATTCATTTATTAATTTTAACATTATTATTAAATTTTTTTCCATTCATTAATAATTTATTATTAACGCTCAGTCAATCATCAAGGTTTTTTGGCTATTCATATTTTTTATAAACTCATCTCGACTGATGCAACATCACAATATGCATTTAAATAAATTTTTTCAAAAAGCTAAATACATGATTAATATAATTTTCAAAAAAAACAATATATAAAAAATTAAATATACACGACATAATCACGTGTAAGATTATAAATATAGAAGACATTATTAAAAATTTAAAAAATCGAAAAATATCAGAAAATCCATAAACACGTTTCGGCAGTTATTTATCGCCCATCATTGATACTATAAAAGAACATATACCGATTTTGAATAAAAAAAAAAAATATACTAATTTTTTTAAAAGATGATTCTGATCAAAAAATTTCTGAATGACGATTTTTAAGTATACTAAAAAATTGTCATTTGTAGATTTTTTTTAATATTGGATTTTTTAATTCTTTGTCAATTTCGATGATGATGATGATGATGATGATATGAAGCACAAGGACAATTTTTTTTTTAATATATATTATTGCTGCGCAGTCTGGCAAATCTCCATATGATTATTACCAGTTATTTAAATAATAATAAATACTTAAAAATTAAACAAATGTTTTTTAAGAAAATAATAAATAATAATTTTCAAATTCTAAGGGTTTTTGTAATGTTGAATAGCTATTTATTGATGAACGGGGGATTTAATCATCGGGTCATGTTGACTGACGGATAACAACTTAATTATATACTCAAATCAATTAACATGATAATCATGATGATGGCAAGGAAAAAATAAAAATATTAAAACGAAAAAATTCGTATGATTTTATGAATGAATTTGGCTTTTGCTATTTTTTTTTTTTTGCTTTTTTAAATAACGTATTTCAAATGTTTTTTAATTTATTGTTATTTATTGGCATTGGTTGTAAAATATAATACGTATCAATTAAAAATTCGATGAATATTAATGAATTTTATGTGATGCTTAATTAAAGAAATCTTTTGAATGAAATAAATTGAAAATTCTTGAATAAAATTTATTTTTTCTTCTATCTCTTTTTGTATTATGGAATTTTTATTTTTATTAATCGTAAATTAACATCAAATAGATATACTTTGATGATATCGGCAATATTTAAAAATATATATTTGAAAAAAAAATTCGTATATGATTATATTTGAAATAAAATAGAAAGAAAAATTTTTGTAAATTATTTAATATTTAGTTCAATAGTATAATTATTTAATTGAAAAAAAAGTTTTGCGTGTTTTTATCAGTACCAAGAATTTACCGGTTGTTGAGATATTTAATTTTCGACCCAGACATTTTCTTCCGTTAACCAAAAATCGACCAACTGGTTCTGATCAAAACCGGCCGTCAAAAATAAAAAAATATTCATGTCGCTTCTTTAGCATTACGCTGAAATTATCAGCTCAAAAAAAAAAAAGATCCTATTTTTTTTTGTTTGTAAAAAACAGCTAATAAACAAATGACATTTATTAAAATTGTTTTTTTTTAAATTGGAAATTAAGTATACGTCATCAGTTTTCAAAGTTACGTAGAAAAAAAAATGATATTTTTTTTTTGTAATTCAGAGTTAAATGAGAAAGGGGATCAAAAGATCAAAACCAAGGAAGCTTGAAAAAGAAATTATATAATTTCAATATTTTCTATTCAATAATAAAAATAAAAATAAAAAAAATTAAATTATCAAGAGCATCAGTGGAGAAAAAACGAAATGAAACTAAACTTTTTCCTCATTTCATTGTTAAATTGCTACAATGTTGCAATTTAAGATCACTTGAGTGAATAAAAAACCAATCTCCATAATTGAATTAGTTAATTTAATCATCTATATTTATAATTAAAACATTTCAAACATAAAAATCATGGATATTCACCTGATATACATCAAAAAGAAAAAATTGAACTAATATTTAATTTATATGAGTTCAAACTTTTCCCGCACTTTATTGTTGAATTGCTACAACGTTGCAATTTAAAATCATTTGAAAATAATCTTCATAATTGAATTAGTTAATTTAATCATCTACATCTATAGTTAAAACATTTTAAATATAAAAATTATGAATATTCATCTGATATATATCAAAAAGAAAAATTTAAAATTTATTTTTATTAATATTTCATCAATCACACTCGTGTTATGTAAATTAATTTCATTTATGAATACATTTAATACGTTTTCTTCGAATTCAGGAAGAGTATCTTCTGCGTATTTTTATTCTTATTTTATTTCATTTAATTTTATTTACTAAATAATATAAATAAATAAAATAAAATGAAATAAAAGTGTAGTCAATTTGATCATCGATATATTTCATTTAAAAAAAGAAGAAAAAAAAAACAGGTTAAATATATTTTTAAAACTTGAGTAATATTAATTATTAATGTGTTCAAAGAAAAAAAAAATTTTTTCCCAAATTGTATGAAGATTTAAAAAATTGCAGGATGTTGAAGGTGGGAGAATGGGTCATGAGGTCGTGGGCTGCTCGGTCCACCGACCTGTATCACTGAACCAGCTTTACAGTGAATTTTAAAAAAAATAAAAAAAATAATACAACAAAATAGAAAGAAACAAAATAACTAAAAATATAATACAAAAAAAAAAAATTAACCATGGATATAATGGATAAAAATCAAGGCGCGGCCAATATTCATGAAGTCAATTCTATTTTCCGGTTTTCCGTTTTCGATATTATATACATTTAAAAGCTGGTTTACAATTGTAATAATAATAAAAAAAAAAATCTAAATTCAAACAAGAATACAGGGTGTAAGCTTGGAATATCTTTTTGCTATTTTTTGTATTTTTTTTTTATTTTTTAAACAAGAATATGAATATTTTTTTTTTTGTTTTTGTGTTGGTGAGTGAGAGCGAAAGTATTTTGTATAGCACGCTCGGCTTGGCAAGAGAAAGGGGACACGCTTTGATCCTAATTTTTTTGATTTTTTAAAATACTATTATATTTCTAAATATATTTAGAAAAAAAAAAATTTTAATTTACAATTTTATAACTATTAAATAAAACATTAAAAAAAATGTATAAAATTTTTTTAAAAATAATTTTTTAAATAAATAAATAAAAATAGTTGTAAAATTTAGAAAAAAAAAAAAATGATTAATAAACAATAAATTACCTTTAAAAATTAATTAAAAATTCAGTTATAAAAATTTTTATTTTTCCATGTAAAAAAATTTAAATTAAAAATACAAAATTGATTTAATTTTTACGAAACTAGGAAATTAAATTAATGGTTTTTTAATAATGCCAATAATTTATTAGTCCAAATGTATAAATATTATTTTAATATTATTAAAATATTTAAATATTGATATAAATTTCCTGATTGAGTAAATTTTAATTTTATAAATAAATTATCGTGTCGTTTTGTGTTGAATATAAAAAATTTTATGATTTTTTATTTTTTTGAAATTAAAGTGGGGTGATGAATTAGCCGTGAGGTACGCATGGATAAAAGTGAAATCGTTAATACTTGGTAGTTTGTATAGTTTACCTTTCGTATATATTAACTGACTTTTATTACATGCTCACCATGTGGTGTGTATTAATGAATACCAGGTCTTGTTATGTTTAGGGAAGTGATATGCACGAAATCATTATTCGATTGCGAGCGGAAGTTGATAATCGTTTTTTAAATACTTAAATTTTTTATTTGTTATTCT
Organism: Aphidius gifuensis; assembly: GCF_014905175.1. NCBI lineage: Eukaryota > Metazoa > Arthropoda > Insecta > Hymenoptera > Braconidae > Aphidius > Aphidius gifuensis. The sequence continues at coordinate 937,974 of NC_057790.1, read as the reverse complement.
TAAAGGTATATTATAAATTATTTTAGTGGCTATAACTAAAATCTATTTACTTATTTTATTTATAAAAAAGGGAATTATATTTATTATTTAACTGACAGGATATAAATTCTTCACGTTCAAGGATTCACGTTTCAAGTAATTATTTATTGAATCATTTGAAAAAAAATTAATTTATATTTTTATAACTATTATGTAACTTTGGATAGATTATTTATAAATATTTTTTTCTATACTGTAAATTACTCATAGAAAATAAAAATTAATTATTAGTTTATTAAAAAATAAATCAACAATTTCTATCTTGATAATTTTTTTTTTTTTTATTTGAATTGTATTTTTTTTTTTTTTTTTTAATAAAATATTTAATAATTATAATAAAATTATTAACTCAGTAGAATATTATTGCTTTTTTTAAAAAATTTTTAATTAATTTATTTGAGTGGACGCATGAATTAATTTGGTTAAATAAAAAAAAATCGAAAAAAATAATCGAGCCATAAAATTAAAAAATAAAAAATGTGAAAATTTTTTTATGATAAAAAAAAAAAAAAGTTGTGTAACTGGAAATTAAAAACCAGACTAGATTTTTCTAAATTTTATAAATTTTTATATTTAAATTTAAAAGACAAATCGACAAATTATTTGTCGATTAATTTTGAGCTTTGTTAATAAAGTTGTCTTGAAAATTTAAAAATAGATTAAATTATTGACATGAACATTTTATTTTTGACAAATGTTATAAATAAATAATAAAAATATCAAAACAATTTAACAAGGAAAAAAAAAAATTATTTTTTTTAACTAAATGACGCAAGTTAAGGAAAATTGAATTTTTAAGTTGAGAGAATTTCTAATTTAAGCTATTCGATCCGACAACTGATGACCATCATAAAAAAAAATGAAAAAAAAATTTTTTAAAATTGTAATTACAGCTTTATCGATTATATATTTTTCCATTATTATTAATTTTTTATCTCACAATCAGCTTTACGTGAATTGTCAGCCGGAAAGATTGATATATTAATTTGTTTTATCATTTTTAAATTAAGATAAGACACGTATTAATATGTCAAAGAGAAAAAATAAAATCTAAAAAATTATCAACTACTGATTATTATCACGAGCAATTATCTCTTTCAAGGAATTATCAAGTGATATTTTTATTTATACATTGTAAGACTCCAAAAATAAATTTATATCTCTGGCCACTGAATTGGAATTTATCTGAATTTATAATTTTTATATAAAGCTTTTAATTTCACATGAATTTAATTCAATTTCCAATAATATAAATTTAATTTGATAGAATAACACTTGACCTAATTAATCCATAAAAAAATTCTCAATAATTAACATAACAAATATTTAAAAAATTATATTTTCCATATTTAAAAAATCAAGCAAAATACCTGAGAATTTTTCTGAATTTTTTTTTATTTTATTTTATTGAAAGCTCTTACTTTCACACGAAATTTTTTTTTTCTTTCGATATAACGTAAATTATTATATAAAAATATCCAGAACAAAAATACTTAATAATTAGCATAAAAAATATTTTTAAAATGATTTTTTTTTATCTCAAAAATTCAGCCGAGAATGACGTCAATAATGTTGGGTGTATTTGTGTATTTATTATAAAAAATCATGTTAAATTTATGAAATATAAATATGTGTATAATAAAAAATAAAAATATATTAAACTATTATTTATTTATTTATATTTTTCGTATGAGATATTTGAACATATATAGGATTTCTCAAGAATGCAAAATTTAAACTTGCACGATTCAGATTTAAATCAGCAAATGTCTTGGACGTGAGCATAAAATATATTGCTGTAAAATGAATGTATTATAGTATACCTATAACATCCTGTGTGTGTCTAAATTGTAACATTCACATCGTCCAGTTAATCTTTATCTTGTTAAACAGCATTGTGAAATGCACTACTGAAAGTTTTCTTTTTAAATTTTTTAATCATCATAAATTATATTTAAAAAATAAAGCGAAAAAAAAAACAATAAAACAATAACAAAAAACAAAAAAACAATAACAAAATACAATAAAACAATAAAAACTATTAATAATCTTTAATTATTTAATATTGTTATTAACAAAAAGAAAATCAAATTAATTTTTTAAATAATTATTTAAAATTTTTCAAAATAATTTTTGAAGATCTTTTTAGATCTTTATGCAATTGTTGGGCAATTTTTTGTGTGATCAACAGAGTGTTTTATTGTTGCGATATTTTTCTCGGTATATTGATTTTATATTTATAGAAAATATATTACAACTTAAAGTACCGAATCAAATTTAAAATATAATTATCCAAGCAAAACGTTTAAAGCTATTTTCTATTTTTAAAAAATGATGTAAATTATAAATATAATTTAATGAATTTTTTTATAAATTAAATAATTTATATTTAATTTTATAATTAAAACAATTTAACATTTAATAATTATTTTTATTTTCAAGTTGTATATCAAATTTTTTTTTTGGACTTTCACAAAAAAGGAATTTTTATTTTCATGTGATTTATTATTTTTATAGACTGTTTAATATTTTATTATCAGATAAATATTAAAAACATTCATTAGAAATTAAATGATTCAATTAAATGATGGTAATTAAATTAGTTAAAATTATTAGGTATAAATAGACTTGTTGATATTAAAATAATATCGGAAGTAAATAGATTAGCTTTATTTTGAGAAAAAAAATTTAAATTAAATTAACAAAAAAAATTTAAACGAATGACTTGCAATTAATTCAAAGGATAATAAAATTGTGAAATAGATAAATAAATTGCTAGATTAACTATTGATTATTATTACAATATTTTTTTATTTTTTTTTTTCGATAATAATGGTGGTGAATGACGATGGTCTATTTTGTTTTTCTTAGAAAATGTCGTGGGAAAAAAAGGGTCTATTTAACCGATCAAACCGAGCTCAATAGTTGCCATAAAAAAAATTAATAATCGATCGACGATTTGTTAATTAATTAGCAAAATATAACAGTTATTTTTATGTAAATTGATTGAATAATTAATTGTGTAGAAATTAAATTCTTACCTTGTCAAAATCCCGGCAATTTGAGTCATCTTGACCGGCTCCGAAAAAAAAAAATTCTAAATTCACTTTTATTTTTTTTTTACAATAACGCGTAATTATTAAATTAATTAATTAACTAGCACTTGAAATTGACGAATGAATAATATTTGCTATTTTTTTTCCCGCCAATTTTAAAATTGCGTCACATAATGGCCGCGAGTCATTTTTTTTTTTTTTTTTTTTTTGCAAAAAAGAAAAAACCGCCGAAACTGGACATCAAATTAATATTGTCGTCAAAAATTTGATCATTACTCGTATATATTGAATCAATCTCCCAGAATTTGTAAAAATTATTATAAATAGTAATTAATTACAAGTTGTATAAAATTCACGACAAAATTGATTGATGATGTCATTGCTATTTTTTTTTTTTTTTTTTGCAACTCCAAAAAATTATCCACACTTAATTCACTTAAACTATTATAATTTTTAATAACACCACTGTATTCCTTACTATTAAAACTATAAAATTGTTATATTTTTAAAATTAATTATCACTATTAATTAACAAAAAAAAGACAACAATTCGGAGCTACGTAAAAAACCCCCTGCACGGGCCACAGACGAAAGTGAAAATTGTGTTTTGTTTTTTTACCATCCGACAGGTGGTGGAAGGGGTAAAAAAATAATAAAAAAAAAAATCAATATTAAATTTCATAATAATAATAAATAAGGAAAAATTCAAAAATTATTTAACGCCCTAATTGTTAATAATTATTGGATAAAAATAATTTAAATAATTTAAAATTTATTTAAAATAATTTTTAATAATTTTTTATGTTAATTTTTAAACAATTGCCATGAAATTTTTTAAGCAATATAAAATGACCTTATAAATTTTAACAACCTTCATTTTAAATATAGGGAAAAAAATTTTTTATAAAGAAAGTACGTAACAATAATTAAGAGCAATGAAGATCGATTATTATGTAATTCTCAATTTAGCTGTTTTTTTTTTTACAAAAAAATTAGTGATCATTAAATTTAAAAATAGTTAATTATCTCAATTAGGTATATTTTAATTACACATAATTGCCCAATAATTTAAACAATATTGTACAATTTTTAACGTACATATTTTTGATTATTAAAATTTTTTTTTTATATTTAGCAATTGTTTTTATTTTTCAACTCATTTTTGGGATTTAAAATAATATTTTGATTAATTATATTGTTGTTATTAGTAAGCCGATCCTATTGTAATAATTATAACAACAACATGGACAATTAATCTACAAAATTATGGCCAAAAAAAAATTATTATAAATAATTTTTAAATAGCAAAAAGAAAAGAAATAAATAAATAAAATTTATTGTTTTTTTTTTCAAATAGCTATAAAAATAGTAAAAAAATAATAAAAAAATTACGAAAAATTAATGTAATTAATAATAAATGATTAAATATTTACCAATTAAATTTTAAATGCTTTTTTTGTATTTTTTTTCGTTTATTTATTAATTTTACACATCGGAGAAATATGACCGATCTAGTTTACATGGTTATACAAGTGAGATATCAACAGATAATAATAGCAATAAATTTGACATATAATACAATTAAGGTAATTGTTTAACTGATAAGAAATAAAAGAAAAAAAAAAAAACTACGAATGGATTTATTCTCTTTTCCATTCGTTGTTTCTTTTTTTTTCTTTTTTTTCTTTGGTTTTAAGTGACAGCTGCCTCAATGCCTCTAAAAGATCCTAGCACTCTTGCAAAGTTATTTATGTTTCGTATTTATCTAATATCTTGATGCTACTCCGATTGACTACATATTAATATTTTCATTTTTAATTATTCAACACTTATTTTTCATTTTGATTTTCAATAATTTATATTAAACCGTAACCATTATCGAAATTGTTTTTTAATAATTCATTTTCCTGTTTTTTTTTTAAGTTAACTTATGAAAATTTTCATTTAATCATTACCCTACTGCTTTTCCCTAATGGTTTACTCAAATTTTAAATTTTAAATAATTCCCAATGATAATTTTTAAACACACTGGAAATTTTCCATTTAACTTATCCACGTTTTTTTTTTTTTTTAAACTACCAACATTTAGATTGTAAAATAAAATAATAACAATTCCATTTATTGAAATATTAAAATGATAAATTGACATTCACATGCGTATGGCAATTGAAAATTATTAGAACACAGAGAGTATATTTTTATCTCAATCGGAAATGACTGATTTATAGACCAATTATTATTTATTTTTTTAAATTTGAATAAAAAAATAATTCACGGTCAAAACGAACCGCAATGTATTCAACGAGGACATTTAAAAAATGCCTTTTTTTCTATCAAATAAGAAACACTTTTAAATTGATTATAATTAATTTGTGTTTAGTTATTTATCAAAAAATTGATTTTGTAGTTTTTGTATAATTTCAGTTCGTTGGTTTTTGTTTGTTTTGTTTGTAAAATTATAGAAAAAATCATCAAGAAATTAATTATGCAGTAAAATATTCATGTCAAGAAATATCGGAATGAAAAGAAAAAAAAGTGTTAATGAATTGTTAATTAATTGGTTCAACCTCAACGTAATCATAGATAAAATCAGATGTTGTTGTTGTTTCATCACTCATGTCTGATCCATTACAATCAATTGGTTGATTTTTCCAATCATCAATTTTTGTACCACCAATATCAAGACCAAGACGTAAATTGGCTGGTGTGTTACCAATAACAAAATGATCCTCAGAAAGTGGCAAAGCATCTTTCAACATGAGCCTAATTCAAAAATAAAATAATAATTAATATTATTTCTAAATCATTTCAAGAAAAATGTATCAAATAAATGAATAAATAAATGACTAATTACCAAATATGTTCCTCAGCAACAACATGAACTTTTGGAATTGGAAAACCATTGAATGGAGAAGCAACTGGAAGAGTATAAGCACCCATGTCTTCAAATATAATCCAATCACCAAGATCCATTTCATGTAACAACATATTTTCAACAACAAGATCTAAACCATCACAAGTTGGTCCCCAAATACTTGATGGTGTCATTTTTCCACATCCAGACTAAATCAAAAAAATAAATAAATAAGCATCAACAATAATTACACAATATTTATATTTTAATCATCATCTATTTGTCGTACCTTGAGTGGAATTGGTGTTACAATTTGATGATCATAAAGAAGACAATTGAATGAACCATAAACTCCATCATTTATGTAATACATATTATGTGTTACTGAATTTGGTGACATTTTATCACTACGAACAGAACGTTTACTATGAATACTTGTTGCCAATGTAAATGCTGAAGCAACATAAAAACGTCCAGGCTCAGCAATAACGTGAACATCATCATCAAAATTATCATCAAGTGCTGAATTAATAATTTCTGCAATTTTATCAATACTTGTTCCTTTGTTACCAGGATAGCCACCACCAAGATCAAGTAAATATGGTTTAAATCCAAGTTCTTTAGCTAAATCAAATAACTTTTTAGCATGAATTATTGCACGTTTAAATACTGGTGGATCTTGACAACCTGAACCAACATGAAAACTAATACCAACAACATTGAGATTCATCATTCTTGCTAAACGTATTAAATTTGGTGCTTCATAAATTGGATCACAACCAAATTTCATACCCAATTGACATTGTGCAATTTCAGCATCACAACGTATACGTATAACAATTTTAGCTGTTTGATGAAATTTAAATATTTTATGTAATTCACTTTCATTGTCAACAGTCATTGTATCAACACCAACATTTGCTGCATGACGTATATGTGATGCTGGTTTTGCTGGATTAGCAAATATAATTTTTTTAGCATCAACACCAATTTCAAGTACTTTATTTATTTCAACTTTAGATGCACAATCAAAACTAGCACCAAGTGATGCCAATACTTCAAGTACAATTAAACTATCATTACATTTAACAGCATAAAATGGCTCAACTCGTGGTAATTTTTCTTTCCATATTTGATGTTTTTTAACAATGTCACCAATATCTAATACATAAAATGCTTCTTCTTGTAATCCACTGTTTGTTATTTCTTCAATAACAGACATGACATTTGATGAACTGTCCAATACATGAATACGTTCGTCCATTTTTGATACTTTCATCTTGATTATAATTGATTATTATTTTATTTATTAATATATTTATTTTCTTCAATCACCAATTGATTGGTTTGTTTTTTTTTTTTATTTTTTCTTTATTATTTTTCTTCTTCTTCTTTTGTTTTTTTGATGGAGATTATTAAACTCTGCAGAGTGCTAGGCAGCAATGAGGCAGCTGTCAATATGAATTGAAATTATTTTGTTGTGATAATTTATATATTTGTCAGCGTTAGGGGTGCTAGCAAAGCCACGGAGGCTCTGCGTTTAGGGCCAACTTCCAGTTGTTGCTGTAACTTGAATACCCACCAACAGACTGGCCAACCAGTCTATCGCAGATACAACCCTGCAACAATAAAAACAAAGCAAAAACATTAAAATTCACTTGGTACAAACAATTCTTGATAATACATGTATAAAATATATTATCACTCAATCATTCATCAAGATATTTTATTTTATCAAATGACAAAATGATTACATATTCAAACATAACACGCTGTCTGGTGATTCTTCATTAACTTGATAAATTGATAATTATTATTGAGGTCACAAGGCTTGTAAGTTTAAAATATAAAAAAATAATTTTAATTATAATTTAATTAAAACAAAAAATAAAAAAAACTTACTTTACTGAGGGAGGTAATTCTCGTGCCTTATTTAAACAATTAAAAAAATAATAAATTTTTAATATTCGACGTTGACTAATTTAGTAAGTCAATAATCGAATTGATTTTTTTTTTAATTTAAAAAAATCACTGAAAAATAATAAAATATAAATGTTTTTTCAAAAATTTTTTAAGAAATATTTTTCAAGTTTAATTTTAAGTCAGTATGATGAGGATGATGTCGAGTGTCTGAATGACCAAGTCGTACTGAGCTCGAGTCAACTATTTGTTGGACTATTTATGGAGAGCTTGATAAGTATTATCAGTTTGCTGAGAATTATTACGAGTCACTTCATCAAAGACCAGGCTTATCTTGACTAGAAGATAATATCATTGGTGGTGGTGATGATGATGATGATGATGATGTCGATGATGTTAGTAATGGTGGGAGAGATTAAACACATGACTTTGAGGGTCGTCTATTTAATACATTTATTATATGTTTGATTAAAATGAAAAAAAAAAAGTTTATTCAAGTGTCTTGATTGTAACCAATAATATATTAATATTCAGTATCTTTTTTATTGTCTTGTTCAAGTGTATATTGAGTAAATTTAATTTTTTTTAATTGATAAACTATTTCATTATTTACGCATTTATTTATTTATTATTTTTTCAATGAACTTTGCTTTTTCGATTGACAAATTGTTATTCTATTTTTTTATCTAATCGATATATTTGAAAATAAAATTATTAAAAATACAAATTCTTGGTAAGTCGAAGAAAAATATAAAAATATTTACATAGAAATTATTTTTCTTTACTAATATTTAATTCGTTTTTTTGTTAACAAAATATTTATCAAATTTGACCTTTTTTTTTTTTCGTTAATCTTTTTATAAATTGTCATAAAAAAAAGTCTATTTTTTGTTTAGTTAATTTCTTAAAAATAAAATGGGTTTTTTGTTTTTTTATCTTGAATAATTAATGTGTGATAAATTGAATGTAAAAAAAATTTTTCCCTTGTCATTTGGATAAATAAATAAAAAAGTAATTGTCAAGTTTGTCAATTGAATATCTAAGAATCAAAAATAATAAGAATGACAAGATTAAACCAGTTACATCTTGAAGTAACCAAATGATCACGCGTGTATCATTAATCATTATGATGATGATGTTTACAACACATAAAAATAATAAACTCAAATTACAAATAATAAATAAAACAATAAATATTTATTATTTATATACTTGATTAAAAATAACATGGACCAATGATCATAATTTTAAAATAAACAATACAAAATTATTATTCATCTAAAAAATAATAATTAAACAAATAATATCATTTTTTTAATTTAATAAAAATATTTTCCTCTTGTTGAATGATATCATGACATTTGAAGCGCACTTCAAGGGCACCCATGATAATAAAATTTTAAAAAAATATATTGTAATTACTCGTATTTATTATCTAAGTTAAATTAACAAAAAAAAAAAATTAATTTGATAAGATTGTTGCTATAGTAATGATATATTTCTAACAAATGCCAAGTTTAATTGCGCATTTCGAAATTACCTGGAATTTATGGAGTAAAAAACTGAATATTTTTATAAAAATATCAAGTAATTTTTAAATTTATTAAGAAATAATGTATAATTGTTTCGAAAAAAAATAACATCTAGCTAATTGGGTTAAAGTTGATTGAACTTTTTTAAAAAATAAATCTAAAATTTGTTAAATAAACAAAAAAAAATTTAACAAAAAGATATATAATTAACTGGAATAAATTTGGGATAATAATAAGCATTAGTCAGTAATTAAATATGATGATTATGATGTTGATGATGTTGATGATGATGATGATGGTTTACATGAAACAAAATGACGACAATCACAATGTGTTCACGTGACCCAGGTATAATTTTACACTGACATGCTCTGGCACGCGCCATTCTCGGACATAAAAATCAGCAAATAAATAAAAAATAGAGATTAAAAAAAAAAAATATGATATTTACCTTATCAAATGATCGCCACCCTGCGGGCCGGCACTTTGTTATTGGCGGAATGGTGGAAGTTTTAATTGACTTGATCCCAAAAATCAGTCAAATTTTCTTGCCGCACGGGGTTGATACTCCGGGCGGCAGCCACTTCTTATCGGATTTAAAACAGCCAAATAAATAATTAATCAACAATTCCTTACCGTACATTCGTTCGTTTTTATATTATTTATAATAAAAAATTAAACAACTTCTTTTTTTAGATATTTCATTTGGAGAAATAATAACAATAACAATTTGTTACGTTAATTTTATATTTTTATTATCTTCTGGGAGCGTTACACTTGATCTAGATTATCACTTTATTTATTTATATCTTTGTTGAATGATAATTGTTATTTTATTTTTTTATAACACACACAAAAACGAACGAGTGTTACGATAATGATGGAACGACGAGACGACGACGACGACAATCACGACGGCCATGAGATGGTGGACACCTTGGTGTGTGTTCGCAAAAACATCAAGCCAGGTGTTGTTGACCAATCAAAATTTTATATTTTTATTTTGAAATTTTTCAATTGGTTAGTCGATGTTTATGTAACGCCATCTTGGTTCCAACTATGTTTTCAGGAACACTCAATAAATTCATGACATTCGAATTTGGCCCAATTTTACATCAACAATAACAATGATAATATTTATTTATAAAAAACAAAAAATATATGAAATTAATTGTTGATAAAATGATCTATCATTGAGATAATTTTGCCGCCATGTTTTAGTAAAATTAATAATACCACATTAATTGTTTTTGAAACGTTTATTAACACAAAATTGTTACAAAAAAAAATCATGATTTATCATGAGTGTCATTAGCTTATGCTCCAATTAAATCTGTGCCTTCAACAGGAACATTTCTATGGAAAAAAGATAAATAAAATGATAATGAAAAGATTGTGTTTATGGAAAATTTAAATAAATAGAATCATCACTCTGTCTTGATAGCAACTGGTACTGTGAATGCACGAACAACTGTTCTGACCAGCATGACAGCACTGTAATTAAAAAAAATAATAAATTAATTAGCTGTTAATTATAAACAAAATGATGATTGTTAATAATTCCTTTACCTCAATGCAGCAATAACACCAGCTGGCATTATTTTACCAGTTGAATAATAACGATAGCCCATCATTCCACCAAGTGTTGCTGATGTACCAAGTAAAACATAACAATTCTTTGGATCTTGTGTTGTTTGATATGCTCCATAACCCAGAACAGAACCAAATAATACTCCAGCAGCTAATGAAGGTATTGATTCTAAAAATTTAAAATAATTTTCATTGTTATTTGTTATTGTTATTTATTGTTTTTTAACCAACAAATTTTGAGGTTGTTTACTTGATTTTACGTAGCCCATTATTCCACCTCCAGCAACAGCTGCTGCATAGCCAAATGATGCATAATCAATTGGCATTTTGATTTATTTATACAACAATTTATTATATTAACTCGTTGCAATTGTTGTGCTTCAATTTGTTTTTATATATGCGAAGTTAATTTTTATTTTCACTGGAATGGGAACAAAGTTCAGTCTGAACATTGCCATTTATCTTTTTTTTTTTTTCATTCTGCAAAGATAAAAATAAACAAGATAAATATAATTCTAGAATCTAGATGATACCATTATTAATTGAAAAAAAAAAATAAACTCCAATTTGATAAATAATTTATATCAATACTTGTTACATAATAATAAATTTGATGATAATTTTTTTTTTATAAAAAAAATATTAAAAGATAAATTAATAAATCAACAATTTTATGATTAAAATTTAATTAAAATTTGATAATAATATTTAATATCAATACAAAGAATTAACCAATAATTTATTATCTAGAATAGTTAATGTTTTAAAAAATTACAAAATGTTTATTATCATGTTTACAAAATCATTATTGGAGCATGACATAATTTCCTGGACTCGTGATTCTCTGGATGACAGTGCATTTAATTCATGTAAAACGAATTATCGTGTCATGATAATTCAATTAAACTCAAGATAAATAAACGTTGATAACTTGCAGCTAAAGCAAGCTAAAGTATTGAATTATATTTTCATTATAAATTTATTATTGTTGTTTAATTTTTGACAATAACAAAAGAGACAATGTTGATCAACACTGGAAACATACTGTCATTGAATGAGCTCAAACTAAAAGCTGGACAAAATACTCAAGAAGAGGTAAGATACATAAAAAAATTATTAATAATATTATTTATAAATAAATATTAATTTATTTATAATTTTTATTTTATAAAATCTATCAATATTATAATAATTAATTGAATATTCAATTTGAGGTTATGTTTTAATATTTATTTTTGCTTTATTCAAATAGCCTTGGTATTTAATTTTTAATTTACATTATTATTATCACTATTAATAAAAAATATGATGTGTAGTTTAATTAATTTTTATTAATTTAATTTTTTAGATTCTTGAAGCACTTAAAATAACACTGAGAAATTCACACAACAATGATGACACCATTAAAACAGTAAAATATATTTTTTTTATAATTTTTTAATATTTAAACTGTCAACTATGATTATGTGTAATTTATTTATTTATTTTTCGATTTTATAGATCAATGGAGTTGATTCAATTAATTTGGGGACTGTTGATAGAGATGAATTAAAAATAACAGCTAAAATATTTATTGCTTTTGCTGATCCTGATATGCTGGATCAGGCTATTGAAAAAAGTATATTTTATTTTTTTTTTTAATTGTTTAAACTATTTAACAGTCATTATTGTTAGTTAATTAATTTATCGCTGTTTTTTTGTTTAATTTCTTCAACAATAATTATTAATTTATTCTTTTAATTATCTATATTTTTCTTTTTTGTTTTGTTGAATTTATTCAACAATAGCTCTAAATTTTTTACTCAGTTTTTTTTTTTTTTTAGTATTAAATCTACATTACACAAAATGTAGATGAAATTTATATATTTTTTTTTTGTTAAATTTACTATTGTAATTTAATTATTTATAATTTTCTTTTTGTTGAATTTATTTAACAATAATAATTGTTGAATAATCACAATTCACTTAATTTTATTTATGAACATGAAGGTTAATGAATTAATTAATTTTTAGTACTCGAGGTATTTAAAACTGACAACATTGAAACACTTATTCTTGCTTATGGAGAATCAAAAATATCAGCAAAAGAATTAAATGCACTTCAACAATTATGGCCAGTTGTTGAGAAATATGTAAACTCTGGAAAATTGTCATCAGTTGGTGTAAGCAATGTTCATACAGAAGTATTTATTGATCTCTATCAATGGTCAAAGGTATAAATCAATAAATTTAACAAATTAAATAATCAAGATGACGATAAGCTGATAAAAAAAAAATTAATTATTTATTTAGGTAAGACCAAATATTGTCCAGATTAATCTTGCAACATGTTGTGTTGTTCCACCAGCACTTCAAGCATTTACCAAGGAAAATGATGTACAACTGTTAACTCACAATGATCCATATCGTAAGATTAAAATAATTATCATCATCATCATCATCATGCTAAAAATAAAATACACAATATATTTATTTATTTTTAGAAATTCTTGCCAAAGATAGTATTGTTGAATTGTTTGGTGACACATCAAAGCTACAATGGGTCGTCAAGTATCAAGTCCATGTCAAGTGTCGAGGAGTCCTTTCATCAAAAGGATATCTTGTTCAACTTGACAAATCGAATGCTTGATAGCTTCAATTGTTCTTCATCAAACTGAACAAAAAAGTATTCTATTCAATTTCGTATTTTTTATTTTTATTTTAACAAATGCCTTTATACTTAAATTGAATAATCAACGTTACATATTTTTTTTTTTCGAATTTATTATTTCTACACTATTATTTTGTTATAAATTTTGATAAATTTGATAGTTTTTTATTTGCTAATTTACGTTTAATCATGAGATACATGTTTTTTTAATTTTACAAATATATTTTTGTAAAATAAATTTGATGATTTTTTATCATCACAGTTCAAATGAGCATTATAATAGATGAAATTTATTTTTTTATAAATTCATTGCAATTATAATTGTATAAATAAATAGATAAATTTTACAAAAAATTATTAATTCTATTAAATTGAAATTTAACAATTAAAAACTTAAATAATTTTTATTCTTTTTTAAAAATCATTATTGTTATTATCAGTCTATAAAATTATTGACATTTCAAAGTTATAAATTTACAAAAGAACCTGAATAAATCAATCATATGTAAATTAAAAAAAAAAACGTAAATTCAAACTAATTTAAAATTCACAAAGTTTCAAAGAAGAATGGACACAACGAAAAAGAAAGAAATAAAAAAAAAATATCTTTCTGCTCTTTATTTCTTATCTTGATTTTAAATTTTGCATGTTAAATTTTGTGTACAATATTATTCAATGAATACTGGTAAGCGTTAGTTACACCTGTTTTCGAAATCGAAATATTTAAAAAGCTACAAAAAATCATTGATAATTATTTAATATATAGTTAAAAAAATAATAGTAGTTATTAAAAAAACACAAAGATATCTTGACAATTTTTATATTTTTATTTAGCATATGCAATTTGATTTTTCGTTTGATATTTCTTCTTGCTTCATTCTACCATTATCTTTTTTTATTTTCTGTATCTTTTTACTCCAAAGCCAGTGCCGCACATTTTCTTCTTTGTCTTATGCTTCGACTTCTTTATTCTTGTATTTTTTTATTTATTTTTATTTGGCATCTTGCTTTTTTCTATATGTATATTTTTATGTATATATATGGGTCATGTATATAGTAGATTGGTCCACCACCAACCAACCACCCCTTTTGACTGGACAGTCACCAAAGAACTTTGCATCTTGAATGTTGCTGTTTGCTGCTGCTGTTACTGCTGAATCGGGTATACTATGTTATGTCTCTGAACCACGTCTTTGACATACTTTGTATGTTAATGCCACATAATTTTAGTTCTTGTTTTTTTAAACTCGGCATTGCTTTGCGTATATTAAACACACCCTACAGTTTTTTTTTTTTTTTATTTTCTTTAAATATATAACATGTATTATAAATTTTTTCGACAATAATGCATAGTAATATAGATATTATTTAAATGAAAATTAAATAGAAAAAACAAATGTATTTCGAATGGTTAAATTTTTTTAAAAATTGATATTTAAATTTTATAAAACGTATTGAAATTATATCTACATTTTTGTAAGATTTGTTGGCATGTATTTTAATAGTCAAAAATATTATTAATTTATTTTTATGGCTTATGATAAATATTGAAACTTGGTTTATTAATTTATTTCGAAAAAATCTCTCCTTTTCTTTAAAATGATCTGCTTCAATTTCGAAAATTAAAAAAAATATAAAATAAAATTTCTAGATATTTTTTTTTACTCGAAATAGTCTTTAGATTTTCCTCTAAATTTACAAAAAAATATTTTCGATAATTAATTAAAAGCTACTCGATAGAAACCCCTCCAATTATTTAATTTCGAAAAATAAATTTTTACAAATTTTCTTGACTTCGAAAAAGCTTTCAAAGAATTTCCATATAAAGAAATTAAAATAAATTCTCTATAAATAATTATACTAAATTAATTTTCACATAGAAAAATATCAATTGTTCATTTAAATATTTATTTCTACATACCCACCGACATAGAAAATAATAAAAAAATAAAAAAAAGTACACACTTAAATTCACCTGAAGAGCAAACAACAGGGTGGCACTGTGCCGTTTAAAAACTTTTATTTTCCATGGATTTATTTCCCTCTCTGTGTCATTCCATATAAACAGTCCATTTTGCGTTTAAAAAAAAAAAAAGAGATAAAAGCATCCTCCTATATTCTCCCCGCAACATTGCAATGACTTGAACGATTTTTGCCGACCGCCCTTGTATTATACCTTCTTCCCCATATATATATTTATTTATCTCAACTTTGTTTTCTACCCACTGTTGGACTCCACTCGATATTTATTTATTTATTTTTATTTTTTACCTTCTTTGTTATCCACCTCCTCTTTAAACCCTTTTATTTTATTATTATTTTTTTTTTTTCATTTATTTATTCCTTTTTTTTTTGGCTGTTTTCTGCTTCCGCAAACGACAGCCGCTTTATTTATACCCGCCTTTGCATCGCACAGAAGCGAGAGCCCAAGACTTTTGCCTGCTTTTGCCTTTTATTTTATATAATATTTTTTTATTTTTTAATTCTCTCTCTTGAGCTTCTCATGCGGCGGCATTTAGAGAGATATATGTATATATATTTTGCATATATACGTGTGCAAGTATTGCGACCAAAACGACATAAAGTTTGCCTGATCTCAGTCACATCAGTTTGCAAGATAAACCTCATCGAGTAAATGAAAAAAAAAACAATAAATAAATTTACGATAATAGAGAAAAAAAAATAATGTTAAATTTGAAGGGAAATAAATAAAAAGGGTACAATTCTGTATCACCTGTCAATGAATGGGGATGGATGGCATTCAACAGGTCTATATCGCATATTCTTCTTCGTCTTCTTTTGCTTCATTTTTATTTATTTATTTGACTTTTTTTTAAAAAACACAAGATGACACGTGCGCGTCTTGAATCAAGCATGTACTATTCTCATCTTGTTTCATTTACTATCAATTATTTTTTTTTTTTTTTATCATTATTTCAAGATGAAAATTTTTTATTTTCTTGTATTCATTCAGATTCACTGGGGAGTTTCTATTCATCACTCAATTGTGCTGTTGGATATCACAATGTCATTCAACAAGTATTATTTTTTTTTTTTTTTTATTGTATGTATTTTTTTTTTTTTTTTTTAGTTGTGTGGGTTTGTTTGTGTTCATCAATGAAACACAGCAGCCACTGTCTGACACGCGCCGGTTGTAACTACTTGTTTAGTTTTTTTTTTTTTTTCTTTTTTACTATTTTTTTTAAAATATACATTGTATTTTTACAATTGTGGTGATTTTATTTTTATTTATTTTCATTTAGCTAATTGTTTATAATATTTATTAATTTATTTAATTAGAAAATTAATAAAAATAATTTTTTCGATTTTTTAAAGATCATTTTGCTGGAAATTTAAATTAATTATTTCAAAAGATTTTTGAAGTTTTGGTTTGAAATTTTTAGTCTGTAATTTTTGATTGGTTGTTGTTCTTTTGAATGACATTCAAATAAATAGAAAAAAAAAATTATTTTAGATTTAAATCAATTTCATATATGTGTAATAATTTTTTTTAGTTGAAGAATTGTTTTTTTTTAATTTTTTTGTCCATTGATTTTACATTTATTTTTTATTTTTCGATTGGATACAGTGTAATGCATAGTTATATGTATTTTTTTTTTGATGATTTATTTGAGCATTAAAAAGCGTGAAAGAGCTTATTTTATTTTTCTTGGTTTCTGTGGTCGCATTAGGGTAACGCGCGATGACACCTTACAAGCAATGCATTTGAATTTACTCTGAATTCAATTCTTCCAATGTGTCGAGACACTCTGGTTACTGTACAGTGTTATTTTATTTTTATCACACTTTTAAGATCAATATCAGATGATTTTATACAGTGCCTTGGCTCGTCTCAACTCTCAAAGTGTCACTAAAAAAATAACATAAGTGTGAATATTTTTATTCATTTATTTTTAAAAAATAATTTAACACACTTGTAATTGATCCAATCGAATTTAATTTTCTCTCAAAAAAATAACAACTAAATAGTTATAAAAATAATAAAAATACTAATCAATCAAAACAATATATAAAATTAATTTTATAAACAAATAAAATAGCTTAAAAATCAAAAAGACTTTTTATTATAATTTTATATATTTTTTTTCAATGAAAATAAAATCAATTTAATAGAAAATAATACATTAAAAAAAATTATATAATAAAATTGAATTAAAAATAAAATCAATAGATATATTATTAGCTAGAAATTGTTGTTAAAAAAAATATCTATAATCTTACTATCCGATTCATCGAAATGTGGATTAAAATACCGTCTTTGGTTCTCTTCAATGAAAGACCATATTTGATATTGCATATAGATTACTCACAAAGCAAAGTGTATACTCTAATTTTCTTGCAAAAACATATAACGTTAGTATAAAAACAAAATCAAGATAAACTACCTTGTAAATTTACAAGAAATCAAGATGAAATTTCTTAAAAAAAAACAAGCAAATCTTTATTTCTCTGTACTTAATAATTTAACTATTTAATTTTTCATTTATATAATAAAAATTAATTTTTTTGAAAAAAATAATAATAATATATAATTGTTTTTATTTATTTTTTTATATAAAGATAAGATTTTCTATGCCCTTTATGTATATCAGCATCGTAACATAAAAAATAATGCAGATGAAAGCACAGAAGCGAAAATCGAAATGCACCATCACAAGGTGAACAGGGGGGTGGGGGGTAGAGAAGATAAGAGTTTAAAAAAATATATAGTTTTTTTTTTTTTGTTAAATAAAAGAGAATAAGAGACATATATATATTCAACACACTTATTCAAGAGTTGAGTATGTTTATTGGTGCACAAGTCTTAAATCTTTATGTTGTCGTTTGGTTGCGGCGACTTTTCAGTGACTCTGAGTCTGTGAGTCTATAGAGGTATTGCCAGTTTTGCAATTTTATATACAGTACCAAGGTGGAGTCACCAAAATGCTCGAAAAAAAAATATATAGCCAAATGATACTCTGGAGTAAGACAGAGTGAATTGAGGTGGACGAAAAAAATAAAAAATCTAAGATGAAAAAAAAATAAAGATTGGGTGAGAAAGAGAGACTGAAGATGGGAAGATATATCTTTAGCAGTATCCAATGCGGTCTTCTTGGCTTTTGGCTCGAAATATCGAGCCAAGAAAAAGTCCGATTTTTTTGATGGTGACTGTGAGTTGGGTCCCCCAAAAAACTGTCCTCTTTTTTATTATTTTTTTGGTTTTTTTTTCGGCCGTCAATTTTCTGCGTTACGCATATCCAAACTCTAACTCTTGAAGAAACAAAACGCTTGACGGTTTTTATTTTTTTTTTTTTTTGAAATCCATACGAGAAGCTTACAGACATGCAAATTAACTTTGAAAGAGGGACCAACAGAAATTGCTTGAAACAGAAAGCAAAATGCATACATAAAAAAAATTTACGAACTAAAAAAATCATCTAATTTATGTTTTATTTAGTTGAGGGTTTTTTTAGATTGTTGGGATTTTTTTTTTCATTGAATTATTTGGTAATTGGGTGTATTGAATAATTAACAATTAAACTGTTTAATTTTTTTTTTTATTTGTTATTTTTGGCTGGGAAATTTACTTGAGTTATGAATTTTTTGATACGTTTTATTTTTCGACTGATTTTACATTTTTAATTTAATCTTTTGTCTGTATGAAAAATTGATAATGTATTCATATAAATATAAACGCAAATAATTTGTGTGAAATATTTTATGCCATATATATTTAAAAAAAAAAAGTATATAATAAATACTGTACTAATTAATGATCGAGCGTGCGTTTTTGAAGAATAAAGAACGAAAGAAGAATAAGAAATATAAAAATAAAATGAAGAAAAATAATTCTCATGAAATACATATGGTTAAATATACGTTGTATACAGGTGCTTCAAGTCTAATTAACGAGAGGATTAAACCAAACGACTTTATAGAAAATACATGTGGAAAATATATAGTTGTATAGTTATTTCCGTAAGTAGGAGACTCTTAAATGCACTGGTATATTGTAACTATGACTCTTAAATTTTTGTTATTTTTGCTTAGTAATTTTTATGTACTGTTATATTTATAATAAATTCGTGTATTTTATTTTTTAAATTATTTATTAAAATTCATATGGAATTATGTGTAATTTATTTTAAAATTCATAGAAAAATAAAAAGAAAAAATATTATAATCAGAGAGGAAAAACAAAAATGGAATGAGAAATTAGAAAAAAAAAGAAAATTATAAAAAAATAGTAAAAAATTAAAAATAATAACAAACGAATTAAAAAATATAGTAATATTCAAACGAAATAAAATAAAAATATAAATAAATTAGAAAAATTATAAATAAAAGTGAATAAAAAAAATTAGAAAAAAGAGAAAAAAAAAAATAGAAAATAGAAATCGAAACAAAAAAAATAAAAGTACTAAAAGAAAAAATAAATTTAAAAATAAGAAAAAAAAAAAATGAATAATACTCCCCCGCGATTCGCGAGAATGTGGGCGTTAAGGTGCGTTCAGTTACCACGTTGTAGCCCCTGGCAAACTTCAAGATGAAAAGGTAAAAAAAAAAAAAAAAAAAATTTATAGAAGAAGAAAAACATCAGGGCGATATAAAAGAGTGCGTTATCGGTCGTATGCTGGAGGCGGTATACGAACTTTATGGCTGATATGTGCCGTTTATCGGTTTATATTTTATGCTGCATTTAGTTAATTAAACAGTATGGTCTCTTGGAATATATATTATTGCATATAAAAGAAACATGAGAAACTTGTTTCAATATTTTTGATTGAGAATCACTTGGTAAATTGAAACATTTCGATGATGTATTGATTTTTTTTATTTTATTTTTTTATATTTGTTATTTTTCACTTGGGATATTTTATTACTCGAATAAAATTTTATATATTTTACAGAATAACAGAAATAATAATTTTTAAATTTATCAATTCAATTTGTTGTTATTTTAAATTTATATATAAATATATTTTTTTTATTTATTATTTTTTAAACAAGTGTTTGTACAAAAAATTTATTTATTTTTTATTTTTTCTGCTATTATTATTTTATAATTGAGTAAACATGTATTTTTTATGAAAAAAAAATTGTTTTTATTAAAAAAAAAAAAGCTAAATAACATGCGGATGTTGAAAATCATCCTTTTTTTAAATAAATTTTATACATTCATGGCAAAAGCCATGTAAATTTGATTTTTAAAAAAGATAAAAATATAAATTATTTTTTCTTGGATTTTTATTTTTCTATAATAATTTGATTAATGTTAAAAAATATTTGGATTATTATACGTGATGATACAGTGTCATTTATTATATTTTTTTAATTTATTATTATTAATTAAATTAACCTAATAGTAATACAATAAAACGTGTTGCGGAAATAACTTGTCATGTCGTCTCACCGTAACGAGATTTTAATCAAAACTATTATTCTTTTATCATTTGTCTTTAAATTATAATAATTATTCTTCATTTAATACTAAAAATATTTAAACATAGCTTTTTGTTTTTTGAATAATTTTATTAATTTAATTGTCGTTATTTTATTTAAACAGAAAATAATTAATTTACATAATTTCCATCGTCGCGTTTTTTCGAAATTTTTTCATTTTTTAAATACTTTTTTACTACGACAAAACGCAACGAAGAAATTACTCTAAAATTTTATCAAATATACTGTAAATAAAACTGAAAATATTGGCTAATTAAAATTCCATAAAATATAATTTTTTCTATAGAAAAAAAATTACCTAACTCGATGCTTGTTTGCCTTGTTAAATTTCTCCATTTAAATCTCAATTTTTCGCCATAAAAAAAGTCTAAAAATAGATTTAAAAATAAATAAGCTAAAATAATTACATTATTTTTAATTCACCAATAAAAAAAAGAACTTTAAACAATGATAAAAATTAATTTATAAAAAAAAAAACAAACGTAAAAATTAATCTGTAAAACAACAATAAAAAAAAATATAAATGTACTAATTCTAGATGTATATAAAATAAAACTAGATATATATAATTGTAAAAGTATAAAATAAATTATAAAATATATATTGCTGTTATTTATTGACAAGTAAAATAAGAGGATTGAGTTGAAGAGCCGATTGAAATATCAAGGCGAGTCAGAATTGTCGTGATCGATCGTTATCATCGAGGTAATCCGATACGCGATCCAGTTACAATTGCCAGTATGATCAACCAATATACACAAAGCTTGATATTCATACACTTATATATACATGTGATATGTTGTCTTGTGTGTTGACGGTCTATCCACGCTCTTATTACACAATCAATATACTTGTAAATTATTTACTTTTATTGTCTTTGATTTTTCATATAAAATTATTTTTTTAATTTTCTTTTTATTCGCAGAGTCGCGACAATTAAATATCATATAGCTAGTTTTATCCAACAATTATTATTGTTATTATTGTAAATCAATTTGCTACTAACTTTTTCTTTTTATTATTTTTTTATAATTTAATTTTCACGGAGAAATTTATTAAAATATAATTAAAAAATTATTGTAAAGTTTTTCTATTTTCTGGTTCAAAATGTAACTGATGTTTTAATTTTTTTATTTATATTAAAAGATGCTGAATTAATTTAGTTATTTTATTTTTTTAATATTTTAGAATATTTTTCTTTCGAAACAATGCGGGGAAATCATTTTTAAAATCGAAATTTTGTAAGAAAATTAATTAAATTAAAAGGAAAATTTTTCTGTAAATTGCATTGATGAAAAATTAATTTATCAGTTTGTTTTACAACAAAAAAAAAAATTAAAAATAATATTTAAACACTTTGTCTAACCTTGTAATTTTAGAATAAATCAATTGCATCAAACAACAGTAACAATTGATAATTCAAAATAAAATAAAACGACGTTACAGTTATTTTAAATTAAATAAAATCAGCTTGATAAATATATAACATCAGAAAATAATCAAAATGTAAAAATTCATAGCCAAGAATATTTTATATATTTATTTTTCATTTATAAATTCATGCGAGCATTTTCCGAGTACTGGAATATATGTATTTCAAGATTCAGGAGGATTGTAATACTGTTTCAGAAAGGCCGCTGGAATCACGAAGATTCAAAGAATATAAAAGCAAAAAAAATATATATACCTATATAAAAATAATATTTAAAAATACAAAAGATACGTAAGTCAGGAAAAAATAAGAAAAAGAGTAAGAAAAAAAAAAATACTGGATCGAAAAATCTGCAACCGAGTTCCACACGGGCGTACAATCTGGTCATGTCGATAAATAAACCTTCGATATATACAATTTTTTTTATTTTTTAACGTGAATTTTATCCTTTCCTCTGTACCGCAGATAACTCACCTCACGATATGTTTATTATAATTTTTTTTTCACCTAATTTTACATATTTAAAATGAAAAAAAAAAACATTGTTTTGGAAAATTATTGACAGTGATAAAAAGAATGTAGTAATCTATATAAAATGTTTATAAAAATTATAGAATTGAGGTGTAAAATAATTTATTTAATCATGCAGGCATCCTGAATTTTGTGGAGATTATATTTGAAATAAATTTCATATTTTTAAATTGCTGAAAAAAAATTTAAATATAAAAAAAAAAAATGCAAAATAATAATAATAATGTATTGATTTTGTGCACAGGAAAATTATTGAGGAAAATAAAATTTAATTACCTGAATGTTTGCATAAATTCATAAAATCATATGCTATCTTGCATTCTTTAATTTTAATATGATCATTAAATTATAACCTTGGTACAAAAAAGTGTCGATGTAGAATTTATTATATTGAAATAATATTTTTTTTTCTTCACAAATATACATATTAAAAAAAAGAAAAAAATTTGCACTAGTTTGTTTTGAGGATAATAATTTATCCTATAAAAATATTTATTGAGTTATGTGGATACGTAAACGTTTTTTGATATTATTTGTCATATCGTTAACATGACAATAAACAACTATCTTATCATCCAAATGCAAAATTGAAAAACAATATTAATAACCAGGAACTAATAGCAATTTATTTTCGAAAAATTTGGGTATAAAAGGCAGCTCTAAAACCAGGATACATCCAGTTTAATTTTTTTTGAATATTCAGTACAACTGACTCTCTGGTCTTCAAGATCAACTTTAAAAATCATTGACTTGTCGAGCTTTTCGTTAATTTAAAATGAAATTGCGTAAGTATTTTTAATCAAAATTTCATAGAAAGTATTAAAATGAAAAGAATAGTTTTCAAATTTTTTAAAACTAATTAAAATTCAAAATACATAATATCCACTTCTATTCAAAAATATTATTATGTAAAAATATTCTTTTGTCCATTTTAGATAAAAAAAAAAAAAATCTTTTATGCGCGTAGTTTTGTTAATCACTGACGTGCTTGTTTACCTTTTTTTTTAAATATTTTTTCAGTACTAATATCATTTGTCTTTTTTGCGGTATATTTCGGACTGCCTGATTCCGCTAATGCACAAATCCCGCCGCTAAGAAGGCTTACTGTACACCATGATGTGAGTTTGATAAAAATATTAATTTTTAAATTATTTTACACTATCTTAAACAATTCAAAGAATTTATTATCTAATTTTGTTAAAATTATATTTATATTTACGATGTATAATAACTTTAATTTTTACGTATGCATTTGGTAAAAATAAATAAATGAACAAACAAAATATGTATACAAATTTGAATAAAATTAAAACTTAATTTATTATCAGGATTGGATTCGAGAAAAAACAAAGTGCAGAACGATTGATCCAAGTAAGTCACACAAAATATTACATTTTATAATAAATTTATTAATAAAAAAAAATTGCGTAATTCATCTATACAACCTGAAGGTTTGATTTTATTTTTTTTTAATATTTAAAAAAAAAAAAATTCATTTTGATTTTTAAAATAACAATCTTTTCGAATTTATGAAAAAAAAAAAATTAATCATTTTATTATGGAATTATTATAAATGAAAAATTAATTATTAAGACTTATTTTTTTGATATATTATATCATACATGATTTAACTTAATAATATAATATTTTTATTCTAATGAATAACTTTGTTTTCTGTTTTAGAAAAGCTATCATCGTCTTTCTTATTTCGAAATTTTCAAAAGGTTTCTAGACTTGTAAATTCAACAGGAAATTATACTTTGTCAGACATTACAATTACAAAATCAATCGTCGATAATTATGAACATCATAATCATATTTTCGATTTTACTTATAATTGTGCTCATAATACTCTGTATATTTTAAAAAGAATCCACCATGGTAAAATCTTTGAAATCTTAATTAAAAAAAAACTTTTAATATTTTTAATTTTACTGCAATACAAAATTATTTTTTATTTTAAATATTTTTCTAGATTCAAGCGCAGTGCTTAATGTGTTTGATTATAATAAAAATAATGGAGAATTAATATTAACGAAACAAGTTCCAAATATCTTTGATGGTGGACAATCAATTCAATTAGACTGGATAACAAACAAAATCTATTGGGTTACTTGTAATGATAGAGATCAATATTCAATAAAAGTTACGGATACATCATTCGAAAAAACAGACTATGTTATTGAAAATTTCGAGCATTTCATTTATGAAGTGAAAATTTATCCAAAAGAAGAAGGAAGGTAATTAAAAATTAAATCACAAGTTAATCACCAGTAATTTGTAAAATTTTATTGAGTATTTTTTTTTCATCATAGTAATTTAGTAATTTATTCATGCATTTATTTATTTTATTTTCAGTCAAATATTTTTTATAAGCAATGATGATATTTATTGGACTTACTGTTCTCCTGGTAGTACTGTAAATTTAGTATTTGAGTCACCGAAAGACGAAATAAACCCAGAACAATTAGCCATTGATTATGAACTTGAAGAATTGTGCTGGACTTCTTCTTCAGGAACTGATAAGACTACATTATTACGTAAGTATATATTATGTATATAAATTAATCTAAATAAAAAATAAAAATTATATTGTTATTTTTTAATTATTAAGGTTGTATTGACATTGCTTGGTCAGCACCACCATTGGATGTGAAAGACATTGTTACGAAACGTTCAAGAGATGAAAATATTAATTCTTTCGTGACGAGAGAATTGGTAGTTTTTAGTAATGAATTTTATTGGATTGGGAAAAATTTGGAAAATAAAAAGTAAGTCTTTTTAAACTTTTTATTTAATCCAAAAATATATTATCTTTAATTTTAAATAATTTTGTTACTTTTTTTTTTCGCAGGCGAATTCTGTTTTATCAGGCCGCCAATGAAAATCCGGTTGAAGTAACTGAATTACATTCTCAACTTCATTACGAGTTCATCTTTTTAAATTGTCCTTGTATGTATTATGAATTTATTTATTCATTTAATTTAATTTTATTAATTGTCAAATTATTATGATGTATAATTTTGATTTTTAATTTTTCTTTTAGGCACTCGTGATGAAGTTGCCTCTTCTATGGGTATGTCGTTAATGCATACACATGTTTCAAAAGAACGTACCATTTTTGAAGGATGACATAATGGAATTTCAATCAAATGATAATTTAATTATTCAAACTAAATTACAGTACTTGCGATTTCAATTAGCTGATTGTAAAAAAAAAAATCAAAAATTTAAAATACACAAAAATAAATATACATTTGTTAGTCAATCCCACTATAATTTATATATTTAAAACTTGAAAATATGGAAATATTTATTTTATTATTATTTATATATTTATATTTTTTTTTCAACTTATTTTTTAAATTTGTAAAAAAATATTAAAACATGAATATGAATTTTATGCTACACCGTTATTTTAATCAAAGTAAAATTTTATATTATCAAAGGAATTTAGCTGGTGAAAAATATGATAAATAAATTTAGGTATAATTTTATGATTAATGGATGAGAAAATATTGTAAAGTTTGTAATTGAATTAAAATTATATTTTCAGGTTTTATAAAAATATAAACATGTAAAATATGAAAATTAAACTGAATTTTATTGTTCAAGTAAATGATATATTTATCAAATCAATATTAAATACATAATCATACATATTTGTTGGATCAATTAATTTAAAAAAAAAAGAAACAAAAAAAATAACGATATGGATTTGATATTTTTTTTTATGGCAGTAAGGTCAGTGGATTGTGAGAAACGTTGAAGATAAGAAAAAAAGTATCAAGGGATGTCTTGTACTGTTGTTGTTTATCGCACATGATAATACCGACTTTTTATTTAAATATTATTTTTATTTTTGTGGGGGTGGTTAAATAAAATTTATTGTATCATGATAGTATTATTTTTCAGTAGCTAAATCTTTCAATTGGATCAAATATATTTTTTTGATTAAGATAACTTGCTGCTGTATTATTTATATTTTTTATTTTTTAATTTTAAAATATTATTAATGTGTTAATAATAATACAATAAATATTTTCATAGTTATAGTCTTCTCTATTAAATATTTCGTAAAGTAGCTTTGCTGTTAATTTAAAAATTAACCTCCATATTTTTGGATTCAAACTTTAGTTATTGTCTTCATAATCTTCATATTCTTCTTCATAATTTTCCTCTTTTTTTTTGTTATCTTCAAATAAAAAATTTCATTAATTTGAAATACAATTGCGTAAGCTGTACTTTTAAATTAATAAATATAAAATCTAGAATTCCATTAAAAGTATTTAAATGAAAAGGATCGTTTTCATTTTTTTATAATTCATTAAAATTTAAAAAAATATTCACAATAATTATTATTAAATAAAAGTTACATAAAAAATATCATTGTCTCATAATTTTTTTTGTCTTTTTTTGATAAAAAAAATAAAAAAAAAAATTTTTAATAATTATTATTACAATTCTATGTGCGTAGTTTTATTATTTTGTTAATAATCACTGACGTGTTTATTAACCTAAATAAAAAATTCCTAGAAAAACATTATTAATAAAATGGTCAAATACAAGAAAGTCATTAGTTTAACACAACATTATTTCTAGATATTTTTTTTTAGCTCTTATCGTTTAGCCCAAGAGTGATTATCATTTTTTTATTTTTATAAATAAGTTTAAAAAATCATGTGATGTCTACTGACGCAGCTAATCATTAACAATTATCACAGTGTGTGTGTGACTATCAACACCTACATTGGTTTTTTTTTTTTTAAATTATAATTTTGACTATTATTATCGGTGTTTGTTTCGGTTGACCTCTTTTCCAAAAATATTTATCGTTATTTTTTTTTTATATATAAGTTTTAAAAAATCATGTGATGTTCACTGACGCAGGTGATTTATCAAAAACTTGATAAAGAAATTATATATATAGTGGCATTGTGTAGAAAAAAAAAATCATTAGTTATTTGACCACTGATTGATTTAGACTCAAATTATTTTTCTGAATTTACTTTTAAAAATTGGTCTTTTATAAGTCATCGCTTGAACATTATTCAATTACTTTAAAATGAAATTACGTAAGTTTAAGTATTCAAATATTAATCATTTTAATTTTCACAAATTAATTTACAACGCATATAACACACGAATTTATTGCAATTTTTTTATTTTTTTTCGTCAATTAAATATATTGTAAATAATGTTTGAAAATTTATTTATATTTATTGCTTATTTTTAAATAATATTTCAGTAATTATTGTATCACTTGGTGTTTTTGCGGTATGTTCTGGAATGCCTGGA
This sequence comes from Aphidius gifuensis, assembly GCF_014905175.1. Taxonomy (NCBI): domain Eukaryota; kingdom Metazoa; phylum Arthropoda; class Insecta; order Hymenoptera; family Braconidae; genus Aphidius; species Aphidius gifuensis. The sequence goes on along the minus strand of NC_057790.1, from coordinate 909,608 downwards.
AAATCCTATGGCTTGATTGGTATGCCACTTATGGTGAGTTTGTTTATTTTGTTAAACGTAAATTTTATAATTTTATTTAAAAAAAAATTATGTAAATTATATTTCAAAAGAAAACGTGGCACAAATGTTGTGAACAAACTTTTTTCTCTTAAATTATTTACAATGTATAATAATTTTGATGTATTGATTTACAATGATGTATTAGTTTATTTTTATTTAATATTATACTGTAAAGCATTTGAGAGAAATAAATAAATAAATTAAAATTAAAATATACATTTAATTATGTTAATAAAATTAAAAGATAATTTATTATTATTTTAGATGGAAGATAAACTAAATTGCCGAACGATTGATCCAAGTAAGTCACTTAAAATATTACTTTTTTAAATTTAAATTTATTATCACAGCTACTGCACAATGCTCATATTTCAGAGCAATTATTCAAAATAATTCTAAAAGACTTTCCTTTTTTTTTCTTTTACATTATATATATTTTTTTTTTACTTAATAATATTGTTTAATTAATTTTATTTTTATTGAATTTTTTCTGTTTTAGATGAACTATCATCAACTTTCTTATTTGTTGATTCGGAGAATGTTTCTAGACTTGTAGGTTCATCAGGAAATTATACATTCTCAGACATTGAAATTCAAGATTCTACAAATATTTATAAAGATTATAATATGAATGGCGATTTTACTTATAATTGTGTTGAAAATACTGCGTATATTTTAAAAACAACGAACAAACGTAAAGTTTTTTTTTAAATTTAATTAAAAACACTTAAAATATTTTCATTTCTACTCTAATGCAAAAAAATAATTATTTATTTTTAATATTTTTTTTAGCTTACAAAAAAGTGCTCAATGTATTTGATTATAATAAAACTAATGGAGTATTAGTATTGAAGAAACAAATTCCGGATATGTTTTTCGATGCATATTACATTCAATCAGACTGGGTAACAGGTAATATCTATTGGGCTACTCGTCATGGTGGAATACATCATTCAATAAAAGTTACGGATAAATCATTCAATGAACCAGAATATGTTATTGATAGTTTGGACAAAGAAATTATTAAATTAAGAGTTTATGGAGAAAAAAGGTAATTAAAAATAAAACCACAAATTTATACTCAACAGTAATTAAAAAATTTTATCGAATATAATATATAATTTTATTTATTTTATTAATGCATTTTCTGTATTTTATTTGTAGTGAAATATTCTTCGTGAGTGAAACTCAAATATATTACACTTCTACCTCACCCAATAGTACTGCAAATTTACTATTTAGCTCACCGATGAGCATAAGAAACCGAGATGATTTAGTCATTGATCATGAAACTGATCAATTGTGCTGGAGAAATTCTATCGTTTCTGGTACTTCAATAATACGTGAGTATATCTATTATTTATAAAAAAAAAAAACCAAAAAAATAATTATATTGTTATTTTTTAATTAATTTATCTAGGCTGTATTGAACTTTTTTCTTCTTCTCGACCATTGAATGTAAAAGACATTGTTGACTTCAAAAAAACGAGCCACTCTTTCGTGTTGAATTTGATAGCTTTCAGTAATCAATTTTATTGGATCGGCTTCAACAACAGCCATCATAAGTATAGTTATTTTTAATTTTTTTATATATTTAATATAAAAATGTATATAACTTTTAATAATTTTTGTTATTTTTTTTTTCTCAGTGATGTTTTATTTTCTATGGATGGCAATAAAACTGTAGTTGAAGTTGCCGATTTACATCAACGTGATAATTTTTTGAACTTTATGTTATTAAATTGTCCATGTATGTGTTAATAAATTTAATTTTTTATTTATATTAATTGTTAAATTATTATGATGCATAACTTTATTTTTAAATTTTATTTTAGGCACTGGTAATGACTACATGGAGTTAGTTGCTACGTCGAAATTAAAAACACTCCAAAAACTTAAGAAGGTGGCACATGGTTTAGAACAAGTTGAAGATCCGATAAAAGTTGTAACTGTTGTTGAAGGCGAAGAAAGAGAAATTTTAGGAAAAGATGCCGGGATTATTTATGACAATTAATTTCGTTATCGTACGAAATTCCTATCTATATTATTTTAAAAGTTCTACAATGTAATAAACTAGTAATTAAACATAAAAATTACAGTACTTACAATTTCAATCAACTAATTATTGAAAAAATAAATTCTAAAATTTAAAAATTGATGTTATTTGCATTAATAAATAAATTGTTATTATGCCATTATAAATTTAATTGTAATATAATTTTATTTAACCATTTCTAAAACAAAAAACCTGATACAAATAAAAATAAATATTTGTTAAAAACAAAGTCGTTGGTAAAACTAACTGCAATTTGAAAATTAAAAGAAATTTTATTGTTTAAATTTATATTATATTTATCAAATCAATATTGTATACATAATCGCATAAATATTTGTTGGATCGAATAATTTTTAAAAAAAGAAACAAAAAATAAAAATATGTTTTAGATATAAAAATATAAAAATATTTTTTTGATTAAGATAACTTGCTGCTGTATTATTTATATTTTTTATTTTTTAATTTTAAAATATTATTAATGTGTTAATAATAATACAATAAATATTTTCATAGTTATAGTCTTCTCTATTAAATATTTCGTAAAGTAGCTTTGCTGTTAATTTAAAAATTACTATGCATATTTTTGGATTCAAATTTTAGTTACTGTCTTCATAATCTTCTTCATAATCTTCTTCATATTCTTCCTCGTCTTCTTTGTTATCTTCAAATAAAAAATAAAATTATACATTACAATAATTCAACAGTTAATTTATGCTATATATAAATAAATAAATAAATTTGTAATACACACATGGACAATTTGAAGGGAGAAGATACAATCTATTTCTAGCTGGTATAGAAAATGAATCAATATGACTTCTATTTCCTACTTGTTCATACAGGTTTAGCCTGCGAAAAAATAAAATAATATTCAAAATAAAATAGTACATTTTAGAGTGTATTAAATAAAAAATAATAAATAATAATTTACTCATGTTCATTCTTGAACCTGGTCCAATAAAATGTATAATCAAAAGCTGCAAAACTCTTCATATATCCTTTTATTTTTTTAACTTCAACAATGTTTCGTGCTTTCAATGGTCGTTCACTCGAGCCAATACCAATACAATCTAAATAATTAAAAATATTTTTTTCAATATTTTCTAATTAATATAAATAATAATAGACACTTACTCAATAAAGAATCACCAAATTCATCAACAACCCAGCACAATTTATCAGTTGCATAATCAATGGCAAAATCTTCCACCCAGTCAAGTTGAGCTGATGATGAAAATAGTAATTTTGCTGTACTATTAGGTGAAGTAGAAGTGTAAAAAAGATGAGAACTATTTGAAAAAAATATTTCTCTAAAAAAAAATAAACAAAACGTCATGAAAATATTTAAATTTTTGTTATTTTTTTTTTGAATAAATAAAATCGATAATTAATCAATTTTTCAAATAACTATTGATCCATTAATTTGTATTTATTTATTTAATTTTTTACTCACTTTCGCTTTGGATAAACTTGAATTTTATGAATTAAATGTTTTGTAGGATGAATAACATATTCTGATTTGTTGAATGATTTATCTGTAACTTTTATTGAAGAATATAATCCGTCAATTATCGAAAGCCAATATATATTGCCTGTTCTCCAGTCAGATGAAATTGATATTGCTCTATCAAACATGTTTGGAACTTCATTGACTCTTTCAAATTCATGGTTTTCATTATAGTGTAACACTTCAAGCACTCGTTCGGCTTCTAAAAAATATTTACAATAAATAAATTGTAAAATAAAAAAGTATTTTTAATTGAAAAATCTTACCTCTTGTTTCTTTTGCTTTTAAAATATACATGTTGTTATTCGCACAGTTATAAGTAAAATCATAATTGTGATTATATTTTTCAGAAAAATTTGAGATATCATGAATTTTTATGTTCGAGAATGTAGTATAGCCTTTTGAACATTTGTACATAGAAATATTCTGAAATCCAACGAATAACAAATAACTTTGTTGCACATCTAAAATAGAGAAATAATTTTTTTTTTTTATTTGAAAGATATATATTTATAAAGATAATTGTAATTATCAAAATTTAATTGTTTTATGTGACTTACATGATTCAATTGGATGGCACTCCTTGTCTTTACGCTAAAATAATAATATTTAAATTGTGAAAAAAATAGTGTGTTATGAACAATTTAGTAAGATAATTAAATTTATCAAACTCACTTCTTCCAATGTCTTATTATCGTTATCCAAGTTTCTTGCATTGATGCAGCCAGGCAATCCGCAACATAGCGCAAAAATGACAAGTGATGTAATTACTAAAAAGAATTATTCAATTTTAATTTTATGAATTCGTTTGTTATATTGTGAGTTTTTAAAAATTTAAAATGTAATTACACTTACGTAGTTTCATTTTAAACTAATGAAAAATAAATGAAGTAAATTTAGCAAAAAAAAAAAATGAAAGAGTATTAAATAGTTGGATTCAAAATAATCTAACTGGTTCGATCCAAGTTCCGGATCTTCTTTTTATATAGTCGAAATTTTGTGAAAATAAATAGCTATAGTTCCGGGCTATTGATATTTTTTTTTGATATTTATTTACTAATAAAAAAATTCTGGTTTCCGTACAACTAAATAAATATTATCATTAGATAAATTTTTTTTAAAAATATATTTGTTTAAATAATAATTATGTACACTATAGTTTTATTAAAATGGATATTCTTTGTATATAATATAAAGTTAGAAGATCCGATTAAACAAATTTTTTTATCATGATAATACATTTTTCACCAGCTAAATTCTTTTGATAATATAAAATTTTACTTTGATTAAAATAACGGTGTAGCATATCATTCATATATTCATGCTTTAATATTTTTTACAAATTTAAAAAATAAGCTGAAAGGAAAATATAAATATATAAATAATAATACAATAAATATTTCCTTGTACATAATTGTGAATATGAAATTTTTATAATATTTTTTTTGCTCTTAATTATGTGATTATTTTCAACAACACATATATATCGACACTTATTCACTCTCTTGGTTAATTTATAATATTTTTTTTATATTTTAATATTATTTTTTCTTCATATAACAGTGTATCTTAATGAGTTCTCACGATATCTTAGGAACCGTGTAATTACAAACTACAATGAATTATGAATGAAAATTTTAATTTTTATATACTTGATGTAATGATCATCATCACGCTATACACACTTCGTGTCTAAGCCGTTTTCTTGCCATTTGATTTCCATTTTCCTCAGCTTGCAATTATCTTTTTTTTTTTTTTATTTTTCTCTTTCCATAAATTTAACTATTAATTTATTTATTAAAAAAAAATTTATATATTCGAAATAATACGCATCACGTATGATTTAAGATGTCCTCAATGTCGAAATTAATTTTTAACGTTTTCAGCAAATTATTGTGTACGAAAAAAAATTGCGAAAAAGTGAAATGTTTAGTTTATTTGGTTGTCTGGTTTTTTAAATCAGCACAAGGTTTTATTATTACAACAAATGTGAAATACTATTGTGTATAATTAAAGCAAATAATTTTTTTTTTCTATTTTTTAAATTAAATATGTCAAAATGTATTTTATCAGATGAATTTACATTGCATGGATGATTTGAATTCCAAATAAATTTGAGTTGAAATTTATTATTATAATTTAGCTTTACATATGACGACATTTATGTTAAATATTTTGAACAATTAAATAATTATTCACAAAATAATAATAATTGTGGATATGAATAAATATAGATAAGTGTTTTAATTCTTTTTTTTTTTTTTTTAAAAAAACGAAAAAAGATTTGGGGCAAATACCTCCAGGCACAGAACAAGGGACGTGTTTGTTTCACTTGTTCTATGCTCAAAGATATTTGCTTCAACTGTTATAATCTGTAAGTTAGCTGACCCAAGCTACATTTAAGGGTTACATAATGATTTCCTTACAGATAAAGAATTTACACATCTACAGAACAGGTCCCTGCTAAGACGTCATGAAAGAAACTTGGTATTTGAACTCAAGACCTCAAGCACAGTAGGCAAGATCCTTGCCTACTCAACCACTAGCTCACTTCACATTCACAGTGTTCAATTACATTACTATATAGACACCTATATTTTTTTTAAATAATTAAACTAATCAATAAATATTTACCATGTTTTATCATAAATTTGAGAAAAAATTAGACATTTGACAATAACCACAACGTAATTATATTTTTAAAATTACTATACATATATGCTTGTATCAATTTTACAATAATAAATTTTCATTTAGAAAAATATATAATGTTTCTTGTACTAATACACGAAACAGGATATTATTATTATTTTTCGATAAAAATATTACAAAATAAACTAAAAACCTACAAGAAAAATGTGGACAATAATAAATACATTAATAATATGAAATAGTAAATTGAATTAATAAATGAAGCAATAAATATATTATGTAATATTCGAAGGAATTAAGGAAAATTAGATTTACAATTTCACCGTTATTGTGCGATGATTAATTAATTTATTTTGAAATGAAATTAATTTCAAGTAACCCAGATATAATTAAATTTTTATTGATTTGCCGAAATTGTTGAGTGATGAATATAAATAAATATAGATTAAAAAAAAATCAAAAGGGTGTTTGGGGTTTGAGGCAAATACCTCCAGGCACAGAACAAGTAAGGTTTTTCGTTTCACTTGTCCTATGCTCAAAGTTATGTGCTCCCAATGCATACAAAGTGTATTCAATTGGCATGATTCTCTATTATATTACAATCATTCACCTATGACAATATTTCTCATGGATAATGAAAAAAACTTGGGACTCCGCAAAGGTTTTACTTGCGTACTTGAACTCAAGACCTCAAGCACAGTAGGCTAGATCTTTGCCCACTCAACCACTAGCTCGCTTCACACCCTCTGTATTCAATTACATTACTATATAGCCGCCTATATTTTTTTGAATAATTAAAATCATCAATAAATGTTTATCATGTTTTATCATAAATTTGAGAAACAATTGACAATAATCATAAAGTAATTATATTTTTAAAATTACTATATGCTTGTATTTATTTTCTAATAATAAATTTTCATTTTAAAAAGTATCTAACGTTTCTTGTATCAATATACGCAACAGGATATTATTATTATTGTTTTTCTTTGGGAAATTATTTATATTTTTATTAACGAATAATGTAAGAAAATTTGTAGTCAAAATATTTTAACAATAGCACTCAAAACAGCCTTCAAAAAAATGAAATAATTTTAGGAAAATTAGAAAATTTCAATTTATTTTTCGTTGATAATTTATTTTCACAAATAAATTAATTATGTATTTATGGACTTTTATTTTTCTAAATATCAAAAACTTGAAAATATTTATAATACAAAATTTCACATAAACAAATAAACAAACTTCTCTCTCCCTGGATCTCAATGTGGTTTTTAAATCTCTAATTACGTTTGTCATTTAGTTCAGGTATCTTGCGTTTCTCCCTTTTTATTTTTATTTATTTTATTTTTTTTTCATTCAGGATCCTCATTATGAGGAAAGTTGTATTGGTAACTTGGTGGTGGCCTCTTTCTGGTAACGGCATCGGGCAAAACGATCGCCAACCAAGCGATTCAAGGCAAAGTAAAGGGACTTGTATAGCAAAATGACCAAACAAGAAAAAAGCCTTCTTTAAATTATATTTATAATAAAACCAAAAATATATCTGTTAGTCCAGTAAATAAATAATTGATAAACAATTTTAAGAAATATATTATAAAACAGCTGTGACAATGTCAAGCAGGCTTGCCTCTGTCTTTCAATATTTTTTCAATCTTTGCACTAGATTCCTTATTATTTTTAGTACATTTTTTTTTTTATTTTCTTTTCTGGCGTAAAACCCTCCGCGTGCCTTTTCGCATCGCCGCTCTAGATTTTTATAACGAGATAACAACGAACACCATTTTAGCGGTTCCTTACACATCAGACATCCCGTGATACGCTTGCCGGCGAATAGCTTTTCTTCACTCTTAAATTTCTTTTATTTATATTATTTTTATAATTTTTAATTATATACATTTTTTTTTTCTTCTTTTTACGTGGACAATAAGAGTGTCTTTTGGCTACAATATCAATTTAATATTTATTTATTTATTAGCTGATCTACTAGCTTACAAAAAAATTTCATACACTTTTATCTTAAAAATTGCGCAAACTTATTGATTAATCTTAAAATCTAAAAATAATTAAGAACATAAATAAATAAATCTATGCAAAATATTTTTTAAAATAAATCTATATATGAAATATGAATTTCAATAATTAATTGAATAAATTAGTTAATAATAATTATTGAAACTGAAATTATATCTTAGAACATTAACAATTATTGAAATTATAACAATTTTTTAAATTTAAAAATTTTTATGAATTAAAATCTGTATAATTCTATCAAAATTATAAATCAAATGTTTAATATTTTTTACAATAGTTTTAATAAAATTTTTATATATTATTTTTATTTTTTTTAAATAAATAAATTGTGTAGATTTAAAAAAAAAAAAATGTTAGACACTTGTGATTTGAATAAAACAACCCTTATTTAAAAATTGACGAAATAATTTTTGTTATTAATTTAAAGAGAAAAAAAGAAATACAAAATTATTATTTTCCAGTTATGTATTGCAATTGGAATAGCGTTTATTATTGTTCGGTCATTATTATCAGTAAATTCTACACTTGAATCTTAGAAATATAGACAATGGGACTTTGTAATAATTGCCCTTACAGTTCGTTCCACTTATAACATTACAGTTCGTTTCACTCTTTAATAATCTGTCACGGTGAATCTTCATTTACCCATCCTTCCTCTTACCCCTTTAACTTGTTCTTTATTTATTTTATTTATTTATTTTTTCCTCTTTTTTTTACCGTTTTATTTAAACGCGGACGGAAGAGAATCAATCTGATCTAGTTCAAGATGAAATACTGTCAAATTGATTTATTCTTTTGCCTTTTTTTTTATTTATAAATTATTTTAGAAAAAATATAATTAACATTATAAATTAAAAATGAAAAATCTATTTTATAAATTAAAAAAAAAAAACAATAATAATAATAATTTTTATTTTAAAAAAATCTTTAAAATAAATTTCAAAATTTGCAAATTCAATTATTATTTTTCACTTGAAAATATAATTTTTATTTTCAAAAAAAATTACAGTTAAATTGATTTTAAAATTTTTCCAAAAAGCGCTTTTTAAAACGACAAATTTTAATTAATAAAAAAAAAAAAAAAAATACATAAAACATAAAAAATTAATCTAATCAACGTGTCATAATAAAAAATGAATTTATAAATTTTTCTTTTAATAAAAAATTAAATTATTCACCCTAGGATTTTTTTTTCAAAATTTAAATATTAGATTATATTTAAAACAATTTATTTTCATTAAAAAAATATATTTTCTATATGTATTATTTTTTATAAACAACACATAATAGAATAACATTTCTCGTTTTGATTTAATCGAATTTTCTCATCCGTTAAAAGTAGATGTCCCGAAGGGATTGATAAACTTGACCGTAGCATATCTCGTATATCTATAACAACAACACTGATGACCTTCATATACTCAACACTATTTCAATTCTCCCACATAGTTAAAAATATGTGTTTTTTTATTTTTCCTCTTTTTTTTTTTGGGCTAAATAACCCTCGCGGTCTTTCGCCTGTGACCCATCATAGTCCACGACGTGTGACGATGTTAACTGTCTCAACTTTTTTATTTATTTTTATTTCTTAATGTCTTTTCCAACTACTTCACCACATTCTCCTGCTTATATTCATATAAAAAAAGAGTAAATAAATATATTAAAAAACAATAATACATGTGGTCAAAACTCATCCATGAGTTAAAAAATTCAAACTACTCCTTTTTGCAATGCAAATTACAAAAATTCAACAAGTTCATTTAAATCTTTTGTTAAACATTATTTTTAACAAGTCAATGTTAACTTTAAATAATAAATTTATATAAAATAATTATTACTCCCTTATTTATATTAATTTATTTTAATTGAATTAATAACTCGAGACCAGGAGAGAAAAGCAAAAGAAAAAAAAATATAAACAAATCAAAATAGAATATGTAATAAAAAAATTAAATATAATAAAAAAAAATCATATGTTTATAGAACGTTCCGGGGTAATTATCATAGTAAAAAAAATTTTTTTTTTTTTAATAATATATATTCACTGTTTAAAGCTGAGAAATTCGATATACCGTGACGTCATTAACTAAGATAACACCGTGAGAACTTGATGGTGTACCTGATGACTCCGATTAATGCGTTATTTTACTTGGCGTGGGGTTTGTCTTTATTTTCCCCCCTTGTTTTCAACGGGGAATTAAAATATATATATAAAAAATAAATGTTAACATGTGTGCGTAACTAATGTAAGTAGGATCAAGTAGGATTTTTACACACCGCAAGTTGTATGGATGTGTTTGTATATACACAAACTCTCGTTAAACAAACGAGGTATATGCACTAGGGGAAATATAAAAAAAACAAATTGCAATTGGAATTGATTTTGTAAATTTTTTTAAGGGGAAAGTAATTTGTTTTTTCCTTCAATTAATTATTTATTTTTTCTTTAACTAATTATTCATTTTTTCTTTTAATTTTTTTTATATTTTCCAGTGAATTTTTGATAAAATTAATTTTAAAAAAATCAAGTTAATTGATGGCATCTTTTTTTAAATTTTTATTTAATTTTTTTTCTATGATTTTTATTGTTTTTTTTTAATTTCGATTTTGATTTATTACTATGTACTTTTTGCACGATCTAAAAATTGTAAAAATCCTAATTTAGTTTCTAAAAAAAATGATTAAATATTAAAATTAAAATTGACAAAAAATAATATTTCATTTAAATTTTTGCTAATTAAAAACATTTTTTTTCTGCACTAACAACTCGTTAAATTATTTTTTGAAAAAACAAAGACAATTTAAATGATAAAATTATCAAAAGTTCATTAATCCAATAAATAAAAACATGAGAAAATTTTAATATTCACCAAAAATTTCGTTAACTTATTTAAAAAAATAAAAAACTCCATAAAACTTGTTCATAAATTATTAAAGATAATTTTTATAATTCATTTTATCATTCCATTATAATAATTTAAATACCTCCTTGCAATTTTAGTCCTGCCAGTGATCTCCAGCCAATGTTGAAGTAAAAAAGGAAAAATAAAATCAAAGGTTTAGAAATGTACCTGCAGGTACGAAAATTCCATTTAACATCTTTTGATTTAAATACATTTGAGTGTTTATGCTTCTCCGTCAGGCAAAGGTACAGTGACCTCTGTTTTATTTTTCTTTGTATTGTTATGTATTTGTAATTGTGTTGGTTATATTGTGCGTGTTGATACACATATATATAAAATCGTCAATGTTGCCTGATGTTGGCTGTGTCCTGACTCCTGACGCGCCCAGGTGCGACGTTAACCGTTAGAAAAATTGCGTGTGGTAATAGTGATCATTCAAATACAATATCCATTAAGTCAACAAGATCATTTTTTTTTTTTTTTCACCAATAAAACAAGCAAATAATAAAATACTTGTATTGATTTTATTATTTTTTCTTCAACTCGTTTATGGTGTTATGTCGCGTGCAATTTGTAATCTACATTTGTCAGTGATAAACAACTGACCACTATTGGTGAACAAGATTTAAAAATACAATTCAAGATACAATACTTAAATTTATAACCATCAAAAAAATATACCTATATATATTTTATATAAAAAATTGTAAGCTATATTTTTAATTATATTTTTAACACTTGTTTTTAAATATATTTGAATTTGAAAAATTAATCTTGATATTTTTTTACCCTAAAAATTTATTACTTCAGTGATTTAAAAAAAAATAATTTAAATATTAAAATGATGAATAATTAAATAGCGAATAAAAATAAATTTATATAAATTTTTTTTGAAATATTTTTAACGTGATGAAGACATCAAGTGTGTTCATTTAATTACAATGGAATGTTAGCGACAGTGTTTATGCACGACCCTGACCTGAAATTTAAAAACACCCCCGCGAGTCGTGAGAAAATTCTTTTCCCTAAAATAATAAAAATACAAAAAAAAAAATAAAAAAATAATAATACAAGTATGTATGCATAAGTGGTATGAAATTGCAAGTTGATGTATATATGTGGTCTTTTGTGTGTGGAATATTTAACAGAAGGTATAGAAGGTGAGGTCTCGTCTTATGTATATCGTTTTGTGCGTCGTTTGGTCTTAGTCGTGTATGATTCTCGTTCACAAGTTGTAGCCAAGTAACAAACTCACAAACAGGGGTTAAGAAACTCTCAGGCGTAAAACCAGGCAAAAATATATTATACCTATACCTACACCGGAAGCTGAGGCCTTGCTTTCTGGGCTAATAACCCTACCCACATCGACGCCATCTCATTTCTTTTTTTTTTTTTTTCTTTTTTAACTCTTTTACGTGCATGAGGGCTCACAAGATATTTTCCTTAACATACCTGTCATATTTTTTTAATAATTTTACATATCAGATTTTTTTCATAATTTGATTAATTTTAATTTTAAACTGAAGCATTTTAGTTGGGCATTAATGAATATCCTGGTTATGATTATTTGATGAAAAATTTTCTGGTTAAAATATTTCGAAAGAAAATAAAAATCTACAAGAAAGATTTGGACAATAATAAATTTATCAATAATATAAAATAGTCAATTGGATTAATACATAAAACAATAAAATATAAATATATTATGTAATATTTAAAGGGATTAAGGAAAAGTATATTTAAAATTTCGTTGTTATTGTACAATGATTGATTAATTTATTTTAAAATGAAATTAATTTTAAGTTACACCCATCTACAATTAAATTTTTATTGATTTGCCGAAATTATTGACTGATAAATATGGATTAATAGAAAAAATCAAAAAGGTGTTTGGCGTTTGGGGCAAATACCTCCAGGCAAAGAACAAGTGGGGTGTTTATTTCACTTGTCCTATGCTCAAAGGTATGTGCTCCAATTGCATACAACCTGTAACTCAGAACTGGCATTGTCTCAAACATAAAGTTAACCCATATCTATGATGTCATAAAATCTATTAAGTAAGGATTATAAACCGACTTGAACTCAAGAACTCAAGCACAGTAGGCAAGATCCTTGTCCACTCAACCACGAGCTCACTTCACATCCATCGTGTTAAATATTAAAATATGTTATCGAATATTTGAAGAGATACTACGCTTACATATAATTAAATATTACCATGATTATTGAGTGATAAATATGGATTAAAAAAAAAAAACAAAAGGATGTTTCACATTTGGGGCAAATACCTCTAGGCATAGAACAAGTTGGGTGTTTATTCAACTTGTTCTATTCTCAAAGGTATTTGCACCAATATTAAATGTCACCCTGAGGCATTTAGCGTCTCATTTGCCAGACAAGGTATAAAGATCATGAACTAAAACCAATATTTTATTCATACTTGAACTCAAGACCTCAAGAACAGTAGGCAGGGTGCTTGTCCACTCAACCACTAGCTGGCTTCACATTCAGCTGTGTTCAATTACATTACTATATAGACACCTATATATTTTTTTTAAATAATAAAACATCAACAAACATTTACCCTGTTTTATCATAAATTTAAAAAACAATTACACCAACGTGGCAACGTTTGACAATAATCATAAAGTAATTGTATTTTTAAAATTACTATATGCTTGTATTAATTTTTTAACAATAAATTTTCATTTAAAAAAATATCTAATGTACACGCAACATGATATCATTATTATTATTTTTTTTTTTTTGGCAACTTATTTATATTTTATTATCGAACAATCTAACCAGAAAATTTGTAGTCAAAATATTTCAACAATATATTAGCACTAAAAACAGCCCTCAAAAAAAATAAAATATATTTATAAAATTAAATCTTGTATATTTTTCTTTGATATTTTGCCGTGATTTAAGTCATCTACGATAAGATGATTTTTAAAACTAGATTAAATGCACGATCAAGAAGTGCATCGTGTACGAATTTATATACGCAAATAGTTATTTTTCTCGGTTCATTGTGCACATGAAAAAAAAATTAAAAAAATATAATAAAAAAAAGTGAAAAATAAAAATAAAAACAATATTGCAGGTAGGTATATTATGGTGGTCAAGGTATACATACGAAGGCGCGCTAAGAAAGAGTAAATACACAGTTGAAAATAAGAGAAAAATCTAGTTATCGTTGCAGAGGGACGTTTTGTGTGTTTATAATACACAGTGGCGATCGCCGGGAGCGCATCGTTACGCGCCGCGTGCCCCTTGTACTTGGTACAACGCCTACCCAACATATCCCCCAGCTTTTTTTTCCCCCCACATATTATTATTTCGTTTTTTTTTTTTTATTTCATTCTTATTATTTATATATTATATTTTTATTTTTTTTAATTTTTATTTTGCCATATACTGGCATCAACTATCGTTGGCTTCTCTCACTTGCACAGCCCTTAACTGTTGAGGCGACATTAAATATCCTTGTGTGTGGTGTGTGCCACCATGGCTATTTATTTATTGAACACAAACCACAAGCCACTACACGTTCTCTACGATGACAGCAACTGCGATAAATATCAAAGGACCAGATTGTTGGCTTTTTTATTTTTCAGCTGTTTTTCTTATCTTCCAACATATTTAAGGAATATATATTTACCCTTTTTTTTTTATCTCGTTTTAATTTAATTTAAGTTTTGGCGTGAGGATATAAAAATAAAAAAAAATGATTGAGATTTTGTTGGGATTTATTTGAAAAGTATGTATTAAGTGGTTTGTTGGTGGCTCGCGTGCAATCGGTTGTGTATTATGAGTGAATCCTGCAGTGCAGATTGTTACGTGAGCGCATCACACCCGCCCACATCATATATGTACTGTAAAGCACTGTGAGTATATATGCCAGGTCGTATATTACCGAAGCGTATAATGGTGAAGACAAGGAGATGACAGGCGACGACATGACCACCGTCCGAGTATTGTATGTATTGTAATACACTATTGAAAAAAGAAACAAAAAGCACATATACAGTTTGTAGATGCACACTGCATTTTTATATGTTTTAGTAGCAGTGATATTGTACTTGCGGCTACATCAGACGTTTATTTTATATTTGATAATTTCAAATCATATTTCTGGAAAGCTTTGATTCTTAATTTATTTTACATTCACAGCGATTCAAGAATATTATTTATTTTATTATGTATTTTTTAAATAATAGCATCAATCAGCAGTAAATAATAAATAAAAAAATTAAGTCTTTTTAATATCTTTCCTGAGTCTCGTTTGTGAGACGGATAAAGATTTTTTCAAAGACAAATTAAAAAAGAATTTAAGGAATATTAAAGAAATGATGAAAAACATTCCCAGTGACAGAACAGATAACAAGAACGTAAAGTCGGACTTAAGGTCAGAGTCAGAGTCGTAGTCGCAGTCGGACTTAGGGTCAGAATTAGAGCTGGTGCAAGCGGATATTGTTGAATTTTAAAATTCAAGTGTTTATCTATTAAATTGTGTTCTAATTAAATGAGAAAAATTCATTTACACATATTTTGATCAATCTTAGAATCAATATTTCAAAAAAAAGAAAAGTCCCATTTAAGGTCGGAGTCGGACTTAAGGTCAGAGTCGGACTTAACGTCAGAGTTAGAGCTGGTGTAAGTGGACACTGTTGAATTTTTAAATTCAAATGTTTATCTATTAAATAATGGTCTAATTAAATTATAAAAATTTATTTACACATATTTTGATCAATCTTAGAAGCGATATTTTAAAAAAAAGAAGAGTCGGATATAAGGTCGGACTCGGACTTAAGGTCAAAGTTCGAGCTGGCGTAAGTGGATACTGTTGAATTTTAAAATTCAAGTGTTTATCTATTAAATTGTGTTCTAATTAAATTAGAAAAATTCATTTACACATATTTTGATCAATCTTAGAACTGATATTTCAAAAAAAAGAAGAGTCAGATTTAAGGTCAGAGTCGGACTTAACGTCAAAATAAGAACTGGCGTAAGTAGACACTGTTGAATTTTTAAATTCAAGTGTTTATCTATTAAATAGTGTTCTAATTAAATTATAAAAATTCATTTACACATATTTTGATCAATCTTAGAAGCGATATTTTAAAAAAAAGAAGAGTCGGATTTAAGGTCGGAGTCGGACTTAAGGTCAGAGTCGGACTTAACGTCAAAATAAGAGCTGGCGTAAGTAGACACTGTTGAATTTTTAAATTCAAGTGTTTATCTATTAAATAGTGGTCTAATTAAATTATAAAAATTCATTTACACATATTTTGATCAATCTTAGAATCGATATTTCAAAAAAAAGAAGAGTCCGATTTAAGGTCGGAGTCGGACTTAACGTCAAAGTTAGAGCTGGTGTAAGTGGACACTGATGAGTTTTTAAATTCAAGTGTTTATCTATTAAATAATGGTCTAATTAAATTATAAAAATTCATTTACACATATTTTGATCAATCTTAGAAGCGATATTTTAAAAAAAAGAAGAGTCGGATTTAAGGTCGGAGTCGGACTTAAGGTCAGAGTCGGACTTAACGTCAGAGTTAGAGCTGGCGTAAGTGGACACTGTTGAATTTTAAAATTCAAGTGTTTATCTATTAAATAGTGGTCTAATTAAATTATAAAAATTCATTTACACATATTTTGATCAATCTTAGAATCGATATTTCAAAAAAAAGAAGAGTCGGATTTAAGGTCGGAGTCGGACTTAAGGTCAGAGCTAGAGCTGGCGCAAGTAGATATTGTTAAGTTTAAAAATTTGAATGTTCTTTTATTTAATTGGGTTATTATTTATTAAAAGAGATTAATTTAACATATTTAAATTAAACTTGGAATCCATATTTCGGAAAAAAACTTAGAGTCGGAGTTAGGGTCGGAGTCGATGCAAGTAGATATTTATTCAAAAAAAAGTTCAAAAAGTTATTAATTGTTGACTTGTTCAATCTATTTCTAATTCACCTCTAATTTCTTTTTAATTCTTCTTTGATTTGTCTCTGAAAAATCTCAATCTGCTTCACAAACGAGATGTAGAAGAGATCTCTGTAAGATCTCAAAAAGACTCAACTTTTTTACCCGTCTATACACAGTACATATTGATTCAATTTTTTTCCTCTCTAATAAAAAAGAAAACTAATATTTTTCATCAGAAAGAAAAGCTCTTTTAATCTGTAGCAATCATTTTTTATTAGCCTGTAGAAATTTTCCTTCATCAAGATAAATGACTTGAATTTATAAAATTTCTATTCAGTTCATGGGAATTTCCTTATTATTTCACAAACGGATTATAAATAATAAAATGTCTGTGAATATATTTAATAAATTAATTTACATATAATAATAATTTTTATAATTCTCTACATCTAAATAATCCATAAAATAAATTTTAATAACTACAATAACAGTATTAATTTTTTAACAATATTTTCCAAGTTAAATATCATAAATCTTCGAGTCAATAAAAATAATTTTTTATTTCCAAATAAATCAATCAAGCAAAAAACAATAAAATATTAAACAATAATTTTCAATATCAATTATATCAATTATATAAATTAAAAACATTAATAAAAAATATCTTAAAACCAAGATAATTAAATTGTCAATTAATTTTAAATGGCGTTTTTTTTTTTTTTTCAAGAAATTTTTCATTCAGCACCCTGAGTATACAAGCCAAGATGTTTAAATCGATGGTACCTCGATGCATGTTTAACAAGCATGTATAACCAGACTTTTCAGCAAGTGGAATAGCGCCTGATGCAGTATAAAATCCCTGGATGTATCGTTGCTTCTTGTGACTATTATTTTGTGAAACTTTTATAAAAAACACGTACATCTATACACATATTAAAAACATACTTATACTGGACTCTGCCAACACACCCACGTTCAGATAATTTCCAGTTTGCGGCGTGCCACAACATGATACACCAAAAAAAAAAGTGAAAAAAAAAACACCGACCAGTTTAAATGACAAAGAAAATAACAAAGATGAAACAACAAAGATGCAAATTAACGTGCGTAAAATATATCCTATATCTTTATATTACATACATGACTATTATTACTGTTTTTTTTTTTTAAAAGCTAAAGTGTTTAAAAATATATTTATAAATATAATAAAAATACATATAAAGTTGAGTTGAGTTGTTTAATATTTAAATGCCATTTTCACACTTTTCATTCATCGTCAAGGGCTCATTATTATTATCATTATAATTTTTTTTATGAATGAAATAACGTAAATATATTTTACGAGTATTTTTTTTTTTTTTTGAATAATTGTTGAACGTCAATCTTGGGGAATATTTGAATACAAATTTTGAAAGAATATTTTTAATGAAAAGCGTTGTGATTTTATTTGACAATTAACTGTCAATCATTTATTTATATTTTTGATTTTTTTGAGTTAATATTTAATTGATGGAGAGAGAAGGCAGATGATGGCTGTGAGGAATCATGTTGGGTGTGACTTTGACATGAGATAAATTGCGTCAGTATGGTGTCACTTAAATAAATTACCTCCCTCTTTTTTTTTGTTTGCTATTATTATTATTTATTTATTTATTCTTTTTTTTTTTTTGTCTCATGAAATAATGTGCTACATTGAGTCACGCCCCTGTTGACGATCCTCCAGAAGAGTTTCTTGTGTTGCACACACAAACTTTATGAAGTTGATCAGTTTATTTTCTTTACTTTTTTTTTTATCGTTTATTTTTGCGTTTTTTTAATGAAGCGTGACAAATTATTTTAACGTTACTTCCTTTATATATATATAAATGTACAAATTTATTTATTTAAATAAATATCTAATGTTTATAATGTTGAAGTTTATGTGAAAATTAAAAAATGTAAAATTATTTTTTTTTAAGATTGTAAATAAATTTGGCTGACTCTTTGATTTTTTATATTTTAAATTTACTAAAGTAATTAAATTTTTATTTAGTAATAAGTGGATAAAATTGAATATTTGAATTGAATTTAAAAAAAAAATAACAAAAGGTCTCTTTAAGGCAAATATATTCTGGCGTAGACCAAGTGCGTAGTTCACATGATCTATGCTAGATTATATTTGTCCCAAACACCAGACACCTTGTGCTGAGTTATAGATCATTTTGACAATAGAGAAAATCCAATTAGATTTTCGACATTCCAATTAATTGGGATTAATTTTGAATTTATCTAAATAAAGCCCGATACCATTTATATTTCGAGTCGAGTAGGTTTTGAACCTGAGACCACAAGCACTGTAGGCAGGGATCTTGCCAACTTAACCATGAGCTCACTCGATGATTTAAAAAGAATAATTGTACTTTATCATTAATTTGGAAAAAAATTCAACATATTTATCACACTATTCTTAAATATTTTAATCCAGCCGTTATCATCGTTGTTGGTTCTGATTGACTTCTTTTCCAAAACAATTTTTTTGTCTTTATTTGTTTATAATTAAATATCTAATAGTCATAATTATAATTGAGTTGATTTTTTAGGCTCCAAATAAAATTAGTACAGTAAAATAAATCCAAAAAATAATATTTCAGTGTTAACAACAAACTGTGATAGATAGTTTTTATTATTTTTGTAAAATTCAATTTTATCAAGATAATCATTTTCTCATGTCAATAATTTATTTAACAAAATACACTGTAACAACAATTCACAATGCAACAATAGAAAATAATTAACTAGATTCAAATAAAACTCAAAATTTATTACTTAAAAATATAAACTAAACACCACCCTTTTCTTTCAACAATCCACTATTAAAAAAAGCTTGACAAATTTAATATTTTACAAACAAATTTTCCTCTCTGTCAATCATTTTTTCCTCTCACAATAAAATAACAATACACAAACATTTTATTAAAATAATTATACTTAACATTAACTTATGATTTCAAAAGAAAAAAAATAAAAAAAAACCAAGAAAAAGTTGAGAGAAATATTTTTTTTAACATTTCAAAATATAATATATATTTTAATTTTTTTTGCATGAATTTTGTAATTTTATTTTTCATGACAACAAATGATGATAAATAATAAACAAAATTATTATAAAAATTTCTTTATATTATTTTTTGATGAATATATAAAAGAAGGGGGTTGTTGTTGCAAGTGAGTACATGACATGAGTCCTCATCTGTCCTCGCGTGCTGTATTCTCGTAAGTAACACGCCATCATAAGTCTGCAGTGAGGTCGCTAAAAAAAATATATACATATGAAATAAAAAAATTATTATATACACAGGGGATTTAAATGTGAAACCTGTGATGATGGTGTACACTCGGTATATATATTTTTTTTATTTTCAACATTGGTATCAACATTATAAGACGATGTAAGTCCGCACTACTCAGTCCAGGATATTTCGTCATTTCCTGCTTCTCACGCGATACAATCTAAATTAACAATGTTCGTTCAGTTAGAGAGACCCTCACTCTTTTTGTTCTCGATCTTGCATCTTAAAGTAAATTTCTTATTTCCTAGCCACTTGATTATTTTTCATTTTGATCATCACTAGCTCATCAGGTACATCATCGCAATTTGGTGACGAGAAAAATATATGACACAGACAAAAATAACAACAAGCATTCAACATTATTCAACTGTAAAAAAATATTTATTTATATTTTTTCTTTTAATTATAATTAACATTGTTTTAATTATTTTGTTTTTTTTTTTTTCTTTTTTATATAACAGTTTTTACATTTTGTGTTATTAATTATATACGCTAACATTTATGAAAGTTTTTTTTTTATACCGGAAACTTGACTTTCAAAGATGCTCTATTTTTACTGATACTGCCACACCCGTCGTGCTTGTATCTAGTGGAAAATATCTTCTTGGAAATGTTTAGGTTTATGTGAAAATTAAAAAATTTTAAATTATTTTTTTTTCAAGATTGTAAATAAATTTGGCTGACTCTTTGAATTTTTGTCTTTTAATTTTACTGTGAAAGTCATTGTTTTTTTATTCGGTAATACTTCGATAAAAATAAATTAAGATCATCATTTTTTTGTAATTATTAAAATTATCCTGGTCTTAGTATTTGAAAAAATATGGTGGAAATCATTTTATAATAAAAAAAATTTTTACTACGATAATTTATTAATCTATTTGAACTAATTTTGAATTCACCCAAGATATATGGCAAAAATAAATTTAATAAACTGTAGAATTTAATATTTATTTATTATATTTTCTGAAATTCTGAATATTGGTCATTGTTGTTAATTATTGTTTAAAAAGTTAAAGAATATATTTGAAAACAACCTTGTCATGTGAATTTTCAGTAGTATAAAACTATATTGAAGAATAATTATTATTAAAGTATGAATAAATTTAATTCAGGATTAGTGTTCAAAAAAAAAAATAAAAGTTTTTCTGTATACAAGTTTTATGAATTATGAGAAAACGTAAAATTAAAAAAAATCATATTTAATAAATTGTAACCACAACAATTATATAAATTTGAATAAAAAATTTTTTTTTCAAACAGAAAATTTTCTTTCTCACCTTATACATATTTTTTTCACTTAATATATACATCTTGATTTTTCCTGACGAGATAATTTCATCAACACTCTCAAATTTCGAAATCCAGGATGTTTCATTATTGCCAAATTGAAAATAAAAGAAAATAAAAATTACCCAGTTACAAAAAAGAGGAAAAAACAATCCAATAATAAAAATTAAATGATAAAAAAAAATAAAAAGAGATTATACATACAAAGTAGGTAAATTTTGCGAGGTGAAATGTAATTTACAAGTATTCAGGTGAAGTTTCAGTTGTACTTACTAATTCTAGTACATAAATACGCAACCGGATACAAGTTGAATATTCGTGGGAGGCTCTTCCACCAAGAAATCCTAAGTGAAACTTAATTTATATATTTTTAAAATCATCTTAATTTATAGTAGGTCACTTAATAAAAATTCTAGAATATAAAAAAGCCCTTTATTAATTTTTAAATATCAAATTTACATATCAACATAATTTATATATTATTAAAATTATTACAAAATTAGAAGCTTTCACATCTGAATGAAAAATAATATTTAAAAAAATTGTCAAGTCATGAGACAGATTGTCTGATGGCCCTCCGGAAAGGTGAGGCTCAGATAACTCTTAAATTTAATCATAAGAATTTATATCCATAAATTTATACAACGCGGAACTAGATTTTTTTTTTGGCAAGTCATAAATCATTATATTGTCGAGTCAGAGTTCATACTTGTATTAATATCTTCCGATGATTTTTACACAGTCATTCTCTCTTGCCACGTGTTTTAAAAATATTTTCAATTATCGATTTAAAATATATCAATTTGCAAGCACAAAAAAAATTATTTCATTTTAAAAATAGACTGAAATTTTTTACCTTTTTCTTTCATGTGAAAATAGAGCTTTTATAAATTTTTTATTTAACATATTTACAATTGAAATAAATATTAATTTATCAGATATATATGTCAAGAATTTATTTAACAAACCAGCTGTTTTTATGTACAGAAAAAAAAGCTATTTAGTTGAGAAAAAAAATTTATATTTATGGAATAATTTATGAGGAGGAAATTAAGGAAAAATATATCCAAAATTGTATGGATATTAGAGTCACTGAATATGCATCTCAAGAAGTTGAATATAGCGCGGCTTTTTGCGAGCTTCTAGAACAACCGTAAATCTAAGATCTGTCGTCGATCTATAAGCCAGCAATAAATCCATACTTGGATCCTGGGACAACACTCGACTGGAATAATCTTGAAAATCATTGGCTACAGAATAACTGCGTGTTTCCATGTGTGTTTGTTCATGTAATTTTATTTTCTTATATCATAAAGTAATGATTTTTTTTTTCATTTAATTTCATTGAAATAAGCGCGGGTGAATGTCATTACTTGATGGTTAATCTGATGATACCTAAATTTGGTCAAATAAATTTAATTCATTGCATAAATTCAACTTTAAATAATATATTTTTTAATCCAATTATTTTTAAATATAAATTATGTATATTTTTTTGGCAACAAGTAGAAAATCAAGTAGTAAATTTTAAAAATAGTCAGACATTTAAATTTTGATTTACCATTAATTCAGTATTTTTAAAAATAATTAATATGCATTTTTCTGATGATCAATATTCAAAAGAGTCAAGATGATCATCTCTCTTTTGGTCAGTATATATTTGACGTCGGCATATAAATTTAAATATTGTAAATAATGTATATACATGTGAATATTTTTTTTTATCACAAAATAATAATAATGAAAATAAAAAAAGTATGTGTGCAACATCCAAGTATCTATAGCTCCACCTCCCAGCGGCATCCACCACGGGAGGAGATCATTTTTGCCGCGTATTTGCAAACTGAATAATAAATACGCGGATACGCGAAGAGACCGCGTTCCGCCTTCACGCAGCTAGTCTGTTAAGCGGATTGGTTGTACTGAATCCAAGGGGACGGCAATGTTCCATTCGCTTTTTTAATTTTTTTTTTATTTTTATCTTATTTATTTTCATTTTTTTTCATTTTTTAGTCTTATATTTATTTTACGTTCTTATATTCTTGCTGCTGATGCTGCTGCTGTTGTAAAATACCACTGTCTCTTGGTCGCGTCTTCCTTGTCATTTCGCGGCCACTGTAGACCTACTTTATTTATTTTTATGTATTATATACATTAAGTCTTTTATTGTGAATATACGAGTCAACAAGTTTGTTCGTAAAATCATATTAACCATTCATTTTTGACCTTTCACACTGAAAACTAATTTTATTTTCCATTTATTAATATTATTTAGAATATTTTATATGTAAAGATTTTATTTTTTATAAAGAATTGAAGTTGTTTTTAAATAAAAAATTGTTTTAGTATCATTTTGATTATTTATTGTTATTAATTTTTAATTAGGAATAAAAAATACCAGGACATTTTAGTTTGCTAGTTTTTAATTGATTATTTGATATTGTTTATTTTTTTAATTAATTATTATAAATTAATGGTCCTCAGAATTTTAATAATATACATTTGAAATTTATTAATTTTAAATAATTAAGTATTTTGATATATTTTTTAAAGATTGAATTTAAAAAAAAAAAACATCGATGCATTTTTTTGGATAGATAAAATAAGTTACAATTTTATAGATAAAAAAAATATATTACACAATTTTTAACCCTGCTATTATTAATTTAAAAAAAACATGAAAAATTTATTCTAGAAAATTAGAATAAAACCTAAGCAATATTTAAAATATTTTTAATTTTAAATCTTTGATAAAATAAATTAAAAATTTGTTATTTAAAAAATCTATATTATATAACTTTTAACCAACTTATTAATTAATAAAAAAAATAAAAAATATAATTTATTAATTGCCACTAGAATAGTAAAAAATAAAAAAATAATTTTGACTTTTAAATATGATTTACACACTTGTCATAAATAATGTAATAAATAATTAATTAAAGTAATTTCTCGGTCTGTTAAAATAACATATTTACTTAAATGCCAACATGCATGTACTTTGATATTAAAAAAATATAAAATATAATTTTAATAATAAAATGCAACAATATATTTGTGCATGCCTAAACGCATCGACGCGTAGACACGTTGTGGCATGTGTGTGCCACATGAGATGTTTGTCGAAACCTCTGATGGACTTAATATCTGTTTAACATTTGCCGGCGAATAAAGGTATTATTTTTCACTTAATTTCACGCATCTATAGATGCAAAAATTTTTTTTTCACCTCGATGATCTTATACTTTATGCATTGTGAATAAAAAAATATTTTTAAAAATTTCAATAAAGATAAAATTTTAGAAAAAATAAAATAAAGTAATAAAAATAAAAATAAAATAAAACAAAGAGAATATAGGTGTATGTTACAGCAACAAGTAGATATGACTTTTCACTTAAAATATCAAAAGTCATAGATGCTATTTATATTTATTTTTTTATTTTTTCAAATTTTTTTTATGCAGCCAGTGTTTATCATACCTGTGCTATATCCTGAATCAAGATATAAATTTATTCGAGTTTATCTCGGTATAAATGTATGTCCATTAGTTGATACAACCTCAGGAGTTTCATGCCTCGTTACAAACAGTGCTACAGATTTTATTCCATGTACAACGAGAATAAAAATTTGTTAAAAACAAGATACAAACGCAAAATAACACGCACGTTTATTTTAATTATTATCAATATTTTTTGCTTGATATAAATTTAAGTGAATCAAATTATTTATAGATATTTTTTGGCTTTATAAAATAAAAATCTTCTTATTTAAATGATAGATGAGATTTTTTTTGAATATTTTTATATTTTCTGATAGAAAAAATTTCACTACGACAAATTTATAATTTATTTGAATTAATTTTAAATTCAACCAAGATATATAGCAAAAATAATTTGAATAAGTTGTGCAATTAAATATTTATTTATTATACTTTTTGAAAGATTTGATTTTGGCTAATGTCATTGATTATTGTTTAAAAAATTGGAAAAAATATTTGAAAACAACGTTGTCATGAAATTTTTCAGCAGTATATTTATATTGAATAATTATTATCAAAGTATGG
Source organism: Aphidius gifuensis (assembly GCF_014905175.1). Classification (NCBI taxonomy): domain Eukaryota; kingdom Metazoa; phylum Arthropoda; class Insecta; order Hymenoptera; family Braconidae; genus Aphidius; species Aphidius gifuensis. The sequence goes on along the minus strand of NC_057790.1, from coordinate 883,785 downwards.
AAAAATTTAATTCAGGATTAGTGATACATTATCTTTTTTCAAAAAAAAAATAAAAAAAGGTATTATCCGGTGTTTGAGGCAGATATTTCCTAGCATAGACCAAGTGCGTAGTTCACATGCTCTATGCTAGATTATATTTGCCCCAAAACACCAAGCACCTTATTGTGCTACTGCAAATATGATAGTAAAGAAAAAATGATTTAAAGTCATAAACTCTTTCAGTTTAGAAGAAATCAATAATCAATAAACCATGTAATGGTATCAATGGGATTTGAACCCGAGATCTCAAGCGCTGTAGGCAAAGCTCTTGCCGACTTGACCATAAGCCCACTCGATGAATCGCTAAGAATAATTATACTCTATTATTGATTAGAAATAAAATTCAAAATAAATTTCAAATGTATTTACTCTTGTATTTATTTTTATAATAATAAATTCTAACTTAATAATTATCTAGTGTTTTTAGTATAACCAGAAAATTTGTGGTTGAATCCAGAAACCCAAAGTCCTTCTAAAAAATATATTTACGTAATCTTGACTGGTCATTTTTATCTAAAAAAAAAACATAAGTTATATATTTTTAGCAAAATTTAAAAAACCTACATTTTTTCTTCTTTGTTACAATATTATTATTGTTATTTTATTTAAATTTTTTTATTTGTACTAAATTATATTTTGATATTTTTTTTAAACACAAAAGATTATTTGCGATTGTAGCGGAAACGTATTAACGGAGCGTTAAATCGTATCGTTGGATCAAAAAAAAAAAAAAAAAGAATAAAATTTAAAAAATATTGAAATACATGTGAAACATGAAAATTTATAGTTTGTAAAAAATCTCAATGATAGTGAGGTGTTTGATTGTTGAATAATTTGATATATAATTTGTAAATTTCAATGATATTTTAGCTATTATTTTAGCACATAATATTTTAATATGTGCCATGGGGGTCTTGGCAAGTCCCCTGTGGTGATTCACATGGGCCTTTTGCAAATCCGCCAACAGACAAGTCCTTTCTCTTCGTGTGCTAATCGATCCGCTTCCTACGCTCGTAATTATGTAATGTTACAAGCGATCCTTGGATATAGCTACAAATACAAATACAAATATATATTATGTCTAAATGGCACACCGAAATTCACCTAGTATCCAACGACAATAAATCAACTAAAAATAAATTTATTTTTTTTTTCTTTTAACTTGATCATTTTTCATTTCTTTTTAATTTTATTATCATTATTATTATCTAGGTTACGAGATCAACTAAAAGTCAAAAATAATAATGACAATAATAATGCCAAAAATATAAATTATTTATTTATTTTTTTTTTTTGCAATCATTAATTATTTATTTTGCACTGAAATTATGAAAAAAAAAAAAATTATTTATGAATTAATGAATATTAAAAAAAATAAAATTGGTACAATGTTATCATTGAGTCATTAAAATATAATGACTCATTGATTAATTAATTCTTGATAAATTAATGACAATTGATAACAGAAAAAATAAGAATTAATTTTTTTTAATATTTACAAAAAAAAAGAATTAAATTATTTTACAGGTATTCTGAAGAAAAATAAATTTTTTATTATAATAGCATTGAGTCATTAAATGACAATGACTCATTGATTTATAATTAATTTAATAAAAATTGTATCTATGATGTGTGATGATAAAAAATTGATGTAATATTTAAATGAAAAAAAAATTAAAATAGAAATGAATAAAATGATGAAGTACAACAACAAAGAAGAGTGAATGATTCAGGTGAAATGAGTAGTAGCAATCTCATCAGATGCACAATCGGGGTGTTGTTTGAAAAGAGGGGGATTAAAGGGTTACAATAGTGGGGATAAGTTACTTGCTGTGAAATGAAAACGGTCGGTATTTGCGGCGCCTGCGGGTCCGCCCACAGTACGACGCGATCCTTCGTACTGTCCTCGTCAATGTACAACTATTATTTACAAAAAATCTCGGTATTGGATCCAGTCAATTCAATCGTATCATCGTGTTAACATATCCCTCTTAATATTGTGTTATCAATAAGCCTATTAAAAACTATTTTATACTAAATAATTTATAAATTAACGAGCATCGTTGTGATTTTTTATTTTTTATATTTTTTAAATAAAAAGAATATATAAAAGTAAATATATAATTTTTTGTTTGATGTGATGTGATGTGTTATTTATCAAAGTGCATCAGTGATTTTTTTTTTTAAGACACCTACACGTTTGATAGCCATCAACAAACGTTGTATTATGTCACCCTCCCACATGATTTAAAAATAAAAACTGCATCAACTGCATACGACTGCACCAACATTTGACATTTATTTATTATTTTTATTTCGTTTTTATATTCTTCATTTATTTGATTGATTACAAGATTTTAAATCAATTAATTTATAGACTCTTTTTGTTTAAAGTTTATTATTTGTTATTTATTTGTTTGGAAAAGCTTTTTTTTTTTTGAAAATAAATTGACAGTTTTAGTGAATTACACATGAAATGGATGAAATAAATTGTGAATTATTTATATAAATATATTTTTATTTTCAATGACAATACAGTGCTGTGAATATTTATGATAAATTTTTTTATTTTTTACATGTTGTTGATTGATTTTAAGTGTTGACAGAATATTTAAAAAAATTTTAAATAAAAAGGAAAAAAATACAAACAGACGGATTAATAGGTAAATTACAATAAACAATTAATAATTTAATATAAATTATATTAAAAATAAATATAAATTAAATTTCAATTTTTTAATATAAATTTTAAATATATTTTATATTTTTTTTATAATTTTCATATGACAATTATTATGAAATTACTATAAAAATATTTCAAAAAAATATAAAATATGTTTAAAATTTATCTGTCAAAATATAAATGTAGTAATTATTTATTTCAAATATAATTAAAAGTATTTTTTTAACTATAATTTAAATTTATTTTTAATTTATATTTTTCTTTTTCACGCAAATTATATCAATATATTTTTGTTGGTTTATTTTTCATTGTCTAGGTCATGGCACTAGACAAAATATTAGATAACACCTTGTTTTAAAAAAACATAAATTAATTATGTACAAAATTTATATTTTTTCCACAAATATTATTCGAGAGATAATAAATATTTTTAAATGTCATTTAATTTATCGACAATGTCGTCGAACGTAAACCTGATAATGAGCTGTAAATCACCTGGTGAATTCCATTGTACATGGCGCTATACCTGCACACGCATGATTCATTCCACGATCAGAAAAATAAAATAAAACACGATGCTGTATTTTCATTATTTTAAAAATTCTTTAAATTTCGTTGTATTTTTTTTTCAATTTTAATTAAAACAAAAAAGTTTCTTCAAACATATTAACGTGGGTGGTTCTTTCCCTAAACTTTCATCATTTAAAAAATAAAATAATACCCTTTAATTATTGTTAAAAAAAAATAAAAACATTGTTTAATATTAAAAATATATTAAAATTATTTTTGCATAAAATTTTCTTGATATTTTTATAATTTATTTTCATTTACTTTGAAGAATCACTTCCCTCATGTTCATTCGGCTTATTATCCTTCAGATTATTTATATCTGACCGATGGAATCTGATGCCTCGAGGTCATCAGGCAAATTTTATTCAAAATAAAATAATTATTAATCAACATTTTCCATGATGACAAGACTATATTTGGTTGGGTTTTTTTCAATTTATAATTTTTTTGTGTTATTATCGTTGAATTGATAAAAAAAATATAATAATAAATATTTAATATGAATGATCATTGCAAGAGGTTGATTGGGCCACCGACGGAGGTCTCAATTGTTGCGGCAAAAGAGACACATTGCAAAATAATCATATAACTATATAGTTACAAACACACGATGCCAGATCGATTTGCGATACAGTGTCCTCCGTGCATCGCTTCATCGATGTCATTACAAGGATGAGAGGCACAATAATACAATCGAAAAATTCCAGGTGTTGTATTACATTACCTGGAATTTATTTAATTTTTTTTTTTTTTCGATAACTATTTATCGTTGATGAAAAAAAAACTTACAAAGTTCCGAAAATGTTTGTTTAATTTTTTTTTTTTTTAATTGTCTTTTTAATTTTTTATATTTGGGATTTTTTTTTTTTTTTTTTTCGGGTTTTTGGAAAAGAAAGTTGACATTTTGACGGATGTAATGCAAAAAAAATTTGATGGAAAAGTTGATTTTTAAACGGTGCAGAGAATTTACAATTTTTTATTTATTTTTCTTTTTGATACGGCGGTGTAGGAAGTCAGCGCGTATCGGAACATATCACGAACCGTGATGGCAAAAAAATAAAAATTATAAATTCAAAATTCGTTAGTGCCTTTAAAAATTAACTTTTTCGTCTAATTTTTTTTGCAATTAGTAGGTTAAAATGTAGGCTTAATTTTGTGATTAATCAAAAAAAATTATCGTTTTTAATTACTAACTAATAATCAACAATTACTAATTAGACAATCAACTGACTCTCGCGCGGACTACTAAAAACTTCTTTACAATATTGAAAAAAAAATCTGTCAATAATTATTTAAACATTTTCATCAATAAAAATATAAACCAATAAATAAAATTTGATAAAAAATAACATAATAATAATTTTTAATTATGTAAAATGATCAAGAATATGATAATTATATTTTTTTTCAAATAATCAAGATTAAAACTATGATAAACTTTTAAATAATTACAAAAGTATATACATAAAATTTATTACAATATTTACAAAACATAAAAATTTATTTATATTTATTAAATTTTGTAATATTATTTATTTTACAAAATACTAATCGATTTATCTTTCTCAATAATAAGTATCAAGCAGACTTGAAATATTTTCTGCTATTAACTCCAATGTATATTTAATATTATTTTTATTTTTTATTCTTTTTTTACATCTTAACGATCGTTAATCGATAATCCAGAGAAATTGATCCACATGTCCAATACGCGAGATTAAAATCTGTATCCATTTGTCGATTATGAAAGTAGCCATCAAAAAGAAAAAAAAATTAAGCAAACTATCGATCAGGAATTCAGGATACTTGTTCATTACATAATTTTGTAAAAATATATTTTTTTATTTTGAAAAACAGTGCTATATTTAAAGACAAAAAAATATATTTAATTTAATTATTATTTTTAAAATAAATTATATTGATAAAAAGTACTCGAATTTTATTGAAAATAAATATTCATTGTATTTAGATTTTGCTAAATAAATTTCAAATATATTTTGTATATTTTTCTTATCATAAAATTAGATAAAATTATAAAAAATATAAAAATAAATTTTAATTATAATTATTAATAAAATATAATTTATAAATTTATTTTAACTTGGCAATATTACTTTGGAAAAAAAATTTATTAAATTTTTTATTTTCTTTTTTTGTATGATGACGGGTTAGTTGTTGAAAAAGTCATATGAAATTTGGGCCATATGAGACACCATAGAGTGTGTTGTCAATGCTTATGAAATGGATGTTACACCTTGTATCAACGGAATAGTTAAAATATATGGATACCCATGGTTGGAATTTGGCCGAAATGTGCCAGCGTTATCATCACGCTGTACAACCAGTACAAAATTCATCACCAGGTAGAGATCAAAACACATCAATCGTCCAGAATTTATCAACTGGATCACATTTTGAACAAGCCAGTCCTTCATACTCTCATTACACGTAAGTTTTAATTTTCTATTATTATTTATTTATCTGTTTTATCACAAGAAACAATGCAATTATTTTTTTTTTTCTTTAATTACAAATATAAATAAATAAATTCGTTTCTATAATTAGCTATATTTAATTTGTGTGGATTAATAATTATTGTATTATATTACTCATCATTATATTAATTAATTATAATTAATTAATATATTATTATTTTAATTATTATAACATAATGTTTTTTTATTTTTTTTTTGAATAAAAAATTGATCCATCTCTTTTTTTTTCTCTTTATATCAAAATATAAAACTCATTTGAAAAATTATTTTTTCTTTTTAATCTATCAACTGTGCTTAGTTTAAATAAATAAATAGACACTTGTAAAAAAATTGTTTAATTAGCAAAAGAATTAATTAACAAAAGAAAAAATAAATTTAAAAAAAATCAATTTGTTGCAAGTTTGAAAGTAGATTCTAATTAATGAATTGAATTTAAAAAATATATATATAATAAAATGATATAAATTGACAATTATTAATTGATAAATAATTGATAAAAAAATATAAACATAAATAATGTAGTATAGGTATTAACAATTGATAAGTAAACATTTTGAAATTTATAAAAAAAAAAAAATTTCTATTATATTTCAATACTGAAAAATCTTAATACACATATGTTATGTATATTGTTAAGAAAATCATGGTGGTGTGTTGTGATACACCATGAAATATTAATAACGAAACGGTGAATTAAGGATAAGTATATGATTCCATGGAGGTCTTGAACGTAGTCCTGTTATTAGTATGGCGATTAGGGTAAAGAATCATATTCAACCAAATTGCAGGGGCGTTACCAAGAGTGTTATTTGGTTAGTGCTATCGTCAATTTCTCATCTTATTTATTTATTTACTTATTTATTTATTTATTATTATATTATATTTTCCTGTTTTTTATTCTTTTACATTATCATTTAATATTCGTCTTATTTATTCCTCAAACTTGGAGGATTTTTTTTTCTTTATTCATGGGATCGTATTATTTATCAATTCAAATGGGAAAATGATATATTAGAAATTAATTTAAATTATATATTTTAATTATATTTGAAATTAATATTAATTAAATATTTTTATAGTAATTTTATAATAATTGTCATATGAAAATAATCAATAATAAATAATCAATTAAATGAAAATCAATTTTATAAGCCCACATTAGCATTAATTTTTCTAAATATTTTTATTAATATATTAATTTATATGAAAGATTTTATTTGATTAAATAAATACCAAAATGGAAAAAACACAATCGAAAAACTAACGAGAAAAATAAAATAATTAAATTATATTTACAAATAAATGAATGTTTATTTATTCAACATGAAAAATTATAAATTAAATATTTTATATTCTTCATCATTAGCTTTACTATTTTTCTTGTTTATAAAATTTTTTTTTCTTCTGTTATTTGAGGATTGATTTAATCTTTGTATAATAATACACATCACCTATTATTAATTTTAAAAGTTTTTCATATTTTTTTAATTTCAATTATCTTATAACATTAGCAAACTCTTTTTTTTTTTTTTATTTAATTCAATGATGAACGTGTTTACAACACATATAATGTGACACTTTTAATTATTATCAGTATTTTTTTGCTTGATAAATTTAAATAAAACAAATTATTTATAAATATTTTTTTATTCAAATGATAGGAAAGATTTTTTAAAAATATTTTCATATTTTGTAATAGAAAAAATTTGCACTACGATATTTTTATAATTTATTTGAACTCATTTTAAATTTAACCAAGATATATAGCAAAAATAATTTGAATAAGTTGTGCAATTTAATATTTATTTATTATATTTTTTGAAAGATTTGATTTTGGCCATTGTTGTTAATTATTGTTTAAAAAATTAGAAAAAATATTTGAAAACAACTTTGTCATGAAAATTTTTAGCAGTATATTAATATTGAATGATTATTATTAGAGTACATAAATGAATTTAATTCAGAATTAGTGTTATCCTTTTGAAAAATAAAAAAATAAAAAAAGATTATCCGGTGTTTGAGGCAGATATTTTCTAACGTAGATCAAGTGCGTAGTTCACATGATCTATGCTAGATTATATTTGCCCCAAACATCTAACACCTCATTGTCAATTCCAACCACACGAAAGATGATTGTGGGATTTATGACTTTCGATGAGCTTTTCATTTAGGATTTCTAAAGAACTTGAAATTGTGTAAATCTGAGTTTCGAACCCGAGACCACAAGTCCTGATGGCAGGGCTCTTGTCGACTTAACCATCAACTCATTCGATGATCAATAAAGAATTATTTTTTATTTAAAAAAAAATTCAATAGAAATTATCTTATTACATTAGCAAACTTTTTTTTTTTCAATTCAATGATGAACGTGTTTACAACATATATAATGTGACACTTTTAATTATTATCAATATTTTTTTGCTTGATAAATTTAAATGAAACAAATTATTTATAGATATTTTTTGGCATTATAATATAAGAATTTTTTTATTCAAATGATAGGAGAGATTTTTTAAAAATATTTTTATATTTTGTAATAGAAAAAATTTGCACTACGATAGTTTTATAATTTATTTGAACTCATTTTAAATTTAACCAAGATATATAGCAAAAATAATTTGTGAATAAGTTGTGCAATTTAATATTTATTCATTATATTTTTTAAAAGATTTGATTTTGGCTATACTGTTGTTGATTATTGTTTAAGAAATTAAAAAAAATATTTGAAAATAATCTTGTCATGAAAATTTTTAGCAGTATATTTATATTGAATGATTATTATTAAAGTACATAAATGAATTTAATTCAGAATTAATGTTATGTTATTCTTTTGAAAAATAAAAAAATAAAAAAAGATTATCCGGTGTTTGAGGCAGATATTTTCTAACGTAGATCAAGTGCGTAGTTCACATGATCTATGCTAGATTATATTTGCCCCAAAACTCTAACACCTCATTGTTTATTTCAACTCGTACGAAAGATGTCTGTGATTTATGACTTTCGATCAATTTTCAATTTCTTAAAAGATCTCCAAGGACCTGCAGTTGTGTGATGCTGAGTTTCGAACCCGAGACCACAAGCACTGTAGGCAGGGCTCTTGCCGACTTAACCATCAACTCATTCGATGATCAATACAGAATTATTTTTGATTTAAAAAAAAATTCAACGTAAATTATCTTATTACATTAGCAAACTTTTTTTTTTTTAATTCGAATGAAAAACGTGTTTACAACATATATAATGTGACACTTTGTAACATCAGCAATGAAACTTTTTTTTTTTTAAACTTTTTTACTGTCATCCGATACTATATTGCTTTTATATTAAATTTGTTCTGAAGTAAACTTTAGCCTCGAATAAAAATAATAATATAAAAAATAAAAAAAAATGATAATAGTAAAAAAAAAAAAAAAAGAAAAAGAAAACGACAGTTGCAAGCGTTACTGATTTATTTTTTATTTCAAAAAATATATTTTTTCTTGATTTTTAAATTTATGACAAAGACTATTTAATGACAAATAAAAAGGCCAAACAGACCGAGAAGTGAAAAATATATTCAGCGTTGAAATTTTTGGTCTACGTCAGTTTTTGATGCCTTGAAAGACAAAAATCGTCGTCATTAAAGTTGTTCCGCTTCGTTCCATATTGTGATCACGACCGTCGCTTGGAACGCTTTTACACACAAGACCTCATACGCGAGGGTCAAACCTCGACAAATTTGTTGTCTCAATCGTACATTCTAATCGTGATTAAAAAAAAAAAATCCTACGATAACAACCTTTTGCTTTTTCCCTAAAAAAAAAACCCAATCAAAATCAACACAAAAAAACACCAACAAATCAACAATTGTTTTTTTTTTTTTAACAATACTAAAAACAAATAAAAAATATAATAACCATCAATTGATAATCGATTAATAATTTCTCACAATTAACACACAAGTGCTATGAAATTATTCCTGGTAATTTATTATTAACAATACAAGAAAATTTCAAAGAAAAAAAACTAAACATTTTTATTTCACTGAATCAGCTTTTTTATTGTTTACAAAAATTCAACCACTTGTTTGATACTTAATAAATAAACTTTAAAAAAAAATTTATATTCTTAATAAATATATAAATTAAATAAATTAATAAATATTAATAATAAATTGAATATTATTATTCAGTCACGTAATAAAAAATTGTATGCAAATATTTTTATATTTTTTTTTTTGTCATGTACAACGAGACGTTCCCAATTTTATATATCTTCTTTGTATATTTTTTATTTGTTCCATAATGACACAATGTTCACATTAATTGATGAACATTGTAAAATTATAAAAAAAGTATATAAAGAAGTTAATTTGTTATATAATTATTTTCGTGGAGAAATTTTTCTAATTTTTTTATTTCGAAAATCATATTTAAATATATTGCATGTAATGTGAAACAATTTTTTTTTAATTTTTTTAAATAATATTTTTTATTTTTTATAATTGTTTATAAATTGTTTTGAAATTTATTGGTGGTTAAAAGGCGTATGTCTCGAGTTTCGAAATCGAAGGAAATTTTTTCGAAGCTTTTTTTTTTTATTTCGAAACAAATTTTTGCGGAGATTGTTTGTCCACTGCAAGGATATGAATTTAAAAAGAAAATTTATTAGTTTTGTTGATTGGATTATTAATATTATTGTGTTAAAATTATTATTTAATTCAACGATATGAATTTCTTTGAAGTAAATTTATAGTTTTTCGTTTATATTCGAAATTTAAATTCGAAATTTGTTTATTTTTTCGAGACACAATGTCATAAACACCAAATATCATTTCTCTACGATATAATATTTAATACAAAAATGAAATTAAATATTATTGTATAAACAATGTAATGTACAAGGAGGCAAATAATCGTCGGCGTCAGGACTAGCGTTAGTAGTGCAGAGGTGAGCGCCCGGGGTCGACACTTCCGCTTACCAACTGAACCGCGTTGGTCATTCGATTTAAAAGTTTAATCAGGGGACTATTAAATTACAGTTCCTGTAGGCCATCTTATGCACACATATCTATATAAAAATAAATATAAATAAATATAAATAACAAAACAAAAAAGTCATTTCATCTATCTCTTTTATTCTCCTCTTTTTTTTATTTCAATTTTATTTTTTTTTCCTTTTTAATTTCTCATCAGCACTCAATATTTTTTTTATATATGTCACAGACATTATTTATAATATTAAAATGCAAAAGGTGTGATCAGAAATTATTAAAAATAAAATACAAACGCCTACATATCGAAAAAAAAAAGTTGAAAAAAATTAAACACTCAGAACGTGTCAATAGTTTGAAAAAAAGAAAAAAATACTTTTCAATAAAACAAGATAATTGTTTATATAATTTTTAAATAATTAATATATTTTTTTTACAAATTTAAATAATAAAAATTAATTAAATTAGTTTCTTAAATAAAATTATGGCGATAGAAAGTATTTTATTGTTTCCATTCACGTTCAAATTAACAATGTTAATTTGATTCATTTTTTTTTTAATTTAAAAAATTAAATTTACAATAATAATAATTAATCATGAATATTTAACAATATAAATTCCAGAGACATATTTGTTTTAATGTTTGATAAATCTGAATGTTTTTTTTTTTATTGTTAAATTATTTTAAATATTTAAATAAGTGATGTGAATATATGATTTTTATTTTTGATATTGATAGAGACAACAATGTCCATGAGACAAAGACCTTTGAGAATCTAATATCCAATCTTTGCATTATTATTTTGCAATACTTGTAGCATGCTGCAAATTGAATCACGATTGTCTCAATGAAAATCCCATCATGCTTTAAACAAGATGCAAGTATTTAATCTAATTTTTATTATTTATTTACTATTTCGTTTTTTTCCTTTTCATTCAGTGGATCCAAGATTTTATTATTGAATGAAATGGATTTTTTTTTTTTTGTTTTCACTAAATGTGTTGGTCTTCAAGTTGATCGACAACTTGAAGTGTTATCAAGTCTCTCGCTCTTGTTGCAAACACAATGACCATTATGTTGATCATCAAGTCAATTTTTTTTCCAACAAAAAGTACATTTAAAATTGAATTTAAAAAATCATATTAAATATCAAAAATAAAATTCTATATATTTAACAAATTAATTTTAAAAAAGTGTCAATATTTTATATTTTTTTTCAATTATTTATTGACATGAATTTTTTATAAATTTTTGAATAATTTAACTTGTTTTTTAATGTATATTTTCAATGCCACATTGCAAAGAAAAATTTACAAATTTCAAAGTTCAAGAAAATTTAAAATCCTTAATAATAATTTATTAAAATATATTTTTTTAAATTGTTTAAAAATATATTATTATTATTTTTAAAAAATTATTCATCTGAAAGTCCATAGTACTTTCCCTTTAAATTTCTTTCTAATGATTTATTTATTTATTTATTTATTGAATTATTAATCATAATTTCCAAATTTATTTTAAATTGAAATTCACCATTATTTGTATCTATTTGTTTATAAATTTGTATTATTTTTGCGTAATAATACTGTAAGGACAATCGTGGGAATTCCATTAGGTGGCCTTGAATGGTTCATTCATGTCGATCAATTCTTTTTACTAAACGGGGTTGACAGATCAATCGATGTATTTGTTAAGCGACTATGTGTATATATTTGTTTGTGTGTACATCAGTGAAGAAAAAGACACGTCTTGATCGACTAAGATGTCTTTATTTATACCTGCTTGAACATTCTGATCTTGTTTTATTCTTCATTCATCTTTTATTTTATTTATTTACTTGTTTATTTATTATTTTAGGTTTTTTTTATTCAATTTTTTCCATAAAAAATGTTAAAGAAATATTTTATAAATTATTTTTTTTTGCTTGCAGAATGCTGGACAATTATGACAGGGGTGAGGTGACACCACCACCAGTGAATAGTTATGGAGGATCACCAGGTTTATTGGCTCTTCATTCATCCCTCTATGGTACACCAACTAGAGGATATGATATTGATTCTGGAATTGATGGAAATGAAGGAGCCATGATGGATGCTCAAATTATTCCAGTAAGTATTTTTTATAATTCAAAAAAAATTAATTATGTATTGTATAATATTTATACAGTAGGGGAATAATTTAGTTGAATAAAAATATAATATGTAAATTGGGCAACTATTAAATTAATTATTTTAATAAAAAAAAAAGTATTACACGTGATTGTTGCAAGTGTGCTTTTCCTTGTAGAAAAATTCCCATGAGCTGAATAGAAATTTTCTAAATTAGAGTCTAGTTTATCTTGATGAAGGAAAATTTCTACTGGCTAATGAAAAATGATTGCTACAGATAAAAAGAGCTTTTCTTTTTGATGAAAAAAATATTAATTTTCTTTTTTATTAGAAAAGAAAAAAATTGAATTAATATGTACTGTGTATTATTTATTGCTGGTTCATGTTATATTTAAAAAATTAATAATGAATTGCATTTTTTATTTATAAAATAATAATACAGTTGTAAAATAAATAAACCAATAAATCCAAGTGTTTAATTGATATTTTGAATGATGAAAAAAAATTAGATACCAGGTATGCTGAGTAGTCCTAGCCACCAAAGACTCGAGGATATGTCTTGGCTGGCATCTGGACAACAATTGGACTATCAACAAAGTTTATCATCAATACCAACTGGTGTTAAAATGTGTCATCCAGGTAGTTCAGCAGCAAGAAGTCTAAAAGAACAACGTATACGTCGTCCAATGAATGCATTTATGGTATGGGCTAAAGTTGAAAGAAAAAAACTTGCTGATGAAAATCCAGATCTTCATAATGCTGATCTCAGCAAAATGCTTGGTAAGTTTTTAATATTAAAAATCCATTTATATATATTTATTTTCTTCAGATTGTATATTGATAAATCATTGATTTATTGAATTGTCATAATTTTATCATTTATATAATTTTTATCTCTTACTCCTGGATTTTATGTGTACATTTTTTTTTTTCTTTTATTTATATTTAATACCAATGACTCGCGTGTGTCTTATTCTTATCATGAAAATCAGTTGAACGATGGAAACTCTTTCACCTCTGTGAATAAGAAAGTTTTTATACTTCTGTATAAGTATTATTGCAGTTTGTTAGTATACCATGGTGTTGCTTTATACCAACATATTAAATTAATTGCCTTGACGTCGCGTAAAACGTTGATCCATGCTGTTTATGGTGAAAGGAAGACAATCTTGTTGGCTCATTTAGCTTTTTAAGGATCTACCTTTCCACAATTAAATCCTCTATAATAGGATTTCCCTTTTTTTGTTTCTTTATTTTCATATAACATGATCCACACTTGTCTGCTGGGAAAAATTAATTTATCAATTGTCATTATGAAAAATTAAAAAGCAAAAAAGCAAAAAATATTCCTCAATACTTTTATGGATTTTTAAAATAATCATCAAACATCATTAAACTACTTTTAACTATTTCAATTTTCATATTTTTTTTACTCCAAACATTACAGTATTTTTTCCATTCAAAATCAAATAAATTCAAAAATTTATTAAAATTAGAAAAAAAAAAAAATAAATTCATTCAATTTATTTTCATACAATGTTTCATTATTTTTTTCAGTATACACAATGCTCCATCTAAATTCCCCATAAAATTTCTATACAAAAATACATTTAACAATTTTTTTTACCCAAAAAAAAAAAAAAATCAAATTTAGGCCCTTTAAATTTTTGGTCTATTCTCATGCGCGATTCCACTCTCACACGAGACCACAAACTTGACAATAAAAAATTAAACCACACAATGAATTTTAGACTTAATATAATATTTATTATTATTCCAAGTATCACCACATACTCATACATACATTATAAATAAAAAAATAATAATAGTTAATATTTATGATTATGTTTTTTTTAATTTTATATTTCTGATAAACCGTAAATCACCTGGTACACTAGTATACAACGTGTCTTGTGGAAGAATTACTCTGGCACTTTGTGTTTTATCTCAAGCGATTTAAAAATATGTATATATAGTTTCGATTTATCGATTCAACATATTAGACGATCGGTACGAATGTTATTGACGTGTGGGGGACCGCCGATTGCTATGCGTGTCGGCCACATACCGCCTCCACTTATTTGCCCTCCCGCTATAACCATTCAATAAATATTATTATTATTATTATTATTTTTTTATTTATTATTTTATTATTATTATTATTTTAATACCTATTTTTCTGTTGTATGTATTCATACGCGTGCCTTGGCCGTTACACTCTTTGACGAATTTAAATCACCACGCATATAATATCATAATTTCATCTCAACAATTTTTTAATAATATTTATTATTTTATTATTATTATTTTTTAATCATCAATTTGATGATATATTGGATATTGTAATTTATTTTTTATTTTAATATATATATAATAATAATGTCGTTGTTGTATAAATGTAGTGAAGGTTGCTGATTATTTTGACAGTTAAAATTATTTTATAAAAAAATAATAAATTAATATTGCTGAGATTAAAAATCCAGGTGGAAAAAAAATAAGTTTTTTATGATTGGAAATAAAAATTTCATTGATTGAGAATATATATTGAAAATTTCAGGGATTTTTTTTTATTTTTTTTTTATTTTTGTCAATTAATTGGTTGTTTAGTTTATGTTTTAAATAATAAAAATTTTTTTTTTTTTTAATTGTGTTATTTATATTGTTGAGGAATAGAAAATGTGTAATTGAATTGTTTGATTTTTTTGTCGAGAAATACTTGATATGTATTATGTTAAAAAAAAAGTAAGATTTGCAAAATTTATTTGAATGAAATTTTATGGAGCTTGTTTAAATGATTTCTAAAAAAAATTGTATAGCTATTTTGGTTTTATATGAAAATAAAAATGATGTTATTTATAATATTCAAAAATTGTTGTAATGATTTTTTAATTTTTATATTTTATTTTCGTGTGAGTGTTTTAAAGAACTAAATAAAAAAATATTCGCCCGTCGGTTCTTATATCCGGTGGCAAGCATGTCTTTGCATCTTTATTAATCGTAATTTTTTTTTTTTTTTTTTTATCATTTATTATGTTCCAAGTTATAAATCTTTTGCTGAACATTAATTATTATTTTCCATCAAGTTGTCAAACAAAGCCACTAGATTTGTAAAAAAAAAATTAAACTTTTTTATTTTTACAAAACTTAGAATCTCTATTTTTTATAAAATATATTTACGATAATAATTATTGTAAAATATATAGAATCACATGAAGGAATCATACATGTCTAGCAAAAAAAAAAAAAAAATATCGAAAAAAATAAAAGTCTAGGTCGGGAGACACCGGTACATAACGAAGCTCTGAAGACAAGATCGGTTCACAATAATTGCACGCATATACGTACAGCATAAGAATGCGTACATTAAAAAAAAAAAAAAAATATTTATATCGTATGTATAAATAAAAAGAGTACTTGAATATATAAAAAAAAAAAATTATATTTTAAATAAAGAGGGAGGGATAAAAGTATAGAGCAAAAAAATAAATAAAAAATTTAAAAAATCTTATGGTCAAGAGTCAAAATGGAAAATAATATATAAAGATGATAAAAAAATGAAATAAAAAAAAAAACTAAGGCCAATAATAAGGTATAAGAAGAGTGCGTCTCTGCATAGAATGCCAGGTAATGAGGTGGAGTCTGCAGGAGAGCCGCACCCTTACGTAAACTCGACACAACGCGTCAGGGACCCACCTAGAACACCTAAGATCACCACACACACTCTCTCTCTGTCTCTCCCTTGTCTCTCTTTACCTCAACAATATTACAAAATATGAAATTTTTATATTATTTTATATATGAAATATAATTTAAAAAAAAGAAATTATTATTATGCCTTTGGCAATATTCATCAGAGTATATAAATTTTCATATATTTGTGTACATATAGTCGATTCGACAAATTTACAAATTATTGTATTTATGATAAATTGTTTATAAATAAATATTAAAAATTAATGTACACCGTTAAACTCCCCCGGCGCCATAGATTTACCAAAGGTAAATTTCATGGCTTATTTGACTAAATTATCGCTCGTGTATTTCAATATATTTATAATTTTATAAATTTTTAACGGCAAATTATAAGGATATTTACTTATTATTCTTAGGGTTTAATACATTATTGTAATTTTTATTCAAGGTAAAGAGCTATTTTTTTTTTTTTACTGGTTTGGAGATGAAAAATGTGTTTTATCAATTTTTTAAAATTTCAATTGGGAAATTATTTCTGTAAACTA
The DNA here is from genome assembly GCF_014905175.1 of Aphidius gifuensis. Classification (NCBI taxonomy): domain Eukaryota; kingdom Metazoa; phylum Arthropoda; class Insecta; order Hymenoptera; family Braconidae; genus Aphidius; species Aphidius gifuensis. The sequence continues at coordinate 866,679 of NC_057790.1, read as the reverse complement.
TCGCGGGGTTGTCAGGGATTTGAAGATCATTAACAAGAGCATGATTTTTTTTTTAATTTAAATTTTTTTTGTTGTTTTAATAATGTAAAAAAAAAAAAGAAAAATATATTTTAAACACTTGCTGTTTGAGCTTTTAATTAATTCAAATTTATTTATTTATTTGTTTATTTAATAAAAAATTATTTATATTTTAAATAATGAAAATTAAAAATTGACGAAAAAAAATTTAAAAAATTTTTTATTTTTCAAAGTAAAAATAATTTTTTTAAAACAAATAATTGTTTTATTTAATTAAAATAAAAATTAACTACATCGTTAATTTAAACTCGATAAAAAAAAAATTTTAAAACCTCAGAAATTTATTACTAATACAATTTGAAAAAAAAAAAACATTTTTAAATACATTTTTTTAACTTTAATCCAACGTTATATTAATTTATTTTTTATATCACATAAAATTATTCATAATACAAATTTTAAGTGTCAAAATAATGAAAGAGTCAATTTTATCAAGGATAATAAAAATGGACGGATGTAAATATAAAATTTAAAAAGAAATAAAATTCAAATAAAAAAAAAAAATTCAAAATATCATCAAGTTGTATTCAGTAGCTGACAGGTTGCGTTGCGGCTGTCAAATACCGAATTGCACACAGCGTGACTCTCTGCAAGACTGCAACAAAGAAAATAAATATAAATAAATAAAAAAACAATGCAAAAAAAATAAAAATAAATTTGATGGAACAACGTGCGTGTGCGGGCCACGAGTAGTGCGCGCAAAAAAATAAAAATAAAATTGATGAAAAAATAAATAAAAAAAAGAGCTTTTTTTTAAAAAAAAAAAAAAAAAAGCTTTGGTATATTGAGACTCTCTTGCAGACTGAGATACATCATGTGCCATGAGAGACGTATTATTAATGGTGACAGTGGGCGACCAAAGTTGGGCGGGGTGCGATAGCGAACGGATTTAAAATCCGATCCTCCTTTTATCTTATTTTTTATTATTCGTCCTTATACCATTCACGCTTATCTCACTTTTAACTCCCTCCCCGTTAAAATATTTATTAAAAAAATTACAAAAATCATTAAATAACATATCGATAATAAATTAAAATTAAAAAATTTTTTTGATTAAAATCTTTTATTTATTTTTCCTCTATTTTTTAATTCATTCATAGAACTTTTATATATAAAATGTGATAAAATGTCAGATACCTACGGGTGTATATAAAATTTAAAAAAAAAATAAATTTATAATATTAAAAATATTCTTAGATAGTTGGCAAGTAACACGCGATAGTCCTTTCATCGTACTCGAAGGTCATACAGTGAAATCTTTCACCAAGTTTATTTTTTTATTTTATTTTTTTTTCACATAAAAAGTTACCAAATAACCTCTTCAAGTATCCATGCAATTTTATAAGCATTTGCTGGTTGCTTACATACTGCTACTGACATTTTCCATCGTGCAATTGCCATCGACAATTTTTCTTTCTCTTTGTGATTTTATTTTTTTCTTTTACTCTTGCATATACAAAAGACACAACGAGAAACAAATCGTCCTTGCCTAATTAATGATTTCATGAATATACAGTAACTTGTTGTTGTTATTATTATTTTTTATATTTTATACAATAATCAACAAGAAAGTCTGATTTATATTTGTTGTATTTTATGCAATTTGAATTGAAGAATTTAACGATTTAAAAATATAAAAATTCAAAGCAACTCGTCAACTTGCAATGCTGCATTTACCTCCCTTGTTTTTATTTTTTTTTATTTTTATATAGGTATTGATGATGCCAAAGAAGAAGAATAATATAATGTGGTCCCTGAAGTTAACTTTATTTTGTTGTCTGACATTTTCAGTATTCACTGTACTGCAAATATTTATTATTTTTTTTTTATTTTTTAAATTCCGTAGATGTTGATGGCGCGCGCGGCCTTTTGCCACATACGTATGTGGAATTTAACGTGGCTTTATACCCCCAATGATATACCCATGGAGATATAAACAGTGTGATTTATTTATCAAAATTTCTGATATCGAGATATCACTGTAATCCATGATATATTTAAATAAATAAATCAATATACAAGAATAAATAAAAAATAATCAACGAAATTTATAAATAAATGATTTTTAAATTATACCATTCATCGATAAATAAATAATTTAAAAAATAAATAAACAAATAAATAAATTGGTGATTTAATAAATAATTTAATTTTTTAATTAATTAATTAATTAATAACCACTAAAATTTATAAATAAATAAATAAATGAAATAAAAACATATCGAAAAATTCATTTAAAAATGAAATGAATTTCTAAATAAATAATTGACTAGAAAAAAAAATAAATAGATAAATAAATAAATATAAAATAAATACACAAAAAATAATTTTAAATAAATAAATTATTGCTGAATAAATAATTAAATAATAACTAAAATTTAAAAAGAAATAATTTATAAAAATTATTTTTAAAAATACATCCTGTTGAGGTCAGACACTGATTTTTTTTATTTTTTTATTGTCATTTTGTGGTACAATTTACGCTCCAAAAATTACGATAATTGTCGTGCATGTTTATAACGGTCAAATTAAATAAATATATAAATAAATAACCAGAATAAGTTGTGAAAAATAAAAAAAAATTAACATGGTAGATGAAAAATTGACGAGACATTTAATTTACTTGTTTATTATTTTTATTGTTTATATATTCTGATGGTTGTTAATATTTTTTTTAATTTAAACAAACAAAAAAATAAAGAAAAACAAATTTTTTATTTGTCTTGGGGCATTAGAATACCTAACGAGGACACATCACGGTGGGACGTTGTTGTTTTTGCGCGGGTGTGACGATGAATCAGTCCGCCACTAACATCAAAAAAAAAAAATTAAAAAAGTGTATAGAAAAAGAAAGGGTACTTGCAATACATCTAGTTGTTAAAAAATTCACAGCTGGAGATTAGTTTATGTATATATTGTTGCGTCTAAAAAATATTGACAACGTTGATGTGAAAATTCAAGCGAAAAAAAAAACGAAAATCCATGTACCCTTTGAAGTGAAAGTTACTTATAGAATACTGATAAAAGTAATAAATATTTCAAGTGATAAATAACAAAATCGAATAAATTTATAAATTTTAAAAAATATTTGTAATATTTCAATGCAATATTAATTTTAAGTAGATATGGAGGAACATGGTCAGACAACTCTATCAAAAAAACGAAAAAAAAAAATACAATTGCGAATTTAAAATATCGTGGAAAAATTAGTAATACAGTGTAAAAATTAAAACTAATAGAAAAAAAAAATTAACAGCAATAAGAACTTAAAATCTTTTCAAAAAATTAAAGAAAAAAAAATTTTTTTAAATGTTAATTTGATAAAAAATTAAAAATTAAAAATAACAATACTTTTGCGATCACTTGAAAATGTTTTACTTGATTTTCAATTTTATTTATTTTTTATCAGTGGATTTGAAAGATACATTTTGGCCCCGGAGGATCTTCTGTAGTTGAAATATATAAAATAAAAAAAAAAATATATATATATTAAAATAATGACTCGTGGTCCCGATGCTCATGGTATGAGTACTCTCTTGGCTGAAGGCACACGCGCGGCGGCGGCGCACCCATATCTACGCCCCCATGCGGACCAGCTCGTCCATGCACTTTTTTTTATTTATTTAATTTTTTTTTATTATTATTAACATTACTTTGTACATAATAATATATACATAGATATATACGCGAGCAATAATCTGCATCATATTCAACATCACTGCAAAAACATTTACTTTATAGCTATTTTTTATTTTAATTTCTTTTTTAATTTTTTTTTTTCTAAAATAAATTTATCCATTGAAAAAGTTTTAAAGTTGATTGTAATTTTTATATTTTCATGCATATAAAAAGGTTGGAAAAGGGTGAGAAATTAGAGTAAAAAAAAAACATTAAAATTATATTAAAAAATTATTTTTAATTTTTATTTATAATTTTATAAAAAAAGATTTTTTTATAAATTGATAAAATTATTTGTTTATTTATTTATTCACTTTTTTATTTACTTTTTACTTTTCTATATTAACCTTTCTATTTATTTATTTTATTTACCATTCAATCTATGTATCAACTAGTTTTATTTGCAAATATAATTTATATAAAAAATCTCAATTCAAATAGGTAAAAAATGGCGTGGTTTAACACCCCAAGATCGTCGTCCATACGTTGAAGAAGCTGAAAGACTTCGAGTTATACACATGCAAGAACATCCAAATTACAAATATAGACCACGTCGTAGAAAGCATGCAAAACGTACACCTGGTGCACCATCATCACCACCAATAACAGCATCAAATACACCAGTATCTAGGTCAATACCCAGTGGTAATACAACAGTTCACCATTCAATGTAAGTATCAAACTAAATGCCATGAATTTGCATTACGTGACCTCATGTGAATATAATGAATAACAATTAATACCATTATTTATTTAATTTAAAATATAAAAATACAAGACACTCCAATATATTTTAATGCCTAACAAGTATATTTTTAAATTACTAGGAATAAAATGGATGGTTATCAAGGTATGCCACAATTACCATGGGGTGGACATTCACCAATATCATCAATTTATCATCAACAACAACAGCAAAGTATTCAAGATTATAAATCAGAAAATAATTCATTATACGGTAGTCCATATACTCCAATTGTTCATAGTCCAGATATTTCACCAATAGCAAGTCCAGAACCTGATGGTAATTATCATCATAATAATCAATTAATCAACAAACTAATATACAAATTTATTATTACGATTATATTTATTAAAACACATGAATGGAAAATAAATTTATATAATTTAAAATTATTGGTTTTATTTTCAGGAGAAGGAACGCACCTTCCAGCATCACAAAATCGAGACACAGACAGAGAAATTATGGATGGTACATCAAAGCAACAACAACAACAACAACAACAACACCAACAACAGCAACAACAACAGCAACATAATGAAATGGTTGAACAGAGCAAACGTTACACCTACATGAACACGGACAGTCAGTTGCATACTGGACATGCCGGAGGCACAAGCATATCTTCCTGTCAGAATACTCATGGCTATACCGACACTTTGACCTATAAGAAATCGGTGAGTCACTATCATGAAATTATATTCTCTATAAAATAATAAATAAGAAAAAATATTATCCTTTTTTTTTTTTTCTTTATTATTATTTATAAAACTTGTATTATACATTTTTATTTATTTAATATTATCTTTTGTATATTATATTATTTAAAAATTTTAATATTTTATTTATATTTTTTTTTTTTTGAACAGGTATGTTATTTGAACTTTGAAAGACAAACAACAAGTATTGCTGCTGTTGGTATTGCAAATGGAATGATGGTATCATGCAATAAACTTAGATCAGGTTTTGATAATGTTGGATCAGTAACTGGTACATTTTATCCTCCTGTTGCATCACCACATGATCAAACATTGCATTATAATAATCCACAGTCTTCAAAAAATAATAACAACTATACAATACAATCAAATGTTGATAATAATTATAATCATCAAGTTAATTGTTCAAATCGTCAACAAAATATGCAGATGAGAACACAAAATGATCAATGTTCACGTGAGTTATTATATTTTTTAAATGCGTTGATGTGAATTTAATTTTGTTGCTATTGTATTTTAGCTGTATCACATAGATATCAAATTCACCATCAAGATTATCAACAAGAGCAAAATAATACGAGTCAACAACAGCAGCAACAACAGCAGCAACATCTGGGACACTTGGAACAAAGTATAAATGAAGAAGAACAAGAGCAGTTTGAAAAATATTATAAATATAATATTCATCCAACAAGTGTTGGACATACTGGAATGTTATCACATAATGTTATTGATAGTAATCATAATTATGCTAGTGATTTACGTTATTATACATCACAACCAGGTCAAATTGATTTGTCAAGCTCACAGTGTATTGGTGATGATCAACAGAGCAAGGATCAACAGTGTCAAGCTGTTAACATTGGTCATTCAATTGAGCAGTATCATCAAAATCATGAAATGAATAAATATCAAGAACATCAACAACAACAGCAACAACAACAACAACAACAACAATCTCATTTACAACAAAATCAGACTAATCAAAATGTAGAACAAGTTTCAAAAGGTGATGATGATTTTAGTGTGATACTGGCTGATGTTCGCAAGACTTGCTACAGCAGTTAGTGGCACGTAAAATAAATGAATAAATCTTGAATGTATTTCTTGCAGGAAATGACGGTAAAGATTTTTTTTTTTTATTGCAAACGTGTTGCAAATGTCTTATCCGTTTTTAATCTACCTGGGGCAAATTTCGTTTTCAGGAAATGCTAGTTTCCTGTCTTCTTCTTTTTATTTTTTTTTTCTCCCCTACCAATTTTTACGTTCCCAGGCTATTTTCGAATAAATATATCTTGTTCTAATTTTTTTTTTTTTTCTCTTTTTTTTTACTATCACTTTTATAATTAAATCAAATTTTTTAGCCTCACGAGTCTTTTTTTTTTTTTATTCTTCACACACAACGTGGTACTTAAATGAAAAAAAAAAACATATCAATTTAATTTGTAAATAATTTAATTGAATTTTTTTTTTTTTTAAATTTATTATTAATTATATTATTGATTTATTATTAATTATTGTTTATATAAAATATTAGCTTGATTTAATTAAGATAAACAATTTATTTTTTAGGATATTAAAGCATGGTGCATTATTTATAGAAAAAAAATATTTCGACTGTGAAATTAATGATTAAAATTTGTTGATAAAATTTTTTTAAAATTGATAATTAAATATATTATTAATTAAGTTATGTTTGATATCAAAATTTATAATATTAATATGATATTTTGTAAATAAATATGTTACATCAAAACGTGTTGTAATTCAATGAGTCTTGGATCAAAGAACATGACTCTTCGAGTCAAGTTTATTGAAATTTATTACTACTGATTAAATTAATATTTAAATTAATTAAAAAAAAAAATTATATACAAATTAAGGGGCAATATCCCTTGGTGATGTTGACGGGACATCGTAGGCAATTATTATTTTTTTTTTAAATAATTTTTCTCTGTTTTATATTCACTATGTAAAAAAAAAAAAAAAAACTTTTTATTCAAATAAAATATTTTTACAAAGACAATATATGTTTTTCAATATTTCATTATTATATATTTATAAAAAAATATTTTTATAAACTACAATATACAGGTGTACAAAGAAAACAATAAAAATTATTACAATTAACATTATGACTGGATTAGAAATTTCGTTAGAAACATTAGAAAACGAAAAAAAAAAAATTAGCTCTTTTTGTTAATTATGATTTTTTTTTTTAGAGAGCTAATGTTAGCTAATTAATTACGTATTTACATTATTTTTTTTTTCAATTAAAGCTACTGATATTCATGATTAATTTTTTAATATTTTTTCTATCATGGACTTTAGCCTTTTATTATGATAATTTTTTTTCTAAATAATTTAGATTAATATAAATTTTAACTAATTCTTAGTTTTAATTATTTTGGTATTTTTAGTTGACAGTTTTTATTGACTTAATTTTTTTTAAACTGCCGACGGATGATTGGTATATTTCGATTTTTAAATTTATTATTTGTTTGTATCAAATGGACGATTTAAACAGTCTTACGAATGTCATTAAACGGATCATTTATTACTACAGTAATTTCAAAAAAAAAGGCAACATTATCAATGATACATCACAAAGTAAATAAATTTTAATAATAGCTTGTCTTATTTTCAATAGAAAATAATATTTAAACCCTGTGGGAATGTGTTACATTTGAAGAAATTAATTTACAAAAATTCCAACAATAAAAAATTGGACATTGGAATGTAATTTTGTAAATTATTTCTTTTAGTTTCTTCAAGAGATAAATATAAAAATTCTCAAGAAGAAATAGTACGAATGAATATTTACATATAAATTGTTTTTCTATTTAACAATTAAATTATTAATAATAAATTAAAGCAGTAAAATAAAATTTTACAATTATTAAAAAAATTTGAAAAATAATAAATAAATATATTTAGCTAATTATTGCAAATTAAAAATCGATCACGTTATAATTGCTTATTTTATGATTATTAAAGCATGATAAAAATTTCTTTATAAATTCGCGTTAATATATTTTTTATGATAAATAATTAACGCGAACGTACGTGTCATTCATCCCAAAGACAATTTTGTTTAATTTTAGAATAGTACGAAAATATAAAATATTTTTTACAAGTTTTAATACCACATCTGTATGTTGATGGTGGTTTTTTGTTGTCAGTTTTGTTTTTACAAAATTTAAGACCACATGGATACCAGCCAATGCATAATTCTAATGAGCAAGAACATGGTGCCCATAAATTTGATGTGTCAGCACATTTTGGAGTGGTTGATGATTTTGTTGAATTTATTGTTGCTGGATTGAGAGTCATTGATGTGAAATTTTTTACAGAGTCTATTAATAAAGACTCTGATGTTCCTTGAATTATTAAAATCCAATTATATAAATTAATGAATAATTTAATTAATAATCAAGTAGTCTAATAAATAATTTAAATGAATTTATAAATTATCTAACAAAGAGTTGAAAATAAATTAACTATTTTATTATTTTCAAAGCTAATAATTTTTTAATAGCAATTTTATTAAATTTTAAAATGGAAATTAATTAATTTGGATGTATTTTTAATGAAAAAATAAAACTATAATTTGTTGTTCTCAAAAATAATATTGTTTTTGAATTAAAAAATAAGAAAAATCATATTTTTTTTATTTTAAAGATTAATTTTAATATTTAAAAAAAAAAAAAGTAAATATATTTTAAATAGAAAAAAAATAATTTGTTGTATTTAAAATCATCTGATAAATTTAATTTTACTTTTGATTAAAAATATAAATAAATAAAAAAACAATAACTTATTTTTTAAATAAATAATTTAAAAATAAATTAAATATATTTTAAATTGAAAATAAATAAAAAGAAAAATGAAAAATTAATAATTAAAATTACAATAATTACCTGGTCTTAGTAGCCACTGTTTTAAATCATCTTGTCTTGTATAAGTTGAATCCCCAGCTTCAGTACAAAGTTTTAAAATATGTTTACTAATAATATTTGATTTATTAACATCTAAAAATAAATCCATTGTATAATTCGTAGATCCTCTATCCTCTTCAGCAACTCTTATACTACCAGGATTTTTCTGTCTCAATTTAGACATAGCATCAGATGATATAAAATCCATTTTATAAAAATGATTTACAAAACACATAACTTGATATTGATTTTGTCCACGTTCTTCTTCTCCCAAAACAAGTGCTTTTATCACTTGAACTTCCTGCAAATAAATTATCACCTATTAGTTCAATTGTTTCAAAATTTTAATTATTATTTAACTATTGTTTTATATTCACGTTTTTGAAGTCAATTAATTGAGTGACAAATGTTCCATCTGATCTTTGAAATTCAAGTGTTATCATGTCTTCAGTGACATTTGCCTCAATTATTTCTGAAAATATGTCACCACCCTGTCATAACAAACAAATTAATAAAATAATTATTGTCATTTATAAATAAAATACATTGTAATTTAAAAAGTTTGTCAATAATTTTTTTTTCAATTTAAAATACATTGACTTAAATTTAAAAATTACTTACTTGGTTTTTAACATTAATTAATAAATGAGTAGTGCAAATTACAAATAGACATTGTACAGTGATAAAAACACTCATGACATTATTGAAATTCATTGTTGAATAAACTTTTAACTTGGCACCATATTAAATATCAAAAATTGGATTAATCATCGATCATTGAGATCGATGATTGTTTATTTTTCAAATTGATTTACATGCCGATAATAATAAGTCTAAAGATCAAACTATTAATTATCGGTGTCACTTTGACAGCTCAACAATCACAACAGTCAATAATCATCATAATTATGTTGTTATTATTATTATACAATGCTTCTAGTGGGATATTATAAAACTATTCGAAAACTGTTATTTAGCAGTCGGTAAAAATTAGAAACTCGCGGGAAAAATCAAACTTTATTTTCTGTTCAATGTTTATTTAGAAATTTTAGGATATTAGAAAAATTTTATTATAAAATTTATAGCATTTTATTCTACTTTTTTAATTTTGTAATGAGAAAAATTAAAAGTAAATAATTTAGGTTCAATTTTAATTTTTGAAATAGTATTTTTTTATTCATGTTTTTTTGTTTTTTACATAGTTTTGATTAGTATAATTTTTTATCCACTTATACATAAATAAAAACTTGACTAATTAATATTCGAATAAGGAAATTTATCGCCAGTTTCAAAGTAGTATGATCCTTCACTGGAAAAAAAAATGAATGATTGAATTATTGTTAAAATAGAGAAGAAAATTTATATAATTATTAATTTACATATTTGTTGGTGAAGCATATCCATAATAAACTTTGTCATTAGAATTACACCAGCCTAATTTATACCAAGCATAATTTGAGCATGGAGTTGCTAAAAACGCTGTATTATTATTAACTGTTTCTGCATAAAACCTCCATGATCTCCAATGACTGCATAAATCTATTGAAAAATATAAGAAATTTTAATAGCGGTTTTTATCATGGGAATTAAATTATTTTTATGTACCAGGAGGTGTTAAAAAACGACCAATAAATTCGCATCCTGGTTGAGGACGATGACCACCATTTGCATAAAAATCAACAGTTCCAGTATCTGTTGGTGCACCATAATAACCACGATCTGTATGAATATTATCAACAAATCTAGCACTATCTTTATCAATATGACCAATTCCTATGTAATAAAATCCTGGGAAAGCTGGATCAAGTCCAGATATTCTTGGGATTGAATTATTACTATATCTTCCAACAAAACCAGCAACTTGTGCACCCATTGAGTGTCCAACGAAATGAAATTTTTCAATATCCAAACCAAGCTTAACTACTTCATCAAGTGATCTTGCTATTATTTTTGCAACATCTTTTATTCTACCAACCACTTCATCTACGCCACCAGCTGCTAATTGACTCCAATCTATTATGAATATGTTGTCAGTTCCTCGTTTTAAATATGCTATTTGAAACAAAAATAAAATTATTTATATTTTCAATAAAAAAGATAATTTTTATATGATAATATTATTGAGCAACCTTCAATGATTGTTTGAACACTTTCATTTGACGGATGTTCTATGTATCCATGTGCATAATAAACTAGAGGTTTTGTCTTATCAATATGTTCATATATTTTTGCTGGATCAGTGATTGGAATATCAGTGACATTTGCAGTGTTATTAGATTTTCTAAAATATAAAAATAATATTTAATAAATATTTTTGGTAATTTTATTAATAAATTACAAACCCAGTGTAAACTTTTATTTGTATTTTATCAGCATATTCTGGATTTACTTGTCTGATATATTCTGAAGAATCTTGATCATTTGATTCAGTTTCTAAATTATAAAAAATAATTATTTATTAATTTTCTTAATGTTGTTTTATTGTAAATTTTCAGGACAAAATTAATTTCAGCTTTTTTTTTATATTTAAAAATTGCTAGAGGGTTAAAATTAAATTTCAATTAAATATTTTACCATCAGCTGATTTTACTCCAATTAATAATACCCCATAAATAATAATTATATTTAAAAAAAATTCAAGCTTGGCAATCATTATTACTATTGACAATTTAAATTTCAAATGATCGTTTAAACTAGCTGCAAGGATATTTATACCAGCATGCAACTTGTTTCACCAACTGAAAATAATTTAATACTTGCTTAGAAATAACAGATAATGACTCGAGCCAAGTTCACATTGTGACATTGCCATGTAATCAACATTGTAAAAGATAACATGTAGAGTCAAACAATTATGATAATAGAAAAGTTTCATAATATTTTTTTTTATGCGGAATAAATATTTTGCTTTGAAAAAAATATTGTTACATAATAATCAAAAATTTAATTCAACAATGTACAAATAATTTTAAATAAATTTTCAATCGTCGTCAAACTATAGATATCAGTAATAAATGCAAATATATTTTTAAATATTACAGGAAATTCTTTACCCTTGAAATTTATTATACAACTTTTTACTTATCTTAAATTAACATAAAATTTATTTCATTAAGACATTATTTTCCTTATCAATTTGTAAATATATTTATCATCATCAATTATAATAAATTAATTTTATTTGAATTAAAAGTTATGTAACTTAATTTCAATCAATTAAAAAAAAAAATTAAATAATACATTATTTATTATTTATTTATAATAAAAAAATTAATAACTAAAATTTTATTTAATTGTCATATTGTTAAATGTTAACCCAATTAATGATTGATAAATTGTTGATATTATTAATGTAAAAAATTAAATATAATAAATGTGAATTATAAATCAAGAAAGAAATATTTTTCTTTGTTAAATTTATAGTTTAACAACAATAATAAAATATAATATGTAAATTATTTATATATTTTAAAAATGATAGCTTTATTTGCTGTCAATGTATTATCTTTTCAAAGCGGAAATTATTTATTGGGCATGATAAAAAAAAGTAATGAAAGTTTGTCTATTATCTATTCGAAATGATATATTCGATAAAATGTTATTTACATGATAATTTCGTAACTTGAACTTGGGTCAACTTGTTATCTAATATTTCTAAACAAGTATAAAACTATTTTGACTTAGTTGAACGAGTCATATGCTGTTAAAAATTCAGGCAATGTTATATAAATCTAACAAAAAAAAACTGTAGTAATTTTAACGATTTATTTGGAATTTAATTGGCGAAATTTTACTATTTAAATTGTCAATAGTAATAATGATTTCCAAGCTCGAATTTTTTTTAAATATAATTATTATTTATGGAGTATTATTAATTGGAGTGAAATCAGCTGGTGGTAAAATATTTAATTAAAATTTAATTTTAACCCTCTAGCAATTTTTAAATATAAAAAAAAAAAGCTGAAATTAATTGTGTCTTGAAAATTTACAATAAAACAACATTAAGAAAATTAATAAATAATTATTTTTTATAATTTAGAAACTAAATCAAATGATCAAGATTCTTCAGAATATATCAGACAAGTAAATCCAGAATATGCTGATAAAATACAAATAAAAGTTTACACTGGGTTTGTAATTTATTCATAAAATTACCAAAAATATTTATTAAATATTATTTTTATATTTTAGAAAATCTAATAACACTGCAAATGTCACTAATATTCCAATCACTGATCCAGCAAAAATATATCAAAATGTTAACAAGACAAAACCTCTAGTTTATTATGCACATGGATACACAAGTGGTCCATCAGATGAAAGTGTTCAAACAATCATTGAAGGTTGCTTAATAATATTATCATAAAAATACTATTTATAGATTAAAATAATTTTTTTTTTTTTTTAAATAGCACATTTAAAACGAGGAAGTGATAATATATTTATAATTGATTGGAGTAAATTAGCATCTGGTGAATACAATGTGGTTCTTGGTAGAATAAAATCTATTTCAAAAATAATAGCAAGATCATTTGATGAAGTTGTTAAGCTTGGATTGAATATTGAAAAATTTCATTTTGTTGGACACTCAATGGGTGCACAAATTGCTGGTTTTGTTGGAAAATATAGTGATAATTCGATTCCAAGAATAACTGGGCTTGATCCAGCTTTACCAGGATTTTATCATACAGGATTTGGTCATATTGATAAAGATAGTGCTAGATTCGTTGATATTATTCATACAGATGGTGGTCATTATGGTGTAATGTCTGATACTGGAACTGTTGATTTTTATGCAAATGGTGGACATCGTCCTCAACCAGGATGTGAATCACTTGATCAACTTGTACCTCCTAATGGTATTTAAAAAATACTTCATTTTCCATCAATTATCAATTATTTTGCAAATGGTTATAATAGATTTGTTATAATAGATTTCTGCAGTCATCGAAAAGCATGGAAATATTATGCGCAAACAGTCAATAATAACACAATATTTACCGCAACAGAATGTTCAAGGCATGATTTGTACAAATCAGGATCATGTGATTTAAATAAAAAAGTTCCATGTGGATATGCTACACCAACAGATATGTAAGCAAATTTATAATTAATATCTATATTTAACATGCCCTTTTTCTTTGCAACATCAAGTTAATAATTTAATTTTTTTTTTTTTAGTACAGGGTCATACTACTTTCAAACTGTTCAACAAGTAGTAAAACAAAAATTATAAAATAAAAACAAACAAACAATATTTAATCATCATTGTTATATTTATTCATTTGTTTATTTATCTAAATTAATGCCTTCGACAAATTGTCTATCAAAATGTTATATTACCATTTTTCATTTTATGAAATTTCCATTATGTCTATGTTAATCGTACAATTCTGCAATGGCTTTCAAGACCCAATTCAATGATACCCAATTCTTCAGTAGCATGTTTTGACAAATCCAAAATTCTTCCTCGCACAAAAGGTCCACGATCTGCTGTTAAATCTGTAATGAATCGTTAAAGTTATCTGCAAAAATATTTATACTAGCATGCAACTTGTATTGCCAAGTGCAAATATTTTTATACTTGTTTAGAAATAACAGATAATGACTCGAGCCAAGTTCACATTGTGACATTGCCATGTGATCAACATTGTAAAAGATAGCACGTAGAGTCTGGCACATAATAAGTCCTTACATAATAATCAAAAATTCAATTCAACAATGTACAGATAATTTTGAATAAATTTTCAATTTTTGTTGAACTATCTGTACATCGTTGAACCCTTGAAATTTATTATACAACTTTTTACTTATCTTATTAACATAAAATTTATTTCATTGAAACATTACTCTTCTTATCAATTTGTAAATATATTCATCAATAATTATAATGAATCAATTTTATTTGAATTAAAAATTATGTAACTTAATGAAATTTCAATCAACTAAAAAAAATTAAATAATAATATCAAGAACCTTCAATTTTTGTATACAAAAGTAACTCATTTTTTTTTCATTTTAATTTTTAATAAACAAAATATCTGAAATAAATTTAAAAAAAAAAAATTTAGTAACGGCTGCATTCTCTTTGAAAATTGAAAATTTTCAAAACTCCGGTGGGAGGACGCGTTAACTCCGAAATTATAATTTTTTTTTATAATTTAATAATGAATTGTAATATAATAAATTATTATATTACAATTATTTGTTATATGAAATTTATTTATAAAACTTTAACCTCAAACTTTCAAAAAACAGGATAAATACAAAATAAATAAACCAAATTGATTCCTAGAATTGTTGAGTGCTACCACCTGCCATCTTAAAAAAAAAAATCTAATGGTAAAAATGAGTGGGTATTATGCTCTGCAGTCACAAGTGCGCATGCGTACGGCAAAAAAAATAATGAAAAAAAAAATAATCATTGTTTAAATCTACATTAATTGTTTAAATAATTAACTAAAAAAATCTCATATTATAGTCAAAAAATTTGTTAGAAAATTTTCTACAACCTGCTAAGCCAAATAAGCTCATTGAACGATTTCTTTGTGGTTCTTTTTATTTTATAAACTACTCACTCTGATATTTTTTATAAACAATCGTTAATTATTAAAAATCTAATCGTCGAAAAAATTTCGAGTATGGCCCTGGTTGTAGATTTTTCGACGAGGAATCCATTAAAACTAAAATAAAACCCCTTAGTTAATTTTTTAAAAAGTTATGTATGTTCCAAAAAAACGTCGTTTCAGTTTTTCTTGAATAGACAAACGAATTCGATTTTAAAAAACATAAACTTTTTTTAATTATCTTTATTTTATCATTTACTGTTATCTGTGAAATTTTCGCATCCATGATTTTTTCTTAGTTTTCTCAATATCTCGCTTCGAAGATTTCGTTACATTTTTCTTTTGTCATTTGTACACTCAATAATTACCCAAAAAATTTTTATTTTATCAGAGGCTCTAGAGCTCGTCAAGATCTTTAATTTAAGCCTAATACGAATAATCTAGCTTAATTATTATAGAAGCTATGAGCGGTATTCATAAAACATATAGTGAAAACAATACTATAGGTGGGACGCTTCGCGTCTATCCCACCTCCGTAAAAATAATATGTTATTCATTTTTCTTTATAATGAAAAAATTAATTACTAAAATTTTATTGAGTTACCATATTGTTTACTTGAATAAAGACAAAAATATTGATATTGTTAGTATAAAAAATAAATATGAATTTAAAATTTTAATTTCTCAAATCTATATTCTAACAAAAATTATAAAAGATAATATATAAGTTATTCATATGCTTTTAAAATTATTGTTTTACTTGCTGTCAATTTATTATCTTTTCAAAGGTAATTATTCATTGGGCATAAAAGAAAAAAACGTAATAAAAGTTTTTCTATTATCTATTCAAACAATATCAATGATAAAACGTTAATTACATGAAAATTACGCAACTTTAACTTTGGTCGACTTGTTGTCTATTGTTTCCGAACAAGTATATAAAGCTATCTCAACTGTGTAAAACAAGTTATATGCTGTTAAATATTCAGGCAATGTTATAATACAACTAACAAAAAAAAACTGCAGCTATTTTAACGATTTATTTGAAATTTAATTTGCAAAATTTTACCATTTAAATTGTCAATAGTAATAATGATTGCCAAGCTTAAATTTTTTTTAAATATAATTATTATTTATGGAGTATTATTAATTGGAGTGAAATCAGCTGGTGGTAAAATATTTAATTAAAATTTAATTTTAACCCTCTAGCAATTTTTAAATATAAAAAAAAAAAGCTGAAATTAATTGTGTCTTGAAAATTTACAATAAAACAACATTAAGAAAATTAATAAATAATTATTTTTTAATGTTTAGAAACTCAATCAAATGATCAAGATTCTTCAGAATATATCAGACAAGTAAATCCAGAATATGCTGATAAAATACAAATAAAAGTTTACACTGGGTTTGTAATTTATTAATAAAATTACCAAAAATATATATAATTATTGAATATTATTTCTATATTTTAGAAAATTTAGTAACACTGCAAATGTCGTTGATATTTCATTCACTGATCCAGCAAAAATATACCAACATGTTGATAAGACAAAACCTCTAATTTATTATGCTCATGGATACATAGGTCATCCGTCAGATAAAAGTGTCCAGACAATTATTGAAGGTTGCTCAACGACATTATCATATAAGTATCAGCTTTTTTATTGAAATAATAATGATAATTTTATTTTTGTTTTGAATAGCATATTTAAAACGAGGAAGTGATAATATATTCATAGTAGATTGGAGTAAATTAGCATCTGGTGATTACAATGTCGTTCTTGGTAGAATAAAAGATGTTTCAAAAATAATAGCAAGATCATTAGATGAAGTTGTTAAGCTTGGTTTGGATATTGAAAAATTTCATTTTATTGGACACTCAATGGGTGCACAAATTGCTGGTTTTGTTGGAAAATATAGTAATAATTTGATTCCAAGAATAACTGGACTTGATCCAGCTTTCCCAGGATTTTATAATCAAGGAATTGGTCATATTGATAAAAATAGTGCAAGATTTGTTGATATTATTCATACAGATGCTGGTGATTATGGTGCACCATCCAATACTGGAACTGTTGACTTTTATGCAAATGGTGGACATAATCCTCAACCAGGATGTGGACCTCCTCGTCTTTCTTTAGAACCTTCTGGTATATAAAAAAATACTTTATTTTCCATCAAGTATATAACTATCAATTTTTTAATTTTTATAATAGATTCCTGCAGTCATGAGAAAGCACCTGCTTATTATGCACAAACTATTAATAATAACAAAATATTCACCGCAACCAAATGCTTTAGTTATGGTTTGTACAAATTAGGATTGTGCAATTTAAATAAAAAAGTTCCAGTTGGATATGCTACACCAACAGATATGTAAATAAATTAATATTTAATAATTATATTTAAAATGCCATTTCTTCTTGCAGCATCAAGTTAATAATATAATTTTTCTTTTTCAGTGCAGGGTCATACTACTTCAAAACTGTTTAACAAACAATAAAAAAAAAATTATAAAATAAAAATAAATAAACAATATTTACTCATCATTGATATATTTATTTATTTATTTATTTATTTATGTTTTTCGTCAAAATGTCTATCAAAATGTTTTATTATTATTTTTCATTTCATTAAATTATCATTATGTCTAAGTTAATCGTACAATTTTGCAATGTCTTTCAAGACCCACTTCAATAATACCCAATTTTTCAGCAGCACGTTTCGACAAATCCAAAATTCTTCCATGTACAAAAGGTCCACGATCATTGATAACAACAGTAACACCATTACCTCTTGCATTGAATACTCCAACTCTAGTACCAAATGGCCAAGTTGGATGAGCAGCAGTTAATGCACGTTCATTATAAGCTTCACCACTTGCTGTTGTCCCCGATCCAGTGTAATAAGAACAAATTCCAGTTTCAGTTTCTAATGATTCTACAGAAATAACAATGCCAACGAGCAATAAGCTCATCAATCCACTCTTGACAAACATCATATCATTCTGTTGAACCAAAAAAACAATTTATAAATTAAATAAAACAGTCAAAATAAATTATTATATCAATAAAAAAATTTAATTCTTACCAGTAGAAAATACTATTCTCTTGTACAAAAGTTAATTTTATTCTAAAATTAAATTATAAAAGTACAGTGTTTATACAGTTGTATACTTAGCTTATCATCCATCTATTTGATTACCATCAATATTAAATTATAAATTAATTATATATAAACATACAGCTCATAGAAATTTGTTTTTATATTAAAAATAAAAATTCAAACACTTGTTTCCGCATTCTCTTCTAGTTATTTCAATTTTTTAATTATTGAATATTTATTTTATCAGCATGTCATTGAATAACAATCATCATTATTTGTACAGCTTTAAAAAAAATTGATAAATTTTAAATATTTTCATATGATATTTTGCATTTGTTTCATTGAAGTGTGATAATATTTACTTAAATTTTATTTCCACTTGAATAAATTATTATATATTTTTTTTTGAAGGAATTAAACAATGATAGAATAATTTAGGTCAAAAAAAAAATTATTTAGGCATTTTAATTTGTAATAATTATTAATTAAATAAATAAAATTGAATATTTATCTTCAAGATTTTACAAAATACAGTTTTATAAATTACACTTGTTGATTAAAAATCAGGGTAGTTATTTTTTATGGCACTGATAAAAGTGTGACTGTACAGTTCCAAATTCCAGCATCAATAACACCAAGTAATTGAGCTGCTGCCCAAGATATATCCAGAGGTCGATCACAACAAGGGCCATTGTCATTTATCCTCAACTCACATGTTTTATTATCCTTACCAGTAACTGAAACTATAGAATTATATGGAAGCACTTTGGAAGCGGCGGTCATACTGGTTCCATCGAAATGTTCACCATTAGCTGTTAAACCAATCTCAGCTGGATTATTGGGGTCACCATACCAAGAGCAAATTCCTCTCTGAGTAAAACCTGGATGTACCTCTTTTGATGTCCATCTAGCTGAAGACATTTCGATGAAATTTAATCCAATGAATATTGACATCATCAATAAACTACTAGCTGATATTTTTATTTCCATTGTTTAGCTGGAAAAATTAAATTTATTATTTACAATTTGACAATGACAAATATTTTTTATTTAAATAGAAAATTTTTACTTACGATTTTTTAACTTTTTTATTTTGTATAGAATAATTTTAATTATTAATGATTAAATTTTTTATATTTTTTAGATGTTTTATACGGAATTTACTGCCCCTTCTTTTTGAAAAAATAAAATAATATTTTTATTTTTTTTCAATTTTATTGGATGATTTTAAAATTTAAATAATAAAAATATTTTTATTTATAAATTGTAAACAGTTTATTTGACTTTTATTTATTAATGTCAAGCAAATAATTAAAATAATAAAATTTGAAGAAAAAAAATAATAACACAATTAATTTTTCAAAGCTGTATAGTAAAAAATATTATTACAACACATTAAATAAAAACACAGTTTAATATTTGTCTTTGATAAATTTATTTATTGATTAAATTTAATGATTCCATTTTTTTGAGTCAATTGAGTAATATCTATTATGGTATCGAAATAACTGTGAGTGTACAATCCCAAATGCCTTTATCAATAACACCAAGATCTGTTCCTGCTCTTTTGGAAACATCAAGAATTCTTCCTGGAGTAAATGGACCTCGATCATTTATTCTAACACTAACTGTCCGACCATTATAGCCAACCGAAACAACACTATTAAATGGCAATGTTTTGTGAGCAGCTGTCATATCTGTTCCATCAAACCATTCACCGTTTGCAGTTAAACCAGCTTCACTTGGTTCTCCATACCACGAGCAAATACCACTCTCAGTGTCACCTGGTTGTAGAGCTGAGATCAAATTAAATCCAAGAAGAACAGACACAATAAATAAAGCACAGCTTGAAGCTTTTACTGATGCCATTGTTAATCTATCAAAAATAAAATTTATATTTAAAAATTTTGACAATAGAAAATAATTTAGTTAAGAAAAATAAAACTTACAATTTTTTTAACAACAGATAAATAATTAATTTTCAAAGTAATTTAATTTTTGATATCATTCTCAAGATTTTATACAAAAAATCAAACCCCTTCTTTTCTTTTAATCATTAAAACAATATAACAATTTTTTCCTCAAAATTTTATTTGATTTTATTGATAAAATTAATGCCATTTCTTATCACCAACAATGATAACAAATTTTTCATTTAAAAAAAAAATTTGTATTTATTTTTTTTCAACTTTTCCTGTAACTTTACAATTTGTTGATCTTTTTTAAATATTGACTTTTTATAAATGTAAATTAAAAATTATATTGTTTAATTAAACACCGTAGCGCAAATAAAACTCAAGGAGGAAAAATTATTATTTATTCATAAAAAATAAAATAAACACAATTGAGGAAAAAAAAAAAAATATATTTGATTCCATATTTTATATTTTCATTTTTGATTTATAGAATTTAACAATTTTTCTATGTTATTTTTCTATAGAAATAGATAGAAAATATTTCTAAATGTATTTCGATATTTAATATGCTGTTTTCGATTGAATTTTTTTTGTTTATTTGTTAATTTTTTTAAGGCACTGAATCGATTGTAAAAGTACAAGGCCAAGTACCCTTATCTATGACTCCTAAAATTTCTGCAGCTTTTTCGGAAATATCAAGGATTCTTCCAGGTGTAAATGGTCCTCGATCATTTATTCTAACCATCACTGTTTTTCCTTCGTAGGTCGTTGAAACCATTGTATTAAATGGCAATGTTTTATGTGCAGCTGTCATATCTTGTCCATCAAACCATTCACCATTTGCAGTTGTACCTGGTACATTATTCCATGAACAAATTCCACTCTCAGTATCACCTGGTTGTTGAGCAAAATTAAATCCAAAAAGTAACGATCCAATCAGCAAACTAATTACTCCACCTTTAAAATCCATTGTTTATCTAAAAAAATAAAAATTCAATATTAATAATATGCTCAATTCAAATATTAATTATCATATTTTCAATTTATGTAATTAAAAAATTTACATTGTTTATAATAATTGTTGATTCAACTTTTAACAGGTAGAAAAATTATGTGAATTGTTTCGATAATTATTGGTGTTATTTATAGTCATCATCGCTATCATTTTTCTAGTAAAAAAAATTGATAAAAAAATAAATATCCGGAAGTAAATTTTACTGTATATTTTGACTGATAGCATTATCCTTAAAGCTTTGAAAATATAAATCATAATTGACAAGGATGAATACATAATTATCCTTATCATTATTTATTTTTATAAATTTTTTTTTTCCTTTTTTTAAATGATAATTGTATTATTTTTATTTGAAATAAATTATATTTTATTTAACCACGATATTATACTCTATTATTAATTACTCAAATTTATTACTATTAAATACACAGAACATTTATTTAATTTTGAAAGAAAAACAAAAAAATTAATTGAAAAAAAATGAAAATTACAAGAAATAAATATAAAAGAAAAATGAAATAAAACATGCTTGTATTTATTTATTTATAAATTTTTATTAAAATATAAATTAACAATATTTTATTAATAAATATTTGTTTAATTTTTTTTATATAAATTTAACTTATTTTGGTAATGAAACAATAGTGAGAGTACAATCCCAAACGCCTGTATCAATAGTGCCCATCATCTCTGCTGCTCGTCTTGAAACATCAAGAATTCTTCCAGCAACAAATGGACCACGATCATTAATTCTAAGTGTTACACTTCTTCCTTTGAAACTGGTTCGTACCATTGTATTAAATGGCAATGTTTTATGGGCAGCTGTCATGGTGGATCCATCAAACCATTCACCATTGGCAGTTGTACCAGGTCCAGCATACCAAGAACATTTACCACTCTCGGTGTCACCAACTTTTACAGCTGAGATTAAATTAAATCCAAGAAAAGCAATCACAATAAATAAACTACAAATTGAAGCATTCGCTGCCATTATTTATCTATTGAAAATAAAATTTATAATTAAAAATTTTTGATAATTTAAAATGAAATTATCCAGATGAGAAAAATAAAACTTACACTTTTTTTTCAACTAAGTTTTAACAGATAAGTAATTATTTTTTAAAGTGATTCAATTATTAATATCATTTTTTAGATTTTATACTCAGATAAATCTCCTTCTTCTGTCTTTGGATCACTAAAATAATATAGAATGTTTTCCTTTCAATTTTATCTCAATGCATTGATAAAAATGATGGCTTTTTATTAATGAACGTAATGAATATATTATTTTATTTTTCTACCTATTCATTTTTTTATTATGACAGATTTTCTACATAAAACGCCAGTTTTTAAATATTATTTTTAAATATAAATTAACATTTATATTTATTGTACGATAAAACGTATTGTAGAGCCTATAAAAAAAAAAAAAAAATGAGGAAAACTATTTTTTATTTTTACTCATAAATACGTAAGTAAAAAATAAAATAAACACAATAATTGTGGAAGTTTGTTTTTTTTTTTACTTAAAGTATATATAGATAGTATTTTAAAAATTGAATTGTGTTTTTAACAAATATTTTTATAAAATAAATATAAAAAGAAAACTAATTAAATATGCTAGTGTATTTGTTTATTAATTTTTTTTTATTATTAAAATATAAATTAACAATAATTTGTTAATAAAATATTTATAATTGTTTTTATTGAGCTTGTTATGGTAATGACTCAATTGTAAGAGTACAATCCCAAATGCCTTTATCAATAACACCAAGATCTGTTGCTGCTCTTTTGGAAACATCAAGAATTCTTCCTGGAGTAAATGGACCTCGATCATTTATTCTAACAGTAACTGTCTGACCATTATAGCCAACCGAAACAACAGTATTAAATGGCAATGTTTTGTGAGCAGCTGTCATATCTGTTCCATCAAAATGTTCACCATTTGCAGTTGTTCCTTCTTCACTTGGTTCTCCATACCACGAGCAAATACCACTCTCAGTGTCACCAACATTTTGGGCTAATATCAAATTTAAACCCAGCGATGACAAAACAATAAACAAATTGAAAGTTTTATTTTTTCCAATCATTGTTTATCTGGAAAAATTAATTTACTATTTTTATAATATTTAATAACAAATTAATTTATACTTGCAATTTTTTACTTACCAAATTTCTTGTAGAAATAATTTTATTTCGAATAGTTTTATTTTTATGAATTTTACTATTTTAGTACACATTTTTATACTAAAATAAAACTCCACCCATTCCAACTGTTATCGCTGTAAAAAAAAATAAATCAACGAAAATAATTGTTATTCATAATAATTTATTTTCTATAATTCATGTGATTAGTTTATTTTTTTTCCTCAAACTTTAAACGATACAAATAAATATGTAAATTATTTATTAACATAAAATTTTTCCTGTAGATTATAATTTTTTCAAATCAATTTATCAATAAGAATAAAAAAAAAAAAACTTTTCCTGTTTATTTATTTTTTAAAATAACTATAATATTTTGTCATTTAATTTCAACTAATTATAATTTTATAATTTTATTTTCATATAGCCAAATTGATTTTTGATTTTTGAATTTCGAATTTAAATTTCGTCGCGCGGGAATCAAGTGTCAGCGATAATTGTCGCGCGAGATAATCGTCATTGAAAATCCACCTTTTTGTTTCGTAATATTTTTGTTGATCATATGTTTTGGGTTGGTCATCAAACTGTCCATGTGTCAAACAAAGTGTCATCAATTAAAAACACAAAATCCTCTATAATATTTACAAAAATAAATTGTGTTTAAATTAATTGAAAGTAAGACAACAAAAAGGTATGCATCAATAGTAATTAAAATTGAAAATTAATATTTTTTTCTATCCATCAGACAATGACAAATGAAATGGAACAAATCAATGAAGATCTGGACAAGCTTCTTCTTCGTTGTCTGCAATTAACAGAAGAAAAAATAGTCTACACAGTGCAGTTGGAAAATTTCATGAAAGATGGTCTTATTGAAATTGCCAAGTCAAGATACATTCAAGGCAGAGAAACAGTTGGCATCAGCAATGTTCCCAATGATAAATCAAGTGATTCATTATTCCAACTTGAAACAAGCTACGACAAAAAAGAACCTGGATCAAATCCACTTCCAAAATTTGATATTCATCTAAAAAACAAAGAAGACATTGAAACTTGTAATCCAATCAAATGGTTTGGTGTTCTTGTTCCTCAAAGTCTTAAAACAGCTCAACATAAATTTCAAGAATCAATTTATCTTTCAGTTAAAATTGCAAATATAACAGCTGAACTTGAAAATAATCTTCACGACTTTAATATAACTAAAGAAAAAATTAAAACATTAAATAATACACCAGAAGAATAATACCCAACTTATTTCATGTACAATCATTTATAATAAATAAATAAATTATTTATAATTATTTTTTTATTTATTTACAACAATTTAAATATTCGCGCTTTTATCAATAATAAAATGGCGTCACAAGTGGAACTAAAAAACCAGATGGCATCAAGGTCTAGCGTTGTCAAAAAAAAAAAAAAAAAATGTCAATTTCATCATCAGCAATTGAATAAACTCGTGGACGTAATTTTGGAGTAATTTTAATAGTATTTTAACATTAATAATAAGTTTTAAATAATTTTATAATGATGACGACCTGTCAGAGTGATAACGAGTTGAAGAAATTACTTCACAGTCCAGCGAAAAGTTCGAATTATGATAAATTATCAATGGCACCTCCACTGTCTGTAAGTACCACCCTTCATAATCCTAGGTTAACATTTTGTTTATCATTTTTATTAATTTTAAATAACAATGCAAGCATGCTTGATGAATAACTTTCTAATAAATTAAATTTTAATTGAATTGGTGATAATAATTACTTGGCATTTGTTGATGATTAAAGTGAAGACAACAACATGTGTTCCACTTGATGACAGTATTAATAATTACTCAATAATTGTTTCCAGACAAATGTTCCAAGACCAAGTACATCACAAAACACAAATCCACAATTGTTAATGACACCATTAGCACCAGTTGGTGCTCCTCCTAAAGATGAACCACCTGAACCAGTTGTCCAGTAAGTGGAATAATTAAATAATTAATATATTATACTGGCAATTGATTTGTTAAATTGTTATTTATAGAAATGTTGTGTCGACAATAAATCTTGGCTGTGAATTAGATTTAATGAAAATATATGCTCGTGTTAGAGCAGCTGAATATAATCCAGCTCGTTTTACTGGACTAGTCATGAAAATAATAAGTCCAAAAACAACAGCATTAATATTTAGATCTGGTAAAATGGTTTGTACTGGTTCAAGAAGTGAAAATGATTCATTTTTAGCTGCTAGAAAATTTGCTCGTATCATACAAAAAATTGGCTTTCCAGTAAAATTTTTAGATTTTAAAATACAAAATATGGTTGCAACTTGTGATCTTAAATTTCCAATTAAAATTGAAGATTTTACATCTAGTCATAATAATTTTTGTTCTTACGAGCCTGAATTATATCCTGGAGTTATTTATAGACTTGTAAAACCAAGAGTTGTGTTATTAATATTTGTCAATGGAAAAATTGTTGTTACTGGAGCAAAAACACGTGATGATATTCAAAATGCACTTCATCAAATTTACAGATCTTTAAAAACTTATCGTAAATATTAATTACACTATTATTAATCTAGTTTTTCTTTTTGTTCTGTAAATTTTGTAAATTTTATCTTTAAATAATTAAATAACAAATTTTAATTTTTTTTTCTTTTTTGTTAAACTTTTATTTATTTTCTTCTTTTTTTTTGCGTAAAATTTTTATATTTAAATAGTAATTATATTTTAAAACAAACAAACGAAAAAAAAAAAAAAAAATGATTTTACAATAAATTTTTCTTGATATGACTAGCATCGAAATATTTAATTTTTTTTCAATCAAAAATATTTTCACAAGATGTCGAAATATATTACATTAAAATATCATGATTCTTAACATTAATAAATAAATATACTATATTTCGCGATAACATATCAATCACACTTTCCTTGTTGTATTTTTAAGACTTTTTCTTATATTTGGTTCTTTATTATTACAACTTTCTGATCAAATATCAGGCACCATTATTATAATAATCTAATAAAGTACTCCAATAATATGACCAGAAAGTATCAATACTGTTTTTTTTTGTTTTTTTTTTAAACATTATTAATATTATTATTATTGTTATTAATATTTTTTCTTTGTAAATAAGTTTGTCCTTATTTTCTTATTCGTCAACTTGATTTGCTCTTTGTTTTTAAATGTTTTTTGTTGCGTTAAATTATTAATCCAAAAATGTGATTGTTAGTATTTTATGAAACGACATTTATACCTTTTTTAGCAGCAATTGGTAATTTTTCACCTCTAAAAAATGGATTTGTTTCTTGAAAGCCTTGAATGATTTTTTCAAATTCAGAATTTTGTGATTGTGCATTTGTTAGCTCACGTTGATTATCAATATTTGTTGGACAATCAATCATGTGTTCAGCATCACACATACATTCTTGGGCACTTTGATAATCTCTACTAAAACCAGCAGTGTTTTCAAATTCTTCTAAACAATTATTTTCACCTGTAACAACATTAAACAACAATTAGCACATGATACAAAAACAATCAATAAATTTATCAAAAAATAAAAATATTAAACACACTTGTATAACCAACTGGACATGGATTTGGTGGTGTACAATATGCAGGCAATTGATTATCTGTTTTGTCTTCAAGTACACCTTTATATCCAGCAATTTGTATTCTATGTTTATTATCATTTTGATTTAATTTTTGATGTGAATTTAATGTACTGTGTTGTAAATATTCTTGATCACGTATACTTAAATTTGGATTAAGTGTATCAATGCCATCATAATCAATTGGTAATTCTTGTGGTACTTCTTTGGCTTTATCATAATCATCAGTGACACGTGATGAATCTTGATACTCAAGATATGAATCAGCTGCATCAACAAGCTCACTTCCCATACGGTCAATTATTTCACGAAGCATCAATTCAGATATTAATGGATCCTAAATGAACAACATCAACATCATCATGTAAGTTTAAAAAACACTTGAATTATATTTATCACAATTATTTTTTTTTAATTTTTTGTTTACCTTGATTGAAGGCATGTATACCATTGTCCCATGTACACTTGCAATAATTCCAATTAGCTTTATTAAAATCCACATTTTGTTGTTGTCTTTATAGGTAAATCAATTAATTGTTTGTTTTTCTTTTTCTCAACAGATTTTAATTAAAAAAACATCAAACAAGAAAAGAGAGATATTTAAATGTTGATTATTAATTGGAAACAAAGGATTGAACAAACACTTTGGAGTAGATGTGGATCTTGACTCATGTTACTTCGTCATTTGCTACGTGGACAACTTGCTTGCGCCATCCACGGCGTTACAATACATTAAAGTATTGATCCTGGGTCTATGTGCTTATTTCTTGAATCTCGAGATTTTATTTTTTATTTATTTTTCACACCCACGTCTTTTTTTTTTTTTTTCTTCTTATTTTACTACTCAGCATCGAGCAATATCGTCATAGAGTTTTTTTTTTTTTAATTCATCATGTTAATCATCAACGTCATCTAGATAATATATTAAATTTTGTAGTAATTATATTGTCAATTGAATAATCATTTTGTAAATTGAGGAAAATTTACAATTTCCTGTGATTTATTATTAATTTAATAAATGATTATTATTTTATGATGGTTTTTAGTGAAATTAAAAGTTGCTTTGCTTGGTAAAATACATTACGCTGTGGTGAGGAGAGACAGGGGAAAATATGAAAGATCAAAGGACCCTTTCAGTCTCGTTACGTCAACCAGAAAGTAGTTTGTTTGTTTTGCTTCCTCACAAATGACATTTACCTCCGACAAAACAAAAACTATATCATTTTTTTCTTCATTCAATTTATCTATTTTTTTTATATTTTTATTATTTTTCATGCTGTAGAGAAAAATAAAAAGAAATAAAATTCCAAGGACAAGTAATTCCATGGATTCCAGCACATGTCATCATACATCGTTGTTAACTATTTGTGGAATTTACTTGGACATTATCAATAAACTGGTAAAACTATTTTCAGTTATTTTATGTTTGGCTTGATGCATTTCGAAAGGAAAAAAAAATACTTTACCAACTTGAATAATTATTATTAAAATACAAATATCAGGCTAAATAAATTTACAAGGTCATTTATTTATTCATTTATTTATTTATTATTTTTTTTCATGTCTCAATTGTTTAAGGCTTTTAAAATGCTTGAATATTTGTTAAAAAATATTCATTGAAATATAAAATAAAAATACAAGCCTTCAACTGTACTTAGAGCTATAAAAAAATATAAAAAAAAAAAGGACAAAAGTCTAGTTGCAAATGGGTCTACAGAAAATAAATTATATACTTTGTTGGTCAGTGTTTTGAGGGGGGATAAGGGATGTAATGTTTTATTGATGATATTATTTTAAAAATAAAAAATAGGGGTAATATTTTGTTACGCTCTTATATTATATCGTTCTCTCAGCGTCACGAGTATTGATCCCACAAAAATGAACCTCACAGCAACGACTTTTCCTCTAGTCACTATCTGAATGGGTCATCCCTCTTTTTCTCATTTTCTTTTTTATCTCTCTCTCATTTCATGCAACATCCTATTTTCATTTTCAAACTCTCAACACTTTTGCATAACCATTTTCCATGATGAAAAGCAGGCCACAGCCTGTCACGAGTCTTCATGTACAATCTTTAAAACTTTTTTTTTTTTTCCATTTACCATATAGCCCTTTTTTTTTTTCATATTTTTTTATTTCTCTTTTATACCACTGGCTTTATGGACTCGCAAATAACCCAGCAAGTCAACAAATAAATTTTTTTTTTTTACCATTTATTTATACATTCAATTAATATTTTATTTGCTCTTTTTTTTTTTATATAGAAACCACATTTGATAGAAAAAAGACGAGATATTTTGATGATTATCAAGTTGGATGGAAAAAAAATTATGTCAGGGTCAAGGTCGTCGTGAGAGAATTAAATTACAAGTGAGATTGTTAAAATGGTTGATGAAAAAACTTCTAAAATTTTGGTAAATAGCTTGCAATTAAATTTTGATGGTGTAAAAAATTAACCTTTTAATGATAATTATTTTGTAAAGAATGTCAGTGGAGATGGTTGTGGTGATTATGATAAATACATTCCATATATTGATGCAATTCGTGGATTATTTGTGTCAAGTCTTGATGAAAAAATTTACAATGGTTTGTCAAAATTTGTTTATAACCAAGATAAAAATTCATCAAGAGATAATTTGAATGAAAAACAATTGAATTCATCAATTGGTGTATCGAATTTCGATAAATTAATTGATGCCATATGGAATCTTGATCCAATCAATGCAATTTGTCCTGGTTCTGGACGCCAAGATGCTGGAATTTTTGAACGAGTACTCAGACAAGCTATAAAATATTTCATAAAAGAAGGTCTTATATCTTGTTTTCTAAATTCAATTGTTCTTAACAACCGTCTCAATAGAATACACCGAGAACTTGATGACCTCAGTGTGAATAATAATTTTCTAAAAACCTATTTACCTTGGAATTTTCATGATAGTAATAATTTATCTGTTGATAAAAATAATCAACATGTTATTGATTCAAGTCACGAAATATTCAACACGGAAATAAATTTAAGCCAGTTAAAAAATGATGAGATAATACGTGATAAAGATGCAAAATGTTTTTGTACATCTAGAGAAAATTCAACTGATGAAATTTGTGAATTATTGAGAGACAATTATGGCAGGTGTTTATCAGAAGAGTTTCATGTTGATAAAAAAATAATAAAAAATAAAATATCTGATATAAATTTATCCCAAGATGATAATTGGACAAAAGAAAATTTAAAAATTCATATTTGTCAGGCAAATAATTGTTCTGATGAAAAATTATCATTGCCAATTAAATCAGAATGTTTTATTCGTCATCTAGATAATTCTGGATCATTTAAAAATATATCAAAATATGAAAAATTTAAAAAGAACTTTAAAAATTGTCTTGATAATATTTGCAAAAGCTTGAATGATATTTTAAAAAATTTCGATGGTAAAATAATACGTAAATGTTGTTTGCTTTGTCGTGTTCATGGTGATTATTTGAAGCTTTGTTTAAAACGTAAAAATAAGGATGGATGTAAAGTTGATTTGTACTCTGATTTAATTGTTATTCATGAAAATTTAGAATGTCATCATGATGCTAAATTAAACAATAAAATAAAATCGAATTTTGATAGAGATAAAGCTGAAGAGGTGAATTGTCCAAGAAGCTCTAGGTCTTCATCAATTTTAGCTGGCCAAAATTCATCTGATGATGATTTAAGTTTCAACTGTTCTTGTGATGACGAGTCACACGATGAAGACTCATTCAGATCAGCAAAATCAATAGAAAATATTAGAAAAAAAAAACCATCTAAAATTGTTGATAATCATGAAGACCAACATGTTGTTGATGATAAATTATTAAAAGATAAACTACTTGAAATTTTAAAATCAATAACAAATGAAAATTGTCGTAAAAATTCAAGTTGTCCAGGTGATTATTGTAAATCAGTTTACGTACAAACATCTGAAAATTTTGAAGCACTTCAAGGTCCTGATGACTGTCATAAATTGATAAAAAATAAATCAGATCTTGAGTTGAAAATATTCGAAATACTCGAAACGATTATTAATAAAAATAGTGGTAAAAAAATTGATGAAGAAAAAAATATAATCAAGCATGATAGTTTAATTATCATTCAAAAATCGAAATCATTAACGAAAATTTGTTCACCAAGTGTTTGTCACAGTGTCAAGTCAATTAAATTTTTACGTGATAATGAAAATAAGACTGATGATGGTGTTGATCATGTTGATGGTATTCCAGAGCCTCGTTCACTTGATCATCATATTAATTCACCTGGTCGTTTGCAGCTGCAATGGAGTGTCAGTAAAGAGCTATTTAATGACTACAAAAGTTCTTTAATTTGTATTTTATCACCAAGCAAAAAATCATTGAATCCAAGTCACAAAAATATACTGACATTGACATGTCAAAAAATTGCAGACAAGCATCAAAATAAATTTATTAAATCATCTTTAAATTCAGCTCATCAAAATTCTTTGGGTGATAATGTTTCGTCTAATTTATCAAAACCAAAAATAAAAAAAACTTCAAAAATTTCATGCTCTTCTTCAAGTTTAAATAATGACAAATTTTTAAATTTTACAATCGAAATTAAAAGATTAAAATTGATCATTAAAAAGTTGATGGAAAAATTACGTTATACATTTTCGAAAAAATCGCTTAAAAAATTACAAAGATTGATTAGAAAAAAAATTATTCGTCCACTTTTAATGGAACGTGAAAAATGTACACAAAATAACGGATCAAAAATAAAATTATATGAAAAGAAATTGTTTAAAAATTTTTCAGAAGCAGAATCTATTGAGTCATTTCGATATTTACCAAGAAAAAATTACTACTCAGATACTTCGGTGGAGCAGAAAATGTGTTGTCAAAAAAAAAATAATTATCATGATAGAAAAAGCTTTAAAAAAACAAAATTTAAAGCTCAATGTAGTCGTTGTAAAATTGACAAGTCAAAGTATAATTATCAACGACATGAAAATGCTGGAAATAATATCAAATCGATGAATAAAAATTGTCGAAAATATTCAAATAAAGGTAATAATATTTCAACCAACGGGAGAGTTATTTCATCATCAAATGTTGATATTGAATTTAAATGCCCTGAGGATGATGAAGAGTGTCCTGGTTTGATTAATAATTATTTTCGTTCAATTCTTACTCAGTATGTTAATCTTTGTAAAAATGTTAAATATTCTTTTGTCAATAATCAAACAGATGTATCATCAAGCCTTGATCAGGTACCACCAAAAAAAATAAATAAATAAATAAAACAAATTATAAATAAATATATTTTTCAATAAATTAATTAGACAAGTTAATTATTTAATTAGTAAATTAATGGTGAAAAATAAAATTTAATTGACGCTTTGATGAATAGAAAGTGGCTGATAAAAAATATTCAACAACATATTATATTTTTATGATTATCAAAAAAGACAATCAAGATGATCGATCCAATTTTGCTCTTTTGTTGGTTTCTCTCAGGTCACTTGATATTGTTTTTTTTATTTTTTTATTATTGGTATTTTATAAAATCAATAATTTTTTTATGTATTTGTATTTTTAGATATTTTATTTTGAATTTTTATAGTGAAATAAAAATTATTTAATAATTATTATTGGTAAATTATTTAAAATTAATTTTATTAACTTTTTTTTTTTGCAATATAATTTAATAATATTTTTATTTAATTAAATGAAAAAATTATTTAATTATTTTTAAATTAATTTAATTATGGTTTTTTTTTTATTTTTATTTTATTTATTGTAAAAATACATTTTTAAAGTTGTTTAATTAATTTTTAAATTGACTAAAAATAAAAAAAGAATTATTTTTTCTTTTCTCAATTTATAAAATCAATAATTTTTTTGTGTATTTGTATTTTTAAATGATTTAAAATAATGATGAAATAATTTATCCAATTTTATTATTTATATAATTATCAATTTTTTAATTCCATTCAAATTAATATTCTCACTAATT
Source organism: Aphidius gifuensis (assembly GCF_014905175.1). Lineage (NCBI taxonomy): Eukaryota > Metazoa > Arthropoda > Insecta > Hymenoptera > Braconidae > Aphidius > Aphidius gifuensis. The sequence continues at coordinate 833,172 of NC_057790.1, read as the reverse complement.
ATTTAGATAATTAATTAATAATTCTTCAAGCTTTAAAAATGAATGAAAAAAATTTCTGTAATTAGTCAACAGCCTGTTGGAATTAAATAAATAATAAATAAAAAAATAATTTAATTACTTTTCTATTTTACAAAATATCTCTAATTAAATTTTCATCTAAAAAATAATAAAACTAATATCTCAATATTTGTCAAAATGCCAAACTCAATAAATAAAATAAAAAAAAGAAACACTTGTTATTATTAATTTTATTGTACAATTATACATGAGAATAAATTCAATAAATTTGTCAAATACAAGAGGGTGAAAGCTGAGATTTAAGCTCCAAATAATCTCTTTGTTTCTAATGAAATTCTCCGACGATACTGTCAAGACTTGACATATATAAAAATAGAAAAAATAATATTTCCCTACGTCTGTATTATTCTCCAAGGCTTTATATTCAACAACTCAAATTATTTTTAATGAACAATGTATCAGACATATCAAACTTTTAATAAAAATAAAAATCTTTAATATTTTACTTTTTTTTTGTTCATGTATATATAGACACAAAAGTCGTGCTTTCAATATCAAGGGGGTCCAGCATCCGTTGTAGCTGGTTTGCCAGAGTGGATCGATATTTCCTGGCAACCATCATCCACGATGGGATGATGCCTTTGCCTCCCTATATCAGCTTTTGTATTAAAGCTCTGTTTGCAACAATAAGGAGTTACTTTCAATGACGAGAAAGAGCTTTTCTTTTTGTATTGACAGAAACTCTTGATCCGAATTAAATGAAAAAAATTCAATCCTTGATATAAATATTTTTTTTATACTAATCATTTTTACATTTTATTTATCAAAAAATTTATATTTACCCTCAAGTACCTGTCAATCTCTCATACACAAAAAAAAGCTCTTAAATATTTTTTTTCTAACTTTTCATATTCAAATAAATTTCCATCATTTTTTTTTTTCTTCAAAACAATTTTTAAAATATTATTCAATCATCATAATATTTATTGTTATTTTTTTTATATATAATTTTTATTTTTCTATTTAAATTGTATGAAATTTTTAAACACCCACATTAGGATAATGGGGAGCTTTTAAATATATATATATAATTTTATATGATCCCTTTGGTGATGCTGCTGCTGCTGCTGTGTGGCTCACCTACACTTGCTTAAAATACTTGTCTTTAAACGACCAACCCTCTAAAGAGAAGTTTATCTATTCTCCCTCTAGCTTAATATATATATATATACAATCCATTTTCCCCTTTTTATCTAACTCTCTCCCCTCTAACTCCTCTCTTATCAAATGTTTATTCCCCAACGTTTTCAGCTTCACTTTCATCGACTGTATAAACTCGTTAATAATTCAATTTGTACATCCATTTAATCATCCTTTATCTTTTTATATTTTATTATCATTTTAATAATATTATTATACAACCAATAATTTAATTTTTACAATATTATTAAACAATATATTTATTCAACCAAAAAATCATCATTTTTAAAATTTTTTTTTTCTCTAAATTTCTATTTAAATTAGATATTCCAATTTAAATAATTTATTTAATTATTTATTATTATTAATGTTTATAATCTTTACAATATAAGCAAAAAAAAATATTTTTTTTAAATATTACAAGTGTTAAAAAAAATAAATAAGTTTAATGTGAAAATGGAAGAAAAAAAGAGGAAAAAAAGTTTGTATTGTTTCATCCCCAGTGATTTGTTGATTATCGATATCAAAATTCCAATAAAATTATTTTTTATTTTACTTATAATTATTATAATTATAATATTTATTGTTGTTATTATTATACAGGTAAAACCGGGTAAAAGCTCCGCCTTGTTTCGATCAGTAAAGGGGTAAATTGTGGGTGGATTGGCCAGTGATATCGTTGCGTCTTGTCGGTATGACCAATGATAATGCCATGTAACTGTGCGCATGATTTGAAAAAGTAACTTGCAAACCCCTCCATAGATATGTTACGAATTTTTGGTAAATTTAAGGAAAACTACAACGACGTTTCATCGTCGCGTATCCCGCGCTTTCGAACCCACTCCGCAAAACTCTTCAATCTGGACTTAATTATTGGTGAGTTTAAAAATAAATTAATATTTTTTTTTTTCGCATAAAAGAATACATATTAATTAAAATAATAAATTATTTATATAATTTAGGTATTTTTTTTTAAATTTAAATTAAGGTGATGACACCATTTGATTACTGTGCAAATTGTTAAGTGAAAATGTTTTTAATAAATTTGATAAGCAGTGTAAATGTGAATAAAAATAATTTTTTTTTTCTGTGTCAATTGATAAATTGTGCTTTTTTTTTTAAGTGATAAAAATTATTAATTAATTTATTTTAATTATAAATAAAATTCATAGAATACAGATGAATATTTTTTAAATTTTTTTAGACTTAAATTTAAATAAAAGTCATCAAGTCATCAAGTCATTTGAGCTTGAATAACTTGATGAAATAATAAAAGAATATATTGATAATAGGGTCAACATATAATGAAACTAAAATGATAATAATAAAAACCAGAATGAGTAAGCAAAAAAAAAAGTTATAAAAATGTAATAGAGCTGTAAATATATTCCGAGGACAATAACGTTTTAGTCATGCGTGCTTGTAATCGATAATGCCCGCGGAATTTCGGGGTGACTCGGTTAAAATGTCCTTGGGGATATGAGACATCTTCATCCCTCGTTTCTACAATTTCAGCATGAAAAAAAAAAAAATAATGTTAAATAAAATATATAAACTAGATATAGCCCTTGTTAATTTCATAGCTAGAAATAAATGAACATAAAACTTAATGACAGTGTCAGCAAAAGATAATATGAAAGCAGCAAAATTAGGGGATTATTTTTTTCAGGGAATCAAGCAGATAAATATATATATATAAAAAAACATCCATTAACGCATTGAGCAATCACCGTGACGATCAATTTGACTCTTCATTTTCCACCCTTCTATAATGTCGACATGTACCACATCAACTCTTGAAACACGTGCCCTTATATCGATGTTCATTGTCATGTCACGTGCCATTTTAATAACCGAGCATCATTGTCATTCGGCTTTTTTTTTTAACTCAAATATTTCCAAGGAAATGAAAAATATATATTAAAAAATTACTTGCATCGATAAAAGCAAAAGCAAAAAAATTATCAGTTGTATTTTTAGATTGAAAATCTACCCTACATGAGTCACCCCCATTTACAAAATACACATCACTGATTTATTTTTTAATAAAACAAATATTATATTAAAAATCTAATGGATATTTTTTTTTTAAATTTATTTCATCTGTAGAATTTGTGAATATTTTTTTTCGCTAAGCGAAATTTACTTGCAATCTGCCAGTTTCATATCCACCCTCTTCTAGGTGGATTAAGGCTGGATAGTCTGCCACTTCAAATAAACACCCTATCCAACAAATTCACCCTTGTTTCTCACTTTTTCAAAACCGAGGAACCAAGTGTTTTATATGTATCACAGTTATCCAGTCGACAATTTAACTCAATCACCATTTGACTGCCAAAAAAAAAAAAAAATACATAAAATGAAGATTAATGTTTGTTTATTAATTTGATTGTTTATTGTTAAATATTTCAGGGGCTGGGATATTAATTTAACAACAAATTGGCAACCCCAATAATTTAAAAATGTCCGGATTCGCGGCAGCGGGTCTCGGAGCCATACAGGCTATTAAAATAAAAGCAACAGAAAAAATTTCAACGTAATATATCCATTTTTTTAAACAATAAATAAATGATGTTGTTATTGGCTAGATGTTTATTAATGTATTATTATCAAGCAGATTTCGTACAACAAGAACAAGTAACACAGAGGGCTATGAGGAATTTGAGCCATCAAAGACACCAGGAGTCAGAGCAAATCAGGGATTCGAAGATGAAAGAGGATATTTAGGACAGCCATCATTTGATTCATTGCCAGAACCAGAAAGACCACCATTACGTCATATTGATATGTATTGTATGCCGGAACTTCCATGTCTATCAAAGAGATACACTATTGCAGTATTGGCTTGTATAGGTAATGTTTATAATTATTTTAAAAATGTTTATTAATTGATCATTGAACAACTGGCAAAGTAGCAAAACAACCAAGCCATCAAAAAACATCATAAATATATTTAAAATATTTTAAATTCATTTTTAATTTGCACTATGTCTTCTTGACTTTGTTGAGCATCAAAAAATATTAATATCAAAAATTTCTGATTGTTATAAAGGCCTATTTCCATAGATTAATAAACAATTGAAATTTATTTTTTTTTTTTTTGCTCGATTTTGATGGATTTAAGCCCTTTTTATATTGAGAATTTTTATTGGCAAGGATTATTTTTATGGCATGATAATTAACAATTAATAAAAAATAAAAAAATCATGATAAAAGGGTATTTTATTTCGTCAGGGATAAAAAGAACGGAGCTTTTTTTTGTTGAAAAAAAAAGCTCATAAAAAGAGTTTATTTTTGTATTTGGAATTGAGCCCTTCTGCCATTAATAGCTATAAAATTAAATGAAATTTTTTTTTTTACTAACTTTATGAGATACTGTTCAATTGTAAATTAATTTTTAATTTTTTTGTTGAATGTAATTTAGGTTTTGTTATATCATTTGGCATGAGATGTAACATGGGAATGGCAAAATTAATAATGAAAAATTTAAATTCAACAATTGAAATTGGTGCTGGTAATTCAACAAATCATACAACTAGAAAATTATTTAATTGGTCAGTTGCAACTGAAAGTGCACTTGATTCATCATTTTTTTGGGGATATTTAATAACCCAAGTACCAGGTGGTTTTTTAGCATCACTATATCCAGCAAATAAAATATTTGGTATTGCAATTGCAGTATCATCATTTTTAAATCTCCTTGTACCTGGAGCCTTGAGAATTAATCCAATTCTTGATATGCTTGTACAAGTTTGTAAAGGACTTGCTGAGGTAATTAACTTTCGTCAAATTAAAGCTCAAAAAAAGCTTTGGTTAATATTTTTAATTTACAAAATAAAAAGATATATATTTAAAAAAATGGAAAGATAAAGTTGTTGTTTAAATAATTGAACAGGGTGTTACTTATCCTGCTTGTCATGGTATCTGGAAGTATTGGGCACCACCACTTGAAAGATCTAGGCTTGCAACACTTGCTTTTTGTGGTTCATATGCTGCTGTTGTCATTGGCATGCCACTTTCTGGCATACTAAATGATTTGTTTGGCTGGTCTGCATCATTTTACTTTTATGGTAAATAATTTAAATACCCAATTGATTTATCAATCACAAATATATATATTTAAATTCAATTTTAATTAAAGGTATTGCTGGTTTAATTTGGTATGGCTTTTGGCTATGGTTGGGCTTTGAAAGACCATCAAAACATCCATGTATATCAGCACGTGAATTACGATACATTGAAGATTCATTGGGACAAGCACAATCACAAGCACCAATGCCAACATTTTCAACAACACCTTGGCATGCATTTTTTACATCAATGCCTGTTTATGCAATTATTGTTGCAAACTTTTGTCGTTCATGGAACTTTTATCTACTTGTACTATTTCAAGCAAGATTTTTTCAAGAATCATTTGGCATGGCTCCAATTGAGGTAAGTTTATTTTAATTTATAAATTATTACTAAACTTGTTGAAATGATTTACATTGGAAAAATTTATGTAAATTTTGATAGACTGGCTTTGTTGGATCACTGCCACATTTATTAATGACAACAATAGTACCTCTTGGTGGTCTTCTTGCTGATCATTTACGTAAAAATGGTATAATGACAACAACAACTGTTAGAAAAGTATTTAACTGTGGTGGTTTTGGTATGGAAGCATTATTTTTTCTTGTTGTTGCTCATTCAACAACAGCTGCTGGTGCAACAGCAGCTTTAACTGTTGGTGTTGCTTGTAGTGGTTTTGCAATATCTGGTTTCAATGTTAATCATCTTGACATTGCACCACGTTATGCCAGTATACTTATGGGAATGTCCAATGGAATTGGAACAATTGCCGGTTTACTTGTTCCATTTTTTGTTGATTATATGACAAGAGACAGGGTAATTATTATAATAATTTAAATTTCCCATAATGAACAATTATAATTATTTTTAATTAATTTATTTTTTAGCGTCCAGAAGAATGGAGCAGAGTATTTGTTGTTGCAGCTTGTGTTCATGCAATTGGTGTAACATTTTATGCAATATTTTGTTCTGGTGAACTTCAAGCATGGGCTGATCCATCACTTGAAGAGCAAAAAACTTGGAATCCACTTGATGATCTTGGACAGACAAAACCACCAGTACCACCACCACCAAAAATTGCACAGTCACAATTTATTGTACGAAAATTTCCATCAAACATTTATCAATTTTTAGCTTATTTTTAAAATGGATTTAATTATTTTCTTTTTGTAGCGACAACCATCGTTGGATGTTAATGCAGCATGGGACAATGATCAAACAAATAATGGATACACCCAACAATATGATACTAGTGAAAAACATCAGCCAATAAATTATGGTGCAACTGAAACAAATCCAAATAATCCATTTGTTTCATCGACAAATCCATTTACAAGTAGTGTCAGTGAAAATTATGTTCAACCACAACTTGATCATGATGTCATGCAGAATAAGTGGAATTAATTCATCATTTATCATCCTTGAAATAGATAAACTATTAATGAGGTTAGTAGAATTTATCGTTTATCAATTTGAAGCAGAGTCTCAAGGTGATTTATATATTTATTCTACAAAAAAATATGAAAAAATGACTTTGATTCTTTGATTAGATTTTTTTTCGAAATTGTTCTTCATATCATGTAGACTTTCAAATGGTTTTTTTTATTTTTTTTTTATCTATAATAATATGGATTTTTTATTCGTAACTGAGTCACCCTGGGACTCTTAATTAGATGTTATTTAAATAATTGGAATACTCGAGAAATCTCAACGAGAAATATAACTAAAATACAAAAAATTTAATAATAAATCTACGTGATTAAAGTAATGCCTAAGAGGACAGATGATAGTGCTCTGAGTCAGTACAAATGAAAAAATATACAATGAAAAAAATTAGAAAACATATTGAAAGTATTAAAAGCTTTTGTTTTTTTGTTGTTTTATAAAAACAAGCTTATTTTTTATAACTATACAAAATGATAATAATATGTTGATAAAAACAATTATTGGAATTGAAATTTAGCGATGATAAATTATTTAAAAAAGCGCTGATTATTATTGACAATATTTATTGATAAATTGCACATGTTTTACAAATTGCACGAAAGTTTTTAAACGAATATATAAATATATATTGAGCTATGACAATAAAAACAAAAAAGCTCATTTATTTAAAATTTATTTTCATGGAAAATTAAGTATATAAAAATGAAAATTGCACTTGTTTTCAATGCCGCACATAATTAAAAAATGGATTTTATAAAAATAATTTAATGGAGAAAAAATAATGACAATATAAAAATTTTTTAAGGTGACAATAAAATTTAGAAGAAAAAAAATTAAATTAACATCTTGACTATAGCGCAATTGGCTGATACTTTTAGGTATTTTAAATAAAATTTCAGATAAATTTAAATTGGATGACTAAATATCCTGGTAACAATATCCAAATAAAAATTTTCCGGTAAATTATTTTGTTAATAATTTATAAATTGAAGAAAAAAATAAATATTTTACAGGGCTTGAAAGGGTGAATATTGGCTGAATTAAATTTGAAATAAAATTAACATTTTGTCATCAAAAATTAATTTATTTTTAAATTAATTAAATTTTATAAAAATAAGTAAATTATTTATAATTTTCACACAAATATTCGTAGTTTTTCTTTGTGAAATTATTTTATTTTGGAAAATTTTTACCAGGAAATTAGTCGCAAAATCATTTAATTAAAAAGAAAATAAATGTGAAAAAAAAAGGAAGCAATAAAGATCAAAACACGTCGAATAAAATATATAAAAAAAAAATTAACCAAATTCATAAATTAAAAACGAAATAATATTTCTATAAATATAATCCAGGAGAACTGAATAATAAATCGAATGAAAGTTAATAATCTCAATAAGAGAGTGATCAAAAAAAAAAAATTTATAAATAATAAAAATAAAAAAAAACAATGAAAGTATTTAAAAAAAAATAAAACTAATTAAGATTTTTTTTTCTTTGGATAAAGAGGAATTTTAAAAATTAGTTTAATGTTAGATAATAACAAAAAAATTTAATAAATTATATATATATATTGAATTCGAGTTGATTCTCGTTTTCTAGTTATTCTTTGCTATATCACTCCGATTTCTATAATTTAATAAATCGTGAGAAATTCATACAAATATGTGCATGCAGGAAATCGACACATTAATAAAATCACAAAAGAATTAATAAATTAAAAAAACTATATTTCATGTCTTCATAAAATTTAGAAAATTATAAAATTTATTCATAAAAAGAGAGGAATTTAAAAAAATAATACAAAAATAGCGTTGGAATTGTGAAATGTGAAAATATAAAATATATATCTGTTGAGATTGAATGATAATAAAATTTTTTAGTCAATAATCATGAACCACTGCTGAAATAAAAATTTCAAAAAAATAATATCAATAAAAACACGTCTTATTAATGAAGAAAAAAAAAATAAAAATCAATTTTTATTAGAGAAAAACTGAGCCAGACAAAAAGGAAAACGTTGTACGTTTCAATCATGTCTTGGATTGTTTTTTTTTTTTTCAATATAATTTAAAAGACACATAAAATAATTGTGGTGTTTTTATTTTAAAAAAAATAATAATGATTAACGACTAATAATTAAATCTAAAAATCGATGATTAGAATTAAAAAATTAATTTATTATTTGTATAATTAATTTTCATATTGAAAAATGAAAAAGAAAAAAAATAGTCAATTTAAAAGTAAAACAAATAAATAAATAAATATAATTGTTATGTTTTTTAATATTATTAAATTATGTTTATGCTAATGAGCAATTAGACAAGATAATGTGAATAATTATTGAGTATTTATGGTCAATTTATTTAGCCTTAAACTCATATTTTATTCATCGAAATCTTGAAGTAGTGTCTGGCCTAATATTAAAGTTTTTCATGATATTAAATTCATCAAATTAATCATTCATGTTAAACTTGTAATAAGAAAAAAATAATTATTAATATCGACATGACTGTGTTTATCGAAAGAAAAAAAAAAAAATACAAAATGACAAAAAAAAAAAATAAATATATTAATTAAATCATAATTTACATTAAAATCTAGGCTAAGTGCTGATGCTGTTCGAACAATAATAATGATATATTTATATGATAAATAATAACAAAAAAAAATATATATAAAACAATGAAATTATTAATAATAATTTAATGACATTGAAAGTTAATATCTAAGTACCAAAAAAAATAAAAAAAAAACAAATCAAACTAATATTTTTTTCTCAATTGAATTTGTTTTTTTTTCAATTGTTTATAAATATTGTTTATAAATTAATTTAAAAAAATAAATAATCAATGGAATATGTGGTTGATTATGTATATAATAAATAATTTTGTTATTTTTTTTTGTTTGTTAATTTGTTAGTTGACTAATTGAATTATTATTAAAAATATAAAAATTTTTTTGATTGAATATTTGGACAGTTTAAATATTTATAATTTATTTTTTCCATTTACATCTGGTTGTTAAAAAAAAATTTACATACTTCATTTGTGTATGCGTATTAATCGTGTATATATACTATTTTCTCTGACTGTCTATTTAATTCTCAGTGTATGTCCGCGTTGCAAAAAAAAATCTCCACTAAATAAATGTTACCTGTAAATATTCCAAGATGAAAAAAAAAAAGAAATCTATAAATGATAGTAAAAAGTTAATAATAATTCTGTTCATTTTGGCATTGACAATATTATTTAGTCTAATAATTATATATTGACAATAAGAAAGTTTATAAAAAAAAAAAAAAAAATAATTATTTATAAACAAACGATGAAAGTAATATACACTTCGACAATAAAACGAAAAAAAATTATATAAACAAATATACAATAATATATACACAAAATAAAAAAAAAAAAATTGCTAATTATTTAATTTAAATAACTAATTTTTGTGATGATAATTTATCACATTTTTGGAAATCCAAATAATCGATTATGGATCATCAATCACATGAGAAAGTATACGTAACCAAAAAAAGAAAAAAAAAATGGAAAATAAAATTTTATTTTAAGTTGCAAAAAAAATAACAATTAGCCCTGAAATTTTTTCATTATGTGAATGTTAATTGAGCAATTTAAAATTTAGCTTAAATCCCAATAATAATTAGGGACAATAATAATAATTATTATTTAAATGCTGAAAGACAATAAATAATTTATTTTAACGTAGAAAATAAATTTATTTACAGCATTAATTAAATAATAACACGAACAATAAATAATGTAAAATGATTGTTGAAAAAAATAATTAAATGGTTTGTTATCAATTATATAGAAATGTAAAAATTATGTATGAACTTATATCGTATCTGAGTGTATTATTAAATAATACAAAAAAAAAAAAATAATAAAAATATTGATGACTATTGATGATGTTGTATATTTTATTGAATTTTTTTTCATTAATTTTCATTGAGATAAAAATATAAAAAAATTATTAATATAATCTTTAGAATGTTTATGATGAATAAAATTTATTTATAAATATTTATTTACATTTATTATTTGTTTATAAATTTATTTATTTTTTTTTTTTATGAAATTTGAACTTTGGCTTGTTGCTCGTCCTCGATGTTGCCGTAATTATTACGCGAAATCATGAAGAGAAAATTTGAAAAAAAAAATACCGTGGCCTAGTATAAAGTTATGCTGTTAATATATGCATATTTTTTTTTTTTTTTTTTACTTTTTAATTAATGATTGTGTATATTATCAACTGGACCTAAGACACGCAATACATGGGAGTATAAAAATTTATTATCATGACGGTTTTTGAATTTACCATCATAATTTAACTGAGGAAAATAAAAAAGTACATTTCACCATCATAACGACATAATTTTATTACGGAATGCTTTTGTTTATTTGTCATGCATAACATATAACTTGTTGTATAATCAAATAAATCACCCCCTTGTTTTTTGTGTCAATCAATATATAATTAACTTTTGTGATTTTTTTTTTTTTTCTATTCTTTGAATTTCATATTTTTCAATTTCATTTTTTCATTCGAAATAGCTTCATTAATTATAGGTTTTTTAACTTTATAGTATTTCTGGGTTGGGGGTAAAGAGGCGTATGTTTAAAAAATTTAAAAATAAAAAAGAAAAACTTGTTGAGATTGTATTTATTTTTTTGTGCAACAATTGTTAACTTTAAAATTATTAAAATTAATTTTCAAAATATATAAAGACATAAATAAACAAGAAAACAATTAAAAAAATTAAAAAAAAAAATTGCAAGTCATTTTTAATAGAAAGATAGAAAAAAAAAATGAATTTCTAAATTTTTTTTAATTTCTTATTTGCAAAGTTTCTATTGAATAAACAAATCCTTCAAAAATTTAAAGAGTTATATTTTTAAAAAGAAAATAAACATTACAAATTGACGTATTATCAACATGTGATACATTTCGTTGAATAATCTTGGATCATCTTCCTTTCCAAGTCACATAACTCTAAATAAAAATAAAAAATTTCTTGAAATTTCTCATTCTCGATTAAGGTCGAATTTGTAATTTTTTTTTTATTCGCCTATGCGTAATATTGACATTTTTTAGTTTATATTTTTCAACAACTTGATTAAAAAATTCTTCAAGTAGGTCATTGAATAGTTTAACTTTTAACTTGACTTGATTAAAATTGTCCTTGTCTAGGTCGGAAATAAATTGAATAAATTTTCATATAAAAATACAACAAATGATATAAGAAAAAAATAAAAAAAAAAAAATAAACTTGTTAAATCCCCAATCAAGAAAACCGGCATGTACTTTTAACGCATGTATCCGCGAACCGGGGCACACACGCGGCTGGACCGTGAAGGAGGAAGCGTTGTTTTTGTTGTTGTTGTTGTTGCTCGTGCTGCTGCTGTTGCTCGTCGCTAGTTTACTTTCTAAATTTTCATTGTAACATTTTGCCTTTTGCAATTGTACACATAAACTGTAAATTACTTTTACTCAAATTATTTTTTTCATTTAATTTAACAAATATAATCAAGTTTTATTTTTTTAAATCATCGCAGTTACTGTTGCACCTCCGATGTTATATCATGAAATTGTCGAGTGCCCGAGATGGCGATCAGTGATTTAATATTAAAATTTTTTATATGTTTGTTTTTTATTTTTTTAACATGTAAGTAAATTATTATTTATTTTTTACATTTAAACATCAAGTGAAATTGTTTTTTTGTTTTTTAATTTCTTTTTTAAATTTAATTTTGTTTTTTAAATATTTTCACTTTAATTACTTTTTATTTATCAGCAATTTTTTTCGCAAGTTCATTTTAAATTTAATCAATTTTAATATAATAATTAACACTTTTGATTACTTGATTACCTGATCACTTGACATTTGAATTTTAATTCGACACCAATTAACTCGGCCTTTGCCTCAATCTTTATATTATTTATGATTTTTTTTATAAAAATTTTTTCATTTTTTTTTTCTATAAACTTGTCAATGTCAAGACATCACATCGTTATCGTTTTATAAAAAACTATTATTTATATATATTTTTTTCAATTATCCTTTCACTTCAACTTCGTCCTCATTTTTTATAATTTTTTTTTTGCAAAATTTTATTTATTTCTTCATTTCGTTGGGATTTTTAATTTATTTAATTTTTTTTTTTTTAGTTTTTCTAGTTGAAGTGAAGGCCCAGAATAAAACACTCAAGGATCTCTTCAACAGTTCTTCGTGTGCAAGGCCACCTTATACCTGTCCTCATCCACAAATTGAATTTTATTTATACACAAGGTAAATAATAATCTACTGTCAATCCAAGTTGACATTAAACCATTTTAAAATATAAAAAAAAAATTCCTTTAAATGTTGTTTAATTAAAATTAATATTTTTCCGGGTAAATTTATAAATAAATAAAAGACCTGTCTCAAGTTTGAATAAGTTATACAGAAAACTTTCAATTTCAAGATCACGACCATGCTTGTTGGCAACTGAAAGTGGCCTCGATTAAACCACAATTTACCTTTCTCCATCAATAAAATATAAAAAAATATAAAAAATATCATTTACACATATTTAACATGTCCACTAATACACACGTAATATTTCACATGTTCACAAACACTTGCATCACAGAATCAAATTTAAAAAATACAAAATCAAGTTTCTCCTTTTGAAAAAAAAAAAAAATAATTTATTCAAAATATATCGCTCAAAATAAATATTATATAATCATTGTTTTTATTTATTATTTATTTTAGAACAACACAAAAAAAACCAGCATTAATTGATGTTAAAAATTATCGTTCACTTGATTATACGACATTTAATAATTCTCATCCGACAAAAATTATCATTCACGGTTTTGGAGGAGGAAGAAATTTAGCACCAAGTACTGATCTAAGGAATGGTAAATATCTAAAAATATTTAATAATAGGATTATTGTTTATTTTGTAATTTTAATTGTTAAATTGTTAAAGAATTTTTTACTTTTTTTCAATTATTATTACGGAAATTGTGTGTGAAAGGTGAAATGATTTTTATTATTTTTTTATGAAGCATGCACATAGACGGGCATTGACCGGATGCAAGTGAGAGTGCAGCATGACTATTTGTTGCTAAATACTATACTTTAATTTAAAATTTATTATTATATCTCACGAGTTATTTTATGAAAAAAAAAAATATTATATTTCCTTTATTGTAACTCATCAAAGTATCTTGATTTTTAATTAAACAATTTTTAGATTACTTTCACTTTTTATGAATATTATTTTATCGAATAATTTAAAATTAAATTAATTAATAATATAGTAATAATTAAAATTATTTTAATATTATCTTTATAAATTTTGATAATTTTTTTAATGAAAAATACAATTAAAAAAACAAAAATAAATCGTTAAGTAATTTCATCAATGAATTTAAAATTAATTAGTATTTTTATGAATTATAAAATAATTGTTATGTAACTATTGAAGTAATTATTAATTTGAATATTTACCAATAGCATTTTTCAAACGAGGTGATTACAATATAATAATTGTTGATTACGGAACATTGGTACGTGAACCATGTCTATCACAAATGCAATGGGGCCCGGATTTTTGTTCACGTTGTATTGCTCAGTTAGTGAGATATTTGAAACATCATCCACGTGGAATACAAGTAGAAAATATACATGTACTGGGATACAGTGTTGGTGCTCATATTGCTGGCCTTATTGCAAATTATCTACCCGATGACAAATTGGGCAGGATCACAGGTAAATTAATTTAAAAATAATTTGTATGCTGAGTTGTTGTAACTTAGATTACAATTATAGGTCTAGATCCAACGATATTTTTCTACATGAATGGAAACAGATCGAGGGATTTGGACGAGACAGATGCAAATTTTGTCGATGTGATCCATACTGGAGCTGGAATACTGGGTCAATGGGGACCAAATGGACACGCAGATTTTTATGTAAACGGTGGATCGAGTCAACCGGGATGCGCAACAGCATCAATACTACGTTAGCATATTTTTTTATTTATAAAAAATTTTTTTAATTCATTTTTTCGTTGATTAATTTTATTTTTTTTTATTTTTCGATTATTTAGAGACACTGTCTTGCGATCACACGAAAGTAACACCATATTACATCGAGTCGATAACGTCCAAGGCCGGATTTTGGGCAGCACCATGTCCAAATCTCTTCTCATACCTCATAGGATGGTGCAGCCCAGAAGCCCACGAGTGGATACAGATGGGCGAGGATACTCCACATACGTACGTATCATTTTAACAAGAAAAAAAAGAAGCTAAAATTTTGTTTTACACAAATTATCTTTCAAATTAAATTAATTCAACATAAAAATTTCGTACAATTTAAATTTACTTAACAGAATTTTAAATATTTAATATTTTTTATTCAATAATTAGATAATTAATATTAATCAAAATCAATTTTTAAATTTAGCGCACGAGGAGTATTTTATCTGTCAACAAACGCACACAAACCATACGCCCGAGGACTACCAGAAAAAAATCGAGTCCCGAAAAAACAGAAGCAATCGTCTTACCGCCAGTATTAAGTTTACTTAAGCAACTGATAAACATAATCCTCGAATGATGCTTCCAATTTTGTCAATCAAAAATCAAACATTGTACATAATTTTACATGAATAGCTTTTTTATTATAATTTAAATAATCAAATCCACATCAAAAGGAAATAAATAATAAGTGATAGAAATTATTATTTTTTTTTTTATGTTAACAACAATATTTATTACATAATAATTACGATATAATAATAACTTCTATGGATTTACAATACATTGTCGCACTAATCCTTATCATTTTATTATTAAAATGGAATGATTACAATATTTTTTTTTCTTATTACATTCTCTTTTAATTTTTAATAATATATCTCGCAAGCTGGCGGCGTTGGGTCATTTTTCATAATTTTTTATTGTTAATTTTTATATTAATTTGTTTATAATAAATTCATTGAAATATTTTCATTTTTTTTTTTTTAAATCGAGATTAAGATTATACATTGTCATCTCGATATCGTGCATCAGGATAATTTTTAAAATTTAATCATTTTTTTTTAAGGTAGAAATTTCAAAATTACAAACTCACTTTTATTTAATTTTTTCAAAGATTATTATTAATTTTGAATTTCACCTTCTATTTAGATAATAATAATAATAATAATCAGTGTCAGCAGGGTATTCCAGAGATTACGGAACTAGGAATAAACATATTTTTTTTTTTTTTTTTATCATTTTTTTTTATACAATTAATAACGTACATTCTACTTGTAATGATTAAACACTTTTTCACTTTTTTTTTTATTTGTTAAATAATTTTATCTCACACCTGTGTGTAACCACATTTTTAAAAAATAAAAATCAGGTCACTGAATTAACCCATTTTTAATATTACATCAAAAAAAAAAAGCCTAAATTAAAATTATACTCTCAATTATTTTTTATATATTTCATTGTTTTTTTTTTTAAATCAATCTTTTTTTTTCCTTTCTTTATTTACATAACTTTCGCACAAACCCAGTTCATTATTATTATGTTTTTTTAAATTAATTATAATTTGAATGATAAATAATGAGCATGCATATTGCTTGAAGTATGATGATGAAATAAAATGTAGATAAAAGAAAAAAAAAAAATTTCCAGAGGATGCAGTAAGGCACTTTTTTCATGACTGTGAATGAATCATCAAAGTGCATTGAACATGATCAAATTGTATTGGTGCCTTGGATGATAACAACTAGGCTAAACACTCTCTCTAAATTCTAAAAAAAAAAAAAAAACACTCAGTGTGTTTTTTAAATATTTAAATGTTATTTTTTTTTGTTTTTCTTTTTTATTTATTCAAATATCACTGTATCCTCTGGAAATATTTTTTTAATTACATCAAAAAAAAAAAAAATTATAAACAATTTAAATAAATAATTATCACACATTAAATTATAAATTGTTATTTTTTAAGTTTTTCTTAGTATTTTTTTTTTTCCATTATTCATTTATCGAGATTACACTCATACATATTCTACTTTATTTTTATTTTCTTTTCTATAACTACAACATGACTTATATACTTTTCGGATAATATTCATCTTCATTCTACCATAATTTTATGTTTTAAATTTTTATTTTTTCGTTAATATTCGTCCACGTCGATCAACGACAAACCTTGTGCCTAATGTTTAATATATGAAAGGATGAATCTAGGATAATGTCAACTATGAAAATAAATTAAACAAATTGGCGATTCTATTATATAATATTTAATGAATAATATGTTGATTATGATATTTATTATGATGATTAGAGTGACAATGGGCGGTCCTTTAAATCTAATTTTTAAATGGTGTTTTAATTTATTTTTTAAATTTATATATCAATGGGTTATTATGTAGCTTTTCTATTTCTTTTTCCTTTTTTTTGTAACTCTGATATTCTAATTTCATTTTTTTCTATTCGATATTTATTTATTTATTTATTTTCATTTAGATATTTTTTTTTTAATATTTAGCTTCATGAAGACAGGGACGTCGGTTTTTAAATTTTTTTTTTTTATATATTTTTCTTTTTTTAATATAGTCACAAGTATATTTGCGAAATAAATGACTAAAATAATGAAAGGCACTCTAGATACGTGTATAGGTACGTGCGTGCAGATACCATCAATTTAATCATACATTTTTTTTTGATGTTAGTTAACGTTATATTTATTTTTCGTCACATTACGTACCCAACAGTTATATAATAATATTTTATATACACATTCAGTGTGTTATATATATTTTTTAATTTTTTTTATTAATCTGTTTTTATTTTTTTTTTTCATTATACAATCTGAGGTACTCTCGTTTTGATGGACATGTCTCCTCGAGGAGGCAAAAATACATTTTGATATATTATGATATTTATGATTTTCATTAAATTATAAATGTGCGATAATTTTTTTATTGAATTATAATTATTCAAGCTGGGGGTTAGGTAGGAAGAAAATATGATAGCGATTATATATGAATTTATGATGATTTTTATTCTTTCTTTTATTCTTGCCCCGACGTCTCTGTCTTTATTATAATTTGTTTTTATTTTTTTATAACAATTGAAATTATATTTAGTTTAATTTTTAATTTATTTATGTATCAATACAAGTACAATGCCGCATTTGACTTTAAACTGACTATCATGATAAGTCGTTTACGATTTAATTGGTCCTGACAAAACTGAATGTCATGGTCAAAATATTCGGATTATAAATTTCTTGGTCGAATTATTTCAAAGTAAAATATCCTGGTTAAAGAAAAAAACAAATTCTAAATTTACCTGATATTATTTTTAAAATAATACAAGCATAAATAATTGTTCAACGACAATTTAAAGTGTCTCAAAAATTACGATAAATAAATAAAAATTCTCTTGATGATTTTCTTTTTTTTTTAATTCACTTTAATCTTAGATAGCATTAAAATTAATTAATTTAAAATCAAGCTAATTAGTCGTTCTATTACTAGTGACTAGCATTATCATTTTAAAATTAATTTTTCAATATTTATCTTTCAAATAATCCATGAATTATTTTTTTTAATCTGTCGTTAAAAATTCTGAATAAATTTTTTTTTAATTTGATATTTTTAACCAGGCTATTCTTTCACTTTGAAATATTTATTATTCAAAATATTGTGACCAAGATATTTAGCCATATAATCGACAAAACGATAGAACCAAAAAAAATAAAAAAATGATGATACGATTTAGCTTTAAATTTTTCCTGTCGTTATTTTAATATTTTTTTCGCCAATTTTTCTCCTTAGTATATATATGTTTTTTAAATCTTAAATATTAGTGATACTGAGTGGTGGATTTTATTATTAAATATTAATTATAAATGATTTTCTACTGTGCTGAATTTATTCTCACATTCATATTGTCATTCGTAACCAATCATTCTCGTATTTTTAAAATTTTATTTTCTCATGCCTTTATTTGAAAATTAAGTAGAAACAATATAGCTGGATATTTTTTATTAATTTTTCATGCTTACATGTGGATGAGAAGAGCCAATGCAAGTCGAAATAGACATATTTTTCATTTCGATAAAATTCTAATCAACCAGAGAACGTTTATATATTTATTTATATTATTTTGTAATATATGTATTTTTTTTTTTTTTTGTTAATTTTGTCAAGTCATTATCATTGTTAATAAAATTATCAATAACAATGATTATTTAAAAATGTTTCTTTCACAATTAAATTCATGCATAATTTGTATAATATTGTCCGTTTTAATATATTTTTTTTTAAACATCTTATGATTTTCAAAATCATATTTATTTCTGATAATAATTTCGGACCAAGTTATTTATTTATTTCCGAATTTACGTGATTTTAAAGGCCGATTAATTATTGTGAATTTTTTTATGAAATCGGGGCAATAAATATCAACGAATATATTTTTTTTTTTTCAACAATTAATTGTTATTTAATTTGACAGGAAATGTATTTACAATTTCGTTATTTACTGACCAATTATAACACATAAAACGGAGGATAATTACAAGACATCGATTTAATATATATTTCTTTTTTTTTTGTTATATTTATTTTCATTTTTAGCTGGAATTTTTTTAAATTTTTTTTGTGAAAAAACAAAGAGTATGTACAATTATTCAATTCCTTCATCGAACACAATCAAACAAAAGTAAATCTGTGTTTTTGATGTCATCTTCCGTTTGTTATTTAAAAAAAAAAAAGCTGTTTATAAATTAATTATTGTAATTTGTTGTTTTTTGCTTGTGATTATGTATTGGTCAGAAATTAAACGACAATTACAATCCATGTGAATAGGCCCGTTTAAATATATTAAAAATCATTTTTAAAATGAAATATTTTCAATACTAAGTTTAAATTTTTAAACTCAATTTTTAGCTAAATATTTTAAAGGATTTCTTACTGCAGAAAATAATCTGTACATTAATCAAATTTAATTAATTTTTAAATTTATTGTAGCGTACGAAGACTTGAACAAGAACACTGTACTTCCAATAATTTGAAAAATAAAAATAAAAACAACAATACAATTTAAAAATTATAACAGTCGACTAATTTATCAAACATAAATTAACATAATTAAATTAATAAACATTAATATTGTTGAAATAATACGACTAATGTATAAATAATCAAATTGTTATTTGTTAAATTAACATAACAAATAATATTTATTTTATTTATAACTTGAATTATTTTTTATTTTTTTTCAAATCGAATTACTTTTTCATTTTTTTTTTTCTAAATTGTTGTTGTTTTTATTTTATTTTTTTTCTTTTTCTACAGAATGAAGTATAATATAAATTTTACCAGAACATAATATTAATTCTAAAATTTATTTATCCATTTTGCAGTATTAAATAATTACTGATTTTTTTAAAACTGATTTATAGATATCAACTAAATATTCTGTAATTTTTTTTCATTTTTAAATATATCTTTCTTCTTTATCCTCTTCATAATATTTATTTATTATTTTTTTTTTTTCAACTTAATTTTGTTAATTTATAATTTTATCAACATTGCGATATACTCCTGAAATAAAAAAGTCAAAAAAAGAAAAAAAATATTTGTCTATATCTTTGAATGAAAATGAATTTATTTGAAAAAAAAAATTAGTATACCTTTTTTAATAATTTAAGGAAGATATTTAATCTTTTTTGTCACCATCTTCTGGATCCTTGAGCGTATGCCATTGCGCAATTGGACGTCTTGGTGATGCCAACATGTCTGACCAATGTCGTAGTTCAGTTCCACTCGCATTGTAGCCAAGTACAACTTTTCCAATTGGTTCTGATGTACCAATACGATCATAATCCACTACAGTTACCATCAAATTCACTTTCTGTTTGAAAAATAAAATTTTTAAAATTAAATAAACATCAACAAATCAACATTACAGTCAACATGAAATACCACATTAATTAATCTCCTACAAGAGACTACACACTTAACAGATCAAGCCTGGATCACATCTGTGTAAAGTAAAAAAAAAATAAAAATAAATAGAAAGTGTTTAAAAAAAAAAAACACATCATTTTAAAATACATTGTTTAAAAATAAAATAAAAAATAAACGACATTTACAAGTACAAAAATTGTTTAAACAATTAATCAGTTTAAGTATTAATTTGTATGGTATTACAGTAAACATCAACCCAAAACCACAAGAAGAATGTTTTCCCTAGACGCACCCTTAAGAGCGAAAGGGGAAATGTATTTGTGTTTATGAAATAATTTTTTTTCATGTTTATTTCACCTGAATTTGCTCGAAGGGAACTTCAAAGGTAAACGATTCGTTGTAGTATGGATTGAGGGTACATTTTTTGATTGATGTCTTTTTCTTCTTGAGTCTTTTTCCATTTTGCATTAATGCTATTTTAACATATGGATCTGATAGACCACCAACGTCCATTTTCTTCAAATTTTTAGCTTCCAATATGACGACTGTTAATTTTCCAGCTGTTGGTACGTAACGAAGTGAAAAACAAATATCACCAAGTTTGTTGTCCTTGCAAAATAAAATATATATATTGATAAACAGTGGGTTAAATTAATTATTAATTATTATTAGTGTTGTTGTTTGATTTTATTGATCATCTTACTTGTCCACCTTCACCTTCGACACTTTGTAATTCTCGCCATTCTTCAATTGTTTGTGCCAAATCAATTTGACACAGTGGAACTTTAACTTCACCAATTTGATCGTGTTTTGAAAATCTATCGAAATCGAATATTGCAAATACTAGAGTTTTGTTCATAGCATCGGCATATGGAACTCCCTGAAAATTAAAATAATATAATAGTAATAAATTCAATTAATTTAAGTTAATTGATAATGGTATGTGACAGAATAAATATACTAAACACAAACTTCCAGATTAAATTATCTTGAAATGAAATATCAAGTGTGTTTGTTGAAAAAAAAAAAAAATGGGATATTTTTTTAAAATTAAAATGTATTATTATGAAAATGATACAAGCATAGTAATATTTGTTTTTTTTTAAATTTATAAAAAAAATAAAATAAAAAATTTGTAATATATTTATTATTTAAAAATTAAAAAATTCAAAAAATTGTATTTATAAGAATGATTATTTTGTGTCTTGGTATCAAGTGGCCTAATGGTTAAGGGGACAAGCTCCAAGCCTACGGTGCTTGTGGTCTTGAGTTCAAAACTATGCGTTTGAATTATTGTAAGCTGAAGTCAGCAAATTGTCGATTTCACTTAATAATTTAATGGTGGTCATTTGTCGCCGGATTTGTGTAAACAGTTCGTATTGCCACATAGGTACTACGTTGAAATTGCAACTGAAAAAGACCCACCAATTCCGCGATTAGAGCAAATATTTTCTGGCAAGGAACAAGTGAAGAAAAACACTTTCTTGTTCTTTGCTGGGAGGTATTTGCCCTAAACGCTGAATATTTTTTTGTTTAAAAAAATACAAATGACAATACTACATTTATTATTAATCCAATACTATTAATAATTTATTTTGAAAAATTGCAATAAATGTTGTTTTTAATTGTTCCTTTAAAAAGTGTTAAAAAATAATCAACATAGTCAAATATCAACACAACAATTCAATGACTATTGTTGACTGTTTAAAAAATAATGATAAATAAATAAATATTCCATTCAACAATTGATCCGTTTTATTTTTTAAATTTACTATCAAAATAAATCTCAGATAATTTTAAAAATAAATTAATTATAATGGCTCAATGTTGATATTATTTTAAATTTCATTTTTAAAAATTTTATCAAGTATTTTTTAATATATTTATTATTTTTTAAAAAAAAAGAAAAAGAAGGTTGTATTCATAACAGTTATAGTTTTGTGTCTTGGTACCAAGTGGCTTAGTGGTGAAGGGGACAAGCTCCATGCCTACGGTGCTTGTGATCTTGAGTTCAAATCTTTGGATTCATTATTTGATAGGGGTTATAGGTGCTTGAAATTAGAATTATTATATTCTTCTTGAATCGTACCATCCTCCGCAATATGGAGATTGATTAGAACAAATACGATTAGAACAAATACTTCTTGGCAAAGAACAAGTGAAGTGCAACACTTTCTTGTTCTATGCTGGGTGGTATTTGCCCTAAACGCTGAATAATTTTTTGTTATTAAAAATTACAAATGACAATACTACATTTATTATTAATCCAATACTATTATTAATTTATTTTGAAAAATTTTAATAAATAGTGTTTTTAATTATTCCCTTAAAAAGTGTTAAAAAATAATCAATTATTTTTTTATTGTTAGAAATCATCTCATATAAATTTGTAATTATTTATAGTCATTGTGTTTTTATTTTCGCTAAATTGGAAATATTTTAATCTGGAAATTTATATTGTGTATATTTAAATATAAATTAAAAATTACCTTGAACGTAAATGTCTCATTGAATTCTGGATTCAGTGTTTTTCTATGTACCTTAGTTTCAAATTTCTTTTTTTTATCTGGTAAAAGATAAACTTTAACATACGGATCAGAAGTTCCACCCATATCAAGAGCTGGCAACTCTTCAGCTTTAATAACTGTCACTGCCAAACTGTTTGAGTTGAAGTCATACTCAAGCTTTAAAAAAAAGTACAATCAATTTTTTTAATTCAAAACAAAAAGAAGCCACCCTCAATTGAAAAATAAATTTAAAAAAAAGTTATATTAATTTTTTTGGTTCACAAAAAGTTTGATTAATTAAAAATCATAATTAAAATGATGCTTGATAATAAATTGGCGTGTTATTATTAATTAAATGTTGGCAATTTTGCTACCTTGTATTGGAGCTTTCCAAGTTTGACCTCGCTCTGTTTGCTCTCAGCTTCATCAGGCTCCTCAGCATTGTCAGTTAATTCTTCCATATCCGGCTGTACCTGTGGGTTTGTAAATAGTTTCCACGAGAGGAAAAGAGAAATATTAAATTTATCTAGGATCTAATTTAATTGAAAAAAAATATATAAACCTTGTCCTTGTATGTTCCACCGAGTAATTGTACACCTTTGAGATCGACACCTTTGATACCTTTTTTTCCATCCTTCGAACGACGTTTTCGGAAACATCTTCTTATACAAAAGCCACATATTCCAAATATTATTGCGACAATCACTGAAAATTTAAAATTTAAATTTAACCAACAATTATTTCATTAATAAATTATTTTTTAAATATTAAATTTACCTATGACTATTGTTACTGATGCCCAATTTGGTAAACCCGATTTGTCTTTTACAAAATCCACAGCAACTGCTGGTATTCTCTCCACTTTTTTTAAGGCTGATCTTGCTGTTGTTGATGCTGGACTCTCAGACGAATATTCTATGTAAAAAAAATAATTAAAAATTAAATTTTAGAGAAATATAATTAACAATAATTATTTAAAATAAATTTTATTAATTTTAACAATTTTATTTTGGAAAAATATGTAAGTTTTTGTAATTTAAATTTGATAAAAATATAAATAATTAATTTTTGTGTTAAAGTATAATCAATAATGAATATTTAAAATGGATTTTATATGAAAAAAAAAATTATTCTAGATTGGAAAATTATTTGAATGGAAGTGATTTAATTTCGTGGGAAAATATAAATTATTTAGATGAAATTTATTATTTTTAGAAAATAATTATGCAAATTTTAATTTACCAGAGACAAGATCCTCACTGGTTGATAATATTTTTTGAGTTGAAGATGATAATATGACATTCTTCGGAATACTCGTTGGTGGAGCAACACCTGATGTCAAACTTTCAGCTGGTACACTTGGTGCAATCGGCACAACTGGCGCACTTGGTGCACTTGATGGACTTGGTGCTTCCCTCTTGACCGCCGGCATTTTCTAAAATACAACAAAAAATAATAATCATTAATATATAATTAATTTAGATAGTATTTAATCAACAAAAATAAAAATCCATTCAAAAGAGCGCAAATAACTTTTTAAAAAAAATCCTTAAACTTTTTAAAAGTTTTTCATTTTAAAAAATCAAACAATTGTTAAAATTTCTCTGACAATTTTTTGTCTCTCCACTGTATTTTATCTTCTTCAACAACTGATACAATTACAAGTAATTAAATTACGAATTTTTCTCAAGACTATAAACTAAAAGAAATAAATAAGAAAAAGATTTTTTTTATTTTTGATTATAATTAAGTAGTAGTGCACTTTAAAAGTTCATGTTGAACAAAAGTTGAACAGAAGAATTGTCTAATAAAATCAACAAAGAGCACATGTATTTTTTATTTTTTTATTTGTTTTATAGTTGCTTTATTTAGAGTATTATTTTTCACTTTTATCTAACGCCTACTCGTGGACATTCATTGAATTAACTGATAAGTGATAATAAAACTTTGTAGATGTATTTAATTATTAACACATTTATTTTTAATACTATTATTTATTTAAACGAGAAATAAAATTTATTATAATTATTTCAATGACTTTGAAGTTTAATTTTATGTTATTATAGTTATTAATAATATAAGACACCTTGAACTACTTTCGAGAAATTATTTTTTCTCTATTTTGTAATCGGATCATGAATAAAATTAAAAAATAAAAAAACTCTTTCTTCTTCTCTTAATTTTTCTAAATAAATATAAACAATTTGATGAAATAAAAATTTTAAATTTTAGTTTAAAAATTATTTAATAATTATCATTGTTTTTTTTTGTAGCCAGATGATATTTAAATATTTTTTTTATTTGTTATATATATTCTAAAAAAATACATAAACATAACTAGCATAGATTTTGTAAAATAAATTTCTCCTAAACACGAACATTAGCCCATTGACTTTTGAAACAGTAAACATCAATTATGATTAGGTTCAACCAACCGAGTATAATTTATATAAATTTATACAAATATACAAGAATATTTTATGACATTATTCAGAGACTTTGAAAAAGGTCAGGAGTATTTTTTTTTATCTATCATGAAATATGAAAAATTATTTTTTTACGTGTCAAGTATAAAAATAATACATAAAAAATAAAATAACACGTAAAATTTTATTCCTTTTTGTTTTTAATAATGTACGTAACTATTTCAAAATTTTTTCAAGTAATTATTTCATAAATTTTGTCAAAAAAATGATATATTTTTTTATTGAATAATTGTAATTTTAAATGAATTTTTTATTTTTAATTCTAAATTTAATTTAAATAAATAGATGAACAATTAAATAAATTGATTGAAAGATAAAGAAATAAATGAACAATGTAATTAATTAATTGATCAATAAATAAATGTTAAATATTTTAAATATTTTTTAAAATGATTTCTATTTTATTTTTTAGATGAAATAATAAATAAATAAATAGACACGTCACTTTACAATATCGTATCTTCTTAAATGATATTTTTTATCAATGAATATTTTATAATTAAACTTCCTTATAAATGTATCATATTATACATGATTGCACTCATGCATATTGACGTAATGATCGAGTTAACGTCATGCAGCTGCGTTATTAAAAAAAAAAAAAAACATTGTTTGCAAAGGAAAAGAAAAAAAAAAAAATAGATGAATAAATAAAATGAGATACAAATAAAAATTCAACTTTCACATTGGAATCTGGTGTATGCATGCAATCGTAGCTCAAGCACGTTTTAAATTGAATTTCAATAAGTCATGTCCATATATTTAACGAACATGAAGAGTTTCAATCGAGTAAAGATCCACATTGTAAAATAAAAATATATTTTATTTTTTATTTTTCAAGTGACTTTTCATTAAAATTAAAAAACTGTATATTAAAATGAAATTAGCATTGCAAAGAGAGAGAAGAAAGGAAGGAAGGAGAGAAAAGTTGTTGAGGAAATCAATACTAGGAATGAAAAAAAATATGAGAGAAATAAAAAATGAATTTTTTTGTTAATATCCAATTTAAAAGTCGTTGGCTTTTGTAATATAATTTTTAGGGCATGTAATTTATCGAAGAAAATCGATACTAAGAGTGTTAATTTTCGTGACGATTTTGATTGGCTCTTAATATTCTTGACATTTGACATTTATGACACTATTTAATAATTGAAATTGTTATTGGCACCGACACGGGGAAATTTACGGAAAATACGGAGATGGGTTCCACCAGGTTTCACACACGATTGTGGCTATATTCACCGTAATTTTCCCCGTAACTTGTATGAATGTCTCCGAAAATTCCTCCGTACAGTGCCAATAGCTTTACCGTTCAATAATAGCCGCACCCATTTGTCTTTATTACAACTGATTTTTTTTATTTTTGATTTAATTTAATACGTTGCTAATTATTACAGTTCAGGTCGAGAATGAAATTAATTTAGTGAATTCTGCTTGCACAAACTTTGAAAATATTATGTTAAATATTTTTTGGATTGCTATAGTTAAAATAAAATATAAAACTTTCTGTTTTCAGGTAGAAAAAACTTGTTACAATTAGGAAAGAAAAAAATTGTTAGAAGCAATTAGATATATTAACTAACTTTTTTTATATATTCGGCGTTTAATTTGATGAAAATTAGTCTGACAAAAACAAGTTTTCTCTACTTAGAAAAAAAAACAAAATTTTCTTAGAAAAATTTCAGTTCCATACAAAATTTTTTGAGCTTTTTTTTAAGTAGAAAAAACTTATTTTCGTCAGACAAACTAATGGTTTTTATAAATGCCTACAATGATACAAAAAAAAAAAAAAAATCTCAATTTTTTAAAACAAATTATTTTCAATTTATCAAAATATTGAAAAAAAAAAAATTTATCAGTATATCTTTTGGGTAAAAAATAAGGATAATACTGAGACAAATTGATTCTGCATGAAGACATGAATATAAATTGAACGACTATGTGAAAAAAAATAAAAATAAAAAAATAAATAATAAAGAGGATCGAGTGATAAATAAGAGATTAAATAGAATTTGAAGAGGATGAGATTATGGTGATGATGACGATGTTTGATGTCCTTCGACGACCCCTAACCACGTCCTTGGTTTACGCGTAGGTGAAGCATTATATTTCACTGTATAATATATATATAATATCAGTGCTAAGTTACTTTGCTTGTAAGTTTATTTTTGACCTCTTAATCTTTGCAAATTGCTGTTAATTAAAAAAAGAAAATAAGTGAGTAAATAAATTTCCAAATTGATGAATCAATAACTACAAAAAATGAACGAATAAATTAATAAATAATTTATTTAATAAATAAATTAAAAAGTAAATAAAAAATATAAAAATAAAATGAAAAATCCCCCATGAAAGTTAATATAAATTTATCAAAAAAAAAAAAGAAGATAATCTGATTAAATTGAAAATTTTTTTATTTATCTATAATGAAAAATAAAGCTGGTTTATTTATTTTTTTTTTAGATAATTTTCATTTGTTATAATATATTTATGTCGGAGGAAGTGACTCAATGAGGTCAACATTCTTTAAAAAAAGAATTTTTTTTTTCTTCTGAAAATATAGAAAGTCTAAAAAATATAACGAGACGTGTACGTATGAATTTTTTAAATGGCAATCTGTCGTTGCAGTTTGAGTATAATATGAGAAAAAAAAAAAAGATACCTAGATTGATGTTAAAAAATTCAGATTTTGGATTTAGGTGAAAGGTTATAGAAACGCCCATTGACACATATTTATATACAACTTGTTATTATAAAAATTATTCAGTTGAAATATCTCAGTTTATGAATAAAATAAAATTGAATAAATAAATGAATTTAGTCTAAAGACAGATAGTTCATTGACAATGATATATGACGAAAATAAATATACTAAACACAAACATCCAGCTCAAATTATCTTAAAATAAAATATCAGGTATTTTAGTATTAAAAAAATAGGATATTTTTTTTAAATTAAAATGTATTATTATAAAAATGACACAAGCAGTGCAGAGTAATATATAATTTTTGAAAAGATAGAAAAATACAGCAATCATTTTTTAATATATTTATTATTAAAAAAAAAAAAAAAAAGAAAAAAAAAGAAAACTGTATTCATAGTAGTTATAATTTGGTGTCTTGGTATCAAGTGGCCTAGTGGTTAAGGGGACAAGCTCCATGCCTACGGCAATTGTGGTCTTGAGTTCAAAACCGTACAATATAAACTAAGGGAAGATTGCTATCTTGTTATCAAGAATTTATAAACAAAGAGAATATTCCTTGCCTTCATTGTTTAGCATCGGGGTAACATAGTTCCAGCACAAAATTCTGATCTGATTAGAGCAAATACTTCCTGGCAAAGAACAAGTGAAGAACAACACTTTCTTGTTCTATGCTGAGAGGTATTTGCCCTAAACGCCAAATATTTTTTTGTTAAAAAAAATACGAATGACAATACTACATTTATTATTAATTGAATAATACTAATAATTAATTTTGGAAAAATAAATAAATAAATTTCCATTCAACAATTCATTCATTTTATATTTCAAATTTATTATCAACATAAGTCTCAGATAATTTTAAAAATAAATTAATTTGTAATGACTCAATGTTTATATTATTTCAAATTTAATTTTTGTTAATATTCTCTTTTTAAATATTCTAAATTCAATTTATAATTAATTGATAACTATTTTACAAATTGTCAATTATATTTTTTCCATTCAAAAAAAAAATTAAACATTTAATTGAGAAATTAAATAAAACCCCTGTATTTTTTTTTGTCATTTAAAACGTAAAAAAAAAATAAAAAACTATAAAAACGTAAAAAAAAATTTAAAGATACATTTTATTTATCTTACAAATTGACTTTTTTTATAGTTTTTTTTTGTTACAAGGAATATATTTGCTGATTTAATTTCCATCAAAAAGATAAGAAAAAGCAAAGATATTTATTTCGATTTATAATTTAAGTGTATTGATAATTTTTCCTTTTTTTTACGACATTCTTTCATCTATTTTTATTATTATTAAATAATTCAAAAGGTCTATGGTTATATATAGCAACAAATGCAATTGTATATGATGTTTTGTATAGTATTGATTAGCTTGATGGGAATAGAATTGGTATTTTGTATCTTAGCTTTGCAGATCTGGCCATTGGCACTGTATATTATTACGGTTTTTTATTCTTATCATCATTTACCCATCGTAAGTTTATATACACAATGTGACGTGTACTGTACATAAATCGATAACGACGCTTTGCTCAGATACATTTTAACCTCGGCTATTTTACTCCCTCTCTATTATCATTATTTTTCTACGAAAAAAAATAACAAAAATCAAATTATTACAGCAAAAAATTCTCAACAAAAAACGACAAATAAAATATCTGTTTTTATTAATTACCATAATTATTTAACATATTAAATTATTTATAAAAAAATATTATTCAACTGACGAAACCGACTGACAAAAACAAAAGTTTAATAAAAAATAAAAATATGTATAATTTATGTCTATGTACAGTAAGATCGAATGCGCAGTTTCATTTATTAATTTGTCACGCACCAAAATGACTGCTATAGTAAATGCAACTTTCAATTGACTGTTTATTAATTTTATTATTATTTTTTTTTTAATTCTAATTAAAACAATAATACGGTCAATTTAATCCACCTATTATCCTGTGATGATTTAAATTTACCCAATATTTATCTACAATTTAACAAAAAAAAAAAAAAACTAAAAATAATTTAAATTAATTTTTTGTTTATTTTGATTTTGTTAATAATAATTATGGTTTATTTAGAAAATATATTTTCATAAAGATTGTAAAATATCAAAGGAATGATATTGTAAATTTTTTTTCATCCCTTAATTTTATTTTCATACCAAAATAAAGTTTAAAAATAAATTTTTGTTTTTTTTTTTATTAGCTAATAAAAAATAAATGGATTAATAATTTTTTTACTGGTTTGTTTATATAATTTTCTATTTATTTAAATGTTTATTTATAAATTTGATTGTATTTTATATTTGTTATAATACATTGAATATATAGAAATGAAATTTATGATATTTGTTTGACTATTGACTGGCCTACATCACTTGCCGTCGGCAATTCAACCCTCCCATAATATATTTTTCCCCTCATAACCAATGATGCTTGCCAAGAATTGTCAATGAAATTCCTTTTTGATCCTCCCTCTCCTTGACACGACCCACTGAATATCAGACGATCGAAATATTTTCTTATAAAAATGGCCAAGAAAAATAATAAAAATAATACTAAAAAAAAAATATCAATAACACACATTCAACACACAACCCTGCGTAAACACATAAAATAAAAATAATGATAATAATAATTTACAGACTTATAACCATTGACTTCCCCTTAGTAAATTCCATCACAACCCTCAACTTGATTCCCAGACATTTAAGATTAAAATATCTATAGAACAAAAAACAAAATCTTTTTTTAAACAATAAAAAGAAATTTATATATTCGCTCAATTGAATACAAGTTTTTCTTTTTGTACAAAGTTGGATGAAAAGAATCGTGGTTAAGATGCAGTTCAAGAGAAAAAAAGAGGGTTGTCAAAAGAGGGTAGGTTGGGTGCTGTCAAGTGAGGGAAGCAAAGAATCAAAAAAAGGGAAAAAAAAAAATACAAAAAGCTACAATCAAATTGTCATGGATCAGGAGATGCCCCGGAATTTGTCAGATATAAATATAATAAAAAAAAATCGATAACTCAATTTTATATACTGACATAATCCAAGTCCATTAAGAAAAATAAAAATATAAAATATTATACACTTCATTGACATGCTTTTGACAGGAAAAAAAAACTTTTAGGGTCGTTAATTCAGCCGAAAAAAATTCTTAGAGAGATCAATAATTAAGGAAAGCTCTAGAGAATTAGGGTTAGATAAAATCATTTATCCGAGAATGTTAAAAAAAAAAAAAAAATATAGGGAAACAATGAATCGATAAAATGTGTGCGGCAGGTTGAAGTTGCGGCGGGTGAAAGGGATCGATTGGTCAGGCATCCCACCCAGTGTTAAAAAATAATTTTTTTAAAAATAAATATCATCACGTATATCACACCACCACCCTTAACATGCAACACCAAAAATAATAATTTTTTTTTTTAAATCTATATTACATATTCACAATATTATTTTATTATTAAATTTTCACTAAATATTTTCTTCAAAATGACGTAAATAAATTAACACAAAATTATTTCACTGAGATAAAAATTTAAATTTTTCTTTTATCACTTGTACTTACGTATTATATTGTTGAACAAAAATAATTATAAATAATTATTATAAACAATATGACCGCTCCCGTTTTTATTTTTAATAATTATTTTCCTTCACCAACAAAAGATCCAACTCTTTCTCTGTCAAAATTCACCCGCGACCCCGTAACACAAGCGTCACGAAGACGCAGCTTTTCTGTGCGGTAAAATACCTCTAATATTAATTTAATAATAATCAAATTTATTGTTAATAATTAGAAAATTATATATAAATATATATTGTAATTATTGAGTTATTATAATTTATACATTATATAGTTATTAATAAAAGCACAACGTCATAAAAACGTATTGTAAAATTCAGTCGCGGCTTCTCTTTACGGGCCACAAAACTCTTGCACACTAGGAGGTCAAATGAAGAGGGAAATAATATATTTGCGCATGTCTAGTTTGAAAATATATTTTCAATGTAATATGGCTGCTTGTTATATATATATATGTGTATTTGTATTTTAACATTGAAGGGTTGTAAAATCGATAAAACCAAAGTTTCTTATTATTGGTTACTCGTTGTCACTAGAGGGCGAATAAAATACTCGTGGCGGACTCGTGTGGTCATCCTCCTAAAGCACAAAAATATATTATTATCATTATTAAGCTCAAAAAATTAACTTGATATTATTATAAATATTTAAATAATATTTTGCTTGATATTAAAATTATTGCTTCATTTTATATTTCAGATTTCGGAGAATTATTTTTCATTTTTCATTTAATTTTTTTGTAAACCACCCTTCACTTTTGGAGCTTTTAATGTCAATAAATTTGTGACGTTAATAATCGTGCGCTTTGAGTATATGTGAATTTATTATAACACTTTAGCAACGTTGCAAAGAAAAAGGAAAAAAAAAAATCTTTTATCATGACGGTTTGTCACGGATGACGTAGTGACTCCCTTGGGACATCGGCCTTGACATCAACACACGATACTGTCATCAATATGTGAAATGAAAATGTAAAAATATATATTTTTTAATTTATCTCGTATTTTATATGATATTTGTTTATTATTTAATTTATTTGATGGTAATAATACAGCCCGACTGACTTGAATCAGAGTCAAATTTATTTAGAAATATGGTCTGAATATTGACCTTGACTACTTGATTCTTATTGTGATTTTTATTTATATAATTTTTTTATATTTTAAGTATTATTGTTCTCGTTTTCTTCGTTAAGACCAAATGACTTTGAACCTGTGATAAAAATTATTTACAAGGATTATGCATTATTATTATATCGCTCCAAGTTTTATCGATGTAATAAAATTTTATCGTTGTTGAGTTCGTCGACATAGTATACTTAGAAATTGGTTGTTATTTCGAATTTAATGTAGAACAAATTTATTTTATTTATTTTTTAATCTGGAGTATTATTTATTTTATATATTGTTTGTATAGAGTTGGTGGAGTGATTAGTGTAATGGAGAACATTGAAGGTCCATGGGACAATGATAAACGTAGGGTATCATCTGGCTCATCAGCGAAAATTCAAAATCATGATTTAAATAATAGCCAAATTGAGTCTTGTGATGAATCAATTTTTGATGATTCTTTGACATATGTAAATATATTTTTTATGGCTAATTAACTAGATGGAAATTTTCTTAATAATATAATTAATTTAATTTAAAAAAAATATTAAATTTGAATGTTGAAAGCAATATTTTTTTCCATTTTAATTTGATATTTTTTATATTGATTTTTAAGAGTCTTTAAATTTAAAATTTAAGCTAAATATTTTTTGTTGTTTAATAATTATAATTTGCAATTTTAAATTATAAAATAATAAATAAATTTTTGTTTGATTGTAATTTTTAGATACCTGTGTATACTCATTTAATCACTTATGATCCAGTGCCAATTAAGAGGCCAGTGACCCCATTAATTATTAAATCACTTCGAGCTGATTTAAGGTAAATATTTAATTATTATTTATTATTATTTGAACAATAAATTGTTTATTTTTATTGTTGAATTAATTTTTTTATTTTTAATTTTAGAGCAGAATCAGAGATGAGAAAAACACCAGAATCAAAATCATCTAGCCAGTTTGATAAATCATCAAAAATTAAAGGAAAAAAATAAACAAGATGCAAATTAAAAAATTATAATTAATTTTAGTAATTTTATTAATTCAGTATGTAAATTTCGAAAATATTATTATTTGAAAATATAAATATGTCGGTCATGTAAATTTCGCTTT
Organism: Aphidius gifuensis; assembly: GCF_014905175.1. Lineage (NCBI taxonomy): Eukaryota > Metazoa > Arthropoda > Insecta > Hymenoptera > Braconidae > Aphidius > Aphidius gifuensis. The sequence goes on along the minus strand of NC_057790.1, from coordinate 798,919 downwards.
AAAAAAAACATGGCGTCCAAATTGAAAATTCGCCTTAATTTTTTTTCTGACATTAAATTATTTTTGTTGGTTATGTAATTGGTTTTGTTGATAAACAAAACAAAATTACAGTGCAATAGGTTTTTAAAAATACATAAAAATATAATTAAAAAATAAATTTTTATTGTTATTAATTAAAAACTGCAATTGATTTTTTATACCCTCAATATTTTCGTTCTACAAGAAGAATAAATAATATTTCTGGAGTATCAAGAAGACATCACAACATTGAAATAACGTATGATGAATAAAACTCCATTAATAATTTATAACAATTGATTAATAATAAAATTTTATTTCTAGATATTTGTAAAATGAAGACCAACTATTGTTCATCAGATAAATCAGTTGAAAAGACTGTAATTAAACATGGTAAAATCAGCAATAAGCCACAAGATGGTTCCATCTGTTCCTTGCTGATAGAAGATGTCCAAACAATTCCCCAGGATATTGACTTGCAACAATATCACTCGGAAATATTAACTGGCAATTCAACAGTCCAATTGACAATTGATGAATCATCATCACAATTGGACAGGCAAATCGAAAGAGCCATCAAGTGGATGGGAGACAATGAAGTTGCTCTTGTTAAGATTGTTCTTCCAGCTCTTTCTGACCAAGAAGAATGTCCAAAAAATAACCAGCTTAAATTTAAAATAACACTGATTGATCACAAGCCAGTCAAACCCATCTGGGACTGGACACCACAAGAAAAATTTGACAAAGCATTGGAAAGAAAAGAAACTGGTGTTGAACTTGTTAATAAATCAAGAACAAAAGATGCATTTTATAAATTTTCAAAAGCTGTTAAAATAATAATTTCAATGGAGCCAATTAAAGATTTAAATCTTGATGATAATTTAAACAATAAAATCAATGATTTAAGAGTCAGTTTGTACAACAACATGGCAATGTGCCAATTGAAGTACAACAATTATGATCATACAATTGAACTCTGTAACAAAGTCTTGATGAGAGATAAAAATAACGTCAAGGCATTGTACAGAAGAGGCTGTGCTTATGGAGCTATCACAAATGTTGAAAAAGCACTTGATGATTTTAAATATGCTCATCATATTGAACCACAAAATAATGCTGTTAAAAGTCAACTATTAATTTATCAAGAAAAATGGAAAAAAGCTGAAAAAGAAACAAAAGATATTATTAGAAAAATGTTTACATAAATTGTTAATAAATATTTTATATTTTTTAAAACTTTTTTGGAATTTATTTATCAATCAATCGCATAAATACAAAAATACATTTTTTCTACCCATTTTTAAACTTATACCACAATTATATTATTATTATTTTTTTACATCTTGCATGCTCAACAATTTTTTTAAAAAATATTTCGAAACAAAATTAAGGATAGTTTTGATATTTAAATAAAGATCAGCTGCATTATTATTGATTAAATGATAAAAATATGTTAGTAATATATTCCTGCGATGATTATTGCATTGTTTGTTAATAATTATCATTAAAATATGTTGAGACATTATTACAAGATAACAAATCATATACTTAAAATCACATTTATCTTTTTTAATTATTTTATAAAAAAAAAAAAAAAATAACAGTGACGTATATAGTATTAAAAAATTTGTTGTTTTTTTTAACTTAAAATTATTATTAAACGATGTAATTTATATATTTTGATGTTGACAGATAATGAGCAAAAAAACAGTTGATGATTTTAACAGAAATAATAAATAAATGGCACAAAAATTTTACAATTATTTTGCCAATTATCGAGTCGAAATGATTGATTCATTTCCAGATATATTTTTTTCTTTAAATGCTACAAACATGCATGAAAAAAATTTATTAAAATGCACATTCACGCCAGTTGTTTTAACAATATTCATTTTTTTTTAAATATAATATTTGCAAGTTGACAAAAAAAAATCATTTTCATCATAATCGAATTGTTATTGTTAATATCATTGCAAATATGATTTCTTTTTTCTCTTTTTTTTTCTAACAAATTCACTGGCAAGATGTATCGATTATGTAAATGAGCAAGTGCATTTGCATTTTGTAATGATTTTTTACAACACATAACAGTTTAATTTACAAAGCTAATGGCAAATGCGCTAGTGTTAATTTTTTATATTCTTTTTTTAACGATACTCAGGATAATAAACTTTATAGCAAACACAAATGAAAATAATAAAAATTAAAATGAAATAAAAAAAGTAATTTTAAAATATCCTGAATTGTGAAAATGTGTGGCACAGCTGATGAAAATAAAATTACTAAAATTACAAACTTATTAACGCATTTAACTTTTTTTTTTTTTTATATAAATATTTACATTTAATGCAATTTAAAAAACAAAAAATCATCCTGAACAAAATTATTAAAATAAACCCGATTAATGAGTAGTTTTAAAATGTTTTTTTCTCTTTTTTTTTCTCTCTTTTTTTTTTTATACTTAAGAATTTTTATAAAAAAATTTTGAGTTATTATTTTTAATGACAATAATTATCTAATTATGGACAACATTTTCATGTGTCAACTATAACAATTTGCTAATTTTTTATTTACTTTAATAACGATTTTAAAGATCCATCGATAATATTATAAATACTGTCCTCTCACAATATAATTAAAATAAATTATTCTCATGTAAAAAAAAGCAAAAAAAAAATTGTCAGGTTATTTTATTTGAGTTTAAATATTGTTCAAGATTTATTTTTCTTTTTTTTGTTAAATATATCTATATATATTTTAGTGTTAATTAAAAAAAAAAAAAAAAATTAGGGAATGGATCATGGATTTTTAAGAAATATTTTAAAAATATATTTTACGATTGTTTAGGCTTTCCATTAACAGCACTCATTGTTACATTGGTTGCTGCTTCAGTTGCTTGTGCGACAGCAACAGAAACTGATTTTTCCACAAACTGTTGATAAATTGGCTTCATAAACTGTAATTTAAAATGGATAAATATTAATATGACAAATGATTAATAAAACGAAATAAAAATTAAGCAAAAAGTACAATTAAATTTAGCCTTGAAAGCAAATATTATAAATTATTTTTTTGTCACGACAATGGGAAGCTGCAGAAAACTTACAAATCACCATACCTTGATTGATGATTCCAAAACGCACTCGGGATTATTTAGGGACAAAATTATACAATTAAAATTCAAGAAAACAAAGTGTATGTGTGTTTGTTAATGTTACTAAGTGTTTTTCTTTTTTTTAAATATATATTATCTAATTAAATAGTGAACCATCGATTATTTATGTTAAAAAATAAGATGAAATAATAAATTAATAAAATGTTGATGATAATTAATAAATTAAGCGTGGGATCATATGTAACCATGTTTACGAAAATGGGTATACACAATGGTATAAGTTGGTATTGCTGCTAATGTTATGAAAAAGGATAGGACAAGGTAACGTATTTTATGAGCTAGATGAGCGCATAGCCAGGCCTGTCGAAAATAGAGAAAGAGCATATTAGCTGGCTTATTTTTTTGGTTTGTTTTTATAAACAAATACACCGTGTATTGTTTGACAGTTTGAAATAAATATTATAATGTTTGTTAAGATAGTGGATAGTATTATGAAAATATATATTTAATCAACATGGGCTTGAAGCATTAAATATTTAATTAATTATAACTTACATTGTCCCACATTGCACTTGCCAGAGCATCAATTTGAGTACCAACTTCTCGAAATTCACCACTCCATCTAGATAATTATTAAATAAATTAATTAATCAATTTCAATGAAAAGATTAAGAGTTTAAGAATAAATAGCTTACCTTATGTATGCCCATAAAGCAAGTGTCAATAGTGCAACTCCCATTGTGAGGTTACAAAAATTAGCAACTGGATAAATACCAATTAATCCAAATACACCAGATAAAATATATGTTATAATAGCAATTGTAAAAAATACTGCTGGTGTACGAGCTGCTTTAAATATATTTTTTGATTCATTGTGTGCTTTAAATTGAAGAAATGCTTCATCCATATCCTAAAATTATTTGTCAATTAATAAAACAAATTAAGCAAGTAATAATAAGTAGCTTTAACAAACCTTGCTTAATTTTTCTCTATATTTTTCACTAAAATCGTCACCTCCCATTTTTCGTTTATTTGAAAATTGATAAATTGCTTTTTCTACACATCTTTTATGCTCTGATTCTAAATGTGCTGTTGCTAAAAATGGTTTTGTTCCACCACAAACACACTCCATCAATTGTAAATACAGATCTTTAGCTTCAGCAACAGCTGATAAATTATTTGCCTCAGCAGTTGCCTGTATTAATTAATTTAAATTAATAATTATTAACTCGTAAATAAAATATACAACATATAAATTAATAAATAAAAAAGAAAATTTACCTCAAGCATACTTTTAGGTTGTGGTAATTCATCACCTTTATATATTTCAATATAACATTTAAAATATGCAACTAAATCTTTAGCTTTAACAGATTGTCCATTAATTTTTTTAGTAACTAAATTTTCAGGTGCTAATAATGTTGGTATTAATTTTCTCAATTGTTTTTTAAAATCTGTTTCAATTTCTGATAATCTACCATCAAATTTTGGATTTGTTGCAATTTTTAATCCTGGATGTGGCATTAAAAAACATGATATATCAGAAAAACATGATTTAATATGTTTACGTAAACTTTGTAATTCTGGATGTTGCATATCAGATACTTCTAAACGTCTTTGTAATAATTTAAAACCACCATCAGCACCATATTCAGCTTCATATGGATACGTCCAATCTCTAACTAAAAATTGTAATCTTTGAAATGGTGTTGAGCCAGATTTTTCAAGTGCAAGTCTTCCATATTCAGTGAATAATTGTAAATGTTGTAAATCATCTTCTTGTATATTTGATGATAAATTAAATATTTGTACTGATGATAACATTGTACTTAATGCAAATACAGTTGCACAATCTCTAACTGTTGATTGACTGTCAAATGCACCTTGTGTATCCATCAATATAACAGCTATTTTTTCACCATTTGGTAATGTTGTTGGATATACTTTTGACCACATTAATATACCAGTTGTTTCTCTTTCTGAACCACCACGCCATGAAAAACCACTCAATGGTTCATCATCATTACCAAGCCATGAATCATCTGTTTGTTTGTCGATGTACTGTTAATAATAATAAAAATTATAATAAGCTTCTTTTGTCAAGTAGATAATTTTATTTTTTTATATGTAATACCTTGCTGTCCATGTAACGTAAAAAAAAATCAAGCAAAAAGCTTTTTCCTTTTCTGAATGCACCAGCAACAGAGACAACCACAACACTGCGGTCTTTTATGTCATCTTGAAGTAAAATATCTGACAGGGCTTCCTCGTCAAGTTCAAAGGTATGATTTGGATGTGCCAAGACTACCTGTACTGGATGTCCTTTGTCCTCTTTTATATTTTTTTTTTCCATTGATGAATCCATCGTAGACAATTTCTCAATTTTTTCTCGTCTCGCTGGACGTTCTGTAATATTATTAAATTACATTTTCATATAAAACCAAAGCCAATTAAAATTATCATTTAAAACGTCTATTTCTAGTTCAAGTTATTTCTAGTATTTATAACATTTATCTTTCACAAAAAATAAATAAAAAACACAAATTTTCGACTAACCTATTTCTTGATATCTGTTATTTCCTGGCACACGATTTACATTCTCATCTAGCAAGGCCATTGGCGGTTTTGTAGCTGTAAAAATAAAAATAAAAAAAAATAAAAAATAATTCAAGTCATCTAATAATTCAGTAGCATAAATTATTCGTTTTTTACATTTATAATTATTACGTATTGAAAAATGTAAAATTAGATAATCATGAATATCAATTATGTACACAAATCAAAATACAGATATATAAAACAAATTTGAGGTTATACTTCATGTAGGTATTGATATCAATGATTCTATTAGATTTGTTCAATAAATAAATCAATACAAATATTAAAAAAATGAATCGTTCAATTTCCTTTTTTTTTAACTAAACAAATTTTTTTTTTCAAATCATTTTGTTTAATACTTTTATTTATAAAAATTTTTTCGTGGCAATGTTTTTTTTTTTTTTTTAATAACGTGATAATTTAAATAACTATTTTATCGATCAAGCAAATTCTAACCAGAGCCATGGAGGTGTATAACTCGAATTTCACTGAAGCTCATAGAATGGAGCAAGTCAGTACGTTTTTCTGCCGGTGATGACGCTAGTGGGACGAGTGCCCAAAGTCACATGTTGTTTTTGTTTATATATTTTTTTTTTTTTTGTGTAGCGCAGTTAGAGACTTAGAGTATTCCTTCATTATGTAAAAAAATAATACAACTACATAATACATTATTTATTTAACAAATAAAATTAAAGCAATTTATTTTAATAAAATAAACACCAAGGACAAGCAGTGTCTAAAAAAAATGAAGCTAAAGAATTGATGTGACTATAAAGAAATTATATGATAAGCAACATTAATTCCTTAGCTTTATCTTTTCTTGATTGCTTGTCACTGAAATATTTATTAAAATAAGCTAACTGTTATTTGTTAAATATTAATGATTATGTAATTGTATTATTACAAATAACTCTCTACTAACACTACACAAAAATATATAAACAAAATAACATGTGACTTTAATAAAACACTTTCGTCCCCTAACAGACTCATCACTGGCACTGACTGACTTTAGCATGAGCTTCAACAGCTCCCTATGCCGCATGCGCGCATCCCTTTTTGTCAAAAAAAAGTGTTAAAATTTAAATTATTAGTTGTTTATACCTTCAATAACTTTTGAACAAATAAACATAAAAAAATTTTGTAAAGTCCAAAAAATTGCTGATTAAATTTCTGAGTGCTACACACTTTTCTAAAAAATCGTTAAAAGCAATCCTTCATGGCTATTTTTTTATTAGAACATACCAGACACTACTTATTATTATAAACAATTGTTGATAACTAATTAACGCGAGTTCGGAGCGTTTTTTATCAAAACAGTGTGGCTCTCGGTATTTAAAAGACCAACAATTTGAGACTAAATGGAAGTATATAAGTTTATTTTTTAAAAAGTTATGCGAGGTATAAAAAAACGTAAATTTTGTTTTTTTGTTAATTAACAAATTTCTAACAATAGCAAAAAAAAAACTACCTCTTAATTATATAGATTTTTCAATTTTTAATGTCTAGGCAAAAAATTGCATCAACGATTTATTTTTAGTTTTCTTAATATTTTGATTTTAAAATTTTTGCAAAAACATTTTTTGTTGATAACTAATTTATTAACGAATATTTTTTTTTTCTATTCTCGGTTGTAGTATTTCTTCTAAGCTTCAATTTGGCTCTAATACGAACATCCTATCTATATTATTCCGCCTACGTAAAAAAAATAAAAAATAATTCAAGTCATCTAATAATTCAGTAGCATAAATTATTCGTTTTTTACATTTATAATTATTACGTATTGAAAAATGTAAAATTAGATAATCATGAATATCAAAAATAATGAGTATTATTTATTAATAGAAAAATAATATAATAATATTATTAAACGGACCACGAGAAACCATTCCAAATTCGTCTGGTAATTCATGACGATATCTACGTTCAACTGGTATTTCTTGTTTATTTTCACGAGTTACATTATCACGTACTCTGTGTCTGTATAACTTATTACGTTTTTCACTCATTTTTTAATAATATAAAACAATAACTGTTAATTAAATTTAACTATTTATTCATAATAATAAACACTTTAATTATTAAAATTATTTATAACAGTCGTGTGTGTTTGTGAGTTAATATATATAGATTTTTTTGTGAGTGTGTGTGATGGGTGACTAGTTGAAAGCCAGAACGAGACTAAAGTCCGGATAGTATGAGGTGAACACAACGTAGTGCATAACTAAGCACCAATGAAAACACTTGGCATTCAATGGAAAATTGTCAGCTACTGAATGCAAAATTGGCAGCCAACTACAACTCAACAATTTGACCTTGATATGCATTTTTTTTTTTTCATTACTTTAATTTTTTATTTATGGCTCAAAAATAACAATTAAAGTAATTTCGATTTTTGAATAATTCGAAACATAATTTTGTGATAAATTTTTTAATTTAATTTGGAAAAGATTACTTACTGAATAAAGTTACGAGAAAAAGAAAAAATTATATATTGCTGGAGGCAGAGAGGAGAGAGAAAGAAGTGAAATTTAATTCTTTTCTTGAGATGTAAAATAATGAAAGTGAAGTTTGTAAAATGAAAGGAGAATATTCGTCTCTTGAATTTTATTCAAGTTATGTAGTGGATGAATTTTTAAAGAAAATATATATAAAATTCACAGTGACATCGTTAAAGTCTGAGGATAGTAACAGATGAATAAATCTAATCAAAAAATTTTCCTCAAATTTACAAAATCTTTTTTTATAAAAAACTTTTTTACTTGTAGTTATTTCTAAAAAATTTATTCAAATTCTTTTTTTTGTTTTTTTATATTGTTTATGTAATTTATGTTGATTAAATTTTTTTTTACAATTCAAATTTTCAATGGAATGTTATTTTAGAAATTTTCTATGAAAAAAAATTTAATTTAATTTTAGTTTGTAATAATATAAAATAATTGATTTGAATTTATTTGACTGAATGATTCATGTTTAATTAGAAATATTCATTGATCCAAGTTATAATTAAAATGAACAAATTGCTGTTATTAAAAAAAGCAGGATCAAAGTAAATACTCCGCATACTATGAGCTCCAGTTTAATATTATTTTTAATATCATAAAATACCTGCGAGATAATTTGCTTTTATCAATAAATATACATCAAGTGTCAATTAAACAATCCATTGAACAATTGATAAATTTAATTAATTATTTACGAGGGAGCCACTTGTCGGTTACAAAAAAAAAAAAAAAATATATACATGCTTTTTAAACAACGTCATAATCATTGACAGAATCATCATTCAATTATCATTATTATTATTGACTGTCATGATCTAAAAATTCTTTAATAATTTATGTTAATTTAATGTGTCACATCATCTCCCACATTGATTCTAAATTAACGATGACATAAGCATTTAAACAACAACAAAATCAGCGAATGATGTCAATTTTTAGCAACAAAATATCATCAAAATCATCAACAACATCAACACCACTTGTTATGTCGACATATCTTTCTCTGTCTTTTAAATGACCTGCTTGTTTATTTTGCAAAATAAAAAAACACGATAACACTGATGATAATCAGGTGACAATAATTATTTTGGAGTAAAAAAAAAAAAATAATTTGATGTTAATGATATTCTGATGATGACACACACACATAATTTTCAATTGACCAGAAAAAAAACAACAAAGACAAATATAATAACAAAAAAAGAATGTTCTTTTTTTTTTTTGTTGTAAAATTGTTGTTAATTAATTTATGCAATTACCTTCAATGAATTCCTTGACGTTGGGCATGTTATTGTTTAATAATATATATCCAACAAAATATTGTCAACTTTGTAATGACAAGATATAATTTTCATACAGCTGGATGTCCAATTCACATATATACACACATGCAATATACGTTTGCGTAGAAATTTATTGATCAATATATTTTATTGATGCTTTAATTAACTTTAAAAATAAAAATGAAAATTATACATTTATTAGAATATAATTATTTTGTTTATTAATTTACAATTAACTTACCGACATATGAAGAAATGTCGTCGTGTTTATGTTCTACGTTATTAATCGCCATTTTGGATGATATTTACTTTTCATTGTGACAGTAAACTTATGAATATAAAAATCCCTAAAGATCACTAAAAGATCCCTATAAGATTTTTCAGTTATTAAATTTGACTGCAGATGTCGTTGCGTACGCTAATGGCGGCTGCAAAAAAAAAATAATAAAAAAATAGTAATTTGAATTGGCCAATATTTCCCTCCAAAATTAAAAAAAAAAAAATAAAACAAATGACGATCGGCAATTGTTTTTTTTTTTATAATGTTTATGGCATTTGTGACGTCATTCAGTGTCGGTCTTTCGGAGCAAACGGTATAATCGTCGTTAAAATTATCACATAAAATTTAATTATTAATTATTGTTGAATTAATTGTTTATAAATATTACGTTTATCTACTATATTTGTCATTCGCGATGTTATTTATTTATTTATATCAATAATTACAGTGAAAAAATAGCTTTTCAGTGAAAAAAATTGACCTTGAATGAACGAAAAACGGAGTAAATTAATTAATTAAATAAAAAATAATAAAAATTTATTGTGAATTAATGGATTATATTAAAATGAACTAAACAATTTTACGGAGTATTTTCGGTGATTGATTTTACAAATTTTCAATTTAGTGTGTGTGTTTGTTGTTGATAAAAAATAAAAAAAAAAAAACGAAAATAATCAGTGATTTATGAATATTTATGATGGACATGAATAAAATGATTGAAAAATTATCGGATTAATAAAATTGGAAAAATCAAAAAACGAGTAAAAAAAAAAAAAAATGATGAATTGAGGGTGCTATTTCGTTTTGGCGGAGGTGTTTTCGAAGATGGCGGCGTTGCGGTCCATACAGTCTCTCCCAATGTTATGGCGAAGTTGTGGATGCTGGTGTGCGCGAGGTGGTTCGTTTCGTGCGCGAAAATCCTTGTGTTATTATCGTGTTCTTTATGTACATGTTTAATGACATTTTAGCATAATAATAATATACCTAAAATCATCAATAATCATATTGGTAAGTTGTTAAATAATTATAAACTTTATTAATTATATTTTAAAGTGTTAAATCTATTATTATTTTCATCACGAAATATTCAGCAAAAAAAAAAAGAAATTTCATGAAAATATATGTCGTAGTATTATGCTACTGTTGTTGTTGTTTTTCAAGTTGTTTTTTTATTATTTATTATTGTTATTATTATCTTGTTAATTATAATATTACCGGTTTATGCTAAAAAATATATCCGGCAATAAAAAAAAAAAAAACAACAACAAACATGGCTGACTATTAAACACGACTATTGTTTTTTTTTTTTTTTTAATTTTTTTTAAATGTGCAACAAACAAATATAAAAAAAAAAAAATTAGACAAATAATACTAGATTTAAATAAAAAAAAAAAAACGGAGTGTTATAAATATTTTTAAAATTAGAAAATTATTTATTTTTAAATTTTGAAAAAAAAATTATAAAAAAAGTTTGAAAAGGAATAATTTAAAGCGGGGAATTTAAAGGGACAGATGAGGTCCCACACGAGGTATTTAAAAATTTAAATCTCCCAGCTGGGCCCAATTGTGGGCTCCACACACACGCAAAGACACATGTATTAGGAGTATATGTGATGATTTACTCACCACGCGGTCGTTCTCTTGCCCAGCACGTGTTTTTATCAATATCTTGTTTTTTTTTTTTTATATTTTTTTTATAATGTCTTTGCTGAAGCATAAAAATCCCTACAGCTCTTGATATTTATTTTTAACAAAATCAATTGACTTTAACAAGCAGCCTAAATTTGTACCATTGAATTTCTACTTGTATAAATACACACACACATTTACCATCATTAGAAATATTTTATATTTTTTTTTTTATTATACAATTTAATTGCAGTCCAATTAATTTCACACGTGTCGACGTCCTCTATATGTGGGTTATTATATTTTATTTTTTTTTTTTACTTTTTTGAAATTATAGTCTTCTTTTATCTCTTTTATTTAGTTATTTTTCTTCTTTGTCTTTTCGGTTTCTCTGCCAAATAAACGCCGAGATGTCGACTGCAATCACGAGGGTGATTCACGACTTTTGGCACATATATATAAACTTTTGTCAGTGTGACTGTTTTTAAAATCTCTTTTTCTCTCTCTTTTTTTTTACTCTGTATTTATGTTTAAATCGGTGATGTGTGGGTAGTTTTTTTTATTTTTATTTTTTTAAGTATGTACATGCTTGCAATTTTGCATACAAAGTGTGCCATCCCGTCTGGATTATTTTATACTGCATTGAAATTTTGTCAATTTATTATTATATATAAATTAGAAGCTATATATATTTACTTGATTAATTTTAGAATTATATAAATTACTTGATTGATTGGCGATACAGCTATTATTTTTCTTCATCTTTTAAACATTGTGCCAAATAATTAAAAAAAAATAGAAATAAAACAATTCAATGATTATCGCTTAAATTATATTTTAATTTTATAAATAATTTAATAATTTACTTTTTCAAGTGTTTAATTTAATTGCAAATTTAGAGGATATATTTTTTTATTTTTTTTTGGAGTTAAAAAAATACTGTATGGTAATTTTTGAATTTTAGATTATATTAGTCATTATTCTAGGGTCAAATTAGAATGAAATGTCAGGTTTAACTATATTCACCGGCTATATAACAAATGTATAAAAGTACCCTAGTGCCGATCGTAGGCAATTTCTGAGTATTATGCTCCCGTGAGCACTATGCTCGTATGCAAATCGTAAAATGCGTTCATCGTAGTTATACCTCTCAACATTTATACACCGTAATACTCTAAAACACATATACATTTACTCAATGCCATCAGTAATGGTAACTTTTGTGCCATGCCAGTTATTTTTTTAATAATTTTTTATTACTATTATTTATCAGAAATTTATTCATATTATATATATTTTCGATTCGAGCTTTTTATTACTATTATAAAACAATATTAATTTTTTTCACTCGAGGCAAAAAAAATCGGTTAAAAATATTTTTAATTTTTATAGAGCCTATTGATAATTACTGTTTTATTATTGTCAAATTTTAAATTTGATAATTGAATTTTAATAAAAAAAAAAATCTAAATTTAAATTAATTTGTTGGAAAATATTTAGAAATTAATTTTTAACTTTTGATGAGTTAGAAAGTCACCTGTGACATCCGGCCGAGTGTTCATATAATATTTCAAGTAAATCGTTTGAATGATTTCTGAGAAAAAATGATAACAAAGATAGATCGGACATTCAAATTTATTATACATATATGTAAATCTATTGAGAGCTGGAGAAAAGACCATTGTGTGTGTGTATTTTGATAATGAAAATAATATTTTTTATATATAATTTATCAAAATCTATATGGATATTATTTATGATGATCAAAGGCTTGGAGTAAACTGGTATATATGATAAAAGGAAGGAGGGTTGTTTGGATGGGTGAACGCGTCAGCAACGTGAATATACATAAATCTAGCAAGTGACCACAGAATGCAAGCTATATTGTTCATGCAAATGGTCGCGGATATGGTTGTAGAGAAACACGAGAAATAAAGATAGCCAGAGAAAGAGAGAGAAAGAGGGTGATTACAATTGCATGCTGGGTCATATATGAACCAGGGAAAAAGGGGGGTAGACCATGACTACGACGACTATGTTGATATGTTATAAAAAAGAGGAGAAAAAATTGGCAAAGTGCGGGTTGTAGTTAGAAAGGGTTGCTTGCAATTGCAGATTCACCATGGATGAGAAAATGTATTTGCGATTGTAAATGTTAACACGGTAAATGTAAATATATATATATGTGAATACACCTGATCCACTGAAAGCACTGAAAGCGCACTGAAAGCTCAAATATTCAGGTCAGTTATCATTTCATGTACGCGCGCGCGAATGAGTCACTATATAATTGCATATTCGTGAATAACTAACAGTTTAGAACATCACTAATCGGAAATACAAATTTTGAATGACTAAAATATATATACACAGTATAATTTTATTCATTATACTTGAAATAATGTTTACCAACAATTGTCAACATTGCATTTTGATTTTTTAAAATAAAATTAAAAAATTTTTAATTTCAATTTGTATGTATATTGTAATGGCATTATTAATGTACTCTAATTTTGTATTATCTCATTTATTTTTATCTCTCTCTCTCGCTTGCTCGCTCTCTTTTTTTTTTTTAATTAAAAAAAAAAAATGTTTTTTAATGTAAAAATTGTATTTTAATGATACCTATTGACAAGGATTTCTTTGTAGATGAAAATCTGGCACACACATATAAATAAATATATACAAAGTTGTTTTGTATTTGGCTAGAGTCCAAATATTTTACTGGTGATGATACATCGTCCCGCGGGATATCATACATGAGACATTTAATGTAATTGCATGGACTTGTGCACTATGTACAAAAATACACAATATATACCAATTCATTTATTTCAAGTAGACAATAGAAAATTTAAATACCCTGCACACAGGCGTTTTAAAAATAAATTCAACAAATATCGAACCTTTATTTTCAACATAGAATTTGCCTCTCTCTCTTTATCATTAAATTCTATAACATGATTTTCAAATCTCGATCCATTATCATTGGATTTACCTGTTTACATTTTAATTCACTATTTACTTGAACTGTTGGCTCAGCGTAATTATTACATTTTCATTTATAAAGCACTTTTAAATTATTTGAAAAAAAAAAGAATTTAAAATATAAAAAATTAATTTAATTTGACGAGAGTATTTATAATTATTTATATTTCTTTTTTCAAATTTAAATTTTTTTAAAAAATATTAAATTGATTATTTCATTTAAAAAATTTTTTTTATTTACAAAAAATGATAATAATAATAATAAAAATTCTGTTGTTTTTCGCAGTAGGGAATGCATCATGAATTCCCCTTTGCCATCGAGCAAACTAAATGAATATCGGTGAGACCCATGAGACCAAATTAATAACTCGTGTATATATATATTTTTTGGTACAAGGTATAATGAAAATTCCTTCTATATACAAGCATAAACACAATCAAAACTTCATTAATCATTACAAATTAGAAAATCAAATTTTTTTAATAATAAAATACAAGGGTTGTTGTACAGTCGCTAAATAATTTGATTCAATTTATTTTTTATTAATTATAAAAATTCAAAAATAATTTTAAAATTCATAAAAATATAGATTGTGTCATTAATATATTTTACCATAATTAAAAAACATTTTTAAACATTAAAAAAATCATTAAAAAAAAATCATTAAAAGCTCTTTTTTTTTTTTTTTTAAATTTCGAAATAATTTAAAAATAATTAACATAATTTTTTGTATTTTTTAATTAGTTTAATTACGGTGTTAATTCTTGCTTTGAAAAATAAATAAAAGTGATTTTTTTTTATTTATTAGAACAGGTATTTTATTTGAAAAAGAAATTATTTATTTTCAAGAGTTCATTATTATAATAAAGTAAATGAATATTACAAATTGTGTACACAATATTTGACGGGTAATATATTAACCAAGTTATTAATACAAATTTATGTCGAACAAGAAAATACATAACAGTGACAAAATAAAGTTTTACCATCTGGCTTAAATGGATTAGTACGATTAATCGATCCAAGAATTCGTTGCTTGTTTTTTTTTATTTTTTTTCTGTGTGTATTTCTGTGTTGCTGGGTTTGTAAATGTTGAAACAAGTATTTGAACGTTATCTGATACTGACCAACGAATTAGTCCCTACCTTGTTAAGTGACAAGGAAAAAAAAAAAAATAACAAAAAAATTACTCAAGTCATCTTTCGTGCTTTTTTCTTAAACTCATGAAAAAGCTGTATTTTCTAGAGAGGCTATTTTTTTTTCACGTACTAGTGCGTTTACGTAAAATCTAAGGGATATTAATCCCCGTTACGGATAAAACCTCGTGAGAAATGTATATATACATGCTGGAAAAAAAAAAAATATACAAAAAAAAAATCGAGGAAAGTTGAGGGGAAGATTGAGAGTCTGGTTTTTACACAAGACACACAATTAAGCTCCGATTTTTTTTTTCATCTTCTTCTTTTTTTGACGAGTAACAATTGATCTTGGCCAAATAGAAATAAAAAAAAATAAATAATAAGTTAATAAGTGGCTAATAGATAACACACATTCGAAAAAAAAAAAAATATAATTTATTACGCAAGCACAACTGTGAAGATGTAAGGATTTTTTTTGTTTTTATTTATTTTTTTTTTTTGTAAAAGATAAAAAAAATAAGGGTGTATAGAATATAAGGGATTCAAAAATTTCAAGAGGTGTAAACTTTGTCGATTTTACTCCACTTCAAAGAGCCGCACCTAAATCTTTTACTTGGGCTGGTGAAAAACTTCATAATCCTCCTGAGCATGTTCGCCTCAGACCTGGAGATAAAAAAATAAAATAAAAAAAATACAGAGGTGTTGGAAAATGAAAAAAAAAAGACAAAAGGGATTCACTTTTCTCAAATCCTTCTTGTCTTTTTTTTTTATTTCATTTTATATTTTATCTGATGGATAAATCTATTTATTCTTTCACTATCAGTTTTTATTTTATTTCCTACTTTGATTATATTAAAAAAAGGAGAAAAATTAAATTCAACCTCAAAATATATATTAATACTTGGATACATTGTACAACAAAGTAAAATGAACTAAATCTAAAAATAAAAATATCTAAGAACAAAGCAATTACGTTGAATTACATCAGTTTCATTGTCAGTTGAAAATAATTTTATAAAATAAATTTAATTTACGAGACAACAGTGAGTAAATCTTTGCCAAAAAATTTTAATCAGAGAATACGGAAAAACCATTAAATGTCGAAATTGTTTAAGTCATTATTCAAGCTTTAAAATGTAGAAATTTTTTAAAATCATTTTAACTACAATTGACAGTTATTCAAAAATAAAAAAATAAAAGTAAAAAGTCAAACGAAAAATACCTCTGTGACATTTATGTTGAAGACTTGAAGAATAAACAAATATATATTTTTATTTTTATTGGTATGATGATGATCTAACATTGGTTGCACTACTGTACATGGTGAGGATTATTTTGTGCAAGTACTAATATTATCATGATGATAATATCAGTAACAATTCAGTTTACGACGAACACGCGTACAACTCTCGTATCATCATCAAAGGTGTATTAAAGGTTTCTCTTCCTCTCCGTGTCTCTCCCTGTCTCTCCCTGTCTCTCTTTTGATGTATATATCGAGTAATATATCTTCACTTATAAGCTATCATTGTAGCATTGTTGGTGCACAATCTTCATCGTTGTTATACTCAAAATTATCGTCATCATGGTTTAACGCAATTGTTAAAATTTATCATCTACTACCTGCATCATACTCAAGCTTAAATCGTTAACCTGAATGATCATTTTTATTTTTTTTATTATTCACATAATTTTTCTATAACGTTAATGTACATTTTGTACAATTTATCACAAAGATATTTATAAAATTCATACGTGAATAGATAAAATATACAAAATCATTTTGAAAAATAAAATAATAAAAAATGAAAATTTTTTATTTATTTAAAATCGACTAGTTTTTATTTTTTTTTAAATGTTAGTTTATTTTAAATTTTTATTATTTATTTCTTTTTGATTTTTCTATTTCAATTCTTTGGCTATTTTTTTTTTACTTATCATTTTTCCTTGACTTTCTATATCATGTGGCTTTTTGTAATCGGCACACGTCCGGAAAACTTGTAAGCGTCTACTATCGTCCCCCGCATTTATTTTTCGTCTTTTTTCTAACTGAACAAACCATCCAATTTTAAGACGGACAGACCTTTTTTTTTTGATAGAAGTGTTAGTCTATATGTGCCTACTTTCGTTTGGGAATATCAAGTCAACCTTCAATTTCTTTTTTTTTTTTTTTTCTTCATCTTCACAATGTACGTTTTCATATCTATGCTTATTTATCACATGTATGCGCCTGAATATAGAAGATATACATGTTGAAAAAAAATAAAAAAATGTATTCTATATCATGTGAGATGAATAATAAATGTATTTTTGCAAATTGACCTAGTCTATAATACTGCGGGAAAAAATACCAAGTAAATATACAAGATTAGTAAAAAATATTTTCTTTTTTTATTTCTTCAAATTAAGCAGTTTAAGTTAATTTTTAAATTGAATCAATTTATCATAGTGTTAAGTGAGTCTTTAAATTATAATGAAAATTTATTCACTTATCTATTCTAGTAATTAATAATTATTAATAAGCAAAATTAATTAACTACAATTACATATTTATCTTAGTTTGATAATTTTTTCTAAGATCTTTATTTCTGTGCTTTTTTACCTAGAGTAAATCTCGACTCAACCCTTATTCATTTTTCAAAAATATATCAGATAATAAATAATAATATTCCACGTATTAAAACAAATATATTGGCTAAAGAATTATTCTTAAATTTTTTTTTTTATAAAGACTTGGCTCTAGAATAAATTTGATCAATTTAAAAATAAAAATTTTTATATTTTTCATAAGAAAAAAAAAAGGTAAAAAAGCACAAGTCCATAAAGCTCGTGTCACATTGAATTAAAAATTTTTTTTTTTTAAATAAAACAAAAATTAGAGACAGCTTTTTATTTATTTATTTACTATTGATAATAATTTTCTTTTAGTTCTTCAATTTTTTTGAGTTCTTTAATTTTATTTTAACATATATCACGAGCTTTTATTTTATACTTATAATATTTTTATAATTATTTTAATATTTAATTTAAAGACAATTGCTCGAGGCACATTGATATATTGTTAATTTGTTACAACAATTTTAAACACAAAACAGCAATTGAAATAATTTCTCAGCTTGTCTATCATGTAAATTGATTTTTAAATTAAAAGCTCATTTTTAAAAATATTTTTTACTATAAATAAATATCTCATGTTCACTGTGGGAATCATATTTTTCAGAATTTTCACAAAGCCAATATATAATTACGAGTTCACTTGAAAATATTTGATAAAAAATATGATTATATTTTTTATACCATCGATGTAAAAAAATTCTATGGGATTTTGTAAATAGAGCTAGGTATTTCGTGGAAAAAAAAATATATATATACACACATATATATGTGTAATTCAGTGAAATGTGGTAATAACTCTTTGTGAAGCGTATTTT
Source organism: Aphidius gifuensis (assembly GCF_014905175.1). Lineage (NCBI taxonomy): Eukaryota > Metazoa > Arthropoda > Insecta > Hymenoptera > Braconidae > Aphidius > Aphidius gifuensis. Next base: position 779,933 of record NC_057790.1, on the reverse strand, counting down.
ATGATGAATTTTACAAGTGGGCGTATATATTTTTTGATTTAAAACGTGTGGACCAGTTATGGGACTGCAGGTGATGGGAGGCAGGTGCGCGAGTACTTTTGTAAAATCGATCTAAAGCGTAGAAAATTTTTTGGTGGGAGTAAAAGCATCATATTCATGCGTACAATACGCAAACGCATAAAAAAAAAAAATCAACTTGCACATACATAAAATATATGCAACCAATCTTTTAAATCTTTATCTTATCATCAGCAATTTTTTTTTTCTCCTTAAAAATAATTCGAAAATATTTTACAATACAATCATAAGCAGATTTTTTTTCGATTTTTTTTTTGCCAATTATTAATATGCAATTGGTACTTGAACGAGAAAAGGCTTACCTTTAATTTTTTTTATTTTTATAAATACAGAAAAAAAGCAAAAAAACATTAAGGTATTCTTGAGTTATGTATGTGAAAAACTGAGGGTGTGTGAATGGAAAAGGAAAAGCATTAGGGAAAAAAATAAAAAAAAAAAAATTGTAAAAAAAAGGAGATTGCAAGGAGTAAAAAAAGGAAGAAAATAAAAAAGTTGAAGTGCCGTTTATCGTAGTCGCAATCTCCGGCTCCGTGTTAGTGCGTTCTCTGGTGCGGATTTTTGAGATTTCACTGTAAATTTATCGGTGGAGAAAAAAAGAAGGAAAAAGAGATAAAATATATTTTATACATAGGTAAGAGAAGGTGAAAAATATGGTGAAGTAGGTACCTTCCTAGACAGCCGTTGCACATACTCGTTCTTCATGAAATACTTTAGAGAAATAGGAACGTTATAATAACATTTATTTTTTTTTTTTCCTTATTTTTTTAAACTACCCCCTTGACTCGTCTTAAAGTTTTCCTCAACGATTTTCACGATCAAGATAACCCTTGTACAATACGAATAGTGTTGATCCGATTTCGATGGGTCTACCTTTACGACAAACATAAAATTGATTTTCAAACTTAAAGAACGAAAAAGGAAAATAACTATAAAGTTTTATTCTATTTTACTTTTATTTTTTTTCATTTTAAATATATAAAAAAAGCAAATAAGCAATGAATTTTATTTTACGTCAACTGATTAATCATTTTATTTTTTATTTTAAATTTATACTCGAGAAATTCAAGATTAAATTCAATTGCAATGCTGGTTATCAGTTTGTATTTTAATACATGTAGTTTATGAAAAAAAAAGTGGCAAATCGAAATGAGTTTTCTTGTGACAATTTGTATTTCATTTTGTGGCTGTTCGTATTTCTATGTTAATGTCAAAAACATAAACTTATTTCCAAAGTTAAAATAGTGCCAAAGTATATTTCAAATTTATCACTTGATTACTATTTAAAAAAAAAATAATAAAAATACTAGTATAAAATATTCAATAAAAAAAAAATTAAATTTCAAATTGTTTAGAATTTTTTTCTCTAGAGTATGATTACTATCTTGAAAAAATATTAAATAAACATTTCATAATTTCAATTTTTGTATTTTATATATTTTTAAAAAACACCAAACAAAAAAAAAATATATCCACGATTGAGGGTGACTGATATTCAACACTCAAAACTTTTATATATTTTTTTTGCACAAAAAAATCATTCTACTTTTTCAAATTCCATAAAAAAAAAAAAAGTATAATATAACATGAATTTTTGACATCACATATTTGTCTCAATTTAAAAAAAGAAAGTTTTTTAAAAAAAAAAATAATAAAAGGTCATAACGATCAACGTTCCAATTTCACGCATCACACACATATATATTTTTTTTTTTTTTTCATGAAAAGCTCTCGTTTTTGTGTGTGCTAGTTTTATTTATTTTTTTTTACATTTATTATTATTATTTTTATTCAAGTACTATCTTTTACGAGCCCCAAGATTCCGTTTTCAAGTCATTTTCGCGCATACACCCACGAGAAGCACGTGGATAATATTATCCTGGTAGCCTCGGGTTCTAGTTAAACTTTTTACGTGCATGCGGGATTAAACTTGGGTCTCCAGTGGTTCAAAATACATATACATACTCGCAAAGTTACAGACAAGTAAGGGGATGATTTTTAAACATACATACAAGAAAATTTATCCATGTATGTGTGAGTTTAATGTAAATAGAACTTGAGAGAAATAAAAGGGGGTAAAATTTAAAAGTATATATGTATATTTTGTCTCTTGTCTTGAGAGTTAAGTTCAACATCGTGGTCTCAACAGCTGGTGTCTCAACATATGCTTGCTAAAATCTGTTGTCGACTTCAAGACTTGCTTTTAACTAACGACTATTATTTCGTGATCATTTTGTCATATATTATACACAATTTGTTGTCCCCCTTCTTGAAATTTATCATTAACAATTCCATTTGTCGACTAGAATAAGCTCAATTTAATTTATCAATCAGAAATTTTTCCTTTCATTTTATCCAGCAACATTATTTTTCTTTAATTATATTTTTTACTATCTTCTCTTTACCACACAAACATATTTTTATTTTTCATCTTTGGATATATATTTTGTGCTTTTTTTTTTGGGGAGATTCTTTTTTTATTTATTTACTTGATCTTTTTTTATTCTCACATCCTTTTCCATCACACAATATGCTGGCAAGATTTATCAGCATCCCAACATGAACACCCACTCTCTCCCTCAATATATATACATATACACAACTGCTTTTCACTAAATTTGTGTTCTCGTGGCTTTCCAGATAAATGCACGATCGTTTCGCTTTTGTTGAATAGAAAATAGTGTATACCACCTTTTTATTTTTCATTTTATTTTCCCCTTCTCTGATCTGACAAGCTTCCGCTTTAACAGACAAACACGCATATCCTGTATAATAGAAAATTCGTCTGGTTTATATTATATTCATATTGTTCAAAAATATGATCAGTCAGTTGGCATAAAAAACAATATGAAATCGTTTTAAACATCGTTATACATTAAAGCTCATTTTTAAAATATTCAACTTGCATCGAAAGCTACATTATCTTTCAAATTATTTAACCAATATTTTTGAAACTTAAACAGGCGTATGTCCAGTAAACAAAAACAAAAAAAAAACTTGATAAATAAATTTTATTTTTACTTGGTTTATTTGTCGTTAAATGCAACAATAATAAATCTTAAAATGACAAACAAATTTAATACAAATAATATAAAATTTGTAAAAAATTTAAATAACAGTTTTATAGGGGTACATAAAAAGGGTGGATAATTTAAGGTAAATAAACTTTAAGTAAAACAAAATAAAAAATAATGTAAATGTGCAAAGATCATATATGTAATCGAAAAAAAAAAATAGAAAAAAAAATTGTATATTATGTTGAGTGGTATATACTAGATGTATGTATAGTTATATAGTTTAGGGTTGAGGGTAGATGATGGCAGTATATATATTTGGGTGGCAAGAACCGCCCATCTCGTTTATGCTATCCTGCCTGACTCAGCTTACTCGTATAAGGACGTCATCCCTTCTACCCTGCCATTTCTTTTCTTCAATCATCCACTACATTTTTTACTCTTCTCATCTCTTTGCCCTCCTTTTTTTTTTTTCATATATAGTTTTTTTTTTTTATTTTTTTTTCCTTCACCTCCCATTCAATGCCAAAGACGATTTACCCAGAAGTGGATCTTGTTTGTCCCGGATACGAAAGCGATGGATTTATTCTTCAAGTTTTCTTTTTTAATAGAAAAAAAAATAAATAAATAAAACACAAAAATAACAATGATAAATTTAAGGAAAAAAGAAAATGTAATACATTACATTTTTCATGTTCATTAATTGCCTGTTGTTGTTGTTATTATTATTGAAGTTTTTGTTTTTTTTATTTTTCTATTTTTGTTTGATACTTTTTAAAAAGCACAAGTTTTTTTTTTTATTTTTAAGATGAACAAATACTGAATTAAATTATCGTAGATCTCGTCGTATATACTTATTGTTATTGTCTTTTTTGATGTTTTTTTTTTTTGTCTTTTTATTTTTTAACTTGTTTTAAAAGTTTATTTATACGTATAGTTTATAAAGGTATATATAAAGTTTGTTGGGTCGATGTTGTGGAAGCAAAAGAGAGAAATAGTTTGTGCTTGCAATATGGCGTCGTGTATAGAAGGTAGATGATTGTGTATATACGTTTGTTGAGAAAGAGGTGAACACAAGGGGATTCGAGAATAAAGTATTATATAAATATATATATTGTTGTTGGTAATGTCGAAGAGTTGGTATTAATTAGATTGTCTTGACAACTTTTTATTCACTTACTAACGAGCTAAGGTCTTTATCTCTTTTTCTTATTCCTCTATATTTTAATTAGATATATAATTATATATATTTTATTTAATTATGTAATTTACAATTAGTTTTTTATTTTTATAATTTTTTTAGCAATTAATAATTATGTTTAAAGGATCAAGCCTTTTGGTATTTAAACAGGACCCAAACATAAATTACCCTTAAAGTTTTAAAAATTAATTTCAAGTATTTTTTTGTTTCTTTTTAATTTTGGGATTTTATATTGACGTCATTGTCAAAAAATAAATACTTCTAAGCATAATTTTCATGAAATTAAGCTTTTAAAATTTAAACAACGCCTGAATCTAATTATTCTTGAAGTCACAAAAATTATTTTCAATTAATTTTCTCTTTTTTTTTTTTTGATTTTTTACCTTACCACAACTTGTCCACTAAAATAATTATTTTTCGCTGTCCACCTCGTTTTTTCTAAATCACATTTCTCTCTTCAAATTTAATGAAATTATTCTTCTAAATTTAAAATTAAATTAATCCATTTTGCCTCTAAAAATACATAATTATTCAATTCACAAAAAGAAAAGTAAATACCATTTTTATACAATACTACTCGAATAATAATAATAATAAAATTTAAACGTCTTCAAAAGAACAGTCAATTATACAAAAATTAATTATCCTTTGTTTTATTTGACAATAATTATTAATTTCATTTAACTTGTAAAATAATAACTGTCGTTTTCATAAAAAGACTTTATAAATAAATCCCATATCTTTTTTATTTTATCAAATTAAAATTAAACTTTATATGATATCGTCAAGTCCAAGTGGCTATATTGACTTTATAGGCCTCTATATATTTTTCGCTAATATAATTTCTCATCCATTTAATGTTGGAATGTCTTGTTCATGCCTTTCCATCAACTTGTCCATGTAAACATATATACAGTCTATGTCTATGTATAAATGTATGCACTTTCAAGTGAATGAGTATGTCAGCAGCAACATCGTATGTACCATTTACTGATGTATTTGAGTATTTATTCTTTGTGTTACCTTCTGTCTGTCTGGCTGTCCAATGCCTGTGCTTGTTGCTGGGCAAATGTACAAACCACCGATGCATTACACTTGTCGGACTGACACTGTGCTTGACCTGTACTACTGAGACATGTAATATCATCCTGCATATCTTTGAATTTCAACAGACTTAAATTTTTAAATATTATTATTATTCTAATTTAATTATTTTACTTGTTAAAATTTAAAATAACATTGCCACCTGACTTTGCTTGACTTGTACTGCTTAAACATTTAATATCATAGTTTTTTTTTTTTATAAAAATTACTGAAAAACATGAAACATAATACAAAGAAAAATAGGATCATTGTGTTGTGTTTATTAAATACAGTTTAGAGTTTATATTAAAATTAAAAATTTGAAGTTTAATTTGATACACAGTTTAATTTGTCCAATGGTAAAAAAAAAAACAAATGATATATTTTTTTGGCATTTGATAGTGGCTTGATAAATAGATGCATAAAGTTGGAGGATTGTTTTATTTAACCTATACCAATGTGAAAATATATATGTGTGTTTTAATGGACGATGGGCGTTGAACAATAGAAAAGCTAACAATGCATGAGGCAAAACAGCGAGACAATACCATGGTCAGTATTAGTCTGCCTTTCCAATTCTCCCTTCATCATCATCATCTTCTTGTTCTTGTTCGTCTTCTTCGTCTTCTGCTGCTGCATGAGTCCTAAATCAACAGTCAGCATGATAAAATGCTACAGCTGCTTTCCGGTAACTCTAATGAATTGTTATGCTCAATCCACTTCAATGTCATTTGTGTACACATTTATTTTTTATTTTAATTTATAATATCACAGCTATTATTTATACAACACAAAAAAAATTTAAAAATGAAAAATACATTGTTGGTGTATTGATTGATGTATCCTACATGTCGGAAAAACATTTTTTTTTTATTTTTTTTTAACGCTACGAATAGCAGAGTTAACTGAGGCAAAAAAAAAAAAAATTGATTTATGCTAAATTTATATAATACAGTTCATCAAAAATTTATCACGAGCTTTTTTTTTTTTTTTTTTAAATTACCATATAAAAAAATGAAAATTAATAAATAAAAAAATTCATTTATTTTTTAATATTTTAAAATTTCATTCATTAATATAAAAAAATTAAAAATTTTAGTTTTTTATACTATCAAAAGAGGGAATTAAAAATTTTTTATTTGGAGGAAAAAAAAATAGTTGAAAGACTAATGCAAGCTGATGTCAGCAGTTTTATTATATATTTAAAAAAAAAAAAATTGAGTAAAATTCTAATTGTAAATTATGAAAATAAAATATGTTAATTTTTTTTTTTTGTTTTTTACGAGAAAGTCATTTCATAATTGCTTGTAATTTTAAAGAATTATTGAAGAATTGTTGTGGGTTAATTATGAATTAACAAAAAGTTTTTGGCCTTTAGAGCAAATACTTCTCGGCATAGAACAAGAAAGTGTTGTTCTTCACTTGTTCTTTGCCAGCAAGTATTTGCTCTACATGTATTATTTATGATTTACATAATATTAGTATCATTGATGATGTAGCTGATCGAATTTCTCAAGACTGCGAACCAATCGGGATTTGAACTCCGGACAACGAATATATCGTCAGGAATAAAGCTTGTCCCCTCAACCACTAGGCCATTTGATAATAAGTCACAAAATTATCATTCTTATAAATACAATTTTCTTTTTCTTTTTTTAAAAATAATAACCCGCGCAATTATAATTTACCATTTATCATTCAAAATTATTACTAATTAACAATACAAACATATATTTATCATCCAACCAAAAAATAAATTCAAAATAATTTAAAATTAAATAATTTCTGGTTTAAACAAAATGATTTTATGATAAAAAAAAAATCTTTCTCTTGAAAATATATTATAAAATTTATGAAAAACGAGGGGAAGGGATATGTTGCGAGGTTTTATTCATGTATATATATTATATATAATATATAAAAAGAGTATTATATTATTGTGTTACCAACTGGGAATATATTTGTGCGTATATACACATGGGCTTGGTTTACAAGCACATCGAATGCATAACAATTGTCCAGTGACCAAAACGTAACTATGCTTGTACAGTAATACATTTAAACTTGATACTATCCTATGTTAAATATATATCTGTGTGTATATATATTATGTATATGTTTAACAAGAGTAAATAGCATACATGTGTGCATGAATTCAATGCAGTCATGGATGAATGTCGAGCTTAACACGCATCGCAAAATTCAGTTTCCATAAAATCTATAAATACATTTGTTCTCCATGTTTTATTATCAAATTGTGTCCCTTCTTTTTTTTTTGCAGACAACAACTATGTTAACGTAACCAAGAATCAGCTATATTTAAATCTAATTTTTTTTTTTTTAGATTTTATAATTTATTTTATTTACCTCGTTGCTTTTTTGTAACGTTAGTATTTCTTTTTTTTTTTTAATTTAAAGTTCTTTGAAAAATATAAATTGAGACTAATTTAATTTTTTTTTTTTTATTAATAAAATAATACTGGTATTTTTTTTTTTGTAAATTAAAAATGATATTTTTTTTTTTAAATTTTATTTTCTGTCATTTTTATACTGTGCTTTAGTTGTACTGCTGCAATGTGCAGTAAAGGAAATTGACTCGGAGAAAATATCCCGCACGTTGCGAAAACTCTAGTTGATTTTTGTTTCTTTTTTTTTTTTTATATATTATTTTTTTTCTCCTTCTCGGTCTTCACTGTCTGGCGCAGCACTCTCGCTTCCGGCCCCAGGAAATTGATTTATACCTCTAGCTCTATATACCAATGGATTCTCGTATTTTATCGTGAAAATATACGCGTTTGGGTTATCGAGATTCGTGACACGCTTTTTTTTTATTTTTAACATTTTATTTTTTATTTTTTTTTTTTTTGTAAATCGATATGGTGTAGCGTTTGATACATTCGAGTAAATGACTTTTGATTTAAACATTTTTTTGTTCATTTTTTGTTTCGAGTCAACTATATTTACTTTGACAATTATGTTGATAAAAAAAATTATAAAAATATCTGTCATATACTGGTGGATATGTTGCGGAGGTATTTATATTTTACATGTCAAAGAAAAAAAAAAAAAAAAAAAAAATATGGGGAATGCTGATGGTGACATGAAGGGGAATATACTGTGAGGGGAATAACCCGACTCATGTTATTGGCACAATCAGTTTCCAGCACGTTATACAGTCCCCAGAATTGATTACACCTCGAAAAAAAAATAAAAGAAAATTTTAACCACACACAGCAGTCATTATATTTATCATAAAATAATGAAAAAATAATATAAGAAATTTATTTTAAATATAATTGTTGGATTTATCATGACAATAGTAGAAAATTAATATTCGGATTATGCAAATTGACATAACTCAATTAAAATATATGGAAAAGAAATAAAAAAAAATGAAAGAAAAATTTCAATAAACCACAAGCAACAATTACATAAATTTAATTTAGCATTTTAATCGGATTTCCAGGCTCACTGGTGCAATTACTGAAAACATGACCCAATTTATTGATTGAAGTTTCCACATCGAATATTCAAAACTACATTAATTATATATTATCAATTAAAAACACACGTAAAATTTAAAAATCAACATAATATTTAATTGTATTTATTTTTGTCATTAAATTGTCGGGATTATTATTTTACTCTAATTTGATTATTAATAGTGAAAGTTTATCATTTTTCAAAATAGATTATTGGCTTTTTTCATGTATTTTTTTAACTAGAAAAAAATTGTTTACGTTGAATTGAATGGCAATTAATAATTGCTTTTTATTTTCCAATTGGGAAATTAAATATTTTATATTTATTTGTGGAATTTTTAAATTTAAAAATTTATTTGAATATTTATTTTGAGTTTTTCATGTAAGTTTTAATTTATTTCGATTGACAGACAGCTTTTTTTATAGTTTAAAAATAAAATTATCAACTGGAAAAAAATTTAGCTTAATATTTATATGATAAATTTGTATTATTACCATTTAAACTATTTTATTTCGCTCTAATTTAGATTCTAAATAATTTTTTAAATGCCAAAATTCATCTAATAAAATTTATAGAAAATATTTGAGTTCAAATAAAATAAAAAAAATTAAATTCTAAATTTTATATATAACTAAAAAATAGTATCTTTAATTTGATTGGAAAAAAAAATACAAAAATCAAAAGAATTTAATTCAAAATAATTTTTCTTTAATTTAAAAAATTTTCATTTAAAATATAAAATATTTTTTATATCACAGTCAATATATTTTCACATAATATAATAACGCGTGCACGTAATTTGATTTAAAAAATAAAAAAACAAATATTAAATAAAAATTGTGATAGTAACTGGATGTCTGCATGGATTGTTGTTTTGGAGGGTGCTGGAATAACTGGAAGAGCTTTCCAAGAGGGCTGCTGAGTATGTATATACTCTGATAGCACAAAACACGTATTCCACTTAAACATCTGGTCCGGTTTTACGATGTGATTTAGATTATACTTTGTAGATATATAATTTTTTATTTTCTAAATTTAAAATTTAAAAAGCCATTCAAGATATCCATGATTTTCCATAAATGAATAAAAATATGTATATTTTTGAATTATTACAACATTCAATGTCCCGATTACAATATTGCTAATAAAAATTTTCCTGCTTAAAAAAAAGCCCAGTCTTGATGTAACAAAAAAAAATTCAAAATTTAAAAGTCTAAAGCTCTAGATAATACTCCATTAAATTTAATATAAATATTTTCGAGATTAATAGTATTATTTTTCTACTTAATAAATATACAATTTGAAAGAAAAAAAAAATAAATAATAAAAAAAAAAAAAATGATGATGATGTGATAGGGTAAATCGAAAGATTGAACTGAATTGACTGTGCTTGTGGACTTTTCCATAGAAGCTAGAGCTTTTTCCATGATCCCTTTATCGCCCAACACTATTTCCCTTTTCTCTTCTCGTTCTTTTCTTGTCTTTCTCTATTTTTCTCTTATAAACCCAATGGTGGATTAACCTCCAGGGCAAAATCCTACTTTCAAGTTGTGCTGGTTATCAATGGAGCCATGCCACCAGTGTATTTGTGCCTCCAAGCAGCAATTCATTTGCTCCTAGAATTGTCTGTCGAATCGTTTATTTTTGTCTTTTATTATTTTATTTTTTTTTTCCATTCTGTGTGTCTCTTTTACGGAAATTGCGAGCATAATCTTTCCTTTTGAAAGTTCAAATAAAATTAAATTAACTTGAAAGATATAAAAAAAAAAAAATAATACAATTTACAATACAACATGTGTCTATACAATGACAACGTTTTCTTGAGCTTTTTTTTTATAAATTTTTGCTTCATTTTAAAATGAATAATCACAGCACGTAAAATAAAGTCGATAAAGATATATCAGTTAATCAATAAAGTATCTCTGGTTTTACTAACGAAGTTGAACAAAAAAAAAAAAAAGAAAAAAAAATTACAACGTAACAATGAAGTTGAGGAGAAAAAAAGGAAAAAAAATAGAAAAAAAAAATTATGATTCTCGTGGGAGGTTCAGTCTGTGTGTACTCTTTTGAAAAATTAAATAAAATTCTTCAAGTAAAATCAGCATATATATACTTTAAATAATAAAAGACAAAAAAAAAAAAATAAATATGCGCATGTACCATTTCACAGCTTTGATTTTCTTGAATATTTATTTAAAAAAAAAACTTCCGCATTTTATTATATATATTAAAATTGACGCTTGTATTGTTGAATATGTATATTTAAATATTTAACACTTGAAAGATGTCATTTTATATTTGTTAATTTTACAAATTAAATTAAAAATTTACAACGTTGTCGTCGTAGACTACCTTAAACATAATTATTACGATATAAAAACCTTGTGCCAATTTTCTAGGCCGAACAAATTTTCTCGGAATGCTCAACACATATTTAAAAATGAACAGATATATAAAATAAGGTGTATCTATTATTCACACTGAGTCAAGCATAAAACGTACATATAATTGTAAATATTTTTAAAACATCTGTGGCCGTCATTCAAAATTATGGCTTACATCCAATTGTTCTTCTTCCGTACTGGGATTTAGAGAGCAACAAATTAAGCCTCACTTATTTCAAATTTTTTTAAAAAAAGCTCCAATAAATTATCCATCTAATTATCAATTAAATTAATCATCTAAATATATTTTTATCTACAAATCAACAGCAAAAATTTATTTTCAATTTAAAAAAAAAAAAATGAAAAAACAATTTTATTATTTTATATTTTTTATAAACTTGATTTTATTTTGATATATAATTGGTGGCCTCGTTATCTACGATATGCTTCTCCCTATTCTCCCTTTTCATCGATACAATAAAATAAAAAAAAAAATTATTATTATATCAAAATGAAAATATAGAAAATTAAAATAATAATAATTGTTGGAAAAATATATTTTTATTTTACATGTAAATATATATGTAATGTAAATAATATTTCATACATGCGTGTATGAACTCGGATAAAAGGAGGCAACCGGATTGGTGCGATTTTATAAAGGTGGTAGTAGTGATGGCCGAATAGTGTTGTACTGCGCAGTGAGCCTAAACGGAAATCAATGTGAAAGCGATTACGAATTCACCAATGTACCAAAAGCTCATTTTTATTTTTTATTTTTTTTTATCATATTTAACTGATTCAAGTTCATTTTTGCACTCATGCACACTCATTTCAATGGAAAAAAAATTATTTAAAAATATTCTAATGATTATTTTGTATGCGTAGTGAATAAAATTTTTCAATACATATTTTTTTTTTTTCACCTTTTACTTCAAGCTTTAATATTTAAGCAAAAAAAATTATACAAACTTTAATAAATCAGCTAACGATTCAACTTTAAATATCGCTGTCTTGAAAATCGTTTCAAGAATTTTTAAACTGTTTAACTTTTAAATAATCTAATAAAAAAAAAAAGATAAATAAAATAATAAATTATGTAAATATCGTGATTTTCACGTGGCTAAAAAGGGCTTGGAAAAGAAAAAAAAAATTCGATTATAGATTTAATTTACCAGAGTGATTTATAAATTTCTGTAAATCCTATAATTTTTTTTTCTTCATAGTTAAATCTTTTGCACTTTATTTACTTTTTAAAGTTTTAAATAATAGCCATTTGTGTGTTGAAAAAATTTAAATACTCTATTTTTAAATCGTTAAAAAAAGGCGGAAAGAAAAAGGGGAAAAAAGAAAAACAAAAACCGAAGGGGAGGAAATACTTCTATTAAGGATTTTTATTATGATAGTTGGGCAATGACAAGGGGGATCTATACGACCGTAAACTCATCATCTAGTGTGGTATATATATACACCATCATAGCGAACGAATAAAGCTGCCAAGTAATAAAAATAAGGCAAAGATATGAACGAAAGAAATTAAACTAGAAAGTACTTTTTTTTAGTTAACTTGCTTGCATCTAGAAAATTTTTAAACTTTTTTAAAATTCATGTATATAAATTGTGGTGGACTTAATCAGTTGGTTGTGGTACTTAAAAACGCATTTCATCAAAACGCACCGGTAGACAAACTGGACTAAATTTTGTTTGCCTCATGGGAAATGTCTTTCTCGAATAAGCGTAATGTTCTTTTTTTTTTTTTTCTAATTTTATTTTATTTCTCTTTCATTGTTCCAGCAGTATGTCTTTTTTGTTTTATGCTCTACTATCATCACAGAAAATAGTATTAAAAATAAAAATTAAAAACATTTTATTTTATTTGTTTTTTAATTTGAAAATATAATTTATAAAATATTAAACGAATGAAAGAGAGAAGAATATTTTTGAGTTATAAATTGAATGAAGCCATTTGTAAAATATTCGAGATATTGAATATCTTGTTGATCAAGTTTTTTTTTTTATTAGTTTGATGGTTATCGAAAATAAAAACGTACACGGCGAGCATTGATAAATATTTCAAGCTTTTTTTTTCTACTATATAAATAGTACATATAATATTAAAAAATATTATTGCATCGAAGGTATTTATTTCATTTTATTTAAAAATAAAATAAATGCATGTTTAAATTAATTTTTTTAAAATGAATTTCGAGCTTTTATTTTACATACACTTTTATGTCGTTTAAATGTAAAAAAAAAAATCGCAAGCTCATGGAGATACGCCTGTCTTTCATCAGTTACAAATAGATAAACTCTATGAATTTTTTTGAATTCGTTAAACTAAAAAAATAAGACAAGAAAAATATGGTTTTTTAAAGTGTGATTATGTAAAAATAAAAATATCAAAAATAGAGCTTTTTTTTTATGTAACATTGTATTTTAAAATACATTTTCTTGTTCTTGTCAATTTGATAATAAAAAAGCTACATGTCGCATTGACGATTTACTTATATATTTTTATGAAATTTTATTTTTTGTTATCATCTTTTTTATATATATTTTCTTCCCTTCGTATTTTCTGCTTATTATCCCAGTCGCTAGAGTGCGAATATCTTGAAATGTCCATCCACCTGTCACTTAACCACCATGAAGAAATAATATTTCCCAGACGCTTAAAGAACACAGTCATATATACGCGTTATTCTTCAACAAACCATTTCAAGCATCAGTATATTTTTAGCGACAACTATTTTTTTTATTGCTTTTTTTTTTTATCTTCCCCTCTCTTTTTTTTTTTCATATACACACGAAAAATAAAAAAAAAAAAATTCTTTATATACATTTTTTTCATGAAAAACATTTTCTTTTTATTTCGCCTGTCAAATGTTTATTCCAATTTTTGCAAAGGGAAGAAAGAAAAGAAGAAAAAGAAAAAAAAAAATCAAGTAGAATAAGTCAATGTCATGTCAGACGTCAGTGACACGATAAATTTTTATATCTAACAAATTTGAAATAAATAAAAATAATAATACATATAATTAATTTGTTCAACATGTACTTTTTAAGTTTATGAAATTTATTTTATTGTGTTTATTGGTATATACATGGTGTATTCATGTGAAATTTGTCGTCTGGATGAATTGCGGAAAAGACCTGAGGTATACAGAGAGAAGTGAATTGCAATCGGTTGGTTGTATGTATATAAAAGAGAGAGAGAGAAAAAGATAAAAAGAAAAAGAGATGAAAATATTATATGTGAAAGAGAAATGAGGTTGGGTTTTGAAGCGACGACATGACGATGCTACTGTCGTCACTCCAATTGCTTCAAGCGCTTTGTAGCAAAATTGGGAACGCACTTTGTGCACAGAGCTTTCGCATACGCTTGGCTTCGTCATGATGAGGAAATACGATGAAAACATACTCGAATAAAGCTATATATATATCTCTTTTCTCATCTCACTTTGTCCGCAATACTCATCCACATCAACAAATTCACATACACACACAAACACACGCACATGCAAACTTATTTAATTCGTTTTCAAAGCAACAAAAAAAAAATAAAAATGTCATAATTTTATTTTTCATAATATAATGCTTATTTATTTTTAATTATTATCAAATTAATTGTTTTATATTGTTATTTTTAACATTTTAACAATAATTTAAAAAAAAGTTTTTATATTTTTTTAAATTTCAAAATTGGTTTAAATTTTTAATTTTGAATTGGCCCATTTTTGAAGTTGATTTTATATGAAAGCTCAAGCAGCTTTTTTATTAAAATTAAATTAAAAAAAATTTAAATTTATTTTTACGTTTGTTATTTTATATTTAATTTAATTTATTTTTAATAAATATATACGAGTATAATGTAAATTAATTTACAGCACAAATTTAATTGTAAATAAATAATTTTATGTGTTGCAGGTTTGTTTCTTTGATGTCATGCACACTCATCTAGGATGTCTCATAAAGGTAAAAAGAAAAATTTAACATATAAAACAATAGATAAACAAAGAAAAATATAAAACAAATTATAATATTTTTAAAAATAAAATTCACTGTTTGTTTCATTGAAAAGTAATGTGTGAATTCAATTTGCAATTTGCATTTTTATTTATCTTGTATTATTTCAGTGTGACATCTAATTTACCAAGTAATTTTTTGTATTATTTTTATCCGTTTTTATTTTGCACAAAAACAACTACATTGATAGCCTGTGACAATTTTTAAAAACTCCATGAAATACAATTTTATTGTTGTTTTTATATTTCAGTTTATTTTTTTTATTTTTTTTTCCAATGTTTATATACTTTTATTTATACAACAAAAATGAAAAAAATATAATTATTCGTTGGAGGATATAGCTATCCAGTGTGTGAGTTAAAGTTTTTAAAAAAAAAAAATTGAAAAAGTTAAAGTCATTCGAACGAAGCGACGATATTTCATTCTCTGTGTGCCACCAACCAACCTGCCCGACAAAATTCCATAATAGGGTTATGCGAGACCTATGAATAAATTTGGCACGCTAGTGAGATCATACCTCCACCTCCATCACACTAATAATATGTGAATCTAAACTTTCCATCTACTAAATTTTTTTATTTATTAATTTTATAAAAATTTAACTTTTGGGTCAAGCAAATTGACAAAATCCCTGACAAAAAAATTTACAAATAAACACAATAAACAAAATAAATCTCGTCTAGCTATGTTCAGACTAACTTTTTTTTTCCTGAATCGGATTAACGTAAAAATGTTATCCGTCAACGAACTTGCAATACTCATATAGGTGTAAACACACACACAGACAACAGACAGACAGACAGACAGACACTCTGACATTAAAAAAATAAAAATAAAAAAATTGAATAAACAAGAAAAGTGAAATATGAAAAAAAAAAATATCAAAAACAGGCCATCGACTCGACATTTTCCATCGTGTCAAAAAAATAAATTTAAAAAGTAAAAAATATATTGAAAAATATATTTTCACAGAGTGTTAAAAAAATATACGAGTTTATTTTTTTGATATTTTGTTTGTTTGTAATTTTTTAAGTACAGTAAACATAGATAAAAGAAAATAATGAATTATTTATAAGTGATTGATTTATAAAGTTAAAAAAAAAATGAGAATTGATGAATGTGTTTATTTTTATTGTTGGAAAAATAAATATGTGATTTTATTTTTGTTTGGATTTGAGATGTGTTTGGTAATAATTTGCAATACTGGAATGAGGCTTGACAAAATGAAACAAACTTTATGCAGCTGCAGTGCTCTCAGTGTGTGTAAAAGCTCTATGAGCATACAAAATTTTCAATATGTTTGTATATGCATGTATTGCACTGTCATGTAAACAATATGGTAAATATGAATTCATTAATTGTCAAAGTTCTCATCAAGGAAAATATATTTTATACGAGGCAAAACATGTTGCAAGAGACCATTGATTGACTTTACTGTATTTTCTCAAATTAAAAATTAGTATTTTGTTTATTATGAAATAATTTAAACTTGAAATTATTTTGCGAGGCAACATGTCAGTTAAGGATTGAAATTGAAAAAAAAAATAAATTAAATATTTCTTCTTTAATTTAAATTATAAATAAAAAAATTGAGAAATTTATGTATATTTTTTTTTTTTTTTATTGAAATGAGTAAAGTTCGATGAGCTTTTATTAAAAAAAAATTAATTTTTTTATATAATATTTGATAGTTTATTTTGCAATTAAGAAAACATGCCAATCAAATATTTAAAACTAAAAAAAAAAGCATTAAAAATTGCCAGCAGTATTTTTTATTTAAAAATAATATTTAATTCACTTTTTTTTTTTTTTGATCTTGTATTTTTATTTTCAAGTAGAAAAATAATATTTGTTGTATAAAATTTTACAAAAATAAAATCGTCTCAATTCAACTAATTTTCCTCAGCAAAAATTGTTTAAAAAAATATTAAAAAATTATAAACTAATTGACATAAAAAATACGTGCGAGTATTGAGTCAAAAAAAAAAAAATAAAGTTTCAAAATAAAATTAAAAATTGATGAAGCTCAAGATAACGAAAAATAAAGTATCCACATTTTTTTTTTCCATCTATATTATTTATTTTAAAAAAGTTTGAGCCCATGGTGAAAAAATACTATCGAAAACGTGACCCTGGTATAGCTTAACTTCATAAATCTCACGTCAATATCAAACACGTGCGATAGTCCACCCACCGACATCCCAAAAAAAAAAAAAAAAATGTCATCGATGAATTTAGTTTTTCGTTTTTTTTATATCTCTTTCAGCATCAGCTCAATCATTTTTTATATCGTTACGTATTTCCGGTATACACACGACATAACATATATATTTTTTTTTATCACGATTAAAGCTCTATTTAATTTTTTCTTCATCTATTTTTTTAATAAAGCTCCTGGAATATGTATCTAATTTATATTTACAAATTTTTATATCGTTCAATATGAAAATATATATACACCACCACCGAGACAAGTAAAATGTAAAATAAAAAAAAAATATATATACTGTTTAAATATTCTGAGCATGGCTGCAGTTTGGTTTGCCTCCGGAGGCAAAACAATTTGATGGAGGTGAAATTTAAGCTCTCTTTCCATGCAATTCGCGGCTTCTCGTTTGTCCTCCATCTTCTGATCATCCCTCTACTACTACTCATCCCTTTTTCACTGGAAAAACAATACATATATCTCAAACACTGCAGGTGTATAAACAAAAAAAAAATAATAATAATAAAAACCAGGTCACAATCTTGCTGAGGTAAATAACTTCAATGTCATACATCATTTTCATCAGAATAGATATATTTGTTTTATTGTCAACAATCAATCTTGACATACCAATTGTTAGATTAAAAAAAAATAAATTTGAAAAGTAAATTTAATTTAGCTTCTCATGAAATTTCACGAAATTTAATTTTCTTATTCGTGGTCAAGTTGTTAAAGTTAACAATTTAATTTCTCTGTGTGTGTGTGTTGAGACAGTTTTCATTTAAAATTGTAGACAGATGAATGTGATTTACAGTATTTGAAATTTTTGTTAGATGAGTTAAATTCGTTGACACACTCTTGATTTTATCTAAAATTAAATTCACGACAGGTGGTGAATGAATAAATATATATGTGTGAGTATTTCTTCATCGTTTGAGACCATAGTTAGTATGTCTTCAGTCTTCTTGATATTCATATGCATCATTGCTCGTTAAGAATGATAAATTACATTTGTAAATTAAAATTTCAATCTATAAACAAGCTTTATGCTTCATTACTTGTATCAGAAACCAAGGTAACTGATGATTCACTTGCTGAAGAATTTTATTTCAATTGAGTTCATCAGAAATATATTTTATTTTTCTTCAAAAAAAAAAAAACATCATCAGTCGAAGCGAGCTTTACATTTTAGCAGTGTTAAATTAATCATGGATATTTTTTTTTTTCTGTTTTTATTTGAAATATAAATTTAGAATTTAAATAAATTCTTTGGACAGTGGACAGTGGTCTCATTGATTTAGTTGTCGTCGTCGTCGTCATCGAGTAAACTTTCACAGTAGTTTTGCCATTGTAGCTAATCATTTGTGGATCCACCCATTCAATGTTTAATTGTCTCAGCAAATTTAGGGAATGTCCACTTTCAAATTCAATATACCAAAATCCATTTATGCACTAAACTTGTTCAATATTTTTTATCACCTGTTTTTAAAACAAGTAAGAGATGTTCAGAATTTTAGTATTTTTTTTTTTATTTTATTCAAAAATCCATGTCAAATTTACTGTCATTTGCATCATTAATTTTGGTTTTGATTGAATATATAGAATAAATTTGGTCTAAATTTTATAGTGTTTTTATTTTTTTTCTTTTAGTAACGCCCCTTACGAATAGATCTACGAGGTAGAAACGAAAGGATTTTCTGACAGATGTTGCCTACAAAAGTACCCACACCCTACTTACCATCAACGTTAGTCTCTCACTTTGCATATTTAATTGCACCAGACCCGACTGTTTTATCAAAAAACGAGCTCTATATATACAAGCCGCTAGCCATCGTGTCCTCATTTCTTTATTTTATATATTTTTTTAGCCATTCTACCCTTCAAATATCCTCATACAACCCACACTTTTTTAACGCTATTTTTTTACTTTTTTTTCACAGCTTTAATTTGTTGTTTTTTTTCTATTTACTAAAACTCTTTGTTAAATTTTCTCTTGCATATATTAATGAAAAAATTTAAACAAGTGTTGTTGTACTTAATCTTAGTCTTTTTGAATAGTTTAGCCATTAATTTATTTACTGTTTCGATGATGTTTGTTTGAGTTGAATTGAATGCATAACAATGTGCAAAGCAAGCATAAATTTTACTTCTTGCAATGTTCACGTCACGGGCCACTGGCTGTCCGTCAATCAAACCTTTTTATCTTTTTACTTTTATATAATATCGTTTGGTTGTTGGCCGTATATACTCACTCATTTCTCTCAACGTTGTTTCTCCTCCTCAGATAACTCATAGAGATAATAAAGGATAGAGAAAAACTTGTTTCCACTTGCGTCAGCAAAACGACTAAATTTCCCTCGCGAATACTGTGTACAAGCAATATCTTGAAATCGATTTACCGCGTCTTTCAAAAAAATTTTATCATTGGAAAATCATACAAGACAGTTTGCTTCATTTTTCATATGAAAATATATTTTATATATTTCTTTTTTTACATATGATTTTATGATTTATTTATTCGTACAATTTTTCTATCATATTTTTATAATTTTAAAATATATTTAAATCAATTTATCAATTATCATTTGCCCATTTTCTTTTACAGTTTTTTTTTTTTTTTTTGATTTGATTCCTCAAAGAGTGATAGACACACCAATCTTTCCCAAATAAATTTTCGATCTTTGAATATATATTCTTTCCTGACATTGATGCAACACGCATCTATCAAATATTACACCCATCAAAAAGTCATTCCACTTCTCAACAATACGTCATGAAAAAAAATTAAAAAAATAAAATGAAAAAAACCTTGATTTACACAAGATATAATCATATTTTTCTTTAAAACTTTTTTCAAATACTGTCAAGTTATCTTTATCGACACTTGAATATATTTTTTATTTCAAATAAAATATAGATTTTTTTTTTTTTTTTTCATTTTTCAATCAATGCAAGGAACATGATCCCTTAGCAGTGCCGGACAAAGTTAAAAAGATTTTTTTTTTTTCTTCTTCATCTTCTATTCACTTATATTTTTTTTTATGATATATATATATTTTCTTATTTTTCATTTTGAACGAGTAGAAAAAAATAAAAAAAAGTTGGAGTGAGGAAAAAAGAAAATTGAAGCCTTAAAAAAATTGGAAGAGCACTTGAAATTCAGTCGCGTTTTTCAACGCATATATATAGTTTGTACGGATGATGGAAAAACGAGGTCAAGTTGATTTTATCCTCGAATGGACGCAGCACAAACTATATAGACAGATAGATAAAAATGTAGTGAAAAAAGATGGACCAATGCTTTCATCTTCGTCTTTATATATATATATATTTCATTGGTTGGTTCGACGGGCGTAATTTATGGTCGATACATTTTCATTGGTCCATGCGCGCGAGTCCAAGCGGATCCAGCATTTTTATTTTCCTTTCTCTGCTTTCCACCCCCCCGAACCCATATATATTTTCTCAACCCTTTTTCGTCCATTTGGTGCACATGTACCCCTCTTTTAAAATTTTCATCTCACTCTTTGTAACAACGGATATCAAGCAAAAGCGTGATAACGAAAGTGGCATGTCCAAAACTCGGGTCAAAATCGTGTTCAGAATTTACATGACCCTACTAAAATACTTGCTCTAAAGGGGATTCAAACAAATATCTATATGCATTTTGGACAGTTGTCATTTGTACATTCACTATGTGAAAATCTGGATGAACGAATATTTATTTGTGTCATCCAATTGTCCACTTTTTTTTATATAATAGCAGAAAAAAAATCTTTTAATATCTTTTTTTTTTTATGATGTTATATCTCAGTTTAAAAAAAAAATTTTATAGCAAAAAAAATATATACTAAAAATTCGTGTGTACTTAAATATTTTTTATTATCAAAAATTTTTTTATTGACTAATATTATTTTATATTTAAAAAAAAAAATTAATTAACGATAAAAAAAAAAAGTGTAGTATTTTTTTTTTTTTTGTAATTTAAAAATACATGGTGTTTTTTTTTAGTTTTCAATTAAAAAAAAAATCCGACAATCAAGTTTATATATTTTTTATAAACTTGACGTTAAATTTATATGATTTTGACATGGATGATTTTTTTTTTTGAAATAATTACAAGATAAATATGATTTTTGAAAAAAAAAAACTGAATCTCATTTTAAAGTGTGTGTAGTGGGTTTTTTAAAAATTTTTTTTTTTTTTGTGTAAATCGAAAAACGCACAAGCCAAAACGGAGTGTCATTGGTTAAATATATTGTCCTCGTTGTTTCCTCTTTTCTTCTCTTGTCATTGGGTCACGTGATTGAAGCGTGTAATGAGTTTTCGTGTGAAAGCGATCGGAGAGGCTTGGTTGGTTAGCTGATTTGTCCGTGGTTGGTTAGTCCCCATGCAGATATAAATTATACAATTAAAATAATAAAAAAATTGCACACAAGTGAAAACATTAAAACCATATACAAAATTTCCATAAATTTATTAAATTAAATTATTCATTCATTGTACATAGTAGAGAAATAAAGATTAAAGTTTATTGAATTTTTTTTTTTTTTAAATTGACTAGTCCATAAAGCTTATGTTCTATTATTCTTATCAAAAATTTATAACTTCAAATCATTTATGAAATACTGCTCGTGTATCTACCGTTCTGTCTGACAACTGAAACATAAATATTTAATTCGCTGAAACGTTCTTTCTTCTTTATTTTTTCTTTTAAAGTTGAATAAAATTTTCAAGTAAAACCACTGTCTTATATACGTGCTCATATCGAGAGATAAGACACTACCAATTTTAGTAGATAATTTATATTAAAATTGAAAATTTTCTTAAAATAATTCCGATAAGTTTTTTTTATTTTTCACATTAATTTTCTATTAATTTCTATCAATAAAATCGATTTTAAACTTTTTTTTTTTCTTCTAAATAAATTTAATACTAAATTGTATTTAAAATCTCGACAATTATCCATGTATAATTTATAAATTCAACTTAACACAAACTGTCTTTACACATTACATTTTAAAATATAAAGATGAAAAAAAAATCCATATTTGCCACTTAATGAATATATAAATCTAAAACAACACTGCAAAATGAAAAGTAGTAGAATTTTTCATTAAAAAAAAAAGGCAAATAGCGTTAGTAAAAAATTTTTTTTTGTTTGTTGAATAAAGTAAAGGTGGTGGTGGTGAAAAGTGGGCACACGTTGTTGGCAAAAGATTGTAGATTTAGTATGAGAATAAAAGATAGAAAAAAATAAAAAAAAAAAAATAAAAAGGGTGGAGTTGAGAAGGAAAAGAGAAATATATATAGTAAATTTGGATGAGTCTCGTTGTCTCCTAGGTGTGCGCATGGTGGTTGAAATGAGGGCGGTTGGACAGAACATTTACATCATTTAATTTATGAGTCAACTCTTGTTGGTTTTTCCAGTATATAGAGTAACTAGAGAGAGAATACATATATATATAAAAGCACGACTAAAATATATGTGGCAGTTAAGTACATACATGTATAATAAAGATAGAAAAATAAATATACTTAATGCATGCACATAAAAGAGAGGAAGAGAAAGAAAATAAAAGACAAAAAAAAAAATAAAGAAAGCATGAACACGTAGAGCATGATTACTGGAGATATGTGCAACCTAGGTATCATACTGATGATGGCTTACGAATAAATTTACATATATATGCATATTACTAAATTTTCAAGACACATGTGCACCAAACCAAAAAGGTCTACCCACTATTACATAACTATCTTGACATAATATTAACTCAAATTCGAATAATGAATAATTTACCAACAAAAACAATTGATTTAAAAACTTTTTTTTTTTTCTTTAATTTTTAATTTACATTTATTATAATATATTATTTCTATTTTAATATATTTTTGTATATGAATTGTTGATTACTCGTGTCTAAAAATCATTTGTATATATAAATTGAGTGTAACTGTTTTTGAATTTAGTATTTCAACTTTGATCATATACCTCGACCTTGGTTACTGGCCTAATGCCAATTAGGTCCCAGACAGCATTATTAAGTGTCTGAGAATAATATGTCACAATTTAAATACACACATACAAATATGTACTAATACACTTCCACTAAATACAACATGTGTGTATTATTATTTTTGAATTTTATGTAATTTATTAAACTGACCATAATTAGATGAAATAATTTTTTTTTCAAAATTATAAATACGCTTTAACATGTAATTTTATTTTAATAATTTTTCTAATATTTATTTATAATTTAAAAATAGTTTTAACAATTCAAGTTGATTATTTTAATGATATTTAAGTTGTTATCAAAATACACATACACGGATAAACAACTTTTGGGTAATACATATTAAACAAAATATTATGGACATTGTCAGGATAAAGCCCAAGTTTAAGATCGTGATGTAACTTGAAACTCTGTGAAAGTGTCGTTTCTAAATGTCTTCAAGACCAATGTATATATAGTTTATGGAGTTTTTGACAGTGTTGGTTGGTTGGTTGGTTGGTTGGTTGCTTTCATAGGATTAGCTCTTCGTGTTTTAGATATTCAATGCTGAAAACGGACCCAAGCCCAATGAGAATACAGCCTTCATCAGTTGCTATGTGTATATATAAGATATCATCACATATATATACTATTTTATACATGCACTCGAGTGAATATGACCTATAACGTGCAAACGTTCAAGTATAGGTATATATTTGACGTTGAGATTAACGAAACTCAAAGTTTGATTGGCTGGGTTAAGGTATCAAGTTTTCGACTAAAGACTAGATAGAAAGTCCATATATACACACACTAAACTAACTCAAATTCACAATGTCATATGAAAATAGAAAAAAAAATTAATTAATCTTCAAATGATATCAAATATTTTATTACCTGATTTTTTATTTGAAATTTAGTTTTATTTCATTTATTGCATTTTTGACTTTGATTGGATTACATTTATTTCTTTGTTTTATTATTTTTTTTTATATTTTTTTTTTGGCTCTTGCAGTGAGTACATTCTTTTGACTTTTTATTTTGCTATCGTCATCATTTTTTTTACAGTAGTTTTTTATTTAAAAAAAAAAAAAAAAAACTACATTGTCTTTTGATATATATAAATCTTGATGAAAATCTTTGAGAGAATTATTTATTTTTTTTTTTTCGTCATGATGATAAATTTTGTTGGTGATTTTTTGGTTATAAAAAAAACTTGCGTGAATGTTGAGGTTATTAAATCTTGCTGATGACTTACATTCGTAAATTTAATAAAGTTATATAAAGAAATATAAAAATTTAATTAGAAGAATATAAAAAAAAAAAAATGTCAGGCGATGAAAATGAGAATTGCGTGACTGGGGAAAAAAAATAAAATAAAAAAGTAAATATACGATTGTTTAATCCTTTTGATACACAAGTATATTAGGAAATGAAATAAAATTTTAGCTACTAAAGTTGATATATCCAATACTGTTTGTTTTGACAATAAAAGCATGTCTTGAATTTTCTTGTGATGATTTTATTTTAGTCTCAGTGAAAATAAGAGAAATAGCTGTATCGTAAAAAATTTTATCGTGACCTCGGTGTGCATCAAATTGCAGAAAAACTTGTAGAATACAAAAACATCAATACGAATATAAAGACGTAACACTTTAATTACAATTTCTCTATGACAAAAATAAGCTCTAAAGTTTTATTTTTATTTTTTTCTTTATTTTATTAAATATATAAAAGCACATTTATCAAACCACAATTCAAAGCGATAAAGTTATTATAAAGTTTTAAATTAAAACACTTGCAGTTAAACGTTTCATACATTTGTTTTTGCTATAAATTTATTTATTCAACTCATTAATGAATAACGTGATGATGTTCAATACAGATAACACTTAAAAATAAATTTTAACAACGCAATTTTAATGAATTCCTTCTTCGATATTTATTGCTACGTTTTTTTTTTTTTTTATGTGATTATATAGATGAAGAAAAATAAATATCAAAAAATTTATTTGCTTCCAGATTACTGGCGAGTAATACGATGATTATCGAGGAAACTAGAAATGGAATTATCACAATCATTGGAGCAAATGAAACCTCCGTTGCCACCCAAGTTTGCCAATCTTCATGTCAGCAACGGTGAGTAGAATTTCTCTCGTCAATTTATATATATACAAGTAAAAAAAAAAAAAAGGAAAAATATAGAAATATAATTACTGTTTATCAATATATATCCAAGTGATATAGCTTTTCAACATCTTGTCGGTAATATTATATATTTTTTTTGTCAATTAATTTCACATCAAAAAAGTATATTTATTGCCCAACTAGTTTCATTTAATTTCTGTTTGAAAAAAAATATATTAAATGTGATTTTCAATCACGTATTACATGCAATTTGAGCTTTTTAATTAATTAGAATTTTTGATGAAAAATAAAATGATTTAGCTGATGAAAATAATAGAAAAACAATTTATTGTTTTATTTTTATATTTAATTTAATTTTGGGGAAGAGTTAATTGTAGTTTGACACGAATCATTATGATAAATTTATTGAATATATATGTTAACAAATATAAACTTGCTAACAAGTTGTAGGGAATACGCGAGGGGCATCAAGAATCTAAATACCTCACAACTACAACTACTGTAAAATACCCAAGTGATTAAGGTCAATTTGTCGTCAGCCATTTTGCATTTGAATTAAATTACACGAAATTCTTTGAAGATTATTTTCTTTTATCAAAATTAAAAGCTTTGTTTTATTAAATAATTCAAAAAAAAAAAAAAATAATAAAAAACAACTTGTTTCAAAGATTAAAAGGCGTATCTCCAATTTGAGTTAAAAAAAACTTCAAAAAAATTGTAAAACTTTAATAATTAAACACAGTTGAACAATGAAACAATGACAAATAATTTTTTTGAATTTTTTAAAATGCTTAAATACCCTTTTTTTATACAAATAAAATTCATTTTTTATTCTACTCGTTACGTCGAACAATGAGATAATATTGTTAAATAAAATACAAAAATTGATAACCCAGATTTTTCTTTTAAATGTATTTTATTAAATTTAGTCTGTTTAATGAACAAATAACTTGAGGCAATACAAAACAAACAGTAATATTAATAATATATTTTTATGCTTTTTTGTTGTTCTATCAAAATAATAGCTCAGTTTTCAATGTTGTTTTTCCAAAATAATAATAATAATTTATTCGTAGATAAATATTATTTATTTATATGTATAATATTTACATTTTCATGTTGAATAATAATAATTAATAATTTACTAGACGCATAATGAATATTTTTTTCGCTTTATATATATTACATGACTTTTTTATTATTATTTTTTTTTTTTTTGACTAGTACATTTCAAATGTAATGTTTCTAGTTCATTTACTCTGGATTTTGTAAAACTACTTTGTTCCTTACTGTATTGCTCACTGTTTTCTCCACTCGGACTATTTTAACATGTACCATTTTCAACATATATACTTCACCACAAAATGCATTCTCTATATCTTTTAGGTTTTTTTTATTTTTTCAAATGTGTGTGTGTGAGTGGGTGGGTGGGTGTGTACACCATGTAGCTACTAGACTGCTTGGAAAGTTGCTGAGGATAGTAAAAAAAAAAAAAAATTCAAAGAAAATAAAAAGAAAAATAAAATAAAAATAAAGCTTTGCAAAAGCGTAACATCTCACGTGGGTCAGTACCTACCTACAACTGAAATGCAGAGCTTTTTATTATGCTTTTTAGTTTTTTCATTTTTTTTTCTTGGTATTTTTTTTATTTTTACTTTTTTTCTTTGCCTATTGTTTGGCTTGCGTGTACTATTTCTGGGTCGCGACTTTCGCTGGTATATTCAACGTTGAATTTAAGATCAGGTCAGGTACAAATCCATTAAGGTCGACGCTGTGGTATCTGCGGGTTTATATTCCACTGATGAAAACAAATTTCATATAATAACAATAATAATAAATAAATAAAATAACATACGTAGAGTGCAAACAGAATGATGATATAAAAATAATAATATTGGTAATAATGATAACATAAAGTCAAAAGTTAGTAGCGAAAAAAAAAATAAACAAAATGAAAATAAAAAAAAGAAAACATCATTGAATTTTAATTTAGAATTATAATAGAATTTTTTTTTTTTTACTTTGCAGTGTAAATGCATGTAAAAAAAAAATATTTACGAGTCTTACAAATAAGTAGATGAAGTACTAAAAGCCAGTTATTTTTTTAAAATATATTTTTTTTTATTCTGACATATATTTGTTGGAAAAAAAAATTTTAGATATTTTAAATTACATAAAATCAATAAAGAAAAAATGTTTGTAATAAATTTTTTTCGTTAAAAAAATAAAAGATGAATTTTTTTTTTTTTTAAACATGCTTTTTAAACAGGCAAACAATTCCAATTGTATTTCATTTTGTTTTTTTGTATATTTATTTTTTTTTCTACTATTGAATTTTCATGAAAACGTAAATTTTTTTCTTTTCTACTTTATTTTAATAAGACCATATGTGGTCTATTCAACCGCCAAAACGTGAAGAGGGGTTGAGTTTGTTATTGTAAAAGAAGACGTTTTTTTTTTTTTATTTTTCAATACATATAAAAACCTAATTCCATTGTGTGCGCGTGTTTGTGAAGTACAATGGCCGATAGTTTATCGTGCTTTTATCATTCTACTGCCAAACCAACACTTTCTACACCATCGAATAGCCAAACACACTTTGTCGTAGTGCCACCGTATATATAGCAGCAGAAGAAAATTTTTTTTTGTACACAAGAAGGGGAAATTTTTATGAAAAAAAAAAAAACGAAAGAAGGCACATCATGACCCACTCTCTTGGCAAACGTTTATAAATCCGTCTGGCAAAATTCCCAAATCGCCTAATACTCTCCCTCCAAAATAAAAGAAAAAAAAAAAAAATCTTTTCAGCCTCAGTGATGCCGTTGAAATGTCAAAGTGTAGGCATCGAAAATGGAAATGCATTTCAATTGAAAAAACATAAGGAATGACAAATACTCTCAACTTAATATTTTAGTGTTAAAAATAAAAAATAAATTTTTAAATTTAAAAAATTGATATATTGAAATTGAGTAGAAAACAATTTTTAGAAAAAATTATTTTATGTAAAAGCTTGAATAAAAAATAAAAGCTCAAATCCCTTGAACAAATTGTCTTCTATAAACTCAAAGTTTTATCTATCTATGATGGGTCATTCTTCCACTTCTAATCTTCCTCGAAGAGATAGAGTTTGTACTCGTGTGTTTGTCTTTGGCTGGATAAAAAAAAAATCATCTAAAAGTGTGTCCAACGAAGCAGTTGGTCTAGGATGATGTAGACACTATTATATATATAGCATACAATTGTTCTTCTAGGATTCATGTGTGTATGTGTTTTTGATATATGAGAGAGTATGTGAATGTTAGTGTGACTGAACGAGGCGGTAGACACTTAAAGGATTTACGGGTCTAAGAACTTGGTATCGAAAGCGGCACGGCGAAACTAAGTGCGCTGCTGGTGCTGCTACTTTAAACTGGCAAACGAAAATAGAACAAGTTAAGAAAAGGGATAAAAATGGTTCAAGTGAAATAAAATGAAAAGAAAAAAAAGAAAAATCAAATGAAGAAAAAATAAATAAAACAATGTATAGGGAAAAAAAAAAAATCCGTAAAGCAAAAAAACAAAAGAAAAATAAAAAAAAAATCCTTTAAAAGCTAGATGACGTTGTGACCTAGATACTCAAAAGATGGTGAAAAAAAAATTTTAATTTTCAATGATTTCAATTGACATTGTTATTAACAAAAATAAATATTTTTTACAAAAATTTTTTTTTCAAAAAAAAAACCACACCGTTCAGTTGAAATATATTTTATTTTTTAATTTTTTTTTTTTCATCAATTGTATGTAAAATAAAAATACGTGGGTGTTTGTATGAAAAATATATGAAATGGTAATATACAACACGAGTTGTTAAAGTTTAAAGAGCCGAAAAAAAAAAATACAAATTTTTTACCACAACAGCAAACATTGATATCTCTTTTGTGAAATTCCAGCAGCATGTGTCCATATTTGAATACCTTTTTTTTTTTTTGTTTTTATTTATTTTTTTTATTTTTGAAAGAGCCATGTTGATGGGATTTTATTGAGCGTACTCATCGGGACGTTAATTAAGATGGAAGCCTCTATGAAACCCAGATGCATGTCTCTCACGTGAGAGAGGCACCATTGAAATATATAGGTCGATGTGTCGTGTATGCTTCGACATTAATTAAGGATAGGACATCATCATATCACTGTGTGCAATATGTGCAAGTGGAAAATGTTGTTTTATATTTTCTCATTATAAAATGCTTGATAATTGCTGTAATAATAATTTTACAAAATTATTATATTCTAAAAAAAAATCCAATCAAAGAATAAATTTACATTTTTTTTTTTTTACTAATTAGTATTTTTTATTTAAATTTCTAAGCATAATTTTCATCCAATTATAATTCTAGTATCTAAACAACATCTAAATATAATTATCCTAAAAGTTTTAAAATTTAATTTCAATTTTTTCTATAATTTTTTTGATTTTATAATTTTCTATAATGAGACAAGTGTTATTTCATGAATTCGAGAGCTTCCTGTAATAACAGTGATATGTTTAATGCCTTAAATATTATAATAAAATTTCCAAGTATATAAATTATCTGACTGTAATGGTGTATAATCTATCGACTGTCAAATATAGGCCCTGAAACGAGATTTTTGCCCTCTGGCATAATTGTAATATAGGTCAACGTTTGCACGGTTGCTTTAAGTTGAATTTACTGAAGAGAGCTTTCACCGAGCTTTTGCCAACCAGATCAAACTGGGACGGTAAATATACATTTACCTTTTTTTTTTTTTGTTCATTGCCTTCTTTCTCTTTCATTTTGGGTTCATTTTGCTTTTTTTTTTTTTACTGAACGCACACACACACACAGGTACAACTAATCGACCCTGAGGTTACTTTCATTATTATATAGAAATGTTGAGTTCATGTAGTTTCTTCCGCACCCTCGTTGGGAATTTTTTTTTTTTGTTTCTTTTTTCTTCTTCTTCATCTTTGAGACTTGTCTCTTTCTTCAAGTTCATCTGTTTAACTTTAAATTCCAAAGTTATACGGCCAAGTTTGTCGATTAATGTATCCAACTTAACTGAACATATCGGAATTCATGGTTTTGTAAATCAAGCAGTATCATACTGCTTCATTTATCTATTTATTTTACAAAATATACAGGACCAAGTAAAGGTAGATAATGAAAAAGAAAAAAATAAAAATCTTGTCCTTGTCTAGGTTCTTTATAAATTGAAACTTTTAATTAAAGAAAATATATAACAAAATTAATGTATTTAAAAAAGTTTCGATAAATTTTCAGTCAATTTTTTTATCAAAGTTTTCAAGTATTATGAAATTTTTTTAAGATTTTTCCATCAGATTTAATAATTTTTACAATAATTGGTGGCTTCAAGGGAGTAGTGATTTTTTTTTTTCCTTAAAACTTCTCAAACGCGACTTACAAGTTTTTTAACTTTAAAAATACTAAAAATTGAAAAATGAAAAATCAATATACCTTTATTTTTTTAAAAAAAAGAAGCATATTTTTTTTTTTTTTTTTAGAGTTTAAATAAATAAATTAAAAATTATTTACAATTTGTTTATTCACGCAATTGTTTGAGTATGTTTAGTTGCAAATTCAGCTTTTTCACAAAGTGGATATACATTCGTCTACAAGTAGACTGTAAATCTCCTTCAGACTTTTACTGAGAGTTCAAATTTGTTTTATTTCAAATGTTCAAATGTTAGTCTGTCTTACGATCGATTTTCTCTACTAACTTTTAAAACTTTCAAACCAATACTATTCTCCTAACCAAGTCGATTTACAATTTTCTCAATTTCTTTATTTCATCAATATCGACTTCAGGTCTTAATAATACATACCAATTTATCTATTTATCACGATCCAACAAATTTATTATAAACCAAATAGTCACTATCAGGTCTTTGCCAGGTTTTCCCTTGTTCAATTTTAACAAACCCAAAAATACAAAATAATTTTTTTACCTTTAAATAATACTTGTTTCACGATGAAATTTTTTTTTCATAAAACTTTAAACTTACATGTATTTGTCTGACTATTTTAAGAATTATCTACTTGATTTTTTTTGTAGGAGAAATTTCGAAATGATTTATAAAAATTCTCCCAGGTTTAAAATTAAATATTTATAAGAAATTTTCGAGCCAATCAGCTGTCTCGTTTACTAAATCATCGCGAAAATTTAATTTAATTTTTATTATTAATTAATAAGCTTCAAAAAATTTAAAAATAAAATAATTATTTTTTTTCTATTAACAATTTTAATGAGACAATTAAAAAGTAAAATAAAAAAAAAATAATTTACATTCACAATGACTTTCACACAAGCTAAATTTTTATATAGAAAAGTGATGAACCTTCAGTTGTACATGTCACCCCCTGAAGAAGGTCATGATTCACGATGCCAGTAGCAACGGATATAAAAGTTTTTCATCGTTCATTCGTATATATATGACAACAAAATATAGCTCGCTTTGAAATTGCACACCAACAACTTTTTAATCTTGCCTAAAGTAAAAATTTCATTGGTTGTGCTGACGAGTATTTCTCTATCGTCTCTGCCACACCAACTTGCAATGGCAATCAGATTTATCATATTTGCTTTTTCATTTTTTTTTTTTTATTTTTCTTCTTTATTTTCTCATTTTCTTATATATGAAAGTTTAAATCTATTTTTATACAATCATGAGTACTCAAATAGATCTTTCATAATATTATATTTTATTGTACATATATATTTTAGAATGAGATGCTACTTTGTTTCAAATTTCATTTCACAAAAATCTCATAAATCAGTAGCAATTTTAAAATAAATCTGTGGAAAATGTGTGACAAAGAAATTGCAAAATAAATTTATCCACTGTTGAATAATAAAAAAATCTAAACAATCTCCATTTTACAAATAAATAAATAATTTTTTTAACATTTTAAAAATATTTTTTAAATAATTAATCATTTTGTAAATTCATGTTACTTCCACTTGAGCTTTTTTTCTTTTTAATTAGAAGATGTATAATAGCAATTAAATGTATCTAAATTGAAAACAACTTTCAGATAGACTGATTCTTTAATTTTGTATTTACTCTGTTACACATTTAACACGTAGACATATTTAAAAGGGGTAGTTATATATACATAGAAATCGTTTGTGTATTATTCACTTGGGAAATAGAGTACTGAGTTTTGTACATATGTATGTATGTCTATATGTACATATGGTATAAACGTCGTCACCAACCAACGTGAAAATGTCTCGTGAGGGTCGTACCGTAATTGAGAGACATCCCTTGTATTATATTCCTGGCTATGGTATTTTGTACGCCACCTATTTTACCTCTTAAAGCCCCTTGTATTCAACTCCTATATATTCTACCATCATCATCTAACTTCTCTCTTGTATATCTCACTGCAAAATCTCACGCATCTACGTATACATTTATAGATATATTCTATGTTTGATGAATCAGTCTCTCTCTCTGTGTGTAGATGTGCTCGTGTTGTCATGGCAACTTTTGATTGTATCCTCAGGCCAACCTGTCACATCA
Source organism: Aphidius gifuensis (assembly GCF_014905175.1). Taxonomy (NCBI): domain Eukaryota; kingdom Metazoa; phylum Arthropoda; class Insecta; order Hymenoptera; family Braconidae; genus Aphidius; species Aphidius gifuensis. The sequence continues at coordinate 746,771 of NC_057790.1, read as the reverse complement.
CTTAATTTATTCCCAACTTATTGCACGTATACCTGTTTAGATATTTTAAATATTTTTAAAAAATTTAATTCACAATATTTTAATTTATTATTTCAGTTATATTTTTGAATTATTTTCAAGATCTTCATATACAATTTTTTTTTTTAAATATAATTTTATTTTTGAATTTTGATGGAGCTTTTTTGATGGACAATTAATTATACTTGTTTATTTGTTGATAAAAAAAAAATTATTATTATTTTTTTTTTTTAACAAAGATAATAATGTAAAAAAAATGTTTTTAAAATTTTTTTTAATCTACTAAAAGTATGCTAAAAAATAAAATAGTTAAAAAATATTTTAAAAAAGCTCCATTGAATTTAGTTTGATGTATTTTATAGTAAATTCATTTGCAGTAAATTTCAACAATTTACATTCCAATTAAAAGTGTTTTTTATGTTTGAAAATTTTATTTTTTTCTGATGATGATGATGATGATGATGAGTTGTTGGAGATGGTTACCTGCACACAATGCTAAAATGTAAAATTTATATGCATGTAATAAAATCTGTGAAACAGGACGTGGCTATATAATGAGCAATTTACATAAGCCGTTTCGATTCGAGTTTAATAACGGCTTGTCGTAGCTGAAAACAAAGTTTTTAATATCCCAAGGGGAATCGTTTGGTACATGGTTGGTAGTTGTCGCGTGCATACTCGACCATCGACCATGACTATATCTCGAGTGTCAGCTTAATGCTACATACTACATATACATGTATACTAATATAGTTGTAGTTTTGGTGTCAGCACTTTTGCCATGATAACTCCCGAAGAGACTGGTTTCTCTATATATTTTATATATATACATAAACAAATTAAGTATATCGTGTTTCATGACAAAATATAAACTTTAGCTTTGTTGTCATACTTATTGACTTTTCATCTATAAAAAAAAATACTTTAACAATAAAAACAAACAAAAAGTAAACCCTCTAAAATAAATCTATTCGATTTTACATGAAATTTAATTTTTAAATTTTTTTTTAAAGCTGGGGGAGGCATGGGGAGTGAAATAAAAATGCCACAAAAAAATTAATTTTTCAAAAAGTTTTACAATAAAAAAATAAATAAAATAAAAGCTATTTAATAATTTTAATATTAAAATTTATATTCTTTAAAATAAAAATAAATATTTAATCGTTTTTTTTTTTTTTTTATCATTTACTTGACCACAAAAGCTGCACGATCAAAGAACAATTGTGATAGAAAAAAAATAAAAAAAAAAATATTGCCTCTAGCACTGTAGCAAGTATTTTTTTATTTTTATTTTTTCACGTCTGTATGTGGCTAGGCCACAAAAGCAATAGTTTTGGATCTTTTTTGCATAATGTAAAGCCAAGTTTTCCATGTTCACATAAACCATCCCAACATTGGCAACGATTTAACAGCTATATGGCCTTCAGCGTCCGAAGAAAGCATTCATGTATCATTCATGTATCGATAACACAACGCTTTTTTTATATTTTTTATTTTCGTATCTTCAACTAGTTTACATAGTTTTGAAAATACTAGTCGTTGAATTTTTCAAATATGTTGAAAAATATTCTGAATATATAAACTTCAAAGAAAAATTACTTATCTTGTATCGATATAAAAAAAAGGGGCATATATTGTTGCTTTTTTGTTGTTTCAATTTGTTTTTTGTATAAATAATTTTGATAAAAATTGAAAATAAATAATATTGTAGCTTTTATTGTATGGAATTTAAAAATAAACAAGTTTCTTGCTGAGTTTCATTGGTAGAATCAATGCCAAAAATAAAAAAAAAACATTGAATATTTGAGTCACGTATTTTTATTTGCCCAGTAGTGCCATAAGGTTGTTTTTTATGTGAAAGCTTGAAGGAACAATTCAATCAGTCATCAATAAATATTTATAATTTTTTTTATTCTATTATTTCAACAATTGAAATAACAAATGAAACAAATACATATATATACATCATTCGAAATAAATTTAAGACAAAAGAGACATCTTCTATTATCAGATTTTTTATTTTTTTTTTCATTCAAAGTATTAAATCCACTTTGTCTAGAAAGCACAAAGTTATCAATGGTTGAAAGATTTTATAAGTTGTTAGCCAGTTGTCAGTTGTCACTGATGAAATAAAAAAAATAAAAGTTTTTTTTTTTTTTTTTCATATTCTCAGTAAAGTACAATTAAAATCAGACAATGTACAAGAAATTGTCGCGAGTTTGAAGAAGAAAGAAAAGTTTTTGAGTTAAATAAAAGTTATAAAAAAAAAAATAAATATAATAATAAAAATAAGAAAGCTATAATAATAACAATAGGAATGATAATAATAAGGGCAAAGACACTGTGTAGTCTTCATCCTTGATGTCGACGACGAGTGGAAAAATATATATAAAAAAAGAGAAAAAACTATTGCGAAATGTAAAAAGAATTAACCCAGTCGTTGAAGATAATGTTTTTCAAGAATATTTCTCTATTCTTGCAATTCAATTTAATGAATTTTCATCATGAAAAATAAAATGATAGCTTACCTATTTCACTTGAATTTGTAAAAGAGCTTTTTCCTCTTTTTTTTTTTTTTGCATAATATTTTTAAAATGATTGCTAGTTGTTTGTATATTTATTTTTAACAAATAAACTCGGAAAAACATTTCAAAAGAACAATAAAATTACAGACAAAAAAAAAAAAAATTAATTAAATTAAAAATATAAAATAAATAAATAAATATTTCAATTGATAAATTTTTTAAATCGTCCCTTTGAAGAGATGAAAAAATAAAAACAATAAAAAAAATGAGCTTTTTTTTCTAGCAAAGCTTTTTATATATGCATTTTTTTTATTTTTAATCCAAAAATATTTGTATAATTTATATAAAATTTTATCAACTTTTATTATCTAGACTTTAGATAAAAAAATAAAATTTTATCCGAGGATATAGATTTTTTAAATTGATAGTAATGTAGAGGAGTGTATATATGCTCGTAAACAATATATATGTATATGGGATATTTAACTGGAGTATATTAGATAAAATGAGAGGCTAAAAAGGGCATATTAGTATTCCGTAAACTGAGGCGCATCGGATGCCCATCGGAAATTACGATCCAACAGCATCGCGAATTTAGTAAGCCCCCACGTGCCTGATAGTTTCACGATTTTACATTCACAATGTATATACATATATGGTTTTGTATAAAGTGGTATCACCAATGAGGTCACAACAATAAATATTTAAGCATCGACAGTTGATATCGGAAATCGTTGCTTTTTAATATTCACATTTCATTTTATCATTTTTTTTTCTTTCTTTTTTTTAATTTAATTGTAATATTAATTGCTCATTAATATTTAAATATTATTTATAAATAATATTATAATAATATTTTTAATTTATAATTAATGCTATTTATTGCAAGGGGGAAGAAGGGTTGATAAAATTTTAGCAAATAAATTTGAGCTTTTTATTTTTGTTTTTATATATATATATTTTTTTTTTTAAATTTAAGGATTTTTTTTAACCTGAATAATAATTTTTAATTATATTATTTATTAATTTAAGATTTGTTTTATTTTTATTTAAATAGTTTATTGTTATTTTAATTTAACAAAAAAAACATAAAAGGTTTGAATAACTTTTTAAGCTTTTAATGATTTTTTAAGAATAAAGTTGTTTTAAAATTGAACACACATTTAATTTGTTGTTAAATTTATAACTAAATTAAATTAATAATTTAAAAATAATTTTTATATATTTTTTTGAATTTCATATTTACCAAGAAAATAGACTAAAAAAAAAAAACAAGTAAAATATTTTATTATAATTATAAGTTGAATAAATGTAGAAAATTAAATGAAAAAATTTTTTCTTTTTGTTTTATATTTCACAGTGAAATATAAGAGCTTTTTTTTTTTAATGTAAACAGAGATAGAAATAATATACAGGTTCATGTACTGTTATATATATAAAGGTTGTATCTTATACTGAGATTCCAAAGGCTATATATTTTTTTATTTTTACTCTAGTATACCAGGCACCCTTTGCACTGTTTTCTTCTCTACAGAATTTAATATAATGCCTAATATCAGAGGAAATCTGTACAATGCAAACAATTCGAGGCTTTCACCCGGTTACTCTTCACCTTATCGTGTCAGTTGCTATGTGAATAATTATTTTAAAATGAAATATTAAATAAATAAATCAACCTTGTTCTATAATTATTTTATAATCTTTCAAATTAATCAATATATTTTTTTAAAATTATTTCCCCATCATTTTTAACACCTCCAACTGTTTTGTATATTTTTTCGAGCTTTCAAGTGCTTTTTTTCACTAAGTTTAGTTGTAGCAAAAAAATTAAGACCCAAAAGCTCAATAAATATAAAAATAAAATTTCAAAAATGGCAATTTATTCTAGACTCAAGGCTTTTAAAATTTTTTTCTCCTGATTTTTCAAAAAGCTTGATTTTTTAACAATCAAAGTTTGTTGTTAATTATTTAATTAACGTTATAATTTTAAACTCAAAACAGTCAAAACAATATAAACTTTATACAAAAATTAAAACTTGTAACTAATATAGTCGTTGTAATTTAAAAACATACACATGTATATTAAAAGTTTTAGGCTGAGTAGCTGTATAAAATTTTGTGGTGTTTTTGTAAATATAAGAGGTTCATAATCAGCATGTTATATCCACAAAACACACACACACAAACATATTGCCCCGAGGCGTTTCTTCAGCTTCTCAAGTATTCTCGTCATTTTCATTCAGAGTCCATCTCTCTGTGCCCCACGGGTCCACGAGTTTCACGTTGCCTGGCATTATACCCATAGGGAATTTTACCCGTACATGAAAAACAATAGCCATGTATTTGTAACTCCATCTACAAAATATTTTTCATCCAATTTTTAAACGTACAAATGAACGACGTCTCTGACAACTAAAAAAAAAAACACAAACTGACAAACATAATTAATTAAAACAAAAAATACAATCACTCATCTTTTGTTGATGTCTTTTTAATTTATTTAGCATCTTTTAAAGAATAAAAATAAAACAAATTAAGCCGTTGAAAAATATGAAATATATTAAATTTATTATTATCATTTGTAGTATGAAAATAGGATAAAATACACACAGCCATATATACATAGTCACAAATCTCGATATCTATATAATACAATATTTCATTTGTACATAACATGTATATAGATGTGTATGTATAATATTAAACGCGATGATATGTGTTCAGTGTGCGCGACCCTAACGCGCGATTCACATTGAATATATCTATCTCACTCTCGTGTGAATTCAGAACTAACCGTAAATCAAACACCACTGGGGCCATTAGGACGCCCATAACTCGCCGATATCTCGAGGACCGCCAGCTTATTATATCCTGCATATATAATTCCGGTATGGAGAAGTGAGCGCATCCGTTGGGTAAATTGTGAACGTTTCGTATACATAACTTGGTATATATATATATATGTAATAATGCTTTCTCCCACTTGAATCATCTTTACTACCCTCTACCTCTTCTCCCTGTCTCTCCCTTGCCTCCCCCTGGCTCCCTCGTCTTCACCATCATCAAGTGAACAGCTTGCATTGATGGAAAGACTTGCGTAAAATATTTTTCTGCTTAATCCAATGCTCAATATAATATATATACTCTAAAATCATAAATTTATTTTCTTCTTTTTTTATTTTTTATTTTTTTTCATGCTCTTCTTCTATTTGAAATATACATATATATTTTTTTAATATTACTTGCAAAATATTATATATAGGTAGTATTTTATTTTTTCATAATAAAAATAATAAAATAAATTTGAAATATATTATTATTATTATAAAAAAAAATAAATATTGTCATCACTTTTTGAATATATTTTTATTTATTATTTTAACAAAAAAAAAATATTCATTTTATTTAATGATTTTTTTTATTTTTATATGATGAAATGTGTCGATAAAACAAGACCAAGTGAAATATATGCTGAATCGGTAATGCAAGTTTTAAAAATAGTATGTGTGTGTGTGTGAGAGAGGGTGAGAGAGGGTGAATGGAGTGGTGGGTGAGTTATATAGTAAAAGGGAAAGAGTTAAAAATGGTTAACGTCCTGAACGAGGATGGAAAACAGTGTTTGCCAATGGAGAAATTAAACCAAGGCTTGTGTCAATATCGCTTCGGCTTTTGCCTACTCATTCCATACAACACTCTGGCTGCTGCTTTTACTCTTCCTCTACTATCAATGTATCAAAGTTATATCTACACCCATCTCTAAAACCCTTCTCTTTTTTTTTTTTCTTTTCTTTTTCTACTTGCTACTTTTTCTCTTTCTATCTCTCTCTATTAACTATTTTTTTTTTTATTCGAATGATGATTTTAAAATTTTTTCTTTATTTTGTACTTATTTCTTTGACTCATCAACCAAAAAAAATTTTAATTAACAATGTGGTCATTAAAAAAATAAAATCATAATAAAAAATTAAAAATTACTTTTTAATTTTATCAACAATTTTAATTATAATATCAAATTAATTTTTTCCCATTATAATATTTATAAAATTGAGTCAAAACAAAAAAAGCTCTTTTCATAGATAAAAAAGCTACATGTTAAATACTATTTTGCCAAAAGTATAACAATTTTTTTTTTCACTTTAAACAAACATAGGTCGAATATAAACAATCTCCATGTACTTAAGACTCTTTCTCTTAAATTTTTTACTACTTAAGACTCTATGTCCACTAGAAACACTTAAAAAAAAGCTCTAATTCTAAAAATGTTATTTTATTTATATATTATTAATACAATAACAATGCAATTCCGCATTTGAATCAGATAATTTTTTAAATTAAATATATAAACCATACAAGCGTGAATATATTAAAAATTATTTTTCCCAACAGACCGAAGCCAAAATTACATGTCTGATAAAATCATGAATACATGCTCGCTTCATACATACATGTGCATTTGTGAAAAATAATTATACATGTATATATTAACGCATAATTATATAGTTAAATTAATATACACATATAGATGCGTATATTGTTTGATGGTAATGGTAAATATATTGTAAATAGTTGGGTATATGTATGTATTAAATATATAGGTAGATGAAACAATGCATTTCACGAGTAAATCCTGAACGTTAAAGCATCCTTGATGGGGAGTTACCGCATTAGCCTTCATTCCCTCATTCCATCATCTCTCTCTGTCTTTATCAAACCCACCAACGCATGCACGTACACATTTATATGGTAACATGTTACAATGTAACATACTTTTAACTCCTCTCTCTCTCTCTTTCCCTTCCTCTCTTTTGATCATGCCAGGCTTAATGTTCAACGAAATGGCATTCATTATCGAAACGCTGCACGTTCTACAAGTACAACCATTTTCCCTTCTCTCTAAATTCTCTCACCCCTTTATTTTTATTTAACCCAACCACCCCCCCATCTATCCACCCACTCACCCTTTCAAAAATTATATGATCAACAACTTTCTACATCCAAAATCATGGATTAATTGTAACGAGGCTTTATGGCTCTTCATCAGCTGAAAAATAAATATATTGTTTACTTGAAATTTATTTTATTTTTTTGTTATTTTATGGTCAAAGTAGATTATATAGTATATTCATTAAACATAGAGATTATTTGTCAAAAATAATATTTTTAAAATAGGTCAGTATTACTGGATGTGGAAAATTTTTATATTTTTTTTTTATTTTTTTAGTTTTTAAATAATTTTCATGTTGAAAAAACACTGTTGGTCTTGCAAAACACATATCTAAAGTTTAACCAGAAAAATTCATAACCTATTTTTTTATATATTTTTTATTTTTATTTTATTTAACCCCAGTAAACTCTTTATTCTCATTCCACAACCTACTTCCAAACGAAGTAAACAACCTACGACGAAAATAAAAATAGATAAAAGTTTAGTATACATATATTTTGAAAAAGCTTTTTTTTTTTATTTCACAGATCAATGACTCGGTGAATTTTCATCTACGATTTATTTGTTACTTGATTTTTTCTATCATTTATTTTAATAATTTTAAAATTACAATAATTTATTATTTAATAAATTTATTGCATTAATTTTTAATTACTTTTTAGAAAAAAAATCGTGGAGTAAATTTTCCGATAGTCTCAATCCGGAGAAATTTTTCTTTCCATAAAAAAAAATTCGATATTTCTTGGAATTATATTTCCACGTCTCAATTACGCGAAAAATAAGAGGAAAATATTTCCAAGATAAAAATAAAAATCGTGACTTTTAAGTTGATATTTTATTTTCGGTGTTATTTCCATGTTTTGGGTTAGTATTTTTAATTGTGGATGAAAGCGGAAGATGGAAAATTCAGCCACGCAACAATTGTATGTTATTTTTGTTTGATTTTTATTTTTAATTTTCGTTTTTTTTTTTTATTTTTTGTTTCGTGAAGATGTAGCTATTTGTGTGCCGTAATATATATTGAGATGAACGCGTGCGCATTGCGTGAGGTCTAAACGTGGCGCTGATGCTGCTGGTTGGCTCTTGGAGTATACTTTGTTCACTCGTGTTCATTCGGTCGACCAGTGATATACAAAACGGTCCATGCCACCGGCTTTGACGCACCGTGCGCGCATCGCCGGCGTCGATCGCGTGGTGGTGCTCCTGACGTAGGGCACTTTAATTTATTTAAATCAAAATACAATAATAACAACAAGTCATTCAATAAGTGATTGATTAAATATAATTTTTAAATTAATTAATAATTATTTAGTTTCCAAAAAAAATTGACAGCTTTATTTTATCATCATTTTTGTTGTTTATTTTTTATCGAAGAGGAAAGTGATTTTCATTTAATTCGTGAAACTATTTTATGGATTAATATTTAAAAGTGAATTTAAGACTTTTTATTTATGCTCATAGTTATTTGATTGAAAAATAATCTCAAAATTTTAAAAGTGGGTGAATATTTGCCTTTTTTTTTTTTGTTTTTTTTTTTTTTTTCGTTTTTAATTTAATTCATTTGAAATGAATTTTTTTCTATTAACTGGATAGTAACAAAGGTAAAAATTCCAGTGTCAATTTAACGTCAAGTGTTGGATATTTGTCGAACGTACTTGAATTAGTTTTTTTTTTTTTAAATACCAAAGGATATTCAGGTGGAAATAGATAAAAAAAATATTGAAATGAAATGTGGATGGACTCTTTGAATATTTGAAATAGACTATTGAAAATTTACTTTGATGTACATGCGTGCTTCATTGTAATGTGAAAGCATGTATTTATTTGGAAATGTTACTAACCGGTGTATTATTGATCGAGATCAAAGCCCATTGGTACTTGAATTACCATTAATTTGACAAATATCGTTTTCAATTTAAATTAATAGCACAAATAATATACTTTAATGTAAAATCTAGCCAAAGTTATTTACCAAAACTATTCTTAGATAAATAGAAAAATAAAAACAGCAAATAAATATTTAGTCATAATTTTTAAGTGAATTCAAAGTGACGTTGTGAGACAGTGCAATAAATTAAATTAATTAAAATTCATAATTGTGAATTCGACATATCAATTTTTTTTGTGTTTATATTTGTTTAAACAAATGAGCTATTATTAATCTGGAGATTTTTGGCGCACATTTTATATTGTGCCATTAAACTGTAAAAATTAATTCAACACTGGAAAATGAAGATGCTCTCTTCTTTCTTCATCTCAAGGTAAATTTATTATATAATTTTTTTTTTTTCTTTATGTTTATTGTATCGATTGATACTATTGACGACAAATTTTCCGGTTAAATCATTGTGGAATTAAATTTCCTGATAAATAATTTACCAAAAAAAAAAAACATCCTGTTGCTTGTATCAGTACAAAAAGCACGATGTATTTTTTAAATTGAAACAAAGCATCAAAAAAATGATAAAATATAAACAAAATTATTCAATAACAATTTAAAATTTCTTAAACAATTTATTAATTTCTTTTTAAAATTTATTTCCATTATTTTTCTTTGATAAATTTCAAATTATTTCATTTGAAAATTGATTAATTAACAATCCTATTTTAATGACTCAATATTATCATTATTTTAAATTCAATTAATTAATTATTTATCAATTAAATATCCTACGAAATGTCTATTTTATTTTTTTTATTTTTTGTAGTATTTTCTCTTTGCAATAGGTAGCTAAGGAAAATTTTTCTTCCGGATATTATAGAGACAATATTTAGCCATGTAATCAACTAACTTGTTCTAGAAAGAAAGAAAAAAAAATAAATAAAACACAGACTTGAAAATAAAGTATATCATAACGAGCCCAATAAATTTATCTTGTTAGACAAACAACTCGAGAAAAATATAAAGAGCTTTTTTTTATTTTATTTGTTGCTTTATTTATTTATTCATTTTGCCATTATTATTATTGAAAACTTTTTCATTTTATATTATTTATAAATTGTCGTCCACTTTGTACTCAAAGAATGACAATATAAAAAAACAACAAAAGTGTATCCAGCTCGTTTTAATTTTACGACAACACGCAATTCAGTTTCATGGCATTCAGTACAACAGTCGCATTATTTTCATGACAAACAATTGATCGCTCTATTTTCTTGTCAAACATATATATATTAAAAAAAAAAACAAGCACCATAAACACTATAAAACGTGCGTTTTTTATTTTCATATTTATTTTTCCACTTAACTCTTAATAAATTGCTATTACACTCAAGTATTTACCTCATTTAATATTTTTCTCACCTTTATGGCCGACAAATTTGTTTATGATTTAATTCTTTGGGCTTTTAGATCCTGCTTAAACAATTTTTTTTTTATTCTGTAATATTCTACAAAGTATAAAAAAAATAACAACAAAAAACTTGATAATTATATAAAAAAAAAAAACAAAAAAGCTTGCATTAGAGCTTTTTTTTTAACATCAGCGTGAATATTTTTTATTAATTAATTTTTCATTTAATTTTAAAACTCTTTATAATGCACAATTTTAAAATATATTTTTCCATGAAAAAATAATTTTCTTTTACAAATTAAAAAAAAAGAAAATTGATATAATAATACTTTTTTATTTTCGTTTTAATTGAATGTCTTTGAGCAGTTTATTATTAATGAGAAAATTATAGATTGGTAGAAATTCAAAAGGTAATATGCTTGCTCTCCTTGGTTGCTCATAATACCTTAACAAACGGCCATTCAAAATTGTCGATGGATCAAAGGGAGTTTGATAAGTCGCTCCCGGGCGATTTTACCATGCTTATAATTTACATCACGCTCTGTCGAACCTTTGAAACGTTTACTTTGCAATGTTATGGCTCCAGAGAATGCTAAAATAATTTTTTATTTAAAAAATTCAATATTTTTATATTTTCAATTAGGCAAATCAATAGCAACATTATATTATAATTTTAAATATTAATAATCACTCGAAAATAATTGTAAAATAATATTCAAAATTAATTACGATTATTTATATAAATTGCAATTTTTTAACTAAACGTTTTTAAATATATTTTTTGTATTTATATATAAAAAATTTATACAAAGTGACAAATTATAAAATATTTTTATGATTTGTCAGCCCAAATTTAAATGTAATTTAAATATTTTATTAAAAATATAATGAAGATATGGGTTCGTTGTGATTGATATTTATGTTTAGTAGAAATGTAATCATGTCTTATCGTGGTTAAGTCAGCAAGCGCTTGGCTACTGTTTCAAAATGATTAGTTCGAATCCTATGGAATGGAATCCTTCATAGCTCCAAACCTATATTCAGTAAAAATCCTTGTTCATATGATCAATAAAGTATTTAACTTGGTAATTAAAAATGGTTTAAACCATTAAGTTGTGAACAAATTTAGATCATGTATCTCGTGTTTGGGGCAGATACTTCTTGGCATAGAACAAGTGGAGACTCAAAGTCCACCCTTGTACTATGCTAGGTAGCATTTGCCCTAAACACCAGATACTTTTTATTTTTGACAATGCAATTGTAACACTTCAAATCATATATATCAAAAACAATAACAAATCAATATATTAATTATATAACTAATGTTTCTATTGTTTGACGTTGAATTTTGTAAATGCAGATTGATTGATGGCATATCGTTAATATTATTATCCAACATACATATTGTTAAATAACCCGAGGCAAAATCTGTGCTTGCATCAACAACATTGGAAATTCAAAATAATTGTCTGTTGGAAATTTAATATCTATCTTTGTTGACTCTAACAAGCTAAAATTAAAAATAAAAAAATATATATTTCATCATGCTTTATTTCTAAAATAATATATTATTAAATTTGATTGAAAGCAACAGAAATTTTTTTAAAAATATACCATTGTTATTATTATTTTTTTTTAATATATTCGTGTGGAATTTTTTGAGCGACATTTGTTATTCTCTGTTGTGTCAAAGGTTTAATGAAAAATGAAATAAAAATCATGCGTAAATTGGATTTTTAAAAAAGAGAAGATAATTTTTTTTTATTGAAATTTTTGGTATCATGTAACAAATCTCTTCTTCACACTTGCTGGCGTAAATTTCTGACATGCCATAATATTTGGTGTTGCAATATGGCTTTGAAATCGGAGATTCTAAACTCGAGCTTGTAAAATTCAATACCTTTGTTTCATCTATAATAATGATATAATACACAACGACAGAAATAATAATTTAAAATAAATAAAAAAAATAAAAATCATTGACAAAGGTGAAGAAAAAATATAAAAAAAAAGCTATCGAGTCTTTGATCTTTGTGACGTCAAGGTGAAAAGTGTTGTAGCTGATGAAAATTGTGCTTGAAAAAGTTACATCAGAGTACAAAAAACAAAAAAAAAAAAATATAAAAATAAAAGGGAAGTAAAGAAAATATATATATAAACTCGGTCTGATTTTTTTTCTCTCTTTTTTACTCATCTTTTTCTTCTTGAGCTTTTCTATATAACTATCATCCTTGACCCAACAGACTGAAAGACTGCTGGTCTCGTTAGTCAAAACGATTCAGATCCCTTCCATTCATTTATTTTACTATCTATATATATTTTCAAGCTTTTAATCGCCTTGGTCCATGTTCACAAATCGTTTTATCCTCAACTTTTTTTTCTACTAGTCTGCCATATCTTTTACTTTACCCTACAAACGTCATTCGTTAATTCATCGTCATATAATATTCTCAGAAATATCCCTCAAATCGACCTTTGAACAATTAAGATCATACATTTCTTTTTTTTTTTTTTTTTTCCTTCTCTTCTTTCCTACCCAACCCCCGAAGTAATTTCTATAATTTTCCATTTAGAAAAAGAATAAAAATTCAAAGAAAAAATCCTTGAAAAAAAAAAAATGAAAACTCAGTGAAGCCAGTTCTTGTTACTCTCAATTAAAGAAACCTTGATGGGCTCTCATTTTATATAAGAAAAAAAAAAAATAATAATTTCTGTGTGTGTTGGTCTTTTGCGTAAACACGCGATAAAATATTTCTGAAATTAAAATGTACCGCCTGAGGATGTAAAAAACGTTTGCACTTATGTTCAAGTATATAATGAATTTCTTATTTTATTTATTTATTTTTTTCATTTGTATTTATACCCTCAAAATAATTAATTTAAAATAAATTTAAAAATAAAAAAAAATAGATTTTTTATACCCTTTAAAAAATTAAATAAAATAATAAAAGTTATGAAAATGTCACTTACGCTTATTTGCCTTCAACGACGTAACAAAATATAGAAAAAAAATTATATCGTAAATATAAAAATAAATAAAAAAAAGTAAAGTTAATAAGCCTTGAAGAGTGCACGTGCCCAACAGTTGCGAATACTTGAAAATGGTAATAAGTATGGGCTTGAAAGGTCGAGAACTAGTGCAACAATTGAGAAGGGTTGAAAAAGCATATAATATAGCTCGGTTATGCCGCGTTATGTAGACAGATACCTATATAAACAGAGAAAATATTATATGATGAGACAAGAGTATACAGAGTATACAGAGTTGAGTGCTTCGTAAGAGTATACCTCTCTCATTTTGCATATATATATTGTGTATAAATGTGTGCCTGTAGTATTTCACAGTGTATAAAATTATATAACAATATGCATGATGCTGATGATAGTGGTGTGATGATGATACCACAACTTTGTGTTGCTGGTAGATACTATATACTCGATACACAATGTTAAAGTAAAAAAGAAAAAAAAAAAAAAGTTATGCAAAGCTTAAGATGAAGTAGAGGAAAAAAAAAGGAAGAAGAAGAAGAAGATAAATAAAAAAAAAAAAAATACAGAGAAGAGAGAATGAGGGCCAGAGGCGAGGCATAACTCGTTGATGAGATTATAATCAGGCAGTAGGGATTAAAGCTAGAGCAAAGTCTTATGCGCGACAACGACCATAGTATGTATATATATTAGTGGAACTATAGGCCAAAGACTAAGTAAAACAGTTGGGTGGTTTTTCGAGGGTGGTTTATATATATATAGCCGAGAGAAAGAGAAGCTGGATGAGATCTAATAGCGTCAAGCCATCAGGGCCTTTGATCCCAAGAGCTACCAAACATCCTTTTATATATTTAACCTTCGTTAACCTCTCTCTTTATATATTATACATATATATTTATTTATTTATTTTTATATTTAATTTTTTAAGCATCATTCAACACTTGATAATCATAATAATACACACTAAAGTCTTTTGTTTTTTAATTTAATCATTTTTTATTTTACCAACAACAATTTCATTTAATTTTTTTCTTTTCTTTTATAATTTTTTATTATTTATCGAGTTGGATTGATAATTTAAATAATTAAATATTTATTTGAATTTGAAAAAAGCTCATTTAAATAATTTTTAAACAACTTTTTATAATTAAACAAAAAAAAAATAAACAAAGTTAGCTTTTTTCTAGTTTTAAATTTAAAAAATTTCTTTAGTTTGTTATTTATACACATGTGTTTAAATATATTCAAGTTTATGGATGTGTGCATGTGTGGTTTGTACAAATTTGAAGCTATTATTCTCTGGTGTTTCTAAGTAATTACTAAAACATTTCGCTTTAGTGGTTTCAACTACCTAATATGTATTTTACAATTATTTTATCATTTTGTAACTTGCCAAATAATCATCTCTCTCATTGTTTGTTTTTGTCTAAATTTTTTTAGAGCTTTTTTTTTTATTATTTCTATTGATGTGTATACATGTGAAGAGAGCTTTTTGAAAACCTATCGAATTTGTAGGATATATGTAGGATTCAAATAAAACAGGCCAATAAAATAAAATAAAAAAAAGAAACGATAAATAAGCTATATAAAAAGTTTTATTTTTTTTTATTTTGTTCATTCATCTTGTATAGATATGCCATTTCGGGCTCGTTGCCACCTGCTGCCACATTGAAAAATCATCGCAACGAGGTCCTTCGTATAACTCGCACAAAACTTACAAAAAAAATAACAAATATAAAAAAAAAGCAGCACGAATGTCAAGAGAAAAACCATTACTATCCCTCACTCATCGAATTTTTATACCAAACGATCTACAGATTCGACAAGAAAAACGTTTGAGATTTATATATTTTTATTCTTCCCTTCTTCTACTTGACATTTAGGATCCTTATTCTTTTCTTCCAATGTCGTCGCTTTATTCCTTTTTTTTTAGTATTATTTCCCCCTTTTTATAAAAGGTCTTTGAATGATATCGGACTGGTCTTACCACCCACAAATATCTTAACAATTGTTATCTCAAATTATACCATTTATTATTATCATCAATTTCATTCTATCTCACGTTTCAAGTATTTTATTTAATTTTATTTTATACTCTTAAAAATAACAGTCAAAAGAAGAAAAAATGATTGATAAATTTAAAGCTTTATTATTTACATAGCATACAATTGAGCAGTCCAAAAAAAAAATTCACAATAGCATGTATTAAAAATTAATTTATCAAGTTTAAATTGTTCAATGTAAAATGAGTTATAAAATTAAATTACTCGATTGGTTTTTTCAGGAAAGTTTTTGGATTATCGATGTAAAATATAATGACCAATATTTAATCGATAATTATGAGGTATTTGTTAATTGAAAATAATTGACATAAAGTAAAAAAATAATAGACAATTGAGGCAGTGAATAATTTTTTTTGAATAATCATGAACAATGAATGAATCAATAAATGAACAGCAACATGTCATTTTGTCGTTTAACAAGTATGAGAGATGAAAATTATATATATATAAAATTGAAGGCATTTTATGGATCGATCGGGCGTATCGCATGAAATTACGTTAATTGGACACTGTCAATGGGGGAAAAACACGAGACAGTTTATTCTGTATATTGCAATGTGTCGAGTCACTCGACAAGTGGACATGCCGTGTATGTTTTCACTCACTCCATCTCACCTTGTCTCCAATATTTTATTTATTTAATTTTTATTTTAACCCCTTGTTTTTTTTTTTGTGTATTTTATCCCCCTTGGAAATATATATCCAGCTTCTCTCGTTGCCATTGTATATTGTATTTGAAGTGGCGTCCTCTACGTCAACCCTCTAAACTGCGCAGCCAGCCAGTAAACGAGACACTCAATGTATCGATTCAAAATTCAATGCTCGTTATACACTTACAAACGAGCCAACTAGATACGCACTTTTTTTTTTTTTTTTTATTTAATATTTTTATCCCCTAAATTTATCCGAGATGTATATAAAATATCAGAAATATTGTTTTGCCATTTTTTCATTTATTAAATGACATGTTTCATTTATTTTTTGGACTGCTTTATTAATCTATTCGAAATTTTATTTATGAAATTTTAATAAATTTAAAAATACACTTGTTTCATTAAAATATAGTTTTGACTATTTTTTAAAATTAATATTAAATGAACAAGAAAAATCATAAGGATTTGTTGGGAGAATTGGAAAAACACTGAGGTCAAAGTCAATTTTCATCATCTTTGTTTCCTACCCAAGTCAACATAGATAATCAAAATTATATTCCAAATATATTTTGTATCAAATAGTAATTACTTATTATGAATTAAAAAATTATTCAATATAGTACTATTATTTAGCCAAATAATTTACCTGAAAACGTTTTTAAATATATTTTTTGTATTTATAAAAATTTATACAAAGTGACGAATTATAAAATATGTTCATAATTTGTCAGCCCAAAATTGAATGCAACTTTAATATTTTATTAAAACCATATCGAAAATATGGATTCGATTTGATTGATATTTATGTTTAGTAAACATGTAATCATGTTTTATCGTGGTTAAGTCAGTAAGCACTCGGCGACTGCTTCTAGCATGGCGGGTTCAAATCCTGTCAAAGCAAGTTTGAAATTCGTTCCGTTCAGCATGGATTCATATACACATTAATTAGTATGTTAAATTATTGCTTACGAATGGATTCTGGAACCTACACAAATCTTATAAAATGTATATTATCTGGTGTTTGGGGCAAATACTTCTTGGCATAGAATAAATGGAGACTCGAAGTCCACCCTTGTTCTGTGCTGGGAAGTATTTGCCCCAAACACCAGATACTTTTTATTTTTGACAATGTAATAGTAACACTTTACGAAAACAATAACCAATCAATAAATTTGACATTTCTTCTCGTACTTTTCAGAAAAAAAAATAAAACCATCGTCACCATTATATCAGAGTTATTTTAAATTTTGTGATTAGTAAATACACTCACTGACTCACAGGCACATCTCTAACATCATTACACATATTCTTTTTTTTTTTTTTTGGAGTAGGTTGTAAAACTTGATGACGTCGTTTCAGTGCCTAAGCCATTCCGTTTGTATTTTTTTTCTCATTCGATCTCTCGTTTGTTGCTATGTATGCTATCGTCAAACACTGTAATTATTTAAAATATAAATAAACGTATAAATTCAAGACAAAAAGCCTCGTACGTCATCATTCTCCAAACAGAAATAAAAAAAATAAAATAAACAAGCACAAGTTTTATCATTTCATATATGAAAATAAAATTTCAAAAATTTAAATCATTTCGCTACGAGGACTCTTGATAATAATAATAATAACAACAAAAAATATATCTAAAAAAATGACCTACATTTGAATGAAATTTCCTTAACAATCACTCTGCTCATCACCCCAGGGAAATTTATCTTCAGAACACTCGCTGATTTAAATTACACAAATGTAATATTATTGCTTGAAGTTTTAAAATAAAATCAAAAAACTTTATTTTTTATTTTCCCACACAAATATTGACCTGTCCACGATAAAATAAAAAGGAATAATTAAATTAAAATTGAGTATATGTATTTCGTAATTTCCCTAGATAATTATCGAAAAAGAGAAATTATTTCATGTTCATTAATTAAATATTAGGCATAGCAAATTAATGAAACGTATATTTATTCCTCCTTTTGGTTGATCTTTGTGAAGCAAAATCTATACACACGTGGTAATTTCAAAGGACACAAATTACACGTGGACAATTTTCATCTGGTTGTCATGTACATATTCTCGTCACTTTCATCATAGTCTCTCCCTCACTTGGCACCCTCATTGCCATCACCCGTCAATGTCGTATTACTCTGAGAGGGTGAATTCCAGCGTATATATTCCAGTGTCTCAAGAGACACGCCTCGTCGCTCATATGTACACAATAATATCTAAAGCTTCTCTAACTATGGGTCACAGATGAACACACGTGTAAACATTCAAATGGATCTTCATTCAAAATGGACCAACTTCAATATATACTTTTTCAAATAAATACATACACAAACACTCTACATATGTTTAATTCAAAAAAAAAAAAAAACAACACCCCATCACCCTATGTCGTTTTTGAATTTACTTTTTTCAATTTAAAACTTTTTTTTAATAAAAAAACCAAAAGAATATTTTTTATTTTTATTTAATATATATTATTTTTTTATTTTTGAAAAATTTTGACATGCAAATTTATAACACGAAGGATAAAAAATAGAAAAAAAATATAAATGGGAAAAAAAGTTGGTTTGTTATTTCTGCTAGTAAAGTTTTATCATAATTCTGGATAATTTTTTAATATTTTTTTTATTTTGACGTCACACCACTATTACCTGGTACTGACTTTTAATTTTAATCATCGACTAGGGAATTATCAAAGTTTATTTTGTCGTGCCTTGGTCTTTGCTCGAACGATTTCAATTAAGAATTTTTCCGTGGTTAGCATCAACTCCTTCGGGATGATAACGATCAGTCCCACAACGCGTGCGGTCGCCGACTTACCTCAACGATAACTATACATTTTTTTTTCTATTTTTTTCCTCAAACTTTTACAACATTTTATCACATACATACATTCATCTTGTTAGTATCTATATAGTTGTATATATCCTTCAACGAGTGTTGAAGTAAAACTCTAAAAAAGTTGAGAAAAAAAAAAAAATATATAAAAAGTTAAACAAAATTAAAACTAAACGACGAGAAAGAAGAGTAGAAGGATTTTTCTAATTAGTTGGCTGGAACGTACTCTTTCAGGAAAAGACGTGAAAATTTACTTCATACATCTAGCAAGTTCAACTCGACATTTAATTTCAGATTTTTGTATTAAATTTTATTTCTACTTATATATTTTTTTCCCTTCTTTCAAATATATATATGAGTCATTTATCATCTTGTCAACAATTCTTAGCATTTTTAAAGTTTTACACTTAAAAAAATAAAAAAAAATATAATCCTCAAAAAAACTTTCTACACCGGAAGTCATTCATATTTTTTTTTTGGCTGTTACGTATTGTCAGACAGACAAATAAGAATGATAAAAATAAAATATATTCTACAGAGTTTAAAATAAAAAAAAAAAGTCATGTCATATCAAAGCAGTGTCGTAATACATGAATGATTTTCGTGTGCGCATTTTGTACAGTCAAAAAGTTCGTAAAAGCGTAAAGTTTGATTCTCGTCAACGTGTGCGACGATGCATGTAAACTTTCCGCTGGATAACCGTTGACGTCTGTCCCGTAACCCTCGAAAATTTTCCCCTTAAAAATAGCTATATATATGTATACTTGAATAGCCAAATAAAATTAAAAAATTACAACTGATACACTGTCAAGTTGAAAATAAAAAAATAAAACTAATTCCTCTCGTAGTTTATATATATAAAATATTTTGAGAAAAAAAAAATCCATGTATTTCTGGACTCATGTATAATCGACACACAGACATACAAAAATATATTTTTATTTTTATATATTTATCTCGCATCAATGAGACTCTATTTATGTCACATCTTCGTAATGCTTTAGAAAATAGAATATTTAAATGTCGAAAAATCATCATCATAACGGTCTCATCTTTCCAGTTGCGCTAGTGGGTCACGATTGATGTGCATCATATAATTCTCGATATATGTTTTTGACAAAATTATGTAATTCAAACGGATATAAACACAGTATAATTATGTGTGTATATATATTTACACCCCAAACATAAAAATAGAAAAAAAATCATAAAAATTATTTAAAGTTTAGAAATGTAATTTTTAGACTGGATAAATTTTTTATTAATCTGTAACATCAAAAATAGATAAATAAAAAATAAATCAATTTAATAATCTTTTAAATTAATAGTAATAATTATATTTTTTTTATAAAAGTATATGGTGTTTAGGGCAAATACTTTCCAGCATAGAACAAGGGTGGACTTCGCGTCTCCACTTGTTTTATGTCAAGAAGTATTTGCCCCAAGCACCAGATTCATTCGAAATAATTGATGTAAATCTTGAGTGGACGACATATTATTGCACTGGTCAAAGATATTTGTTGAATCCACAGGGTTCGATCCTATCATTATGAAGGCAGTATCCAAACGCTTGCTGACTTAACCACGATGAGACATGAGTACAACTCTACTAAACATAAATATCAATCACATCGAATCCATATTTTCAATATGTTTTTAATAAAACATTCAAATTACATTTAAATTAAGGCTGACAAATTATAAACATATTTTATAATTTGTCACTTTGTATAAATTTTTCAAATAATAATTTCTATTTATTAAATTAAAATTATTTAATTCTTGAAAAACTATTAAATTATAATATAAATTAAATTAAAAAATATTTTTACAAATACACAAGTATATTTAAACATCAAAAAAATTAATAACAATAATATAATTAAACAATTTAAATTTTCAATTTTTATCAATAAAAAAAAAAGTTGAAAATACAAATAATTATTTGAGTTTTAAAGACTATAATTAAATTATAAATTTTGAAAATTAATTTATATATAGCCAGACAATTTTAGAATGAAAAAAAAAAAAATAATAATAATAAAAATAATAATAAAATACCCAGACATCTAATAAATTTCTGCATCATTGATTATCAAAATGAAATTTTCAATTTTCTGATAAAAGCTGTTCATTCATTAATACACCCACACGCACACATAAATATAGATATATTTGATTCGGATGTGAGATCGTCATCGTTTGACTAATTAGGGATTGATCCAGCTGGTTGAATTGGCTGTGGTGGATTAGAGAGAAATCCTTTGTTTCCCAGCCGACAAATTATAAGGCTGCCAATGGGCTTGATTCACGTGCTTCTCGATTTATATAAATTGATATGGAATTTAGGAATGAGAAAATTTCACTATTGGTCGACATACAAAATTCAATACAAGGCATGCGGAGTGAAAACGTAACCACGGCATGACCACCACCAAAATTAACGACAATTGGTTCAATTGAAATGTAATAAAATACGTGATACGTAAAATCCATTTTCATTTATCAAATATACCTATACGTTATACCGAGATTTACAAAATAAATTCTATATTTTTTTTCTGATAAAAATAATTAAATTATAATAAATATTAAATCCTGATTTAAGTTTATTATAATGACTATAGTGAATTGAGTTTTTATCTCAACGAGTTAATTGATTTGTTTAATGAATTTAATAGTTATTGATTTAAGTTTATTTTATTTTTGAACAAGTTAATAATGATGATGATATTACATGTATATATGTTTGCATATAATTAAATGTACTTAACAAAGGTAAAGTTTACCAGACCAACAGTTATGTACTCTGATAAATATATAGCCATTTTAAAATACATTGTATTAAGAATGATAGAGAAAATGAAACAAGAGAATAACTATAATATAAATATACATGTATATACAATTGTACATGTATTTGTGTGAATAGCCAATAGTAGGTTCGTTTTACTTCAGGTATATATCTTCAGGAAGTTGTTAGGTATACTCTATATATACTACTACTACTACTACTCTCGCACTTGAGTGTAACAATTGTTGCAGTTTCAACTTGCACAAACCGGCCACATGTAATTAAATGCAATCAGTGAATACCAGAGTGCATCGAATTATCTAACATTCAGACTATTCTGTATTTCAAACTTCTATCTTATCATTAAATTTTATTTTTAATTATTTTATTTGTTATTTATATACTTTACAAAATTGATTTTATATTTAAATTTTATTTAAAATTAGTAGAATAATTTTGTTTGGAAATTATAATAGTTGAATTATTTATTTATAGAAAATTATTTAGTTTTTATTATTCAATTATTTATTTATTGATAAATTTAAATGTCAAAAAAATTTATTTAATTGTGTTTTTGATGAAAATTATTTATCATTATTTGAATTTACAAAGAAAAATTTGTAAAATATTAATTATTGATATTTAAAAAAAAAAAAAAAATTTTACATTCAATTTTAAAATAATTCAACGTTTTTATTATTATTAAATTTTTTTTCAACGCTTTTACTATTATTATTATAACATTTATAAAAAATTTCAAATATATACCAAGTTATTTTTCGACAACATCATCCATCAAATTCATTTTTAAAACAATGAAAATAAATATACAGCTATAGATGTTGTTATATCCATGAGTGATGGAAACAAACTAGAGTTGAGCTGTTCAAAAAAAAAAAAAATATATATAGTAAATTTTATAGAGAACAAAAGCTCACTCGCGTTGTTTTCGTCGTCTCTGTTGCTCTGTAATGTTTTGAGTCGCACGACTGAACAATAATACACAGTATATGCTCTACCGAAGGGAGAAAATAATAATAATAATGAAAATAAAAAAAAGGGTTGTATATGTTAAGGGATGTAACGTGTCAGAGATTTTAACCAAAGCACAAAAATATTACAAGTTTTAGTTTAAACAGAGACAGTGTATATATAATAAAACGAGATGGAATTGCCGAACAGGAAAAGCTAGGACAAAAGGTTTACAAAAGGGATAGTAACTATAATTCAGGGGCGTTGATGGTCGGATGGACGAAAAGTCAGAGTAGAATCGGTTATATACAGTTGCTGCATGAGAAATGGGCACATAGAATTACGGGGTCACTTCCGGTGGCGCCAGTAGGAGCTTCCGTTTTCCGTTCGTATTTTCCAACCCTTTTTACTCATTCTATTTGTAAGCCCCTAATTCAACCGAAAACAATTTTTTTTTTTTTTTTTTCTGCATTTACTTTGCCATTTTGGTTAGAGCTTTTTTAGTTTATTCATAAATAAAATATCATTTGATGATTTAATGTTTTATTATTTTATTTTGCTTTTGATGAAATTTATCATTTTTAATTCAATTTAATTTAAAATTATTATTGCTATTCATGAAAATAGTTTAACGAAATTATTAGTCATATTGTAAATGGTATTTTTAAAATGCCAATATGTTTTTTATTATTTTATTTTATTAAACATGAATATCTTGATTCTTGAAATTCAAATTCCATTATCATGTAGAGTACATTTCATGTGGCTTCTAACCTTCACTTTTACTATTGTACTTGGACTTTATGTTCAATATCATTGAAACTGGTCAGTACTTGGAATTTGTGTTATTGCTGTGAATATAATGGTCGTCTGGGTGCATTACAATATAAATGAATGTGAATGAAATTGCTTGAATCCATGTGCAACCATTTGAAAGTAGTAGGGCTTATAATTAATTATTAAATTTTCCAATATAATTTTTAACAAAGGAAAAAAGTAAAAAAAAAAATATAAAACGACCAATTTTGGCTATTGAAAATTTTCTATAAATTTTGAAAAATATTTCTAGTATTTTTTTTTGAACCAATTGTTATTTTTAAAATTAATCATTATTTTAAAATCCCAATCATTAAGTATTTTATTTTTTTACCAATTGTATTAACAATCATTCCAGCTTAAATGAAAATTAATATTAAAAATTATTATTATTAACTTCTTGGTGTCACAATTTATTCCCACAAAATCAAATTCATTGAAATAATTTTTTAATCATGATAAAGTTAGTCTTATTAAATTGTTATACCAGAATTAAAATATTAACAAATTTCCAGTTAATATATGAAAATTAATTATTAAGTTGTCTAAATTAAGCTAGTTTATTATTAAATTCATATATTATTATTATCTTGGATATTTCAAATTATAATATATAGACATCCTAAACAATTTAATAAAAATTACAGCTCAACATCATAGCAAATAAGTCAAAATTCAATTTCTATCTTTTAAATTTTAAAAATTTCCATTTTTTCTAAACTAATTAGAAATGAAAAACTATAGCTCTATTTTAAATAATAATTGATTATAAAAATTAATCAAGAAAAATGTTTCCTATTTAAATTTCTAAGCTATCATTTAAACTTGAAATGAAATAATTTAAAATCAATCGATCAATAATATTACCATAAAAAGTCACGATCGATATAATATAATAAATTGAAAATTAATCAAGTCATCAACAATATTGTAGCATTTAATTTGGCGAAATATGTCCACACATAAGACCGAGAAAAAAAAAATATATATAGTTGGCTATATGTCAAACTGGTGGTGGATATTGTGGTGATCGTTGGCCATAATATACCGGGTGTTGGATAAGTTACTACCCAAGACACGAGACATTAATTTGGCTGAGTTGGCGCTTGAATGTTACTTTCGTATATGGTATGAGAGTTTACCTATATATATCTATACATGTAGTGTATAATATATGTGATATGTGATGGTGTTAAAGTAACTCTCTTTTGCTGAAAAGATATCTCCCCGGAGGCTATTTTAGCCACCTTAACATACCTCACAGTCGCTCTTAGACAAATCGATTTGCCTTAGAAATATTGTCCTAGAAGCTCTTTGTAATTTAGCTACAGCTTTTCATCTTTCAGCATCATTGGATAATGAATTTATCTAATCATTTTTAGCTGAACCAAAAGAGCAAAAAATAAATATAAAAAAACTCATATATTTTTTTATTATTAAATTTCATAAATCATGTCAAGTATGAACAGGTGTTTTTTCGGCAACAGGCTGTTTTAAAAATAGGCCTTGAAATTTTTTTTTTGAGCTTAAAAGTTTTGATGTTGTATGAAACATTGACTGACTTATATTCACCATTACATGAATTCATTAGTTGACTTTTATTTTTCAAATTTTATCCTTGAAATTAAGAGGGTAAAATGAAAAAATTTTAAATTAACATTTCAACATTTTAACACTTGAGTTTATATTCATTCACCCTGAGGCTCCCATCGGGAGTTGACTCCAGTCACGCGAGCAACTCTCTTCTAAAATGTAAAGAGTTGCAAAACTAGTAAAACTCAATGTCTCTTGAGTCCTTGACAGTCTTGTTGACATATGCCATAATCCTTACTATTGTTTTAATCGTCGCAAATAAATCCCCATGTGTCTTAAAAATAATAAAAATATATACCATTTTTTTTTTTTTTTTACTTTTACATATCGTGTTTCACAAACATTCTTATATTATCCCAGTAGAAATCATTACTTTATTTTGAAAAATAATTTCACGTTGAAAATAAAGTATATAATCTCGTCGTAAATATTTCAACGTAAAAAAAAATTATTATTTCAACGTGAAAAAATTGAATTATTCTACTGAAAAAAACAAGTACATGTTTGAAAAATAAAAAAAATAAAAAAACTATTTCATTTGTTAAAATAAATATACATGCGTTTAATTTAATTTGTTAAAATCTAAATGCGTGACTTAAAGCTTGACACCCGGAAATAAGTTTTTAAATATAAAAACACGCGACTTACTCAAAATGTCATGGAGAATAAATCAAAAATAAAAACTACAAAATAATAATGTTATAATATTTGGAGAAAAGAAAAAAAAGCATTTTAGTTTTGACTATTGACATTATGTATATTTAATTTAGAATATGGCTTTATATTGTGACTACATTCTCTCAGTGTGTGTTTGCTAATGTTACAAAAATAGATGAGTTATTTTTCAATTGGTTTACTTTGTAGTTTGAAAGTAATGCTGCACGAAATAATGTCTTTTAGTGGGCCAAAATGTTGCGTGCAGCAGTGCCACGTCAACCACTAAACAGACACGCGATTTGTCTTTGAATATAATATATTTGTGTGTATACAAACAACAAATTTAAGATACCACAGGTGGTGGGCGTCTCAACCTTCGTCTCAACGCCATGATACACGAGACAAATAATTATTTTGCATGTTTTACAAATTAAATTATAATGACTTTATTGTTTAAATTATTTTTAACATTTATTGCCAAGTGAAAATACAAATATTTATTATTAAAATTAATAATTTGTTTAAATTATTTTTAATATTGTCTGCATTTTAAATGTAAAATTTATTTTATATTTTGTGTATAAAATAAAATTAATAATGTTATTTTAATAGTTGAGATTATTTTTATTTTTTATCTTTTATCACACGTGCAGTTACAAATGTATACACAGTGTTGCCAAAAATATTTCGTTGCTAATTTTGATTCAAAAATTTAACAAATGCGATTGAATTACTGACGCCCAAAAATTCCTTGACAAAGTATTAAAAAAAAACCACAAATAATTTATATAGATCTATGTATATTCAATAATGTCATTTTAAAATAAAAAGTAGAGAAAAAATTATAAAACCATTTGTTAAATTTGTTAAAATAGTCTGGATGAAAAAGACTTTAAAAAAACTCACGGAGTAAAAGTTAAAATTGACTATCCATCTTGAGACAAAAATACTATTCTGCCAACAGCCTTAGAGAACATTTTTACGACTTGCTAATGGCATAATTTATGCTCTGTCTAATGACGCTGTATTTGACTTTATACAATTGTCTTTGAAAAAAAACAAAATGAATAAAATTAAAATTTTAAAATATTATTTTCATTATTATAAATAATTTTAATTCAACGCTGTCTTATATAATAATTATTCCAGCGAGAAAAAAAAATATCTAAATTAAAAAAAATTTAAAATATAAATAAATAAAAATGATGATAATAATTTTTTCTTATAATACAATGAGATTACGTTAATGAAAATATATCCTTTGTGTTATTGTCATTTGACGTTCATGAACAGAAAATAAGAATCCAGACTTATACTTGCTTCACAGTCCCTTTCCTTTTATCTCAAAAATAAAAATAAAAAAAAATTCTAAAAAAAAGAAAAGAAATATAAAGGGGTGACGCATAAAACTCGAAAGAACTATATAAAAAAAGAATAAGATAAAGAAAAAAAAATAAAGAATGATGAAATGATGTATAAAGGTAAAGAAAAAAAAAAAAATGATGGAAGACAAGCGCGTTTACTATTGTTGGAAAGCGTCTTAAGGGTTGCCAAGACAACGTCATAGTACAAGCTCACTCACTAAGATGCTTTTACTTATTTTATTTCTCTCAATACTTGAATATATTATTTTATTTGTAATGTCATTTAATTTACCTTCAACTATTGCGAGTATTTGAATAAATATTATCATCAATTTTATTGATAAATGTTTTGATAATTTTTAAAATAATATCTTGTTTATTTAATTAATTAATTAAATTATTTATCAACTTGGCTATTTGGTTATTAATTAATTAATTTATTTAGTTAATAAACTTTGGAAATTTATTCTACCGAGGCAATAAATATAATAAATAATAAAAAAGCTTTTTTCAAAATTTTTTATTAAAATAAATAATAAAATTGTTAAACTATTTGTTTATAAATAATTGAAATTATATTTTCTATTTAAATATTTTAATTAGTAATAAAGCTTAAAATTTTAATTTTAATTTAGGTCGAATATAGTTAATAATAATTTTTTAAAAATAATTTTAATGAGTTTATTTTTTATTGTTATATATTTTGATGAAAATGACAGCGTAATATCAGTGTCAAAGAGAGAAGCGACGTTCAATTTCTCAGATACGAAACTACCTCTACGAAATTACTTCCGGTATCAAAATTCTCCGTCTAGAAATTCATTTCCGGTCGTATGAGCACACCCGCCCGCTGCTACCACTGTACACTCCACTTTTTATATATTTTTTATTTTTTCACTGTCTTCGTATTTCACCCACCCTCTATTATCTCCCCCCTTTTTATTTTTTTTTCTACATATAACTATTATTATTCTTCAAGATTTTTATTTTTTTTTTGCATCCGTCTGGGCTGCCACAGTGACATAGCTCTTTCTTGCATAGATTTCGAGCGACGTTTTTTAATAATTTCCCTGGTATTTTTCGATGGTATTCGACAATATTGTCAGTTGTTGCGTAAAATATGAGACACTCGGTGAACAATATTATATTTTTTTTTTTACTTTTTACATTATATATTAAATCTCAACATGCACATACTTATTATATTATTTTTTTTTTTTCATATTTAAAACTCGGAAAAAATTTTTTGTTGACATATTTTCTGTTATTTTTATATCAAATTTTTTTCATCAAGTTTATCTTTACACAGCGCGATTAAATATCATGACTGAAATATTTTGAACACAAATTTCTCGCTCAAGTTATTTCAAAATAAAATTTCCTTGTAAATAATTTCCCAAAAAAAAAAAAAGAATAAATAAATAAATTCCTGCAGCAAGTGTTGGTGTCAAAAACAATAGGTTTTTAATTATCCAATTCTAAATGCTTACCTTTTAAATCATCAATAAAATAATTATTAAAAATCTTGGATATTTTCGTTGTGAGATAATGTAGCAAACATTAAATATAAATAAAAAAGTAAAATCAATTTTTATATAGAGTATATATCATTGACTATTATTTTTGATAGAAACAAAATCAACAAACACTTGAATTTTGGAAAAAAATTTTAACAGCCAAGTGGTTGGTAAATAGAGCACTAAAGAGAGAGTGTACTAAAGAACGAAAGATGACAAGTATCCCTCTCAACAGAATAAGGGGGGCCAATGGGGATCCATTTCTAGTGTCAAGTATATACTCTTGGCTATGGTTGGAAAAAGCCAGTTGTATAGTATAAGTAAAATAATGATAGAAAATTTTATACATGTATAAAGCAGAGATAGAAAATCGAAAAATAAAAAGAGATCAAATGTTTTCTGTGTTTGACGATAGACAGACTTGACTATGTGTACATTTTGGCAAAATTCCAAATGCTGTATAAATACCACTGGGATGTCACCACGTCTAGTCTTTGCGACTTTCTTTTTTACATGACATAGCAGCTACAACAATTGTCTACAAAATATCATAAATTTTGTAATGATTTTTGTTTTATTTTTCAAATAAAAAAACTGACTAAAATCATCAACTTCAAACTGAAATTCAATTAGTAATTTTTTCTATCATTGACAAGTAGTTAATACTTTTTTTTCAAAAATCATAAACACTATATTTTCTACTTTAAATCATTGAAAAAAAAATATTAACTGGGCCTTGATGCATCCAACAAAATCACAACAGTTGTAAAAAGCTTTTGATGTTTATGTTTTTTTTTATTTTTCGTTCTAGTTTTATTATTATTTTTATTTTATATTAAACGAGCGTTACAGTGGCGTTACGATGTGCTTACATTGTTAGATGACAGGTCATCATAAAAATACAAATAGTCATTTGGCAATAATTCACAATCATAAACTTGACAAAAGTAGTACAGCTTTTTTTTTTTTTTTCTTTCATTAAAAACTTTACAATATATAATTTATTATAAAATTTTTGAAATGTAATTTTTCTTTTTTTTTTTTTTATCTTTTTCAAGAAATGTATTCATTTGCATAATAGATAATATATTTTTATATCTATATTTGTTTGAGTATATGTACTTTTTATGAAAGTTGAAAAATATTTCAACTATCTCACTTGAAGTTTTTTTATTTTTTTTGCTACCATCCAAGTGAGACTCTTAGCCCATTAATAATGTCAGAATAATGCTCTAAAATTTCAACCGACGAAGATGAATTACGTTACGTTTTCAACCGCCTGATTCCTTTTTTATTTCTTTTTTTTTTTTTACATTTTACAAACTCTCGTGGCCACCTCTAGGGAACCAACTGTACGTCTCATCCATCCACATTTTAATTCGTATTCTCTTTTATACTACTTCTCTACAAAAAGCTTCTTCAGTTATCTTGAACTTCATTCTACATTATTTTTTTTTTTTTTTTACCATCTAGAACTACTTTTTTCTTTTTTTATTAAATAATCTTTCAGATGATTGCATGAGTCCTTTTAATTTTTTTTTTTTCATTTAATTTTTTTTTTATTTTTGCTTCACACACGTGGAATAAAGTGAAAAAAAAAAAAAATAAAAAATAAAATTAGGTCAACTGAATTATTGAGATATATATTTTATATTTCACAAAGACATGTACTTTTTTTTCTTTACGAGATATGCAATTTAATTTTACTCTATATAAAAGTATGTTTTTTTTTTAGTTAAATTATTTTTTTCTTATTTTTAACATCACCGCAAAATGTCACACATAAAAATCTAGTGAATTATACCCATGAGATTTTACGACGTACTCACAGACTATCTGACAATGGGTAATCAATCACTTGACACCATTTGTCCCATTTTATTTTCAATGTTCTATATATACATGTCTATCGACGACGCTTCTAGCAATTTTACCAATTCTCGTCGAATCAGTTGTACAAATTCAATGTGATTTTTTTTTTTTTCAAGTGTAAATTACAGTTGAGCAATGAGTAATAAAATCCAAATGAATTTAGACAATTAAATCCCTCTTTATTTTATTCAATATAATTTATTCTTAAATAGAAATAATTTTCATTTATACTACGAATTTTATTTTCAATTAAAATGATAATTTATTGATTGATAAAAATATTTTAAAATAAAAAAAGAATTTAGATTTAGATGTTGTCAATTTATTTTTATATTTTTTTTTTTGGTTGGGAAACTTGATTTTCTAGTAGTTTATACAAAGAGAAACGAACTGTGAATATTGATTTGGTGTTTTAGTAAAATCTCATGGGACGAACAAGACAAGTCTGACATTAACGAGAAACCGTTTGGCTTTCTAAAGTTCAATTTCAGCTTTTGTCATAGATCTACATCACAAAGAGGTTGGAAAACGAGTTGTTCAGAAAACAACAAATGTACTTGTTGTCTTCTCTATCACACATACAAATGTCACATAATATTTTCTCAAAAGACAACATTTAAGTAATACATTTACTCCAAAAACTCTATGTACTTTTATACCCATCACATGGTAAATACACAAATACATGTATTGGCTAAACTTGCTGGACAAAAGTTAAACCACAACTTGCTTAATATCGATCAACTTGAAAACTCAAAGCTCGTAAAACCGCATACTGTTAAACTTTATATATGAGCTTTCCGACAAGTGTCGTACACAGAATATTAAAAAAAAATAAAAAAAATCAAATCAATAAATAGAATTGAAAGGAAAATATTACGAGAAAGAAAAAAAAAATAATATACGCGACAAAAGAATCAGAGCAAAATAAAAAAAATCATATAGAAAAAAAAAATGATAATAATATACATTGTGTATTGCACTAAAAGATTGGAATTTTGTATTGGTAGGGTTGTTGTTGTTGTGGGACATATGGACCAGCAGTTACCAACATTACTCGGCTGTTTTCAACATCTCACACAAGAGTTTGACACGAAAATTTATTCGTGCATAACCGATTTGGCATCAGTTCAAAATATAAACAAAAAAAATATAATATTAAAAAATATTGGGGATGAGTTTCTTGATATTCTTTCATGCACTTGTCCCTGAACACTATCCTACCACTGTTTTTCTATGTTTGAAAAATATTTTATTATGTATTCAGTTTGTTCTTTTCTTTTTTTTTATTATTTTTTTTTTTTTAACGATTGAAAGTTTTAATGATATTTGCACATAGTTTGTTTATGCGTCACTGACATTTTTAGGTGACCGTGATGTATATTTTATTATATTTAACACATGTGCCAAAAATATATAACAAATATTTATAATATTGTTTTAAATTGAATATATGTTATTTAGTTTTTTTCTTAATAATACTGGGAGTGCATGAATGAGCTAAGCTCAAAAATAATTAATGATATAATTTGAGAAAAATTGCCTGAGGGTTTATCCCATAAGAACACTTTACCTTGTGAAATTTTAATTAACAAGCATGGGTTATATATTTTATATATAAAATTATAAATTACATTTTTATATTTTCAATTTACCGAGAGTTAGTGCGATTAGTAATGCATTAGATTAATATATTTAATAACAGTTGGGAGCTTTTTTTTTATTTCATAATTAATGAGTAAATATATGAAAATGAAAAAGTAATTTATATAAATTATGTTTATTATTATAATTATTTTTTTATTTTTATTACAAGTATATTTTTTTGACGTTTAAGTCAAAAGGGTTTTAATGAAAAGCTCTTTACACTGAGACAACTGGGTCGTAGCATTTAAAAGCTTGACATCATGAGGGTCGAGTGCTTTCGACACATTTGTGACGTTAATTCATTGGTGTCGACAAATGTCATTTACTTAATTGTTAATATATGAATCATTATTAAACGAGGAATAATACGAGAAAGAAAATATTATATATATTTTCATTAATAATAAATTTAAAACTTGGAGGCGGAAATATTTGAGAGTTAATTATTTTTGCGACATTTTTGTATGATTATATTTAAAGCTCGATTGGCCAAATTAAAATGTAAATTATATTTTTATTTTGCATTTTAATTATAATGTTATTTAAATTTATTCGTGAAATAATTTATATTTATTTGAATTGTTTTTAAAATACTCGAAATATATTTTTTATATTTTTTTTTATTTTAATATATTTACAGTTGTATGAATGACAATTTAGTTGATTTTAAAGCTGACCTATTTTATTTGTAAAGTGTTTTTATTAAAAGTAATTATTATTTATTTGTTTTTGTTGTTTTTTTTTGCAGAGTGACAACGGGCTAGTGGACACAGACCCAAGCCGACTTGGAACCATGACAGCCATCAACTCGGTAAGTCAACATTTACATCATTAAATTATTACTAAACATTAAGAAAATATTGTTTTAAACTTTCCATGTGCTTTTTATTATCAATCCAAAATTTTTATTAACGCTTCGAATAAATTCAATCGTTATATATTTGAATAATTTTTAATTTCTTTTTACATAAAATAAAAAACTTTAAAGCTCACTTCTTCACTCTTTCAATAAATTTATTTTTATATTTTCAAACTTTTATTATTTTATTTCTCAAATCCCAAGTTACAGACACGAGAATTTCAACACCTGGCGTAGACAAAAAAAAAAAAAAAAAATCTCGAGTGCATTTTCATATATTTTTACAGCAAAAAAAAAAAAAAAACAAATTTCTACGCTATAAAAGTATAAAGACCTGTAAAAATATAAAAAAATCTTTGCACATGTGACCCAATCTAAAAATAAAATTTTCATAAAAAACCTATACATCATTTCCTTATTAATATATAGGTGAAAAAATAAAAAAGAGTATATGAATTTTTTTTTATTTTTTACGTGCTGAGTAATAAATTAATAATGAATTAAAAAAAAAAAAAAAAATAGAAAGAGATAGTCGATGGTAGAGAGACGACGAAAGTCGAGACTAAAAGTGCCAAAGAGAAAAGTCGGTTTAAATAAAGATCGTAAATGTAGGTCAGTCGGTAGTTGCGAATTACGCAATAACACTCGTCGACGCAGCATCGTCTTTCTAACCATCTCGCACACACTTGCATTTAAAATATTTCGATTTTAATTTAATTATCAACATTACATATGTATTAAAAAATAATATTGATTTTACATTTCAAATATTCTCAACGAGCTTTATTATCTTCCATATATTTCCTTCGGGTAATTGAGCTTTTTCTAATTTTTTTTTTTTTTTTTATATTTTAAAAGTATATTATTATTTATTTTCCTCTGCTGTTTTTTTTTTTTTATTTATTTATTTATTTATTTTTTTTTGTGTTACATGGATAATATCATTATACACCAGGATGTAAAAGCTCGTTAAATATTTGAGGCTTGATGCTTGGCAACACTGGCTTTCACAGTGCACAATAATTTTTTTTTTTTTTTGCACGCAACAAATTTTACGAGCTTTATACATGTACAGCAGAACCTCACTGCTTGGTGCTTGAAATAAAAAAAATATCGTTATCTAAAACAATAATAAAAAATGATAATAATAATTGGGATATTATAGTCAAAAGAATAATAAAGTAGCATCGTATATAAATTAGTATTTCGTTGAATTGAAGCTCTAAAAGCTTAACTGCTATTTTATTTTTTTTAAGCCAAAAGAACGTGGATATAAAATATTCAAAATTAAATTATATTAATTTGATAATTGACTAGTAGAATGTTAGTGTAGAAAAAAAATACATAGATATTTTTCAAGTGAAAAAGAAGATTGAATAATTATATTTATAAAAAATATAAGATGCATTTGGCAATAAAAGTTTCAAGTATATTTTCGATATAATTAAAATGTCTCAAATAAAAATGTATGGTTTTATTAAAATTTACATTTAAAAACATTCTAAATATATTTTTAGAATTCAAATTTTAATTATAACTCGGTTAATTCTACTTGGCCAACTATTATTTCAACTTTAATTTCTAATTTTTCGTTAACATGAAAATCTATTAAAACAAAAAATAAAAAGATACATTTTTTTTCTATCCAAGTCTTTGTTTTGTCTCTAGAATTTCTTGGCTTTGAATCAGACAGTATAATAGTCCAAAGAATAATAAAGAATCATTGTACAATATGCAATCGATTTATTTATTTTAAAAGCTTATAAGAAAAAAGGAAATAAAATTATAAATAAAAAGTTTAAATGTATAAAATATTCAATTGGTTTTAAGATAAATAAATGAGATAAGATGAGCTTTGAGGTGATGAATTGAAATGTTTTGTATTGGCAAAAAGTATCGATAAAATATTTTAATCGAAAGATTTTCGTATTTCTACTGGTAACGGTTTTGTTTTGCAAATGAATTTTCTAAAAGTTTCAAGTATCCAAGGATTAATAGGTGCTTTTATATGCCAGGATAAACTACAAACGACAAAGTCTTTACTACTTAAGTTTGGTGAAGGAATTACTGCCTCATACTAAGCTTTAAGTATTTTTTTTTTAAAACTTTATTTTTCTACATTTTATCGTACATATAAATATATTTTTTTATTTTTTTTTTAACTTATCTTTTATTGTTATTTCCATCACACTCAAGTGATCGTCATTTTTTTCATTTTCAAGTGTTTCTTCTTTCACTATACTAATATGAAAAAAAAAAAGGAAAAAGTTTCATCTTAATAGTTAAATTATTCAAAAGCTCTGTGGAAAATTAATGAACTACTGAATGATTGAAAAAAAAAAAAGAAAAAAAACATGATAATAATATTTGAAGATGAAAAAGTTGGAGGGTAAATTGACTACTGTCAAATGAAATAAAAAAATTGTACAAATTATAGTCATCGTTGGTTTTATCATCATCATTCCTTTTTGCAACTGAAAATTTATTCATTTTTATCATTTTTGTTTCTTTTTTTTTTTTAACAATTTAATTCTTTCATCATGCATGTTTATTTTTTATTTTTTTTCCTGCTTATACATGTGGTATTTTTCTCATCCACTTGATGTTAAAATACCAATGTCCCGTTTGCCCTTTGTCCTTTTTTTTTCTCGAGATATTTTTGCCCCAATTTCATCCCCCAAAGTAAGATTAAATTCTCCAATGCTACTTTTCATATGAATTTTTCATGGATCCCTTTTTTTTTTTTTTATATTTTCTTTTTATCTGACAACAAAATTATCGATTATGAATTAAATAGTAAATTTTCTAGCTTATTTATACAAGTAAAAGGATATTTTTTATTTTAATTTTTTGATCACAATCAGCAGCAGCATTGCTTGTAAAATTTATATATTCAACTTTTAATATGAAGAATATTTTATATTCTTTACATAGAGTATTTTTTTTTTTTATATTTTCTTGTGTCTTTTGTCATCTTTGCCAAGGCACTTTTTGTCCCCTACATAATTTTTTATTATTTTTATTCGTCAAAGTGGTCTCAGTAGTGTTTCCATCGACAGCGACTAATGGCCTTTTCATTCAGTCTCGTAGAATCGTATTATATTAAACCGATACCAACTCAAAAATCCACCGAAGCATAGTTCTTTCAAATTTTTATTTGTCATTTTTTTACTTTTTTTTTTTTTTTCTCCTCTCTCTTTTTTTTTCTTTAGCCTCCATTTGTCTACCAAAGAGAATATAGTTTGGTTCACATAGTAAAAAATAAAAAAAGATAAAAAGAAGGAAAAAAAATTCGTAACGATTCGACGAAGCCATTGGCCACAATACTGCCCACCAGACTCAACGGGAAATCAATCTCAACCGAGTACGCTCTTTTGTTGAATCCTTTTTTTTTTATTTTTTCAATTTTTTTTTTTTAATAATACTAGTTTGTCCGTATCGTCAATCGTAATTAACCCAAGTTCGTACCATGTGATTCTACCTTAATGAGACTAATTTACCGTTGAAATTAATCATTTGTTTATTTCACAATACATCTGTAATTATTTTTATTTTTAATTATCAAAAACAACAAATAATAATGGAACAATTGTTTTTTGTAAATGTAATATTATGACTATGTTTATCATTTTTTTTTTTTACACGTTTGGGGAATACTTGAGAGTAAAATTGTCATTAAAATTAAAAGTAAATAAATAATTAGAATTTTTAAAACAAGAGTAGATGTAATATTTTATTGTTTCGATTTTTGGAAAGAAAAAAAAATGGATCAT
The DNA here is from genome assembly GCF_014905175.1 of Aphidius gifuensis. Classification (NCBI taxonomy): domain Eukaryota; kingdom Metazoa; phylum Arthropoda; class Insecta; order Hymenoptera; family Braconidae; genus Aphidius; species Aphidius gifuensis. The sequence goes on along the minus strand of NC_057790.1, from coordinate 709,578 downwards.
GTATTTGGGGCATACATTTCTTGGCGTAGAACAACTGAGGAGGTTTTGTCCTCATCTCACTCGTTCTATGCCAGGAGATATTTGCCTCAAACGCAACAATTAAGACTAAACTAAGCGATTAAAGTATTCACTATTTTTCCAACCTTGATAAAGAGAATGTGGTTCTAATTCTAAGTTTTCTCACTGATTTGAACTCGAGACCAATAGCACCATGAAGTATGACTTGCTCACTGAGCCATCATCTCACATGATATTCTCAGACGATAAATACTCAACCAATAGATTATTGTTCACACATGTTCAATTTTTTAAATGAAACACCAAATCAACAAATAAATTCAATTCTTAATTATATTTTCATTAATTTTAATCTTCTTTTTCTAATAATTCGAATAAAAACTTTCAATCATCACTGTTATATCCCCCAAAATCACAAGACATTTTAATGACACCTTAATAAAATCGTCACATTATAAAATTATAAAAAAATTTCCCCAACAATAATTATCAATTTAACTTGAGTATTTTGTATCGAAAAATATTCATAGTTATATATTCGTCAGACATGGAAATGCGTGTTCAGAATTTTCCTACAACAATGCAGGATATACGATGGCCCCTATTGTGAGTACGTGTCGACGTGCGACATGCCAGGAAAAAGTCTCTCGTCCACAAATCGATTGCCACCCTCATGATGATGATAATGACGGTGATGACGATGATGGTGATGGTGGTAGTGACGGTTGCTACATTATATAAATTTTCTCATACAACAATATATACATATTTTCACTCAACTGCAATATGCTTTCATTGTCGTCGTCGTTATACCAACTAGACAGATGACAACGACGATGTTGTAATTACAAATGAACGAGTTCCGCTGAAACATTATTTATTCACTTGTATCTATATATTAAAATGCATAGTTATTTTAAACATTCTCATTATTATTCTGTTGTACCTCAAATACAACTCCACAATACCAATAATAATTTATAATTAATTTATAATTAATTATAAATTTAAATTTATTATGAATATTAAAATTTCTTTTCGGCTTTTTTCGATCATTTAAATTGGAAAACAATTTGTGTATTGGTTGGATATTTTTTTTTATATTATAATTGATATTGTTATTTAGATTTCAATTGTGTCTGTTTTATATTATAGGATTAAATTTTTTTTTTTATTTTTTTAAAGCTGTGAATATATGTATGCGTTTACGTATATACCAATTTTATACTACAATATTTCATAACGTTTTTCCCATTTTCATGCGTACTCCTAGGCATTTGCATTTGAATTTTGCATACTTTATGATTTTCCACAGCAATGGCTTGGCCTCTTGTGTGTCATGGGGATTTTTATATATATAAAAAACGTCGCTTTCCATTTTTCGACGGTTTCCAAATTTAAATTCAAATTTTAACCCGACAGATATATAACTCTCAACGACGAATCCGCTTCAGAGTTATACGACAGATTTTTTTTTTTTTTTTATTTTGATAATATTTTTATGTTTTTGTTACGTTAAAATTGTTATTATTTTATTTTATTTTTTTATATTTGCATGTGACGTGTGTGGTCTTTGAAGTCCAATAAAAATAATTAAAATTTCTAATAAAATTATTTTTTGAATTTTTATTCATTTTTTATTTCAATTTTACTTGAATGGTTTTTTTTTATTTTTTTTTATTTTCTAGACAGTTGGCACAAATTACTTTTGATTAATAAAAAAAAAGAATTCCTAGAGCTTGAATTTTTTATTCAGTTTGTGTGTAATTCCGTCGATTCGGCAGCTGTCTCACGCATCAAACTGAAAAGAACGCTTCGATTCGTTTATTCGTTCAGCCTGGCGCTCAGTTATTATTTGATTCTCCGTTTCACTGACTCTCGCAAAAGCAAAATACAATTAAAAATAATAAAAATAAAAAATATATAAAAGAATAAAACAGTATTTAAAATTAAAAAAAAAAAATTGAATAATAAATAAAAAAGTATCGGTGCGAAAATATTCAATACGATTACCATTGTTTTCATGCACAATAACCAAAAATAAATTTGAAATAAAAAAAAATCGAAACTATCTAAATTTCTTCATTCAAATAAATTCAAATAAAAAACTGCAAATAGTTTTGACAATGAAAATATATGAAAAATGTTTAGGCTATATTTTGGGTGATTATATATATTTTTTTTTTAATTTTTCTTTTGACTATGGAGAGTAGAAAATATCAAATATTGCCAAATGATTCTGTATGTATTTTGGCGACTATAAATGTAGCAAAACAAAATTGCTAGTGCTGGAATAAGCCTGCTGTATTTATTTAGTATTTTGTAATATATGTCTGACCCATGTTTGAAGTGTAAATTTGATCAGTATGATGGCGAATATCGACCAGCATCAAAACTGGACCGACTGTATATCTATATATTTATTTATAAAATTTTAAAGTTGAAATTTCAGCCAACGATAATTAATCATCGAGTCGTGTTTGTTGGAAGATTATTAAGTTACGTTGGCGAACGAACCACACTGACCTTTTCCTACCCTCAGGGAAAACCCCTCAAATCAACACCACGTTATATGAATATACTCGTTACAATTCAATAATATAATTTTATACATATATTCCATCATTAACAGCATCTATTTTAAAAATTTATTTAAAATATTTCATCATCATTATGTCGAGAATATATTTATTTTTATAATAACAAACAATTAAATATGTAAATATTCTGGTTAGTGTATCCGAAGAGATATTTAACGATCAAAATATCCTGAGTAAATATTTGCATTTAAAAAAATATATAAACATTAATTAATTAATTACAAATTTATACAAGATATACATATAATTATTTTATTATTAATAAAATAAAAATATATTTTATGTAATTGAAAATGTTCATATTATCAAAATTAAATTAGTCGTCGTTGTGTCATTAGAATTATATTTGCCTATGCTGAATTTTTTCGGGGAAATACTTGTCTTTGAAATTAAAAATAGATAAATAATTAAAACTATTAAAACAATAATAAATGTAAATTAATATTAGTTTTATTGTTTCGTTTTTGGAAAGAAAAAAAAAATTTATTCTAGGTTTTGGACATATATTTCTTGGCGTAGAACAATTGAGGAGGTTTTGTCCTCATCTCATTCGTTCTATGCCAGGAGATATTTGCCTCAAATGTCATATATAACCTCCATAGTGAGACGAGAATTGCTTAATAATTGTTAATCAATTAATATCAATTAAAGGTTAGGGGCACTATGTGTTCCTATTGGTTTTTTTGTACACGGGTTTCGAACTGACAACCTTGAGCACTGTAGGCAAGTGGCTTGCTTACTTGACCATTAACCAAGTTGATACATTCGTTCAGTAAATACTAAGCCAATAGATTAAAATTCATATCCCTAAAAGATAATTTTAATTTAAAAAACTTGTTTATATTTTTTTTAACCAATAGCTCATAACTATTTTTTTTTATCGAAATATTTTTAAATTATTTTTTTTCATCAAATTATAACACAACTTTAAGCAATTCCATACATTTATTTATTCATTTTTTTGAATGTCAACTTTATTATAAAACGTTATTTCAAATTATATATTTATTAAATTTATATTTTATTATAATATTTATTTTATCATATTAATAACCAAGCCATACTCAATTGATACTATAAAATGCTGATGTTACTTTGTAAACTCAGTACTAGTCGTATTTCAATTGGTGGATTATTGAATTTTCCGTCATTTCCAGATGATATACAAAATATAAAAACTTTACTTTACGATGGTTTTAGTTTTTGCCTGGGTGGGTATTTCAAGGGCTCATGCAATTCTGAATACACAAGGTGAATCAAAGGACCCTTTTTATAAAAAAAAAAAAAAAAACTTTTACGCTGATTTTCTCTTAATTGCAAATATCAAATTTATATTTACAAAACTGTCATTTTAAATGGAATATTTTGTGAATCGAAACACAATAATAACTTTATAAAATAATTTATTGTAAAGCTTTATTTCAGCTCAATCATAATGATACAAATAATTTTTCATACATTTTATTTATACAATTCAGTACAAATGATTCTTTTTCCAATAATAAATTTATCAATATATATTTTTTTTATTCTATTTTACTAATCAATAATGTTTTTTTTTTAAATTCCCAAAGTCAAAACTAAGTTTATGAATTTTTTAACATATTCACAAAGATATTCTTTAGCACAAGTTAAATCATTTTATACATTCGTACGTGAATGATATAAACCCTCAAAATTCAAATCACGTAAAAGTAATTTATTTTGAGTCGGTCCATGTATGTGCTCATTCACTGCACCAAGTTTCCCTTGAGTTTAATTTTTTTTTTATTTTTTCTCTCAACGGTGTGATATGCATCCATGCCAACTTGTCTTTGCCTAAAAAATTTTTATAATTTACTTTTAGATGTCAAATTCTTCAACGTTAGTACTTTAATTTTTTTAATTTTATTTTTCAGTAGTTGTAGTGGTTTACCGCCGCTGGCTTTCAAACTTTGAACTTATAGCTTATCAGAAAGTCACGGGGTGTTTTTCTTCTTCTTTTTTATTTTTTTTTTTACTATTTCAACTCCCTTTTCATTTATTTATAGCCCAACTTGAATGGGATAATATCCCTCAGAGTCATTATTTCATTTTTTTAAATATTTTCTTACTAAACTTGAATTTTAAAATAAAAAAAATCATAAAACTAAATCCATATTTTTCATCAAAGTTATATACTCTTGTTTGTTTATGTTTTTTTTAGTTTAAAAAAAATTTTTTATGAAATTGAATATAAATGTACTTCACGTGTGATATGATAAACTTTATTTTACAGTGATAATATTTTATTTTTTAAATTTTTGTCTATATGCATGGTACTTGGAGGCAAAAAAAGTAAAAAAATAAAAAAATAACTTCTCCAACGGATTACGTGAACTCTGGCTTTTTGTAATGGAATTCGCTACCTGAATATGAAAAGCACACTTTTTTTTTTTTGAGCTTTTCAAATGAGAATTTTTAAATGAATAAAAATATGTAGTTTTTTTTTTTTTTTTCAACTATTTAGGCTTTTTGATTTGTTAATAAACAAAAAGAGGAAAAAAATTGAAAGAGAGTATTTTATTTTATAAATTGGTAAAATTATTTTTAAAAAATTAGACAACTTTATTTTGGGTATTTGATATTTGCAATAGAGTGTATTTTCGATGTGTATTTTATTTTAACTCTTATGGGCACAGAATAATTAAAAAAAGAATAAATGTAAATTAATATTAATTTTATTGTTTTGTTTTTTGGAAAGAAAAAAAAAGATGCCCAGCATTTGGGGCATACATTTCTTGGCATAGAACAACTGAGGAGGTTTTGTCCTCATCTCACTCGTTCTATGCCAGGAGATAATTTGCCTCAAACGCCAGGCACCAGATCGACTAATATTCTGGAACAGTTTAGCCAGACTACCAAAATCTAGAACCCTGTAGATTTGTCGTAAGGTCATAGTTCACCCGATGATGGTAAATGTTCACTAGGTGATATCGGGTTTCGAACTGACAACCCGGACCACTGTAGGCAAGTGGCTTGCTTACTTGACCATTAACCAAGTTGATACATTCAAATAGTAAATACTACGCCAATAGATTATTATTCATATCCCTAAAAAATAATTTTAATTTTAAAAACTTGTTTATAATTTTTTCAACCAATAATAAACAGCTCAGAACTATTTTTTTTTATCGAAATATTTTTAAATTATTTTTTATTATCAAATTTTAACACAACTTCAAGCAATTCTATTAAAAATATGTAGTTTTTTCACTTTTTTTCAGCTATTTAGGCTCTTCGATTAGTTAATAAACAAAAGGAGGAAAAAAATTTAAAAAAAAAGTGTATTTATTTTATAAATTGGTAGAATAATTTTAAAAAATTTAGACAACTTTATTTTGGGTTTTTTGATATTTGCAATAAAGTGTATTTTCAATGTGTATTTTATTTTAACTCATCTGGGCACGTAAGAAAAGCTTTTGTTTTAACAAAACCAACACATACTAACCCACCAGTAAACTCCATGCTTTTTGTCAAATCGCGCGAAAAGATAAAGTCTACAGTGCCGTTGGAATAACAACGAGAAAAACAGTATACGAGCTTCCATTTCTCCTCGAAAATATATTTTATTTTTTTTTCGTATTTTATATATTTTATTTTGTTTTACCACCTTCGTCGTATGGTGTGAAAAATAGAATACAAAAAAATTTTTTTCAAGAGTCTCTTGAGATTGTGCTTTTTCCGCATAAAATGTATTTTTTTTTTTTTATCGCAAAAATTATACAGTTCATCTCTTGTAAAGAATATTTTTAACGTTGTAAAAAAAAAAATATGTTTTTTATTATTACTATTTTCCTACAACCCATTAATTTTTTATGTTATTTTTTTCCTTTTTTTTTTTTTCACATTTTATGTCCTGTTTTCTTATTTAAATTTTTATTTTTTATATATTTTTTTTTGTTACACAACTATTACGACATTGTTACTTTTTTGTATTTATAAATTTTTTATATTTTTTTCTTTGTTTTATTTAACGTTGCTGGAAAAAATTGCCTGGCTATATTTTTTTTTGTTTATTTATTTTTTTTAATTAATCCATTCCATTTATTTTCATTTTTTTTTTTTTCATGAAATATAGACCGCAGAATTCGGTTAATGGAGTGTCGCATATATATTTTTTTTCTTTATTTTTTATCATTTGTGAGAATGCAAAAAACGATTAATTAGTGAGATTAAAAAAAAAGCTATTAATATTTTATTTTAGCAGAGATATTGATGTTTTTTTTTTGCATTATTTCAGTCATATTTTTATTTCAAAGTATGTACTTGTCAGATACACACCTTTGAGAGAAAAAAAAAATTCTTCGAATAAAAATAATAAAATTTAAATGTCACCTTTCGACATATCAAGCATGTTTCGTCTGAAAAATTTGAAATATATTTTTCCTTTCATGCAAGTCTATGACATCCGAGGCATATGAAAAAAAAATATCTTGAAAAGTATTCTTCAATGTGTCTTTTCACTTTGTTACATGTATTTCACTGTGAAGAAATGTGACAAGAAAAAATAATAAAAATACAGAAAATGTAAAAAATAAAAATATATATATTTTAAAAATAAAATTAGTATTTCCGGAGAGAAATTTAACGATCATATATTCTGAGTAAATATTAGCGTTAAAAAAATTTCGACAAATCCATCTGAAAGAAATTAAATAAATATTTTATAAAAATAAAAAACCTATCGAAGAATATTTATTGGAAAATTTGTTTATTATTTTTATGTTATTTATTTATTAATTTTAGTTTAAAAAATATTTTAAAATTATTTATTACTATTAAATTTTAATAAACATAAATTCAAGAAAATTTATTTAATTCTTTTTCTTTATATAAAAAATAAAAAATATACTTATAAAAACCAAAAGATTCCTTGAAAAAAGTTCATTAAATAATTAAATAAATTCATCAAAAAAGTTTTGCACATAATTCTCTCTAATCAGATTAAAATATTTATACCCATTCTTCAATTTTGTTTGTGAGTTTTGCTCTATAAATTTTCTTGTAAATTTATATACTTTATTCATTAAAATTTAAAAATATCTTGTAACAACTATTATTGCACAAAATAATTAATCTTTTTGAAAAGCTCTCTGCATAAGTGCTGTCCTCTTTTGACAAAGCATCTAATTTTTTATTTTTACAATTTATCAAAAAGAAAAATCTACGTAATGTTTTCAGAGTATCATGATTGAATCTTCTGGTTTAATTGTCTTGGACATGAATTTCCCTTCCAGATGGTAAATTAAAAAAAGAAATATTCTCTAGTGTTTATCAGTATGAAAAATATTTTTATAATTAAAATTTATTATTTTAAAAATATTATAATAGTAGTAAGATATAAACAAAATTATTTGATAATAATTTAAAATTATTTTTTCCTTGCTAGTGAATATTTTCATTGTGAAGAATTTTTTATCTAAATTTTTTGTATATTTTTTTTGCAAAATATTAAGAATAAAATATTTAATCATAGCACTAATCAAAATAAGAATAATAAAATTGATAAATTTTAATTTTAATCTGTCATTTGAAGTAGGAAAAAATTTTAAAAAATTAAAAAAGAATTTTTTTCTTTCTAGAAACTTTTTCTTTTTGTATCCTTGAACCTTTATTTTACTTCTTACATTAACAATACGACAACTTTAGTAATTTTTTTTACCTTCAAGTTGAATTAATTTACCTTAGTTTTTTATTTTAATTTTGTCAACAACTGACATTATACAGCCAAGGACTATTATAACAATTTTACTTTGATAAGAAAATCTCAAAGTTAAGCAGCATGCACACACTCAATAAAATTATATATTATTTTCTCTATTTGTAAATTTTAATTACGCACATGTAAAAGACAAATTTAAAGTGTACAAGTAACTAGTTGCCTTGGGCTTACTAAAAACATCTTTACCTACTTTCTTTTAATACAAAAAAACCTTGATTTTCTTAAATATTTTGGCACATTTAATTTAATATTAATCAAACAAACAAACTTAATAATTCAAAATAATATTTTTAACAATTCATTAATTTTCATTGTTGATATTATTTTTTTTTTTTGTCGTATATAATACTGTCATCTTGATATTTTAATTGTTGTCAAAATAACTTTAATGTTAATTCATCAAGAAAATATATCTCTCAATAAATTCACTTGACAATCTAATTATTTATAAAATTTGACAACTTGCCAATTATTATTTACACAATACAAAATTTTCCACCAATTTTTTTTCTATTCAGTTCATCTTAAAAAGCACGATTTTCTTTTTATTTCAAATATCTCTTCAATATTTTTTGTTTCATATTTTTTCATCAATTCAAATACTCAAAATCTCAAATTCTTTTTTACCTTTTTTTTTTACCTTCGATTTTCCGGATTTTATATTTTGCCTTGAGCATTTTTTTTTTTTCTACCTATCTCGATTACCATTTATACCGATTTTTGATACATTTTCCACAATATTTGTTTCGTTTTTTAGTGTATAATAATAACTTTACATATCTTCAAATTTTTTTTTCAGTTTTTATTATCTGTATTTTTATATTTTCTTTTTTTTTTTGGTTTTTATTATTCATTCGAGCATAAAACACACTATACATTGTGTACCATGTGTTCCATTGTTTTTATTTTTATTTTTTTATAGATGTATATACAATCAGAGAGCTCTGTGTTCTAAATTCAAACACAGCCTTAAAATTCATACGAGAATACACGACCCTACGCAACCTGCCACAATGAAATGTGCCATTTTTAATTTTTTTTTTTATTTTCTTTACCTTATTTTCCATTCATTGTTCTTTTTAATTTTTTTTTTTTTTAATTATTACTATTATTTTCTTTTGTTTGTTTATTATTTTTTTTTTGTCTTTTTTTTATTCGATGGTATTCTTGCAGAGGCGTGTCACACAAAGCTCGTTGTTCACACGGTACACTAGGTATAAATTGAAAAGAAAATAAAAAAAAAAATAGATAAGGGTAGATTACACCCTGCGCAATCTTTGCTGTTTTCTCCAAACAGCCCAGGTATCCTCGAAGAATTTTTTGTAACCATTCTTTAAATTTTTTTTTAACTCAAGTTATTTGTCGCACTAGTGATTTTGTTGCCTCGGATTTTCACAATTTAAAAACATGTCCATAAACTAAACATTTAATTTTTCCTTTTTTTTATTGTTGTATTTTTGATGACAGTTTTACTATAATGCAATTTGAAATAAATTTTTTTGTGGAAAGCGTGGAATCAGCCAGAAAAAAAAGAGCAAAATTGATGTCTAAATTATAAATAAATGCTGTAAAACAATGGGGTATAAAAAGTGAAAGTAACACGTGATAATTTAAGCGATAAAAATGTAGTTGAGTTTGAACGAGATTCATACAGTAACCAAGTGTGTATAGAGCAAAAAAAAATAGAAAAAAAATAGGAAAAAAAATAGCAATGAAGCGTGGATCACTGTATAGAATAGCCCGTCAAATGCAGAGTAAAAAAAATAAAAGAAAAATAATAAAAAGAGGGTAAACTATTTGATATATATTTGGCACATGGCCAAAAACGATCTCACTGTATATTATAACGTTTGGCACTAAAAGTTAATTCGCGTAATGGTCTGTGTATATTTAAAATTATTTATATTTTGTCAATAGTGATATGCTCTTGCCGAATATGATAAATTCAATAATCACACAATTCATTTCCAAAACATTTAACATTTTTTTTATCCTATCATATTTTATACATTATTTTCTTTATTGAAAAAAAAACATTTTTTTTTTTTTTTATTGAATTTTTTTTATTTATTTTATCCATGAAATAATAGAGAAATGTTTTTTTTTTTTCGAAGGAAATTATCGCTGGTATTTTGCCAAATATTGAAAAATTTAAACTAAATTTTAGTCAATTTATTACTCGATTATAAATTCAAAATTATATGATTTACATTTGGATTATTTTCTTTGTTTTAACAAAAAAAAGGATTATAATTCACGATTTATTAAATTAATAATTTGTTTTTTATCTTTATGTCAATATTTTTATTTTTTTAAAAAGAAAAACTTGATTTTATTCATCTTTTAAAGTATTTTTTTTTTTCATCTTTTTCATTGCAATTTTATTATTATTTTATTTCGTCTCTTTGAATGTGCTTTTTTTTCTTTTTCGCTGTCCAAGTTTGTGAGCTTGCAAGCTCACTCTTTTCTCTTTGAATTTATTATTATTATGTCAAAATTTTATATTTGATAATCAAATATCAAAATAAATACATATATACGTTTTCATATTTTTCGTATCGCTGATATATAAATGAAGATCCTCAGACAAGACAGGAGTTTGTCTCCCTTGAGTACTGGCATTAGTCACTCTTCGCATCATTCACCCTGAGGACATATACACCTGGGAATATTTAACTCGGTTGGTAAATTACTGACGTCTCAGTCCCAGCGTCATTCCCGCATGATGAACAATATATACATATATCTATAAAACCCATTCAACAAAACCTCATGAATACAAGGGGAAATGACTTGATAAGAAAAACCCAAATCACTTTTATCTCCGAAAAATCATCATTACAAGAAATTCTAATAAAAATAATTCTTTAGAATTAAATAAACATGAGAAAATCAAAATTAAAAACAAAATCTTAAATCACATTTAAATATTCATATAGTTTTCTCGTTTAAACATTTTTTTTTTCATTTATTTATTTTTTGTTTTTACGTTCTTACGACACCCGAGAATTGTCTTTGGATTATTTACTTAAAACATGCAACCTCGCACAATGTTTATTCAGGAGTTTCACGTACCAAAGATATTCCCAACGCTGAGATTACGTGACACTGTGGTTAGCGCCATAGGCAGTTGGTAAAACTGAAGCAAAAAAAAAAAAAATTTACCAACCGTTTATGGTACAAAACGTCAGGCACACTACAGACTCAAATTCAAAGCCTCATTAATGAAATTTCTCTTTATATTTATCCTTATTTCAAGTTAATTATTTTACTATTTTTATTCGTTTTTTTCTTACACGTAAACCGGAAGTAAAAAAAAATATAACGCAAAAATTATGAAGCCCGATAAAATGTTATTTTTAATTATTTATAAAAACTATATATTAAATTAATATAAATTCTTTTTCATTTCTTGTATTTATCAAGCTCATTATCCAAGCGAAAAAAAGCTCATTTATTTCTTCATTAAAAATGAATAATTATTTTTTAAATATCAAAAAACATTAGGCGATAATTTTAACTGAAAAAAAATAAATATGTACTTGTGTAAATTAATTAAAAATAAATAATCCGATTGGATATAAAATTTAAATTATATCGCATTAAATGAACATTAAATATTTTTTTTATTTGTTAATATCATTAATTTTTTTTTTATAAAAAACGCCACAAACATAACACTTGTGCCAAACATCGTTAGTATTTTTTATGTTGCTCCAAAAAAAAAAAAATTATACAATTGTATTGGTAATACTTATTCAGCATGCCAGAGACCACACCACACTAGCCACAAATTTCCAGTCATTTCATCCCTTTTTAGTTGAATGTATGGGTAAAAGCATCTACCCCTAGTAAAACCCGCAGATCCGTTTGGAGCTTAAACCGCCTAGTGGAAAGTACGGGTGCACAGTAACTTGTTCAGAGTGGAATTACGATAGACGATGGGGGTGAAAAGTAGATATAGACTAAAAAGAGAAAGGAAGAATGAAATTCGAAAAAAAAAGGGGTAAAGGGATGAGACATATACATATATGCTGGTAATGGAAAGCTTGGTTTTGTAAAATCTAGAATCAGAGAGATGGGCGAGTAAAATATATGTAGATAATTTTGTGTTTGAGGGTGTTGGAAAATGAGAAGAGGAAACATACAGTGCTTAAGCAGCTTTTGTCGTACAAACTTATACCAAGCATCAACATCCACTATATAATTCCAATTTTAATAATATTATTTGTCACTTTTCGTATATTAAACTATCATCAAAATTTTGGTAACTTTAATCTTTTCACATTATAATTTTGACCTTAACTCTCTTCCTTTTTTTTTGTTGAACCCACTGAAAGTCATTTGCTAAATTTTGCCTGGATAGGAACTTTTCATTCGTTGAAAATTCAACTTTTGGATAATAAAATGTAAGCTAATTCTATCTGCGTCACACTATCACCATGTACGTCATACTGAAATGCCTATTTTATTTTTCTATCGTAGTTTATTTAGAGCACTGAGTTAAAATTAATAATAATTAAAAAATAAATTTTTTTTTATATTTATTTTTCAAGGATTAAAAGCTTATATTAAAGTTGATGAATATAATTATAATTTAATGTTAAACGTGGTTAATACTGAAGGCAAAGAATTAGAAAAAAAATATAAGATAAATATATAAAAATTAACAAGAGCTTGTGTGTAAAGAGCTATTTATTTTTCAAGATATTTTTTGTGATAAAATATTGTAAAAGAGAACCCTTGTGTGTGATGATGTGGTTGTGGTATTTTTGGGTGTATGTGTAATAAATTTTTGGCCCAGTTTGCCAAGTAACGAGACAATGTTTTATTTTGTGGTGATGAAAATTTACAAAATTAAATTAATTACTCATGATGCTTGTTTAAAATATGTTAGAAAATAGCTTCTAATAAAAGCAGAAGTGATGCTCAAATATTTTACTTTGGTATAATTGAAATTGAGTCAACAGTTTTTGTGTACAGTATAAAATATCTTATGAAATTTAAAACTGAATTCCAATTGATAATAAAATTAAAATTAAATGATTCACACTTGGATTATATTTTTCATGTATCAACAACAAGAAAAATAAAAATAAAAAAATAAAAAAATTGACGACATATTGAATTCCGAGAGTGAGCTTTCAACCTGAGCTTTGTGCTTTTCCTTAAAACAATATTTTCCACTCTGCTTCACCACGATGAAAGACCACTCTCTAAAAAAAAAAAAAGTAAAAATTCGTCCGAACCGCAACACAATGTCTCTCCCATTTTTTTTTTACATCATCCCTCTTCGATCTTCTAAAAAACATGATATATACTTCAAAAGAAAATTGGTATACTATATTAAGCAACCCACCAAAAGCCATAGTAATATACAATAAATTATAAAACCATTCTTTTTTAAAAAAAAAATTCATATAAAGTACATAAGTCCCACGAAAATGATATTATAAAATGAATAGTGTTTTGATAAAAAGTAGTTATGACGCAGCGACCGAGTGTACTGTATAGTCAGGGTGGTTAATCCGGATTTTTCCGGGCCTCTGTTATCTATAAGTATATATTTATAGATGAATAAAACACCATGATAAATCGTCAATGTATATGTGCACATATAAAGTGTAAAATAAAAAATCTACTGATCGAAAAAAAGCAAAGAAAAAAGCGAAAACAATTCGTGTGAATTTTTCAAAATTTTTACAGCTGTTAGAATTCAATTTTTTTTTTTTTCTTATCATCATGTTCTTTGAGAAGAATAGTAGAGAAAAAAATAAAATAAAATATATATAAACTCATTGACTAATTCTACATTCCATTATCATATTTTTTTTTTTTCTGTCTGACTAAAACTGCACTTTTCTACTGAATACACGCAGACATCGTTTTTATTATCATAATGTCTCTCAAAGTTTCTTCTTCAATTCAACTTTTTATATTTCATGGTTTCTTTACTATTCCATTTCGTACCGCTGATTTTTTTTTTTTTTTTTACATCATATTTTTCATTTATTTTCATTTTCTTTGTTTATTTTAATTTTCATTTTTTTTTTCTTTGGTTTTATTTATAGCCGAAAAAAAAATAACAGTTGTCAGTGGTTGTACGTGAGGCATAAATAAAAATGAAAGAAAAATACATTGAGCATGTTTTTTTATTTTTTAAAATGAATATATCAAAATTGAAAAAGAATTTTAAATCGCTCGGAGATTATGTATACTTTTCTTATACATATATTACATTTTCGTGTCTTGCCAGTGATGGATGATCCTTGAAACCATGAAATTTTATAATAAAAATACATTTCAGTATTTTATTTTCTGTATTTTTTAAATCTCTTCTATTTTCTATATCAATATTATTTTTATTTTATGTATCCTATTTGTATTTAAATGTTTTACTAATCAATAATTGAAAACTAAATATTAATTATAATTTACAAGTATTCATGCAGTTGGAAGCCAATGAAAATTATAACATTGTAATATTATTCGAAGCACTAAAATATATATTCAATGTTTTATAATATTATATTCATAAAACTATTACAACAAAAGTAGACTCGTTTTATGCTCGATAGACTTTGCAACTGTAAATTAAAGCCTGCTTATAATTTTAGTTTTAAAATAAAAAAAAAAATAAAGTATTAACAAAAATTAAATTGAAAAAAAAAAATGTAAAAATCTTGCAAAGAAGACTTACCTCTTGTCAGCGTGGTTGGAATATTTAACAGCAGTAGGAATGGTAGCATTTTGGCGTGCAAGCATTTATTATTCAATTATCCGTCGACAGTGTGGGCGTTGACATTTATGTGTAGAATGAAGGTGAATATATCTCACTTTTCTCTTTTCATAATATAACTTTAATATATATATATTTATTTTATGTCGTCAAAATTTTACACATATATAGACTGCATACGAAGCGCTCGTTAAATACACATCCTTCATGGAATATACAATACTTGTCTTGCATGTGTATGAGCATCATTGTCGTCGTGAATAATTTATCAAAGTAACGACACTTGAAAAAAATTTTTTTTTTTTTAAAGTAACAATAATCATTTTGATGCTGTATTTTTAAAAAAAATTTTTTTACTCATAAAAAAATTGAAGCAATATTTTTGCTGATATTAAAAAATTATTGGAGCTTTTTTTAGTTGACGAGCTTTTTTTTCCTTGAATTTAGATGGACCCTAAAAACATGGAGTAATTTTAAAACTAAAAATATATTTTTTTGAATTAATTAATTTTTAAAATAGTTTTTATTTGATTTTTTTGATAAATAAATTTTAATTGAAACTTTGGGATATTTAATTTCACTTGGAACATGTCGATTAGTGTTTTTATTTATTTATTTTATTTTTTAATTCAAAAAAATTTCAACATTTAAAATTTATTGTTACAAATGTAGTTAGTTTTTAGAGTAAAACTGTTTGAAAAAAAAAAAAAAAGAAAATCAGGAAATGAGTAAGACAAAAAAAAATAATGTGAAAAAAACAAAAAAATAAATAAAAAAATAAAGTAATGTTTAGTTGAAAAGGTAAAATGGGTGGTTTTGTATATATAGGATCACACACAAACATACAACAACAAAGTAGAATCGTAAATTTAGAAGAATCCGGGCATTAGGTTGGATTCAGACTCCGGCGACCGGAAACGACTGTGGTAAGAACAAATTGCGCTTCTTACCCGGTAATATTTTTACGTGAATTGGGAAAGATTTTAGGGTGGTGTGTGTGTGTATATACAAGGGGTGAGAATTAATTTAACGATGTCATGAGTTTACCAATGAGACGCCATGTAGTGTCAGCCAACAGTTACAAGTCACTTGTAACACTTTTAATTCTAACCAATAAAAAAAGCTTCCTTTTTTATTTGTTCATAAATATTTTACTCGTTTTTTTAACATATTATTTCAAAAAATTGTCTCGAAATTTATTTATAATATTTTTTTTTAAATAAAATAATTGTTTAAAAAAATTTAATATATTTTTCAAGAAAATTTACTTTTTTTTTACGTATTTTAATATTTTTTTGAATTAAATTTGACAAATATTTCAGCTATGAATTGAAAATATCATTGTAATTATTTACACTTGTTTAATAGACAAATGTATGAAAAAAAACGTGAAAATTATATTAAAGAAATAAGCATTAATGTAAAAAACCAGTTTACATAAAAAAAAGCTTAATTTTGTTGGAGATTTTTTATTATTTTTCATATGTAACATGTATATCATCTCCTACCGAGCAACTGAATTCAAACATTCTGAACTCGGGCTGTTGAACAAAAACAAAAAAACAAAAAAAAGAATGAAAAACATGAAAAATAAATTTATCCTTGTCGTATGAGCTTTTAGAAATTTTTCAGAATAGTCGTTTGAATTTATTACAACTGTTTGTTTTCTTAAAATGCAACTAGACTACATCACGTTACTTATCATATAAAAAATATAAAAAAAAATATAACAATAATAGCATAAACTTAATTTATGTTTAGAATATAAACTTTAAATAAAAATATAAAAATATATATACATCCTTGTACATCACGTAATAAAGAATAGACACGTTTTGGTAAAAAAAAAAACACAAAAAAATACGTAAACAACACTTGAAAAATAAAGCTGCTTTTTTTAAGAATATTTGTTCACATGTACAATATTTATTTGTTACTTATACAAGTCTCTATTAACTGAATCAAATGTTAGCAAATAAGAAAAAAAAATTTAAGCAAAGAAAAATGATTATTTATTAATTTGTTTAATTAATTTTAATTTTTCAATTATTCAAATTTAAAAAATAAAAAAAGCTCTATTTATTTTGATTCATCTTCAAAATATTTTAAAATTTTGTTTTTTTAATTTTCCGTTTGATGAATTTCATGTGAAAATAAAAACTCTAGTGATTAAATTTCAGGCTTTTTTGTTTTTCAAATTTTTAAATGGAAAAAACAAAAAGTAAATTTGAGTATGTCAACGAGGCTTATACTCACAACCACGAATTTTTGTTTGAATATATATTAATGCAAATACATATGTGTGTATATTTATAATATAAATGCATATCGTATCGTTGGATCAAATTTAAAATTACTGTTGAAATAAAATTTTATTGAAAACACACAATGTACATAGATGCATCTAGAAAAGTCTCTCTGTGTGTTTATGCATTTGTCTGTGTATTTCATGTTCAAAGAGCCATTACGAAAATGACCGTATTTCCCTATCTATTTGTCATCCTTCCATTTAATATTTCACTTTATACAACAACTCATTCTCTTTTTTTTTTATATATTTTTATTTTTAAACAATATAAAGCCTCAGTATATTTACTGTACAATACAATCCACATGAAAATACTAAATTTTACGAATCAATTAATGTAAATAATTGCACTCAAACTGTAAAATACTGTGAAACAATATTTATTGTTTAAACAAAACCTTCAATTTAGTTGAATTTTTTATTTCAAAAATTGTTTGTATTATTTTTTTATTTTTTTATTCAAAATAATTGAATGAAATTAAATTTTTCATTTAATTTTTATAAACAGAATATTAACAATTAAATTTTAATGAATTATTAATAAATTTCACATTTAAAAAATATAAAAGTTGAAATTTTTAATAGAAATTTTCTGTTTAATTAATTAGTGGTTTATATAATTTTTTTTTATTTTCAATTACAGGGTCCAGTTGGTGAAGTGGGTGGAGTAAGACTACCTTTACAATCGCTGCATGGATACGGTTCTGTGTTCATGTATTCAGCATCAACTAGTCCTGGTGGTGGTGGTCAAAATGGTCAGGGTAATGGTGGTAATGGTGAAGTGACACTACGTCTTCGTGAACCTGAAGATATACCAGAAGAAGTATTGGCACGTCTTGAGGACACAGCTACCCTCTCAATATCACTTCAAGGAGATGCCGTATTGAGACTCAGTTCAGCAAGTGCTGGTAAGAAAAAAAAAAAAAATACATCAACTATTTTAAATAATCTTATCTCTATTTTATTTTTTATATTTTCTTTTTCACTTATCAACTATTGACATTTTTCATCATCCCCATCCATTCTGACTTATACCCTTGTTTTTTCTATATTTTTTTTTTTTTGTTAAACTCACGCCTGGTTTAATCGTCTGGCACAACACCCAAAAACTTAAACAGAATATTCAGATGTTTTGTCATTGACTTTCTAGATGTATACGAGAAAAGTATAGATAGAAAGAAAAACAATATGAGAGAGAGAGAGTAAAACATTTGGGATAAACCCAAGTCCAAGACTTGATGTTTGTATATTCTCACGAATCGAAATGTCTGCTTTAAATATATGTATATATATTTAGTAAATGTGTTAGTGAATAACATGTCTTGTTGAGGGGGTGATAGAATATAGTATACAAGGGTTATATTCAAGAGTAGAGATAGTAGATGAGTAAAGAAGAGAAAAGTAAATTTGGAAAGGGTAAAACCAGGACCAACCGAGCGAATCCTTCCGGGCGATTTGTCAAGTCCCAGTGAGAAAGCTGCTTGTCTAGTGGCTTGCATGACGTAGCGAACGATAAATCCGGGATTTTCATAAGTTTGGCGCTTGAAAATGCTTTGGTACCGCCTTGGACCGCCTGTGGCTGTCGTGAACTCGAGGATATTATGGCGTACAAATACCTTCTTCTTCCATAGATATAAATATATTTTTTTTTTTATTCCTCCCATTCCCAACGCCTTTCTTTTTTTTATTCTCGCTATTTTCTGGAATTTTTTTTTTAATGGTAGTTTACTATTATCGCTAGTGTTTTCGTGTTTTTGGCTTGTGACTGGTTTTCTCCATCTATTAACAACAACAACAGCATCATCAACAACAACAACAACAACAAATTCATTATGGTTAGATAAACCAAAATAATCGGGAGCATATATTATTTAGTGTCTATATTTTTATCCACATGTTGAACAACATGATCAATAAAAAATTTAATTAATCTCTTTCGAAATTATTTGAAACATAAATTATTTTAATTATTATTTTTTCATTTGGTTTTTTTTCTATTTATTAATTAATAAAGAGAAAAACTAATATATTGATTTTTCTTTTTAATTAAAAAAAATTTAATAATCTGTGATTTAAATTTATTCATGTAAATTTTTTTTCGAGTATAATATTTTTAATAATAAATTCATGTATTGATTGATGGAATATTTTAATTGGTCAATGATATTTAATATATTTCGAAGTTTAATAATTTTTTTTTTTCAATTCCGTTAATAATGAATATTGCATCGTTTTGATGAACTTTATAAATGAAATATTTAACTTGATTTATGTATATTTTTTATAATTATTATAACGCTAGGTTCATTCAATATGTAAATGTAAATTCCTCTTTTGTATTTTATTTATTATTTCGAAAATATGTATGATCATTATCGAAGCTCGTTATCGAAATATTTCAATCAAAAGCAAAATTTTGTTGGAGTTTTAATCCTCGGGCGGTTTTGTTAATATTTACAAAAATCTACAATATTTATGTTCGAAATGAATTCAGCGAGTTGATGAGCAAAATAAAACTAAAATAAATAAAAAAAAAAAAAAAATGTAAAATATAATTAACATTAGCTCTTCCAGTTATTTATCAGTGTTGTATATTTTTTTTTAAAATAATTTCCGGGTTAAAATAAAGTTGAATTTCGCATTGTTAAATTTTTCATGAAAACAAAAAATCCTCAAATGGCATGGTAAATCTTTTTAAGAATAGCAATTACCGTAATACCACCTCAAGAAGTCAAAGAAAGGAAAAAAATAAAATTATAATTTAGAAGAATAAAAGCAAAAAAAAATGGCTATTTTGTTTGTGATAAATTTTGTTAAGAGTGTTTTTGGACTTTTTGAGAATTTCACCCTGCTATAGACACAGTTAACCAAAAAGAAAATGACCGAAAATAATAAATTGAGAAGAAAGTAAAATTTAGCTGGGGGAAAAACGAATTTTCATGTTGATAGGGGAGAGAGGGATTGAAAAAAAAAATATATAGAGTCAACTTATGTGCACACGCTGTGTATATGCCAAAAGGAATATGAAAAACTTTTTCTTTTCTAAAACTTTGTTTTAAAAAAAATTCTCGTTATAAGTTGGTACTTTCGCAACGTCATTTAAAAATAGAGGGAAGCCAATAAAGTCTTGAAAACAAAAAAATAAAAATTTTTTAAGCTCTTTAAAATATGATAAATATATAACAGATGAAATAAATAAATAAAATCATTTGTCATATTAGAAAATTGATAAAGAAAAATTCAACAAATATCAAGTTATTGCCAAAAATAAAAATAAAAAAATTATTTTGCCACCATCAAACCTGCTACAGTGTATTCGCAAAATATATGAAAAAAAAAGCCAATTTTTCATTTTAAATGACCCTCAATTTTCAATAATATACTGCTATTAATTTTTTTATTTTTTTATTTGTCCATTTACTTGGCGATATCTCAACAGAATGATCAACATTTTTCATCAAAAAGTGTGCTAAGACAAGCTCAAGCTAATATGTCTTATAAAAATGACAAAAAAAAAAGAAATCAATTCAACAAAAATAAAAAAAAACATGACATTTAATACTCTAATATATCTACAAGTTGTTTTTTGTATTTTTTTTTTTTATTTATTTTTCCGGAAGCATGACAATCTGGTGGATAATCAAAAACACGTACAAGTTTTCTTGAACGGTACGTTGTTCGGTTTAGTGTAGATCTTTGTAAAATCTTTGCTATTATCTTGGCGTCACGTATTTAAGACTCGTTCAAGAATCACGTAGTACCAAAGGGGGTTGAAAAAGACAGAAGCCCAAAGAAAATAAAATACATAAATATAAAATAAAAAAATCACCGGAACTGTTGGTTGGTACGTGCGCGAGTATTATCCACCATCGATGATCAAAATAAATTCAGTGAATTAAACAAATAAAAACGCAAATTTTAAAAATAGATATCAAAGGGCTACACTTTTGAAATATTTTTAAATCAGTTGATGGAAAAATAAATAATTAAAAATAAAAGCACAATTATTTTTTCAAATAAAATTATTCAAAAAAATTAGATAATATATTTCCAAAAATTTTTTTACTAATTGTAAATTTATGTTTATAATTTAATGATATTTTTTTTAATTTAAATTAATTTTCAGATTGTATTTTTATTGACATAAACATGCTGAAATATTATGGGATATTTTACACTATGATAAATTACACAAGTGATATTAATTATGGTTGGATAAATATGGTTAATTGTCAAGGACTCTTTAACGTGAGTGAACAATAACATTTTGTAAAATAGTGGTTTACTACTGTAACCACATGAAAATTACATTTGATACAGAAAACAGTATGCATGATATAATTTTACTAGAGCTTTTTAAATAAATTACATTTTTTATAATAATAGATGACTCCAGTTATTTCCCAAGTGGAAAAACTATATTACAATTATGCTGAAAGTAAAAATAAATTTATATTTTTACACTTAATTACAAAATACTATATAAAAATTTGTTAAATCATTCTTAATAATAGCCCTTAAATGTTTAATTTATTTTTGAATTATTAAAAAGAAAAAAAAAATATTCATCACAAGAGAAATCTTTAAAAAAACTAGGTCAATTCTTATTCTATTTTTTTTTTTTTTTTTGTAATAATTGAATTTTAAAATCAAATTTAAAAAGGACATATTGACTAAATAAAAATAAAAATAAAATAAACAAACTTTTGAATTATACAAAAGTTGAAAAAGTAAAAAAAGTAAAATTAAAATAATCAATTTATAATGAATATATAGACTGTTCAAAGTTTAACATAACAACAAGTTATATAAAATTAAAAACAGTCAAAGTACCAACAACAAGACAAACAAACTCATAAATTTTTTTTATTACATTTTGTCACTGATGGTGCTCTTCAACTTGGTTTTCGTTAAGAAGTTTTGGTTTCTTATTGTAAAGAAAAGCCGATTGGCAAGCTCTTGGGGTGTTCAGTCAGGTAGTTTGTGAGAGTAACTCAATATACACACATACAGAAAATATATACATGTATGAATTTTCAAAGCTCATAGTTATATGTAGTAGAGTATTATGTACTGAGGAATATAGTATCAACTAGGGACCATCGAGTACTCGATTCTCGACAAGAGGCTCACTGAGGGACTACTGGTAACAGCATACTGGTATTAGTCAGAACAAATGGAATGGGAGAATGTTGAATCAGTCTGTACAAAGTTACATCGATCCACTAAATGCACTTGTTATATATATCTACAATTTCCAAATATTCAACAGATAATCTTTTTAAAACTTTTCAACTAATATAAAAAAAAAATCATTATCCAACATGGATAATAATTGTATAAATTTTAATCCATTAATCAAAGTTTTAACTTTATTTTACATTTAAAAGTTGAACCAATAATTAAACTAATTTTAGCTAATGATGAAAAATTATTATGACGAAAAAGTAATATCATAATTCAAATGAACATATAAAATAGGAAAGTAAAAAAAAAAAAATAGGGATAAAAATTTATGTTTTACATTGTCAGTACAATGTCAGAACAGCCATGTACTTTTAGATAAGTTTAATCCACAAATAACGAGCTACTGTGTGAGCATTGGTTCTTGGGAATTTTTTTTTTTTTATTTTATTTTCTTCTTGTCAGGATTTTCTCTTCAATGTGCCCCTATTTTTTTTTTTTCTGATAAAGCTCGTTTGACGTTTAATTCTATGTTGATGTTTCAAAAAAGAAATGAATTTTATTTTTTATTTTGACGTTAACAATTGAGTAGTGTCAAATTAATTTGAAAAAAAAAAACAAGTAAATTATCTTTAAGAATGACTGACGTATTTCTAATGCCATAAACAAATTTTATTTATTTATTTTTTTGTTAATTGGTTTCAGAAAAATAATTTAGAGTTGAAAATAAAATATATGGCTGACAAAAACAAGTTTTTTCTACTGAAAAAAAAATTATATGTGTAGATTTATTGAGAAAATATTTATATTTTTATATCAAATTTCATCAAGTGGCTATTTAAGACGCCATTTAAATATTCTAAATATTTTCTAAACAATCCATCAGTTTATTACTGTAGAAAATTTTTGTCAAGTAGTATAAAGTTGTCTTTATCAGACAAATTGAATTTCTAGTATTAAAAAAAATACAATAAATAAATAAATAATAAATAAATAAACCTCATAAAATTCTATCAACTTTTGAATATTATTTTTCAAATAATATATCAATACAAAACATTCACGTTAATATTAAACAAATTGAAATAATAAAAAATTACATTATAAATTCGATGAGAAATGAGAATAAAAAGTTGATTCTACTTACTGTCTACTGATTTTCAACCATGCATATATTGTTGAGTATGTACACACAAGTACAGCCACAAATACATGCATATATTGTTAGAGAGAACTTGTATATTCTCCTTGATACCACTGGACCAATGTACAAGAAGGCTACCCAAGAGCTTTCACGGTGGTTTACTACGAACGTCGTTGTAATCTCCTCGGGTCAAGCACATTTCTACCAATTTATATATAAACACACACACACACATACACCCTGCATTATTTACAAATGCAAAATTCAAGCATACGTCGACTTATAATAATAAGCTCAAGCATCAACTTGTATTTAAAATATTAATTAATTTTTTTTTTTTCTTTGTAAAGTATCTTTATATAATAATGTTAAATTATTCAATTGAAAATCATAATATTATTTTTTTTTATTATTAATAAGTCATAGATGAATTAAATAGTCAGTAGTCAAACCAATATTAAGTCAGACAATATTATGACAATGTTTTTTAGACTGAGATAAATATTTTCATTGTAAATATTTTCATTTTAGCATATTTTTTATTTTTCTTTCATTTGAAATTTCATATTTTTATTATTATTTTTTATTTCAACGCATTCAAACTCAATGCGATCGTTATCATGCTACTTTTATGACAACACCATAACTATTTACCATACATGTGGTCATTTATAGTCAAGCCACATGGTCACTATTCAAACATACACAAAAAATATTCATATATTTATACTCTATTCCCCTTTTTTTTTTTTTTGCCGATCAATTTTGGCGTTCATTTTGTGCCTGTTGTGTATATTTTTTACTCTGAATTTTATAACCGTATATACTAGTACAAACACTGTAAAAAAAATGTGCATATTTCATAGCAGTAAATATACAATGTCTTTCATCAGTGGCATCTATTGGCTATATCATACATTATGTTTTTTATATCTACAACAAAAATTTCTTGCGAATATTTGTCTTGTTATTTTATGGGAATTTATTTAGGGCCATATACAATCGTATATCTTTGTATAGACAAAAAATAAATTTTACTGGTTTTTTTTTAAATAAGAAAATATTTATATTATAAAACGTATCGTCAAATAAATCATGGCTCGTATGATTTCTTTTTTTTTTTTTTTTTTTGATAAGGTTACTCGACAAACCCAAGCTACACGCACGGTTGGTTTACCATCATCGATATGTCAACATACTGAAAATGTTATTATTCGAATTTATTTTACGCTTCTGTGGATATAAAAATTGTGCTCAAATTTTTAACTAAAATTGCATCATCAATGATATCAAAAAAACTGTCGGGTTTTATTTTTTTTTTTCATCATTAAAATGAGTAATGTTAAACTTATCAAAGCATGGATCCAAAAAAATATTTTGAAAGAGTTTTCTAAATAGAAAAAAATATATTTAATAATTAAAATGACTTAATATTGATTTTAAAATTAAATTTAGATACATATTTGTTTCCACTTGAATGTTTATAAATAAATTAGGACAAGAATAAATTATTAGCGAGATAGTATCAATGCTGAAGGAAGCTGTAAGTTAAATGCAAGATAATTAACAGGACACTAAGCTGTTAAAGATGTGTTTCCTCTGTTTTATTATCGATATAAATTTAACTCTACATGTGACTAAATGCCCAGGGTGTTCGTGTTACAAAGTAATTCGTGGATATAAAACGTGATGGTAAAGTAATAAGTTGTATGTGTGTGTTTTTGTGTATGTGTGCTTGACTGGCATGAGTCTAGTTGGGTTCGCGTGACCTGCCACCTTAATTGGAGCCACATTAATTACAATGGCGATTGCTGGCTAACCGAGAATTGATAACCAGTCGTGCCACAACGATTGGATTATCTCAGCCAACCCTTCGCTTTCTAATAATCGTGAGAAACACGTCAATGTCAAATTTTATCAAACGTACATCGTGGCTATATCAAAAAATTATTATGTTAATTATAAACGAATATTTCATTATCATATATAAAAATTTTACGTTAGGTTTTTCCCCTTTTTTTTGACACAATTATTTTCATCTGTGCGATTGAACAACTACCTCAAGCAACTTACTTAACCCTTTATCAAAAGTTTTATAATATTTTCTTGAAATTTCCTCTCCAACCCTTCAAAAAGTTTTAAAAACTCTAAAATATATATATATTTTTTTTTTCAAATAGAATGAAGGTTTTTTATTTGTTTTTTTTTTTTTTTTTTTTTTTCATTTTAAATGTGCCAACTATTTAACTCAAAAAATTATCATAGCCTGAATAAAAAACCGCAAAATGGCTTTTTCATTAATTTTATTAAAACATCAAAGTTGAGATGAAAAAAAAAGTTTTATTTTTTTAAAATTATTCTATAATTATATACTAGAAATTTAAGTAATTATTATCGAGGTATTTTAATTTTAAAAATTTAATTTTTTTATGTTA
Source organism: Aphidius gifuensis (assembly GCF_014905175.1). Lineage (NCBI taxonomy): Eukaryota > Metazoa > Arthropoda > Insecta > Hymenoptera > Braconidae > Aphidius > Aphidius gifuensis. The sequence continues at coordinate 683,407 of NC_057790.1, read as the reverse complement.
ATTAAATTATTAAATGACACGAAAAAAATAAAATTCACTTATTCAAGTAGTACAAGTAAATCTATGTCAGACAAAAATTTTATTTTAATTTATTTTCTACTTGTTTATAAGGAAAAAAAATTATAAAATAACAAAAATATTAAAATTTCAGTAGTACAAGTCAACGAATGTCCGACCCAAAACGTTATTTATCAATTTTACGTGAAGAAAAAATTCAATAAATTATTTTAATTACATTTATCGACTCTACATGTTTAAAATAATTGAAAAACTATCAAAAAATAGCAAAATAATTATTAAAAAATAAATAAATATTAAAATATAAAAATATCCTTTTTCGAAACGATCGATATTAATTTTTTTTTTCGAATTTATTTCGAGACCATTGTATGTGGGAGATATATATTCCAGCACATTCCCAGTTCGTATAATTTTTTTTTTTTATTTTTTTACAATTCCCTAGTAGCTATCCGGAGAGACCATCTTATCCAAGTGCCCACCCGTTGGCCCAGTCGGGACGCTCATCCATATACATCGCGAAAATTAATATCTTCTGGTTGGTTCGCGCGTTGAATAAACTTAGATGTATATACTACAAAAAAGGATTCATTTATATACATATATACACTTTTACAGTTTGTAAGTATAAGACCTCAATTCTTGCAGTTCATATACCTCCTCCTCTTAATTTTAAAGTAGACATTTATTCTTAAGTTTATTTTCATTTTTTTTTTTTATTTTTACTTTTATTATATTTTAACCAAGCTTTTTCGTCGCATCTTGTGATACACATGGATACACTCATAGCGATTTAGTCAACGTCACTTCCTGGCTTTTATTCATTTTTCAAAATTTTCTTGCTACCACAAGTAAAACAACTATATATCTTAAAATATAAATTTAAAAAGTTTTTTAGTTCTATTATGTTATGATGTACTTGCTGCTGGATGGACCATTGGGAATTGCAACTTTACTATTTTGAATTTTTATTTTTCAGCATTACTAATTTGACCTTCGTGGCTTGAATGATACACTTTTTTTATTTTATTTTTTTATTGTTGTTAAACTTCAAGTACAATTTATGTACTTTATATTTTTTTATCTCTTTGAATTTTTTTTTATTTTGTAAATATATAAAATAATAAATAAATCAATATATTTTTCGATTTTAATTTATTTTCAATTAAATTAAATCCATTTAATTAAATAAATTAACAATTAAATTTTTATTATTAATAATAATAATAATTAAATTATAAAAATAAAATATTTTAATTTAATTTTTTTCAATTTTTAAAGGCTTCAATTTATTAATTTACAACAATTAAATTATTAAATTTTATTAATTTCTATAAATCAATTTTAAAACAATTTTTATAATATTTTTAATAATATAATTATTTATACAATTAATTATTGTTAAATTTTTTTTAAAAAATAAAATAAAATATTATTTTGAATTAAAAAAAAATCCATTGTAATGAAAAGTGGTGTTTCATTAAATATTTGTGTAATTTATTGGAACATTTGTTTTCATTTTATTACAAAATTTTTATCTTTTGAATTATATATTCATATTACATCACAACTGAGTGACCGTAAATTATGTCAAAGGTAGATATGCATAATTGGAGATATCTGTGAACAATATATGGTATAACAGTTGAGTGAATTTAACATCTGAAATATTCAGATAGACATGTCATCGTTAGTAATTCATTACATATTCATGCATCGATTGAAAATACGTTTAATAGAAGATTGAGTGAGTGATGTTCAATGACAAATATCTCAAATTGATTGATTGATCCTTCGGTGGTTTATGTGTTCAAATAAAAGTCCAAAAAAAAATAAATAAAATACGAAATCTATATCCGATAAAATTTCCTAATACCTACTAGGTTTCTGAATGAAAAAAAAAAAAAAATATATCGGTTTATAAGTATATTTGTAGGAAAAAAAAAAAAAAGAATTGAGCTGCATTTCTATCTGAAAAAAGTGACAGAAAGACCCATGACAAAAAAGTTAGCTCCCTCGAGATGGGCCAGCCGAGGCTCTCAATCTTCGAGTTTCACTATAGCTACCCTTAAAAAAAAAAAAAAAAAAATACGTGCTGAAGTACCCTTACTGCGTTCAGATCGATCATTAAACACACTCCCTAGAGTCCGCAATGGCGAAACGATGTGCTTCAACCCAAAAGTTTTTCTTTTTCTATTTATTTTTTTTTATTTTTATACTCACGTGGTTGGGGAGGATCGATATCAAAGTTACACTGGTAAATACCAAAAACCCTACAACCACAGAATAAATATACATATACTCAGAAAAATTTAGAATAAATTTTTATATTTATTTTATAAATTGGATTTTTGTAAATTAAAAAATTTATTGTTTTAATAAAAGTATGTTGGTTTTTAGATATTTTAAAAGTATTAATATTTTTTTTTTTACTTTTTCTTTGGTTTTTTAATTTTTTACTTTGTTGATATTATTTTTTATATTCTTGTTTATTTAATTTATTTTTTATTACATTAATATACTATAAATTTACAAATACAGTATTAATTTAGTCAAAAAAATATATAATTAAATTATTTTAAAAGTTAATAAGAATTACATCCAAAATATATCTAAAAAATTCAGTTAAATTTGAATTTGAAAATATATTTTCCAAAATTTTATCAACCAAATCTAACTGTAATTGCTATTTTCTCAAAAAATAATTAATAATTACTTTTAAAATAATTTAAATATATTTTCACCACTCGTATAGTCTTATGTAAATAATTTAACATCTAAATTTAAATTTCTAGCTATAAGAAATAATACAAAAAAAATATTAAACACTTGTAAATACTTTTATAATTACAGGAAACAGTAATTTGGAGCTTTTTGATAGTGAAAGTGGGCCGGACCTAACACTATCACCCCAGACGTTTACATCAACAGCGGAAGCATTCATAAATGACAATAGTGACAGTCTCGGAGTACCCGGTGACAACGATATGAGTAAGTCATTTTTTTATTCTTATTCTTTATATCATCTTTTGAATTGTATTTTATTTTTTTCATTTTTTTATTTCACTTCTTTGACCTTTCACAGCATTTTCTTTTTCTTGTCGAAAGGAATACTTTTGACCTGTGTCAGTTTTTTTTACCTCTTTATTCTTCTTCAGTTTTTTTTTTTCTCTTCTATTGAGACTATGTATATATATTGTCGTATGAAGTGTGTGTGTGTCGGCCTTCAAAAGTTTTAGACGGAAAACTATACAGTATATAAAATGCCAAAGCCAAATGTACACTCAGTTTCAGTAAGAAGCCTTGGATTCAAACCAACTTTTCGCGGCTTTACTGAAATTGTTTTTTTACCAATATCTCTTTATTCTAGTTGTCCCCTAACTGTTTACAGTCCATTGAAAAATTTTAGGTCATAGAATTTTCAATGTTAAAATACTTTTGTAGATAAAAAAAAAAAAATAAAATAAAAAAAACGTGACTGAATTGATTTGTCTCTACGTTATTTTTCTTTATTGTTTTTTATTAACTATTTGTGCCTTCAAAGGAAACTGAAGAAGAAGAAGGTAAAAAAAAAAGCACAAAAATAAAATGTAGGAATTCACGTTTGAACGAACAGGAAGAGCCAAAGCGAAGAATCTAAGAAATTGATTGCCACCTGAGTCTTTTTTACGATCAAACGAGGATATCCAATTCTCTATACCACATTGCAATTGAAGCCGTTGATGAAAAGCTTACTTTGATGGCCAGTTGCATTACGCCCCTTTAACAATTTTTATTATTATTATTTTCTTTTTTATTCACCAACTATTTTCACTTGACAGTTGAGATAAAGAAACACCAAAAAAAAAATAAATAAATAAATAAAAAAAATTACATACTAAAAGATACTATGAAAAGGGATTTATTTAAAATAAAAACCAAAAAAAAAAAATAACGCGTATATGGCTGGACTTGATGTGAGGGAATTTTGTAACTAAGAAATGAAAAAAAAAAAAAGAAAAGAAAAATAGAAAGACAGGAAAATAACAGGAAATATATACCTATATAAAAATAAGAATAAAAATTTTTAGATAACATTAAAGAGGAAAGGGATATTGCATTCTTGAGTCGAAGCAATTACTGAGAACAAGGCGGTACTTGTTCTTACTATCACAACCATCCCCTTTCGTCACCTGACGTCGTCGTTGTCGTTGTCGTCGTCGTCACTCAGAGACACTCTTCAGTAGACAATGAAGGCAGATAACTTAAAATCGATTCTCGTAAGATGGATACCCTCCTCCCAAACCTTATATAACTTTAACTCAAAATATCTTTTTAACTTAAAGTCTTATCATATCCTCTTAAATTTAACTCAAACCAATTTTTACAATATTTTTTTTTCACATTATTATTATATGAAAAAATATTTTTATTATTGATTTTTATTTTTCTATTTTCATTGGATACAATTATTTTCTTTTTATTTTTTATACTCATATCGCTTTCATGACAATATGAAATTTTTCAAACACACAATGCTTATCAGATTTATTTTATATATTGGCTTTTGTTATATTTGAATTTATACTTTTTATCTGATTGCAATGTTGCTTTTTTTTACTCACAAATGACATTCTTAGGCGGTCAATTTTTTACATCAATTTTTCATGGGCTAAGCATTTTTTTGTCTGTCGATATTTTCAGTTTGAGGATTGTATAACCGTATTAAATTATACGTAAATTACAAAAGCATTTATTAAACTTGGAAAATTGCATTTATGTCCCAGGTGTGTTTAATAAATACCACACATGCACTAATCTCTCTCAATTTTTTTTTTTGTATCCCTATTAAAATACTGAGTAGAACATACAAAAAAAAAATATCAAAATAACATTATCCTCTTTTCTGTAGAACCAGAATTTTAACTCTGATAATTTTCATGTACATTTTGAAAAAGAAAAAAAAAAGCTCCACCGTATTCTCTATCAACGAGAGAAAAAAAAATTTATAATAATTCTAAAGCTGAATTAAAAGGAAAAAAAACTTGAGAATAAGTTGATAAAAAAAATCATATATATATTTTGAATTCATCTGTAAATTTACATATTGAAAAAAAAAAAAATGATAATAATATTAAAAAAAATAAATACATATGTAGATGAGAAAAAGGAGAGATTGAAGAAGCACATTTTGCAAAAATACATAAGGCCACAAATGCTTGAATCTCGTTGGCTCTAATGCAAGCTATTCAGTTTTCACAATGCTCAAGTAATACGATTTTGTCGGTGCCAAAGCTCTCTCTCTCATTTTATTTTTGCTATATTTTTTTTCTCATTCAATTGGCACATAGTGATGTATTCGTCTCATGTAATAGAATATATATACATTTATAAATACATGGGTGTGTGTGTAATAAATGTATTTACTTGACAAAGTCATGGTGGTCCAGTGAAGATGTAATGTTGGTTTATTTTGTGCCACACAAATTTATCTATGGCTATTCATCTTCTCAAGGAAACTCCTTTCATACAATTTGTCTCTATTTTTTTTTGTTTTTTCTCTCCTTTGTAATTAATTCATTTTCAATCACGATATACTGAAATGTTGTTTCAATTTAATTATTATCAGAATGAATGGCAAACAAAAAAACTATTTACAAAAAAGCATGGAGCTTTTTTTTCGAAGGAATTTTTTTCAACTTTTTTATTTTAGTTGTTGTTGGTTTTTTTTTTACAATTCTTTTGGTGCTTTTCTTTTTTTTTTTGGAAAACTGCATTGAATGTATACTCAGCTCGACAATATTGACATGCAGCCAAGTATGTGTGCTCCGAGCAAAAGAATCTAGTAATTGGCCATAGGGGCACTTATGGGAATGTCGAACTGGATAATAAAAAAATGTAGAAAAAAAAAAAAAAAACGTACATCACGTTTTACCATTTCATCTAGTTTCCCAAGAGGCAAAGTAGTGAACAAAATCGTTGGAATTTTCAGGGGATAAAAAATATAAAATGAAAACTAAATTTATGCCCATTCATGCACAATTTTTATTTGTATTGATGAATGAGCTTTATGGTGACATTGGTACTGAAATTTTTACTTGAATTTTTTTTAATTTTACAACACAATAGCCACGGGTTTTTAAATTTTTTTTTAAACAATGAAAAATAAAAATTACATTGAAGCATTTAATGGATTATTTTTTACACTGGAAGAATTTTTTTTTTAATTATTTTATTTAATATCCATCTGGTGGATTTTATATTTTCAAATTGAGTTTGATTATTGATTGAATATTTTAAATTTATATCGAGATTTGTGGCTACCAGAATTAGAATAATAAATTTGAATTTTTAATTTTAAATGGTAATTGTATCATGGTAAATTAATTTATCTGACCCAGATCATTTTTTTTAATTCAAAATGTAGAATGTTCACTTGGTTTTATAATTAATCTGATTATTTTTGTACTTCAAACTATTTTTTTTGCAATATTAATTATCAAATTGATCTAAAAAATATTGAAAATAATTTTTTCATTTAACAAAAAAATTATCAAGTCGATACGAAATAAATTTAAATTGTCGATTCAGCTTGTCTGACGTAAACAAGGTTTTTACTACTCAAAAAAAAATAAAATATATTTGCAAATAAAAATTTAAGGATTGTTTGGCATTTAGAAAAATATTTTCAACATATTATTTGAGTTTGAATATTCCTTGGAAAATAAATACGTAACAAAAATATTTTTCCTCAAAATTTTCTTTTTTCTTTCAAGTAGAACAAGCTTGTTTTCATCAGACGGATTAAATAAAAAATTTCAACAATATTTATTTTACATTTATCTCATAATTTTAGTATTCATAATTTCAGAAACATATTTTAAATATTTTCCAAATTCCCGAGTTGAACAAATAAACATAAAACTAATTATTTTCATTTATAAAATTTATTTGAAAATATTAAAATTCATCAAATAACTACATAACAAAACTTTATCCGTTAGAAAAAAATTTTTTTACAAGTAGAAAAAACTCGATTTAGTCAGACAAAATTAAATCAACAATTTCCATTAATTAATTATAAAATAATTAGTACTTTAAATGAAAAATAAAATTAATTATTTCATTTCAAATATTCAGAACTAAAAAAAATATACATGTTCCAACAATTTTCTAGTCAAATCAATTTTGCATTTAATTAAAAATATTTCTCTGTATTTTTCAAATGAAATTTTAGCATTAAAACCAGCCAGATGAATACAAAAATAATAAATTCGAAATAGCTAATCTATTTAAATTTCAATAAAAATACTAACGATGCAATATCATTAATTAGTATAATTATATAATGAATAAATAATTGCAGTGATAAGCAATCATCTCAAATTAAATTGATGAATTGAAAATACAAGTGTTTTTGATATCAAACAAGTATAAATAGCATCAACGTAACACCTATCAATATATTCCAAATATACTCCTATGATAGTTGAATTCTGTATTTGGTTGATTTGTTCTCTTGATCCTCAACATGTTGATTACACCAGCATATATCAATTGCATCATCAATTCCCTTTGTTTCTCTCATTACAACATCAATATCTATACTCTGAATTAAATTCAAGTTACATGAGTCAAATGCATTATCACATCAACTTGTCATATATCACTTATTGCTTTAATCAATCACACAATTAAATAATTCACATCCTTATCAATAACAAATCATTAACAGAATTAAAAAAAAAATTTTTAATTAACATTTTTTAAATAGCAAAATAATTGATATCAAAATTAAGAAAAGCTATTGTATTTTAATTTTAAAATTAAAGAGAAAAAATAAAAATTGATTTGTTCTTTTGACTGTTAATTTAATTTTCTTTTTTAATTTAATTATCAATTTATTTATTGGTTATTTTATTACTCTGTTGACATGATTGAAATCGTTTTCATTTATTTTTATTTTTTTTTTTATATTGTTTTAAGACTATTTTCGATCAAAATAAAAGACAATCATCTGCCAAGTTGTAAGGACGAGCTGTAGTTCACTTGGTTTTTTCAAATTTAAAATAAATCGATTTTCATGACACTGCCAGTTTATACAGATTCATATGTGTGTGTGTATATACATCAAGTAAAATAAAATGAAAAAAAAATATACTTAGAACCGTAAAAACTCTATCTGCTGAGCTTCGTCGAGCGTAAACTTCTGTAATCCATCTATAAAATCGAACGAGTACTGAAAGTACACAAGAAAAAGGGTAAAAATAAAGAAAAAAAAAAAAATGCATCGTGAGTAAAGAACCAAGAAGTCATACAAAAAAAAATAATAAATATATAAAATAAAAAAATATAAAATTATTATTTTACCTGATCAATATAAAAGTTGAAAGCAATGTCTTGTTCTGTTTCCTATTCAATATCATATTTCATTATTACTGTACTTTATTTTATTACGTACATTATTGTTATTCTTTTTTTTTTTTTTCTTTTATTAATAAAACACGTTCTGTATTTGTTTACACGTGGAAAAAAAAAAAGTACAGGATCATGAGGAGCTAAATGAATTGTGTACAAATTTTTTTACTTGATGAAAAATATTTGACTTCTTGGATTGAAGAAGAAAAAGTAAATAATAAAAAAAAATAAAAAGAGGATAGATTGAGTGAGAAGGTCGCAGGTGTGTATATCGTGATCGTTTCAATTTAACTTTATAGAGTGATCTTATTGAACGTGATAGAACATTATTGCCAGAAGTTGTTCGACATTTTATAAATTGACAAAATTATTTTATTATGTTGGATGAATATAATAGTTAGTCAATGATAATAATAATTATCAAATATCAAAATAAATTGGGAGCTTTTTTAAATATTTAAGCTTGACATTTCAAACAAAATTTTGGATTTATTTTACATTATTTTTGTTGATTTTTCATTGGAATAAAATCAACACATTTAATTTTAAAATTTAGCATTTTATTATTTAATAATTGTAATGTTGTTGAATTATAAATCAACAAAATGAGGAATCATTTAAAAAGGAGCTTTTTTTAATAGAAAAAAATCAGAATTTCTTGAAATCTATATTTTTTTTTGTTAAACTTTTAATGCAATGATATATTTGTTAATCTTAGATAAGCATTTTGACAGACATTATTGAATGACGTGTCGTAGTGAGACGTTTGGGTGACAAATTCAGACCAACTTTTGTAATTTAATTACTAAAATTTCGTAACACTCGAGCTTTTGTCTGTCTCAGTCTTCTTGTTACCATCGAATTTTCCATTATACTGTTCCGTCCATCCAACCACACACCATAACTCTCGTATTTGTTCTCAAGCACTTTCAACAAAAGATAAAGCTCATTAAAATTAATATTATAATAAAATATATATAATATATTTCAATCGGTTTTTCATACATTTTATAATATTCCAATCGCCACTAGAAATTTTTCAAGTCAACGAAAAAAAAAAAAAACTTTTTTATCACGCAATCTGAAAGACCAAATTTATGAGCCATCAGACCACCTGCCCCGGAAAATTTCAAAAGCACCAAAACTTTTTTTACTATACTCTAAAAAAAAAAAAAAAATAATAAATTTCAATTTTTTTTAAACTATTCTTTTTTTAAGACTTACTTGAAGCTTCATTTTTTTTTTTTTTTATTTTTTCTTTTTTCCTTATCACAGTTCACCTTTCAGCTTACATTGCTTAAAATTGATTTCTTTTTTTTTTTTATTTTCAACAAACTTAAGGACAGCTATTCACTGCAGTGATTTATATGTACATTTAAAAAAAATATTTAATTTTCATGAAATAAGTGCATTAAATTTATGAAAAATAATTTGACAAATTGATATTTTAATAATAATCATAAAAATATAATGAATGAATATAAAAGTGAGTTGAAAATAGAGAGAATGATGAAAAATTTTGAATAATCTTTATGAAGATAGTCGGTTAAAGTGAGAGGAATAGAAAGAGGGTAAGGATTTAAGTACGACAACTTCTTAATTAAACCATTATGCATTATGAGTCTCGGTTGCTTTATCAGCCAGGCATCAACTGTTAGATGTTAGATACTTAAAGAGAGCAAAATATTATATAGATATAATTACAAATCAACCTGTCTGACAGTCGGTAGCACCACTCAGGAAAATAACCAAGAATTTTCTTTAAACTCACCAGGTCACACCATTAAATTTATCTCTGTCATTTTATATCACTATAATGAAATAATAATAGACAAGTTATAATGCCTTTGTATATTTTTTTTTATACATACATAAACTCGTAAATTTTTACCTCGTCTTTTGTAATTTATTAAATTATCGAGAAAAAAAAATTTAACACTAATTTTATTTTATTTTTTAATATATTTTCTTCCTGAAAGTAAAATTTTTTTTGCTCCACATTTTTTAATCTAGCTTTATTAGTTTAAAATAGTAATTAACAAAGTAAAATTTACACTGAAATTTATACGAAAATACCTTGTATTAATTAAATAACTAAAATATTTTTAATTTTATTTTAAAAAATTATTAATCTATTGATTAAATTAATTTGAAGAATTTTTATTAAAATTATTATAAAGAGCTTTTTTAAAACAATGAAGCTTTAAATATTTAAGGGTAATTAAATTTATTTTTCATACTCGTATTGTCGTGTGAAAATTATTAGATATAAAAACATAAAAAAATGATAAATTAGTTTGATAATTTTCTTTGTCAAATTGACTGTTTATTATAGTTAAATATAGTTTTTTATTTTTTTTTTTTTGGAATATATTTGAATATGAAACGAGAACAAATTTTAATTGGACTTTTATCATTATTAGATAATATTTTTTTGGTTTTATTTATATTTTTAATACTTGCAAGTATATTGGAAAGTTTATGGGTACTATTTTTGAACATACATCATGTTGGTGGATTTAGAGCTTGGTCATACTGTGCTTTTCATGCAAGGGTATAGCAACCAGGTAGCAACGAAATTCCATTATCGGCTAACACCGATAAATATTATAAATTGATCACCCATCAGTGTATATATCTGTGTGTAATATTCTATACCCATGCCCAGTAAGTTGGCCATTCATTTTTATATCTCCATCGATTTTAGTTTTAATATTTTTTACTTCTTTTGTTTATTTTTTTTATTTCTATAAAATACTGTCTTTTAATTTTTATTATTATTTTTTATAAAAGATATAAATTTACTAGTTGACAGGAAAAAAATAACCAAGTTTATTTTGTTTTTGTTCAATATGTGAAACGAGAAAAAATTTAAATATTTTAGGGAATATAAAATGTATATTATCTGGCAAAGAACAATAGTTAAAAATATCATAGAAAAACACAAACTTCAAATGTGCAATTTTATGGTTTACTATTATTTACGATATTTTAAAATCGTAAATAAAAGTCATCTATGAAGCGTGAATGTTATCTAGATATAGGCTGAATATACGAGGACGTTAATATTATTACTCTATTCATTTTTAACGATCTAGAGAATTTTTATTTACATCAGGATTTCAGGAGGTATATGTCGTTATTGTAAAAAAAATAAAAAAATATATATATCAACGAGTAAGTTTCTCTATAATTTAATATTAAATTATATTTTTATTGAAATATTATTTACTGTTTTATGATTTATTAATAAAAAATAATCTACATTTAATTTATTTTTAAAATAGATAATAGAATATTTAAAAAGTTAATATTAAAAAAATTAAATTCAAAATAATAATATAATTTAGTCATTACAAATGATTAATTAATTTTTTGTGAATTTAAAAATAAATAAATAATAATTCCAAAATTTATTTGATAGAAAATTTTGAATGATTAAATATTTACTTGACATTAAAACAGTCTATATTTATATTATTCAATGGAAAATCTGATGTGTCTGTTCGCTTTTGAAATTGAACGATAATACAGTCTAATTAAATTGGCAGACTAATTAGTAGCGTGAGTCGTTGACGACGCCGATGACGACGACGACGACGACGAAGGTAGACCAATCGGTCGACAGGCAATTATTGTACAAAATTATACTGAAAATTATATGAATCTATTTTACATTTGTTCATGTCGTAATGTCATATTTAATGTTTCAACAGATGCTCAATTTCAACCACTTATATTATTTAATTTTCATGAATATTTTACTTGTTTAAATTCGCATGAAAATTATTTGCATTTATAAATCTCTCTCAAATTTATTTACAATATTTTAATTAACATTTTTTCTCCTTCTTTTTTGTGATTACAGGTAGCAGTGAAGAATTAAGAATAAGTCCAGGTGAACCTGGCAAACTTGGTGTTAAAAAATCACGACCCAAAGCATCATCCCCAAACCGTCAAGGACCTCAACAATGCCAGGTAAATAAAAAACAATTTATCCCATTTTAAAATTTATAAAAAAGTATATTAAATTCATTGCAAGCTTAGCCTTCCACCTGTGTATAAAAAAGTTGAAAAAAAAAATTTTTTTCAATACATTAAAACCCAGCTGAAATAAATTCAAAAGTCGATAAAATCTAATTGATCATTATAAATTATTACAAAACTTTAAAAGCTCGGAAAAATAAAATAAAAAATAATCCTTCACATTTCCATTCAACTGACCAATGCGCTGAAAAAAAAAAAATACACTAAAAGAAATAAATTTTACAAAACAATACAATAAAAGGAAAAAAAAAATATTAAAAAAAATTTGCGGTGAAGCCACAAATTTTGAATCTACCTTTCTGAAGCATGGATCGTGCCAGAACCAACCGCCACACACAATACCAGAAACCAACGAACATTAACGAGAATGACCCACATTTACTTTCACCCTTGTCGCAATTTTACAATTCACATTCACAAACACACCCACAAATTTTATATGAAAAAGTCTGTTAATATTTATATACGCACTTTACAAATATATTTTCATTTATTTCATTTATTTTAAAACACAAGAGTATAACCATTGGCTTCAGCAACAGTACATTTTAAAAATGCCATAGACGAATGCAGCTTTTATCGACTGTGTATACGCTTCACAGAACCAAAAGCGCGCACACTGGTCCGCACCCATTGCAATTAACGATCCCGATAAAATACAATTTCCAACGCTCCTGGCTTCGAAGGGATATCCTTCTCTCCCATTATTTATTATTATTATTTGCCCATCATAAACTGGTAATTATTAATGAAATATTAATGAAATGTTCTAATGAAATAAGGTTCTATTTTTGAAGATATTGATTGTAATTTACCAATTTATATAATTTCTAATAAAATGGAATTTATTAATGACATCCTTAATGCCTCCCAGTATACATACACCACTCACGATCACTTTGTTGAAGTTGGCCATAAACCGCTTCCATCCATCAACAATACCCACCACGCACATTTAGTATCTTCATATCAGGTTGTTTGGTTGTTTTGTAAACCGCTTTTCCATTATCATCATCATCATCATCAACAATTTCAACCAGCACACACATAAGCATGATTTTATATCTTCAATTCATTAACATACCTCTTAGTTTAGTTTGTATTTTGGCTCTAATCTAAACACAAAAATCTAACCCATCCAAACAGGATATATATTTAATACAAGTATCTATGTGATGGAACTACCTTTGTCCACCCATCCAATTTAAATTTTAAACTTTATACAACTCAAATTCAATTGAACCTAAAAACAACTCTCAAGCATTATATTGTTTACTTTTTCTATACAATAACTTTTTTTTCTTTTTTATTTTATTACAACAAGGAAAACATTTATTATTTTATTTCAATATTTTATCATTTTATGATTTCAAGTTTGTTTATTTTTATTTGTTTTTTTACGTCTAGAGATAAAGCTATATGAAATAGAATTCGTTATGACTGAAGAGAATGAATGTATATGTAATTTGATGGATCGACCTCAATGGAAAAAAAATTTGTGTAACTTTCATTGCACTTTGGCTTTATAGATTGAAACTACTCCTGCGCATCGTATGTTCTTGCATCTGTGATCTCCTCACGAGTTAAGCTTAGCAAATTAGATTTTCTGCTCAAGAGAAGTCTACACGATATGATGCATAAGGATCTTCAGATCTTTGCCTCATACCCTTTACAATATACATAACATTATAGCATACGTTAACTTTATATAGACATATTGTTTGATCTACAATATTTTATTAAAATTAAAGTCAGCATATATGGCTTTTTTTTCTCTCTATGTAGGAGCTTTATTTATTTAAATTTTTGTTGATATTAAGGTCACCCTAAAAGCAGATTTATTATACACCATTTTTTTTTTGTTTCACCGCGAAGCTTTGCTAAAATAGAGGTCCATTAAATTGTTATGCTTTTTTGGCTTTTTAAGCTCGTATAATATTTTTTTTTTTTTTCAACGAATCCATCAACGCCTTGTGATATTAAATGAACATGTGGTTTTCACGAGTTGCTGCAGCATTCGCAACAAACGAGCTCAAAATGAAATGAGGGGGTCTTGAAAAACGATAGTCTGCAAGAAAGCAATAAAATCGATTTTGATTTTAAGTATATATATTTTGTTCGAAATGGAAATAGCCATTGAGAAACGCAGAAAAAGTGCTAGTATTTTTTTCCAATAATAGAGCTGCAATGAATAGCATTCCCAGCTGTTGGAATATCTTTTTTTCTACATCATTAAATATTTTTTAATCAATAAAAAAGCTCTTGATGTTTTTCATAATTGTTTTTTTTTTATTTAATTTTGATTTTTAAATTTTCTAGTCGATAGATTACAAGATTTATTTACAATTGATTGACACTTGATTGTTCATTGATCTGTGCTTTAAAGCACAATTGATATTTTTTTTTTTAACCCAAAAATAACAACACACTTTGCGAATTTTTCTCACGAATAAATCGATAAATAATTATAAAGTTTTGGGGATATGTTGTGTAATAATTATAATAGTATCAAGTGATGCATGTATTTTGATCGTCTTATTTTGTTTATAGGTGTGTGGTAAAGTATTCAACAACGCCTCAGCACTGACAAAGCACAAGCTGACACACAGTGACGAGAGGAAGTACGTCTGTACAATGTGCGGCAAGGCATTCAAGCGGCAGGACCACTTGTGAGTTCATCTCTTAACATTATATATACACACTCATTGTAATTACGAAAATTCAACGAAAATCTATATTAATATCATTGGTATAGTACTCTCTTTGCTCTATGTATTCTCACATTTATTTCCGGACCTTGAGATCAGTGTTTCGTATTGTTATAGAATTTACTTATCCTTTCGATTTACTTAACCTCTCTATTTTCATTCAATCTCGACATATTATACGCTTGAATATACTCCCCTGACAATTTCATCATAATCCACTTTATGCACAAATAAAATGAGAAAATTCATCATAATAATTATTATATTAAATTTAATTAGCATGCAACACTTGTGTGTGTGTTTATTAATTAGTATTTTCAAGTTGTTAGTGATAAGCATATACAAGATAAATTAAATTGATGAATAAATGAAAGTTTCTTGGAAAATAGAATTTAAAAAAAAAAAAAAAAGGTTTTTAGCGTTTGAGGTAAATATTCCTTGGCATTGAACAACTGAGGAGGTTTTGTCCTCATCTCACTCGTTCGATGCCCAGATATATTTAACTCAAACTCCAGGCACCTCTGTCATTTGATGGTGTCTTTCCTAAATCATCTAACTAACCAAACGGGGTGAGCCTTTTAATTTGTAGTCACTCACGTAGTAAAGGTAACTTATTGAGGCAACAAATATGGCAGGTGATCAGATTTGAACCATCCCCTTAGAGCGCTATCAACCAAGTGATTAGCTCCCTCGACCACGAGCTCGCTCAAAAAATACACTGCAACTTTAAATAGTCACTCTGTCATTTTACATTCTCAAATTTTATTCTCGTATTATTTTTAAATTAATAAATTTCAATTCAAAAATAATTATACAATTTATAATATATATAATGATAATAATTATATTAAATTTAATTAGTATGCAATACTTGTATGTGTATATTTATTAATTAGTATTTTCAAGCTGCTCTAGCGATAAACATATAAAAAAAAGATAAAAACAATGAAACATTAAAGATAAATTGAACTGATGAATAAATAAAAATTGACAAAGGTGATGAATGAAAAGAAATAAAAAATAAAATAAAAGTAGAGCAGGTGGTGAATTTAGAAGTACAGCATGCTTGGTCAGTAAATTCAATTCTTTTCAGGAATCAAAAAAAGGATATATAAAATCGATAATACAACTTGGCTCTCTCCCTCTGCATGGTTTTTCTATCTTTTATTTATTTATATTTATTTTTTTTTTTGTTTATTTTAGTTTTACTATTTCTTTATACTTGATCCGCATTCATTCAACTAGACACGTTGTATATTTTTTCTTCAAAGAACGATCTCTAAATCCTCTAGACCTCATCCTTCTGACATTGGATGGTTCTGTCCAATTGAATGCACTGATATATTTCACCTAGAGAATTTAGAGTTTTATCTAAAGTTGACTCAACAGTATTTTTCTATTCAATTTATATTTTTTTTTTCTTTTCAATATATAAAATTGATTTAATTCTGTAAAGCTGTTGATGATAAATTGATGAATAAAGTTGTTATGCCCCTTTTTTTCTTTCAACTTTTGAGTCAAGTTGATAATTACCAACGAAATGACGACAAAGACGAAGACATTAAAAAAAAAACGTCATTCGACTCTGGCATCTCTTTGCAAAGACAGGAAACATATTTTGTTTTATTTCTTTTTTTTTTTTATTTATTTTTTCTGAATTCTCTCTGGCTGCTTGCCGATTTCTTTTATTTCGAACTTGTTCGCTTGACGACTGCCTCACGCTTGGACGAATAATTCCTTTCTCACTATATTTTTTTTTCATTTTATTCTCTTATTTCTTTCTTCATATTTTCTTTTTATTTTGCCATCCTTCAGTGAGTCTGAAAAGAAGTTGATAGTAGAAGCCTGTCCCCCACTTTTTAACTCTTCTTTGTTGCAAGTATATTGCGTTAGCCACGTTGGAATAAACGAAGCTTCATTAAAAAAATAAAAAAAAAAGCTTGAACAAATTACCTTTTGCAAATTAAAGCCATTTTCATGGAGGTAAAAGGTAGAGTTTGTGATTAGCCCCGTTGAGATATAGGTAGCGATGTAAAGAAAGAAAGAAAGAGATGTGGAATGAGAGGGTAGTTGGATTGGGAAAAGTTTATAGCGTACCCAGCGAGTTTAAGAGGCATACCTATACCAACATATCCTTCCTGATACTCATCCCTCTCTCTCTCTCTCCCTGTCTCTCCTGCCCCTTTCACAACTCTTAGTATAGGTATCGGTAGGCAATAAAACTCTCGGAAATCTTTTCTACTTTTAGACTCATTCCATAACAATTTTGTCTTTCTTTTTTTATCTTTTAGTCTGGTCTTTTATTCTCGTATACACAACGAATCACGAATGTGGGGAGTTGCAATGAACAAAGAAGAAAAGAGAGTTGTTGAAATTCAGTAGATAATATATATCTTAACTCGGGGGTTACCTCAGCACCAAGAAATAAAAATAAAAAAAAAAAATAATCTTTTAAAAATGCTATAATATGAATACAACCCACTCGCAATTTATTTTTCTTTCTCAGCATGAACTTTTCTTCTTGTATAAAATTCGCTTTTTTTTCTCTTGGACATTGCGGTGTGTTTTATTGAATACACCGCAGGGTATGTGCATGCTGAAAATAAAAAGGGAAAATGAAGAAAGAAAAAGCAAGAAAATTAAGCACATGAATTTCAAAGAATAGGGAGGATATCTCTACTTCGGGACCAATTCCAATTGTCGTTAACATATGAAGCCAATTATTACTGCTACCAGAAAAGCCCTGTCATAAAAATTATATATTGCTTTTTTGTTCAATCTGATCATCCAAGTTTTAACCCAAACCCATCAAATTTATTCATATAATAACATTTTTTATCATTTTAATTTTTCAAGAAAAATAAAAAAAAAAAAGATTTTATTGGTTTTTGCCAAGATTGTCATTTTATTATTAATATAGTAAGTTTTAAATAATGTTTTTATGTCTTATGGGTTTTTTTTTTTTTATAGAAATGGCCACATGCTGACACACAGAAACAAAAAGCCATTTGAGTGTAAAGCAGATGGATGTGGAAAATCTTACTGTGATGCAAGAAGTTTACGTAGACATACTGAGAATCATCATGCTGGTAGTAAAGTTAATGAAAGCACTAGTCCAAGTAGTCCAACAACTGGTCCACATACACCCAATACACCAGGCAGTAATCCAGGAACACCAAGTACACCTGGAACTACAACAGCAGTTACAACAACTACGACAACAACAACAACTCAAAATGGCCATGGACATACAGCACTCAAGCAACTTCTTGCTACTGAACCAGCACCAACACAATTGCACAAGGTTCATATATATTAATATTTTTTATTTGACTTGATATTTTATCGTTTTATGAGCTTTCTAGAAATATTTATTGTCATCATTTGTAACAATTAATTGCTCCGTTAACAAATTTTTTTTTCCCTTCGAATTGAAATGGGTCAATCTTCTTTGCTTTTTTTTTTTTAACTAATTATACTTCTATCGAGTTCAATACTGCAACGAGTAAAAGATAAAAGTCTTTTGGTATTATTGAAAAACTCAAGAAAAAGTAAATTGCACAAAAAAGAGATGAAAGAAAAAAAAAAGAAAAAATAGCATGACTGATGTAACTATTGGACCGTGGGCGTCTGTGAAAACCAGAATTTTTTCTTTTTGTTTTTTTTTTTTTTTTTTCTATTTCTTTTAGTAGAGGGTTGATGTGGAAAAACAGCAAGTGAAATGAAAGAGAAGGATAATCGGTAGAAGCATTCGGGCGTCGATTCCCAAACCAATTCGAGTGAGATTTGCAGTTGGCACACCTGGCACCTAAGCTTTTTACGGATGAAAAAGCCCTCGTTATCCGAACATTTCGTTCTAGAATGTTTGCCACATCATTAATTTTGAAATATATGATTAGTGATTACAATGATTTACCTATTAAATTTGCAATACTATTTATACTTTTTTTTTTATTTTTACAATTCATTAGAGTAAAAGAGAAAAATAAATTTGATTAATTTAGTTGTTCAACTGAGCAAAAATTGGAATACCTTAATTATTCAAGCTATATTGATTTTATGATTATGTTCCATTAGCCATATTGGTGATAATTTTGAATATTTTAGTTGTATGATTATTGACAGTGCCTCTATTATATATTATTTGAAAATGTTTTGCAGTCAATATAGTCATGTAGATTATACAGAGAATCATTAACAGAACAAAGGACACCGCTAAAATCATCATTGAATTATTGAAATGCATTATGCTCTATTTAATTTTCTGATTGTAAAATAAGTATGAAATAAACTAGCTTGCAATATTTAATAGAAGGGATTAGACCAGTTGCAAATGTAGAGTGGATTTCAACATAATTCCTTCAACAAAATGTATACATATCTATACATCAAATCGGTTTTAAATTTTGTAACCTAATTTGGCTAGTTGTTGATCGATTTTACCAACTGCAAAATTCATCCAACAATACACCGAAGCTTTAAATTAATTTTCAAAAAAAAGCTCAAACCTCAAGATGTTTAAACAAGTAAATAAAAATTAATAATTAATAAAATATTCATTTAAAAAATAAAAAACAATTTAAAATTGATAATAAATATTTTAATATTTAATTCAAAATATAAATTTATATTTTATTGACTTATCTTAAAAGAAGCTTTTCAATTTTTTTTACTCTAAAAAAAAAATGCAGTATACTTACTGCCCCATCAGCATTAAATATAAAAAAAAATAAAAACTAATTTAAAAATTATTAAACTACATTTTAAATAAATAAATATGAGATATAATTTTTTGCAAGATATAAGCTGATTGATAATGCAAGCTTATCATGCTTGCTCGAGCATAGAATCAATATAATTCGTTTTAAATCAAATTGCATAGCTTAACGCGTATATAAATTTTGCAATGGCGTTGAAGCGCGGTCAAATCGGATAGGCGTTAGTCTGTATATATACCGGAATAGACAACCTCACAAATCAATGCAAGAGATGCCATAAATATTTCGATGTTTATCTCCATTGAGTGTGTTGTTGTTGTTGTTGTTGTTGTTGGTAGTGTTGTTGTTGTTGTTGGTGTTATTTTCATGTATATCGACATATAACTTTTCAACAAATGAAGGTATATCATCTTTATATGTGTACAGACAACTCCAAAGTGCAATTCGTACAGAATCCATTCATATAGACATGATCAGTGAGTTTCAAACGCAAAACTAAAGCAATCTAATGTTAACGATTCAAAGACCATTTCATATAGTCGCTTCATGTTCAACCCGGATGAATTTTCGTGATATACAGTTAATTACAGATCTCAATCTTTATGTGTATGTTACATATAGGCAGATAGTTGGGCTCTATGACTCTATAACTTGGCTATAAATTTACAAATACCTGCTAGATATATGTCCTATAAAATTTACTAACACTATTTTTTTTTGCTGACGATGGAAAACCTTTTAAACTTGTCGGCAAAAATTTTATATAAAGTTAACGTTAAGTTTGATTTAAATTAAAAAAAAAAAATCAAATTTTTGTAATTAATATTATTTAAATTATTCGTGCATAGTTTAAAAATTTTAATAAATATTCACTTTGTATTTTTTTTTTTTTTTTTTGGTAAATTTACAAAGGTATATTAAAAAAGTCATTGAGATGAAATTTTTATGTAATGAACTGTGCTGTCTTATTATCATGAACACTGAAGTGTATAAAGAAGAAGATATGAAAAAAAAAAAAAAAAAAATAGATAGGAAAAACAAGAGTCAAGAGCTGTGCAGTTGTGGCAAAAGTTTCAAATGAAAATTGACGCGTACTGCTGAGAAAAATATGCAAGAAAAAAATAAGAAGATTCTCTCGACAAGTTACTTTTTCCTTGTAATAAAACCCCTCACGTTTGTCCAACATGAGAACCCTAGACTTGTAGTGCGTCTAAACGAATTAAAAGTATAAGTGCACAAAGAACAAACTGAGTAAAAAATAAAAAAAAATTTTTCAAAAAAAACAAATTAAGATTAAAAGTAAAAGTTTTCAACGATATACTTCAAGCCAGATTATTGAAGTTGCTTTTATTTTGTATTAAAATTAATAATCGTCGACAAAAATTACCAAATTTGTACATGAAAATAACGAAATAAATTTGTTAAATATTTTTAAACTCATTTGTACATTTGTATTATAATCAATTGAACAATTTTTAAAACTTA
Organism: Aphidius gifuensis; assembly: GCF_014905175.1. Classification (NCBI taxonomy): domain Eukaryota; kingdom Metazoa; phylum Arthropoda; class Insecta; order Hymenoptera; family Braconidae; genus Aphidius; species Aphidius gifuensis. The sequence continues at coordinate 662,034 of NC_057790.1, read as the reverse complement.
AATGTATTTTTTTTTAATGAAATTTTAGAATTCAACGTCAGGTGGAAATAATGATGGTTTGACAAAACATCAGATAGAATTGATTCAACAAATAATGCATCAAACACATCAACAACAACAACAGCCAAATACACAATCATCTCTAACAACATCTGGGACAGTTGTTACAAATCAAACAAATAATAAAAATGGAAAAACAACAACAAAATCAGTCAATTCACCAAATTCAAATGCAAATAATAATGTTACAATAAATGGTACAAGTTCTAGTCCAAAACCAAAAATATGGGCACACAATCAGGTAAGTTTTTATGAAATTTAAATACCCAAATCTAGTTAAAAAAATAATGCCCACTTTAAAATTGAAAATTTTATGGAGCTTTGTCTATATTAAAAATAAAATTAGGCAAAAAATAATAGCTTGATTAATATTAGGATAAAAGCAAGTTATTTTTATTCCAAATAGAATTGTTTTTTATTTTGGAAAAAAAAGTAACATTGAAATTGCAAGTATTGTTAGTGTGTTACCACCAAAAGGAAATTGCGACTCATATTACCAAAGAGTAATATGTATGGTTATGGTTAAGGCAACAGATGTGAACATTTGTGCAGTTATCACAATGAAAGTACAAATGGTAAAGCGAGAAAAGTAGCTAGGGTAAATCGTTTATTAGATCTCTAAATATATACCAATAACAATTTAATAAATTTCAATGCTACACTTTTTAATAGTTGTTTTGAAAAAAAATATATAATAAATATACATCCTCAAGTATATTTTACCAAGAAAGAAAATATTTAAAAATCATTTCGAAATGTTACTTGAAAGTTATGTTATTGGTTTTTATTATTTTTTTTTATTTAAATACGTATACATATTAATGAGACTCATTGACCTAGTTTTAAACAACCTGAGCTTTAAAGTTTTCTATTTTTATTATTCTCGTGATTATTAGAATTGCAAAAAAAAAAAAAAAATAATGGATTAAAGTTTGAGCTGTTAATTGAATGATCGTTTGAATTACAATATTTTGTTTTTTAAATTTATGAAAATTTTATTGATGAATAATTTTTTTTAGTTGCTTTATTAATTGTTTTAATTAAAAAATATTTATTTAAAGTAAATATAAATATTGTAAGTAATATTTAAAAATATATATTAATGTTTATTAATTTTTTTTTAACTTGAAAATTAATTAATTGATATTTAATTTTTCATCTGGAGTTTGTATCTTTATACTTAATTTAGAAGCTATTTGTAATGACCGATCAAACACATAAGGTGTTTGGTAAGTGGTTGGTAAATGTATAGACACCAACAAAGTATGTGTATACACATTTTGTGTGTGACTCAGTCTCCACTCTCGTGGTTGGTTATTATGCCATTAACTTAATGAAGTTATATTCTGTATATGAGGCAAATTTCATACCATATATACTCTTTAAATTTCAATTTTATAATACAACAATAATTATATTAATTTTACTTTAAGGAAAATTTATATTTATTCACAAGATTTTACTATTTACAATATAATTTTATTATTAAATTTTAATTATCAAAATTTCGTTAAAAAAAAAAACATTTTAAAAATAACCCTTAAATTTCAATAACTAAAATTTAATAAAATTCAACAAAAAATCATCAAATTGTTTAAATGTTTTTTTAAAAACATTATTATTAAAAAAAATATTTTTGTTTAGGATGTATAATAATAAACAAGTTTTTTGGCCTACATTCCCCTTCCGTGATAAACATACCGTTCGATGGGGGTCCAACAATTCGCAGGGGTTCAAAATTAAAAAAACCAGTTTATCTAAAATTTTATTCATCTCAAAGTTGATATTGTCAGTGTTTTTTTTTTGCATCTATACAGGTCCATAACGTATCTTCTCACAGTGAAACCTGTTGGACAACTGAATTTACTTTTGATATTTTTATAGAATAAAGGGGGAATTGAGGGGGTACGATCGAAGATGTGACCCCCAGTAAAGATGGACCCCCAGCAAAACTTGGAAATGTTCTTTTTGCTGGACCATTGACCAATCACATAATACATTGTTGATTTTTTTCATTCTTTTCCGGGAAGTAATCGTATAAATTTTAACCAATCACAATCATACTACTGTACTAACATTTTTTATGTTTATAAATACGTTAAAAGCCACGACCTAACCGAAAATAATGCAGCTGCATACTTACTGACAAAAATTTCTTCCTAGTTTTTTTTTATTATTATTTATATTATTAATATTTTTATTTTTTTATTTTTTTTTTTTATTCAACATATTCTGATGCTCTTCCTCTTCCTTGTTTAAAGTGTCGGTTAAAGTTTTTTTTTAAAGATCCACGTGTATATTCACTGGGCCATTTAAATATGTAAATTTTTATATTAAAAAATTTCCCATGACTAGATAAAAAATTTTTTAAAATAGATAAATTATTTTTTTATAAATAAAAAGACCTTTTTTCTATCTATCTTTTATCGATTTTAAATATTAATCATTTATTTTAAATAAAAGCTGCACTTTTTAGCTTGATTTTTTTAATTTTAATAATAAATTAAAGAAGTTTTTTTTTTTTTTAATTTATAAATCACTCAAATTAAAAATAAAAATGAGCTTTTAATTTTTTTTCAATACAACTAATTCCCTCTTTTTTTATTTTACTTATTAATTTTTTTTTAAACAGATATATTTATTCGTTATTTAGTAGATTTTTTTCGTATAAAAATTAGTGAAATATTTTTATTAAAACATGGTATCTTTAGTAGATAAATATTTCAACTAAATAATTAAATAAATTTTTATTTTATATGTCTAAATTAAAATAAACCATGTCAATATTATGTGATTAACTGTGTGTTTGTACAGAACGAAGAGAATTGTTCATACAAGATTGTAATTGGAAAATACTTTGCGAGTTTAACGGCATGTATTGATGTATAAGCATCTGCTTTCATTCACTCCAATTTCATCTCACATGTTTGTCATAATATATATATATACTTTTAGATGAAACGATTTTACCCACATTGCTTTGACCATAGTTGTATTCTGTCGTTGGTTTAAAACTATGTTCACCATTGTCACAATGAATATTGGCTTTTAACTAAATTGTCTCGATATTACATTTATCAAATTCCAATCAAATATCAATTTAAAAGTTTTATATTAAAAACTTTTTTTCCATTAATTAATATTTAATTTACAATTATTTTTAAAATACAAAAATTCATTGTCTCTTTTCAAATAATCAATATTACATTTTTAAATAATTATATTATCGAATAGTATCATTGAAATAATTAAAATATAATTTATCAGGAAATTAATTTGAATTTTAATTGTATTATTTTAATTTAATTTTTTATTTTTAATTTCATTTGAATGTTCAGCTTTGTTAACTTTATTACATGTTACCAAGTCAAAATGAGGGAGGATATATGTTTATTTATTATTATGATTTTTTTTTCTTTATTAAATATTAATACTCTTGAAAATCAATGCCTCTTATCAAATTACCAAGGCACAATGGATCATGTTGTTCAAAGTACAACCGGATATTTAGCAAGATACTAATTGACAGGTACTATACAAAATCAAAAAAAATATTAATAATCATTAAAAAAGTTATTTAAAAATTGGTTATTGTTGGGAAATGATTTTTTTTTTTTAATTTTAAATAACAAAAGACAGAATAAACAATAGAAAATTAATAATTTAAAGGTATTTAAATAAAAATTATCAAAAGAAATATATAATTGTTTAAAAAATTCATTTAAAAAATAGTTATTGTTGAAAAATAATTTTTTTTTTAATTTTAAATAATGAAAGCCATCACAAACAATATAAAATTAATAATTAAAAATTTTTTTTATCATTTTAAAATACAAAAATAGATTAATAATAATAAAAATTATATTAAAAAATATTTTTAGCTTTTATTTTTTTATTTTAAAATAATATATTTGTGGTTTTAAAATACACATATGGAATAATAAAAATACAAGTACATTGATCGTCAACGATTTTACTGTGGGCAAATGAACATGCAGATGAGAAGTGACGGCAGAGAAAAATGGAAAATGAATTCAATTAGTCTCGTAAAAAATAAAAAGCGACCACTGAAAATAAAAAATAAAAAAAACATACAACGCAAATTACGAGACAAAGTAAAATGCACATATCGGTTTGACACTAAAAGTGGACAGTTTAAAATTAAAAATCACTTGTCTTTTTTTTTTTTTTTTTTTGTGACAACACAGCGTCATGTTTTTAATTTGACTTTGTACCACAAGAATTTTATTTTCAACAAATACTAAAAGCAATTAAATTATCATTTATTTTTTAATTGACAAAAAAAATTTTACTAAATATCAAAATTCACTAATATTTATCGATTATTTATTTAACAAATTGTTAATAAAAAAAAATTTAAAACATTTCTAATTTATAAATTTTCATTTTGTCTAATAATTCTCATGCAACAAGGAAGTGGTTTTAAAATCCAAATTTACTCGATTTAAAATACAATATTTTTTTAAATAATAAAAAAAAGAAGGAAGGGATGAAAGGGTATAAAGATGACATAATAACCCTTTACCTCTTGTCCACCTTTCTCGCGACCCCCCATGTGAGCCAAAAAATATAAAAATAAAACTGGACCAGTTTTTTGAGCCCTTGTGTATCGTCAAACAAACCCCCAAAGTGTATCGTCATCTTGGGGTGGGAGATAATTTTAAACCACCAGCAAAGAAATATCTTTATGTCTTGTACAAAAATTCAAACTCAATTCAGTTGTCACAAGTTGCTCTTCTTGTTAAATACTTTGAGTGTTCCTCAGTTGATATATAATCGAGTTTAAAAATAAATTAAGTATCTTACTATTTTTTTATCTAATTAAATTGTCAATGATGAGGATAAAAGATATTGGATAATTTCAAGTGAAGTGATTGTGTCATGGACGACTATAATCATGATTGGTTTAATCAAAATCATCAAAATAATAATAATAATAATAATGAAAATCAAATATATCAAAATCAAGAATCGTATAATCAACAGTATCAAGACTATCAAAATTATCAAAATTATAATTATCAAAATTATCAGAGCTATCATAGTTATGATAATTTTAATTATCCAACAAATGATTATTCACAGTATCATGAATTTAGTCAACAGCAGTATCAAAATAATTATACATATCCACAACAGGTAAATTTTTTTTATTCAAATTTTAAAATGTTAATTAAATTGTTGATAAATTTTTAACTATCGTCTTAATTTTTATCAGCAAAAAATAAACAAAATACCAATTCTAATTGAACTTTTTAATTAAATCAAAAATCATTATTATCATTAAAAAAAAAATTACATTTAATAATTAAATTGCTCAACTTTTTTTTTCATATAATTTAATAATGATTAAAAATTAAGTAAAAAAATTCTAATAAAATTAAATTAATGAATGTTAATAAATGAATTTAAAAATAAAATAAATTAAAAAAAAAAAAAAAATTACTATTAGTAATTGCAATTTAAATTTCTAAATAAATTCAAAAATCGAAAAAAAAATTTTTAATTATTTAAATTAATATATAATTATTTCAATTATAATTAAAAAATATAAAATGAATGAATTATAATTTTTTTAAAGGCTTAATTAAACGTAAATTAAAAAAATAAAAAAATTTCAAATAATCCTTGAGTTTAATTTATTATTTTTTTTTTTTTTGGTAATTTAAAATTATTTAATGTCAGGTTATAAAATGACTTGATGGTATGTGAGTTTATACAGTGTAAAAGCCATAATATTTTGATGTATAAATATCTTGACATATAGTAGTTGCATCAGTACCATCAGGCATGTAGGTTTAGGCATACCCTTCGGTGCTTCAACGAGATTGAGCCATGGGCCGAATGTTTATGGTCCAGTGTAATTACCGAGTGTAGTCAGGCGCTTAACAGAAGCTCGAAGGTAAAACCCATATACGATAGGGTTATTGTTCATAAGCCCTCGGTACCATGTGCCAGTAATATTTATGTGTCAGCTGAACTACAGTATTTCGTCTCGCCAATTTAACCATCAAGCAGTTTTTTTTATTTTATATTTTATTTATTTTTTAATTTTACATTTTCTTTTTTTTTTTTTTTTTTGGGTAAATTGTTTTCATCTATGTCATTATTTATCTTTAGAATATTCCATCTGATGTATACACAAGCTGAATATGCACCAGAGGGATAATATTAAGCTTGAATTAAAATCTATTGACTGACGTCAATCGATAAACGTCAATACCATCTCTTGTTCAATTTCCGTATCTCTTTTTTTATTTTTATTTTTTTCATTTATCAAGTCATTCAAGTATTTCTCATGTCAAAATATAACTGAAATTACTTATTGTTGCTTGTCAAGTTGAAAAATTATTATTTTTAATTAAAATACATATTTTTTTTATTTATTAATTAATATTTTAATTAATTATTGACAAATTTATAATTTACAAACAAAAATATAAAATACTAAATTCATTTTAAATGATAAATAAATTTTTGACATTAACATGAATTAAAAAAATGTTTAGAGTTAGAAAATTAACATTTATTAACATTGTTTTTTTTTTTTAAATGTTAAATTTAATATTTAAAAAAAAATTAAATCTATTTTGACTGTAGAATATTTATTATGATGATGATGATTTTATTTTTAATATGTAATTTAATGAATGAGTCATGCGATGATATGGTTGTGCTTTAATGAAACTATTATGAAAGTACTTTTAGACTTTGCAACACGTGCGAGTAATGTTTCTACACTATAACGTTTCAACCTGAATATACAACCAGAAAGGCGCCACACTATTTGAAGTAAAATAATGCAAAAAAATAATTAAAAAAAATACATTTATTATGTATATTAAATATCTAATGATGAATCATCATATAAAAATTTAAATGTTAATAATAAATAGTTTTAAAAAAATATATAAACAAAAGAAAATTTAAATTTTTAAAAATTTAATATTTATTTTCAGCTCAATTTTTATCAGACATTTTTGAAATGTACACACACATTTTATACATTGATAAAACAAAAAAAAAATAATATAATAAACAATGTTACGATGAGAAAAACATCCGCCGTATATATAAGTGTATCGTGTATTCGTTTTCATGATAAAGAAAAATGAAAGATCAGCCTGAGGGTTTGGCAAGAAACTAAAAAACAGTTAAAAAATATAAAAAAAAATTATATGATATATCTGATGGAAAAATATAAAATGCGATGTTGATCCCGTATCAATATAGAAATACGAGACGAGAATAAAATGTCCAGAGTCTTGAGAAAATATAAAAATATAAAAACTAAAGAAATTACAAGAGTTTGATTCGTATCTTGCTGAGTGCACAGACAATTTTTATATATATGTATTTAAAAAAAAAATAAAAAAACTATCAACTCAAATATATTAAACTACTTGATTTTATCAATTTCATTTTCCAATATCTTAAATATAAATATTTAATTTTCATAATTAATATTAAATACATACAATAAATTTTAAAATCAATGTAGCATAAATTTCATCAAAACTTTTATTCAAAAAAAAATATCTACTTGTTTCGTAAAAGCAAGTAATTAAAACAGTAAGAAATATTTTGTGGTTTCGATAATTTACATTTCAATTAAAGTTTCTGTAATAAATTATTATTATTAAATATATATAAGTCAAGAAATATCTTTGATATAAATTTATAAAGATAAATGAAAGAATCAAGTAATAATGTGCTTTGAGTTTTTGAAAAGAATTCAAGACAGTAATAAGCTGTATATTTGCATATAAAAATAATTAAATTTCATAGAAAAAAAGATAGAATAAATTTAATATCGTTAAATTTAAATCAAAGTACTATTCAAGTTGAGATGGATATAGAAATGTACACATGCATAATGCCAATGTAAAACAAGATTTCGAAAATGAGAGATAGAGATAAATTCCCTTGGCTATATGAGATTTTAAAAGAGTAAATGGAATTGTATATTTGACAAAATATATACATATATACATTGAGATTATATATATAAAGTTGGTAAAATACTGAGTGAGATAGAAATTGGGGGAAGCTCTTAATCGACACGAGGGTTTTGCAGCCCTCAATTCGTATCAAAGCAATTTAGCTATAGTCGCTCAGAGTATATATAGAAATTTCGAGGGTTTGTAAATTTTCATATATATATAGGGAATAGAATTTGACAGTGGTATAGCAAGAGACTCAAACCGAACGACTCGAAGACAATACAATTATTCGCAATTACCACATTTTGTGTCCGCGAGCACCAGAAATTATTCTATTCTGTTTCCATTACAATACTATATTACCCTCTTACTCTTTTACTAAGATTTCTGATGAATTATATACTCCTTGTCATTGTGACATGACTGTATATTTAATTTTAATTTAAAATAACATATAAAGAGTCATTATAGATATTTATTGTACTTTGACATAATTCAACAAAGTATTTTAAATGTATAGAAAATATTTTAGCAAAAAGAAATATTTAATTTTTTTGTTTACAGTATTTTTTATATTTTTAAATTTTAATTTAGTGTTTAGTTATTTTTTTTAGTGGCAGAAAAATTTATAAAGCTAGTCAATAATTTTTTTTTTAGTTGGGAAGTTTTAGCTTTGTTGTTTGATCAATTTTTTAACTGGAAATTTTATTGTACTTAGTACTGGCTAAACAGGTTTTAGGTGAATTTATTTTGCATCAAATTTATGCCTTGAAAAAAATCAATTATTGTTTTTAAATTATTTTTAGGAGTTTTTTAATAATTGGTTATATTTTTTGAATAATAAATACCCCTGGTTAAAATTATTTCTCCAATTTTACTACCTTTTTTTTTGAAATTCAAAGAGTCAGTCAGAGTAAAAATTAAAATAAAAAAAAAAAAGAGTAAATTGTATATTTTTTACTTGCTAGTAGATATTTTCCACGTGGATAATTTTATTTGGAATATTTAATCATACAACGATACTTGATATTCTTTTTGAAATTAAAAAATTCATTAAAGCTAATATAAAAAATTTCTCTCTTAATTATATATGCTAAATATCTGTAAAGAAAAAAAAAATTATAAAATGCTTTTGACATCGTCAACAAGTGATGAAAAAAATTAATTACATTATAAAGTTGATAAAGAAATAATAAGAGATAAAAATGTGACGCAAGTTGAAATGAAAAATGAAAAAAAAAATAAAAAATATATTTGAATTCAGTGTAGATATAATCGTGTCCGTCGGTTTATATGTCTAACTGGAATGGGATACTGGCTAATGTAACAAAGGAAAATCGTCCAGGATATAAACGAGAATGACAGGATGAGAGTGAGTGAATGAGTGACTGAAACAGGATAGAATGATGACGACGATGATGATGGGGTTGAGAAGCGAAAGATGCGCAAGCCAAAACGTAATTACAAATAGTTATTCTCAACCCTTCTTTGCACTACTTTTCATTCAAAGACTTAACAATAATTTTAACAATGTTCAGTTACTATAATATCAAGAAATATATACTTAAAACTTTTTAAAAATTTTAGTTTGTCTTTCGTTTTTTACTTAAACTTTTTTCATCATTTATTTATAAATTTAGTTTTTTTTTTTTTAAATAAAATCCAAATGATCCAAATGATTATTATACTTGAAAAACTTTGTAATATATTTTTCAAGTTTTAAAATCAAACGATTCACATGAATTTTCATGAAAGAAAATAATAATTAATTAAATTTGAAAATTGTACTTGTAAAGATAATATTTTTAATTATTTAAAAAATATATTTAAAATTATTTTGAGTGAATTAAAATTCTTTCAACTAGGTACTTACACAATCCAGTGGATCAAGTTTTCATAAATTCCAGTTTAAACTTTGACATTGCTTGTATGTGTATATAAATGACAAAAGACAAGGAATTTAAGTCCAAGAATAAAAGAGGGATGAAAAGTATAAGAAATGTAGAAAATATTTAAAGTAAAAGCAGAGAGAAAATTTTGTTTAACTCAAATTCATCTAACTTGACATACATTCAAGTTTAGGTACATGAAATAAAGGAATCTTGTTGGTTTTCTTCCCCATTGAATTATTATCATCATTCGTAATGTCTAACCATCTTTGGATGCGCGAATTTTTGTTAAAGAGAAACTAAACAAGATGAAGAATAGAAGATGGATTATTTCTTGGAATGTATTAAAAGTTAAGGGAGGGTATCAAATAAGGGTAGCAACAAAATAAGTTATATAAAGTTAAGAAATTAGAGGTCACATTAAAGCTTCATACGAGAAACAAATAAAAATAAAAATCACCATTTTGAAATGAAGAAATTTTTTTTAAATTAAAATTTAACGTTTGACAAAAATATTAATTTAACATTTTATTTTAATTTTTAAATCCAATTAAAATTGTTGAATTTATTTCTAACAAAAAAAAATATTTACTTTGTAAAATAAACATGTAAAACTTTTTTAAATTTAAAGAGACAATTTTTAAAATATATTTAAACAAATTTAAATTAATAATTATTATATTTTTTTGTTACAGCAACAACAGCCACAACAACAAGTTCAATCCCAACAAAAACAAACACTACAACAATCGACAAATCAACAATCACAATCAGTCACATCATCACAAAGTAATGCCAACAATAAAACAAATACATTAACAAATAACATGACAACTGGTGGTGCTTCAACAATAAATAATAAAAATGGAAATGAAACAAAACTTGTTGAATGTAGCCTTTGTCGTCGTCAATTTAAAAACATACCAGCATTAAATGGACACATGAGACTACACGGTGGATATTTTAAAAAGGTATTAATATTTAATATATTACAAATAAAATAAAAAAAAGCTTTTTAATATAACCCCTAGTAACAGTACAAAAGAACATATTTCAAATAAAAAAAAAAAAAACATTTAATTATTAAATTATTCACAGTTGAATGAAAAATATAATTTTTTTTTTTTTTACATATTTCTGAGTTAAAAAGTTTAAGGTTGAGTGATTCTAGATAACCTTCAATATGTTGATTAAAAATATCTCAACTAAGGGCACCATCGGTGCGACTGTTTTCATAGAAAATTTGCTGAAAAGCTTCGTAGAGAAAAGTTTTTTTTTTTTATTCATTCCCAGCAAGGTTGAAAGTTTTATAAAAAAGAAAAGCAGGTGGGCAACAGGGAGGGTAGTAGTTTCAGTGATGAGGGTAAAAAAAAAAAAAAAAAAAAGAGGGTGTGAGAAAGGGGGTTGCTAGCATCGCGAACGATGGAGAAAAAAATAAAAAAAATAAAAAAAAAGATCGAAGGATAAAGCTAAAATAGATAGAGATTGAAATTGCACAGTGAAACGTAGAAAAAACGTTGGAAAATAGATGGCGTCATAGTGGTAGGACAAAATGAAAAAAAAAAAAAAAAATAAGAGGAATAAAGAAAAAGAGGAGAGGGTCTTAGTGTGGTAGACTTGGGACTTGCAAGATAGAAAGATAAGGCGATGATCGAATCGGAATGAAGCCATTAACAAGTTCTTTCGTTCCGGTGGCTTTCAACCAATCCCAATGAAGCGCGTTAGGAGATGAAGAAACCTTTACTCCTTTTTTTTTTTTTTATTTTTTATATTATTTACTATTATTATTATTATTATTTTCATCTTTCAATTTCAAGTTGAAGTTGTACATAGATAATGGGCTTTGCTTAAACTTTATGCAAACATCATCAAAAATGTCTACATTTAAAATAAATTGAATTTAACTATTTAAATTATTGATTATTATTTTATAATTATAATATCATTTAATTTATATTTATGTATTTATATATTGAAGATAAAATTTTAATGTTATCTCTTTGATGTATATACATGGTGAATTTTATTCATGACAAATTGTAAATTTATGTTCTTCAAATTTGTAATCAATTCAGTGTGTATTTGTGTGTCTATATACAATATCAATTTCCCTTCTTGCACATCATCCCGCATGGTATGTTCATCATCTCTTGATATATACATTCTCACTCCAATTTTGTTCAATATTCATGAAGTGTTCAACGCTTGAAGGAGTATTACAATATATGCATTCAATGTCAAAGACAGAGTTCAATATCGTAAACGTGATGTATCAGATTTTAACATTGGTTAAATCAACAACAACAACGACAAATTGATTAAATTTTTTTTCCTATAATTAATATTGATTTTAATAATTATAAAGATGAGTCTATTAACTATTAAAAAATATTTATACTATCAATTTAATGGCATGTTAGTAAAAAAATAAATTGTTAAAGAATTTCGAAAAAGACATTTTTAATATTTCGAAAAATCGAAATAAATTTTTTTTTTTTCGAAATGGCACTTGGGTCTTTTTGAAACTATGATATTTAATTTGATATAATCATGATATTACGTGTCGCTTTATCAGTGAGTCAATGACCATAATTTATTGTTTAATAATTATTATAATTTGTTGAGCATTTATGGTCTGTGTACATTAGTCGATTTGAAAATAATTTATGAGTAAATTTATGGGTTTAGTGATATATAGTGAATAGAAGGTATCATGTACAGTGGAAATTTGATCATCAGATAATTGAATAGTGGGAGTGATTAGCCAAGCTCATTGATTAGTCGCGTGTCTCATGTTTAAAGCCTATCAATTTGAATCTATATGTGGTTTCTAATCTACAAACAATTTTCCATCGTCATTATAATAATTGAATAATAAAATAATAAAAACAATATTTATTTTTTATTTGTTTCAGGATGGTGAAAATAAAAAAAATGAAAAAAAAGAAACACCAGGACCACCGTTACAAACAGCATCTGTAAATGTTCGAGCACTTATTGAAGAAAAAATTATTCAAAAAAGAACAACTGGTAATTGAATATATTATTAATATTTATTTGTCTAGTAAATTGACAGCATATTGAATCAATGAATAATAAAAATCGTATAAATAATTTGTATTACTGAGGGAATAAACAAAAAAAAAATAAATAAATAAATGTATGATAAACATGGAAGAAGAAATATGATAACTTGGAATAAATATAATATATATTCATGTCATTGCTTGACAATATATCTTGTGCAGCGACCAAGATATGTCGAATACAAAATACAACATATTTCAAGCTCGTGCATCACAATGATTTAGAGTAGCTGAGTAGTGCCAAAATATTTTTTTTATTTTAGCATTGTACAAGTGACTGTTGTGATAAATCAAAATCCAACATGTATATTTTATCTTTTCGATGATGATACATTTTTTTTTTTTTTTTTGAGAATATAATTTTAAACATTCGCAAAGAAATAACAAAAAAAAAAAGGAAACAGGGAAATTCTTTTTGTTTATCAATAAAGGTCAATTTTTATTTTTTTATAAAACTTTTTCGACTAGACACGTAACAATGATATCACAATTTGCTAGACATTTATTTTTTATTGTTTTTTTTAAACTTTGCGTGTTATTTTGTCGGTAGAAGAAGCAAAAAAATACATAAAATTTCACTGGCAGTTACAAGCTAATCGTATTCATGTCACAACACTGTGTACGCACAAAGAGAAAAGCAATAAAAAAAAAAAATAAATAAATAAAACAAACGTATCTAGAATAAAGAAATTGCAGCACGATCAATACTCAACCTCGTTGATATTTTATTTTTGTCCTTTTATTTTTTCATTCACAAATTGCCAATTTATTAAAAAAGCCATTTTTGCAAATTTTTTTTTTTTATTCAACACATGTTCAAATAAAATAAATTATAATCGGTTTTTCGCACCGCAATATCTAGTTATGTATATTTTTATTTAAATTGTTAATTAATCAAATTATTCCAAGACAATTAAGCTGTTTATATTAAAAATAACAAATTGACATTATAACTTGAACAATGATATTATATTCTCATTTACTAATCCAATTTTGTTTGTTTTTTTTTTTTTTTTTGCATAATTTGTTCTAGCAACAGAAGCGAATGCAGCAAATCAAGCGAGAGTTAATTCGTCAATTTTCACATCACAACCAACAGATGTACAAAATAATATTATTGGAAAAACAAATTTTGCAATACCAGCACCACCACCACTGGCGACTAGTGAAAAAAATCGTAAACTAACAGATACTGAACATTTTCGTCAGCCAAATGTAACTGTTGGTGGTCATCAAAATGTGCAAAAACAATTACAAGAAGCACAAACACAAGCACAAGCACAAGCACTTGCTGATTTTATACTAAAAGGTACAACAAAAATTGCTGGTAAACGTGCAACATCAGATCCAGGACAGAGAGTTCAATTGACTTATAAACCAAGTCCACAAGTTGCTAAAACAAATCAACCACAACAAAAACAAGATCAACAACAGCAACAACAACATCAACAGCAGCAACAGCAACAACAACAACAACAGCCAACTCAACCACAAGCTCAAACACAACATACTGTTTCAGAGAGCTTTACAATGACTGGTTATTCTGAAGATGGTGGTTATTTTAGTCCAAGTTTACAGGATGAAGTATTTCAACAAGTAACTGTTGTACCTGACTCGGTTTTACTTCAATCAAGTCAATTGGATTCAATACAGGTAAATTGATTATAAACCAATTATAAACCAAGTAATAATTTTAATTGTATTAATTAATTAGTTTCAGGCATCGAAATTACTTCAAGATCAGTCGTCTGATCAGTTGCATGATATAACACGTGAAAATCGTTTTACATCACAACACACTGTAAATCCAGATTTACAAGCTCTTGTTAATTCACCACTTCCTGAATCATTGGCTGAATTTAGTGCATATGGTACACAATATAATGAAAGTCCACATACATTATCAACTCAATCACCATTACCATCACCATTAACACGTCATGATAGTCCAAGTTTTACTTATCCAACACCACCAGCAAGTCAAGATGATATTTATGGTTCATCATCACCAAATCAAAGTTCACCATTACCAAGTCCATTATCAGCAACACCAGCACCATCACCATTATCATCATTACCACCATCATCAGTATCATCACCAGGTACAGCAACATTTACATCATCTGGCTTTTCACCACATCATGCATTACAAAATCAAATGATGCCAAATTCAGAAGATCCATTATTATCATCAAGTCCAAAAGATTTTGCTGCAAATCGTCGTAAATTTGAATTTCAATCATATAAATTAATAACAAGTCAAAATCTTGTTGATTTTGGTCTTGGTAATGGTAGTCTTGCTGGTATTGTTGTTGATAATAATGGTGAATATAAATTAATACAAACAGCTGGTTTACAAAAAACTAATTTTTTAGTACAAAGTACATTGAGTCCTGCATTAACATTTAGAAAAGAAATACGTATTACAAATCCAAAAATTGAATCAATGCAAAATTCAATTGGTGGTAATATGATTAATAATGTACTACAAAATAATATTA